>NC_042615.1:579641007-580320962 GCF_901001135.1 Rhinatrema bivittatum | reverse complement strand
AACAGCATGAACAGGCTTCTCTTGTGTATGGGACCACACTGGCATGAGCAGGATAGTCGAGAATATTTACTAAGCTTACGGATACTGTAATATCAATATCAAAAATTATACAGAAGAATTAGTCATCACAAAAAGGAAAGAAAACCCTCCAAAAACCTGAATATCTACTTTTCTCCCTCCTCCTAGTACATAGAAACAAACTAGCAGGTTAAACAGCCGTACATATCTAAGGAAAATAACATGTAAACTGTAGTCTGGGTGCATTTCCTGATCACTTGAAGCAAGTTACAAGAGCAAGGGCTCCATCAGGAAAAGATATCGAGGCAGATTAAGGAACCAGTTCAGAGAGTGAAGTTTATTCAGTGGGTTGTAAGGGGACTGCAGGGCAGATCTCTTTCCCACCATACATACCTTCCACACAGGAACAATACTAGCCGTGGTTACCTTTCTAATATTCAGAGGATAGCCTACAACATAAGTGGCACTAATTGCAGGAGGGTGATTTTTACTTACTAAAAGCAGCAGGTCAGTGCTTCAATCCATTCTAAGCTACATTTCAGATTTAAGTAGAATGGTAGGTTAAAAAACAAAAAAGGTAAACAAAAAAAAAAAAAAAAGCACCACTGTCACCTTTGGAAGTCTGCTTAAAATGGTGTACTCGTTACTTTTTATTTTTATGAATTCAAGAGTATTCTTTTCATTTGGTTCTGCACAGAGATGTGTGTTTCAATTTTTCCAAGCTTCCTTCCAAATTGGGGGTATATAAAGCACACACTGCTGTGCAGACACTAGAAATTCATGAGGCCATCATACTTGTAGGAAAAGAATCGTTTGAGTTGTTACTAACATTCCATTTGCTTTTTCTTTTCTTTTTTATCTGAAGCTGGATCAACGTGAAATGTTCACAAGCTTTGTGTCATGACATTGCCTAGCAACAGTCAAATCCAACAACACGTGAAAGAAAAAAAAATACACACATCCCGTTCCTGTCTCTGGCTATCCTGGTGTGCAGTAAATGATTCATGTTTGAGCAAGTATGTCATGTAAGTTTCTTGTTAACTAGTTCGCAACTCAACCTGTGAGCATGGCCAGTGCATTAATCTAAAATATCGATAAGTACATCAGGAACCTCCTCCCTCAGAGGAGACAAGGCTGAAAACGCCAAGCTCTCAAAGTTTGGAGCCTGGCATCTGACAAGATGTAGGAGGGGGCCCATGCCAGAGAGAAGCAGGATGGGTGTCAGTGGCAGAAACCAAAAGGAAGGGGAGAGAGACGCAGTGGGCAGGATTATACCTAGAGAGAAAGGAAGGGAGAAGTGTTTGGAAACAGTGTGGAGTGGGAAGGAGGGAAGAGTGCAGGAAATAGTAAAAGAAAAATGAAAGACAAAATAAGCAAAAAAAAAAAAAGTTCAGTAAAAGCCTTCCCCCATTTTCACTAGCATCTAAGTTTTCTAAATATTGTTCTACCCTTTGAAGGGTATATGTAATTTAAAGCGAATGAAACTATGGCCCTAATTAAAAGGGGGATATATTTCATCTGCTTGTCCACCAACCCAGCACAGAGGGGAAAAAAAAAAATTAGGATTTAAGATGGCCACGGTATAACACCCTAGATGGAAATAGCAGAACCAAGAGACATACAATCACACGCTGCCTTCTTGTAAGGCATGCCCTAATGTCACTGTTTGGGAGTCCCATCATTTTTCAACATCTATCCTATTTTCACAATTTTGTTTGCTTCCCCTTCATTGTGAGACCAGCTCAAGAAGCCTCATTCTCTCCTCTATGCTTTTATTCCATACCCTTTCCCCTGTCTGTCCTGGTGCTATCTGGATTCTCTCTTACACTACCATACACAGTCTATATTTACAAACACCATCTTTCCTCAGTTTCTCTTTCAAAACTTCTATACCCCTCATTTAGTCTACTGGCACAAATTCACAACAGACCACAGCCATATCATCACAGACTAATTCTTTTATTGTGAAGTTCTTTAGGTACTGGGCTATAAAAATGAGAAAGGAAAAATGAGGAAATAAATGCAGATAAAAAATAATAAATACTAACTTTGAAAAACAAAGCACCTTACAGTTAAAAAGTTTCCTTGCAGCCACTAATGGAAACACCACTTTAAACTAAATACTTTCATTCTGTCTTACCCATTTGCAAACTTACTACAACACTTAGCCTCTCCTGTTCCATCTTTTTATCATCAGTATGTCACTAACATGAGGTTCTCTACATTAGATACCTTTCACCATCCAGGTATCCTTTGTTTTTGTTTGACTCATTTTGTATTAATTTGTATGTCTTGTTTTTATAATTTTTATTCAGGCCGATACAGTAAAATTTAAATAAATTACTGTATCGCCCGCTCTCCTGTGCGTGCGATACAGTAATTTAATTTATTTAAATTAGGACCGGCGGTAAAAAGAGGTGCTAGGGACATTAGCACGTCCCTAGCACCTCTTTTCGGACAGGAGCAGCGGCTGTCAGCGGGTTTGACAGCCGACGCTCAATTTTGCCGGTGTCTGTTCTCGAGCCCGCTGACAGCCACGGGTTCGGAAACCGGACGCCGGCAAAACTGAGCGTCCGGTTTTCAACCCGCGAGCCACGGGCCTATTTCAAATTTTTTCTTTTTTTTTTTTTTTTTAACTTTCGGGACCTCCGACTTAATATCGCCATGATATTAAGTCAGAGGGTGCACAGAAAAGCAGTTTTTACTGCTTTTCTGTGCACTTTCCCGGTGCCGGCAGAAATTAGCATTTGCATGTTGCGGGCGCTATTAGGTTCGGGGGGGGGGGGGGGGTTTGGACGCGCTATTACTCCTTACTGAATAAGGGGTAAATCTAGTGCGTTCAAACAGTGCGCTCCGCCGGAGCACACTGTACTGTAGCGGCCTGAATGTTAGAATATAAGAACATAAGTTGCCGTATTGGGTCAGACTGAGGGTCCATCAAGCACAGCATCCTGTTTCCAACAGTGGCCAATCCAGGCTACAAGTACCTGACAAGTACCAAACATTAAACAGATCTTTTACTACTAATGCCTGCATTAGCAGTAGCTATTCCATGTCAACTTGATTAATAGCAGTTGTTTTAATGTTATCACTTGTATACAAGCCTGTAACCCACCCCAAACCTTTCGGAGGGTGCGGGATATAAGTTCTAAATAAACTTTTGTCAATCTATCAATACTATGCTTGGCATTTTAAATTCCATGCATCTAGTACTATAGTTTCAAAAGCTAGACATCGAAAAGCTTTTAATAAATTAGGTGGAACAAAACACACAACTTTTAGGGTTGGCATATATATCCTCAGGATTTACTCCCAATATTAACTGTCCACTCTGAGGTGCCAAGCACTGGCTTGTAAATTCTTTACAGATGAGGTATGAACCAGCCCCTGAAGGTCTGCTTTGGCTGTCTTGACAGCAATTAGGTTAGGAATAAGCTGCTTAAAGGGACACTCTTGATTCAAAAGCTTTAAATAGAGGAAGATCTGGTCACATTACTTGAGCAATAATGAATTTTCCCCACCTTGCTCTCTTGCTCCAAATTCAAATACAAGTGCTATATTCCTCCATTTGGGAACAGCTTCTCCAAATGACTGTGCTATAAATACTTCGTTTCCTAGAATGTGTGCCGGAGACTCAAAAAACATGGCAAAATTACATTTGCTTTTTAATGTTCTACCTTTAAAATTACTTCATGAATAAAGTTTTAAAAATCTCCCAGAAACGCAATGCGACAGAAGTAGAAAATTCTTGGCCTCCAGTTCACCCAAAATTTGATGCCTGCTACTAGCTTGGCCCTAAAGGAGAAGATGCCACTGTGGACTGGGACTGCTCCTTGCCCCTCACAGAAGAGACTGTAGGGAGGAGGAATGGAGACCCAAAGACTAAATTTTTTTTTTTACAAAAAACTTAAACAAAAACAAAATATAACTTGGGACCTTCATTTTCGGTTTTTATTGTTATTTTTCCTGGGAATTTCAGAAATTATGAAAAGAACAAAAACTGGAGAAAGTCAGTTGAAGAAAATTATTTTTTGCAGATAAATTGTTTATTTTGGTGGACAGAAGCCAGGACAATAAAATATTAAGTAGACTCTCCCACCTATCCACATCTCTACCCCCATACCCTGCCTAGCAAGTCCCTTTCCTCCACCCCCACCCTACCCCACACCCCTGCACTGTGACAGCATTCACATCCTTACTGGAGGTGGCTTCAGGCCTTTCCTCTCTCCTTCAGCAACACGCTTACTGAGGATCCTGTGCTCTGCAACACTGCACTTCTGCATGGTCAAGAAGCTTGTCAGGGAGTCTGCTTCAAACGTATTCATGGCACCAGACAGCAGGAACTTTGGCTGCTTGGGGGACTTGAAACATTATGGGAGACACTGGAGGGTGAGAGCTTTCTATGGTGGGAGGTGGGACTTAAAATAGCACACACTTTAGCCCACACTGGCATCCAGCAGTGGCTGGAGGCCTTGAACGCCTAAACAGGGTGAATATTGGTTTAAACCACCACCTTTTGAAAAATCCAGGAATGTACGGGTTAAAAAAAAAAAATCAGTTTAAACTGAACGTGAACCCTAACTATAACCATAGATAAAGCCCATATGGCTCAGTCTGCCCATCCACACCACTTGCTTAGCTTTACCATCTCTTCCTCTACTTCAGAGGTTCTCTCTGCTTATCCCATCTTTTCTTGAACTAATAGTATTCCCACCTCTACCACCACTGCTGGGAGGCCATTCCACTACTCTTTCCAGAAAGAAATATTTCATATTTGATTGCTTGATTTTATTCCCTTTCACTCAGTTAGAGCCATGCTTTGGTCTATCATCTAAAAAATAAATAAGAGTGGCAGCAAAAAACCTAGAAAATGAAATATTTTTTTGTGTGGGGTGTATGTTTAAGTACATAGATTCGGGTGGAACTACATGCGACTCAAAAACCAAATATGAGATCAATATGTTGAATGAGTCAAAAAATTACAAACCCATAAATTAGTTTGTTACAGCTTCATAGAAAAATACAAAATATAAAACACATGCACTCCATAAACAAGTTTTCAAGGATAATTTACAACATCAAAAACTGATGTCATAAGCCGAACAATTTATAAGATACAATTATTGCATCATGTTATTTCCAATTGGCTAACACTAATAAATGCTACACAATATACAGCTGATCTGGATCAGACAGACATCCAAGTTTGCTATCCAGGCAGATAAACTTTCTTTCCAATCAGTCCTCAAGACAAAGATTCTTTAAGTTTGAAATTATTTATTGTACAGGTAGATTCTACTTACAATTGTTGCAACTCAAACTTAAGTCCCAAGGCAAAGATCTTTGGTAACTGGAGACAGGGTAGCAGGAGGGGGGGGGGGGGAAGGAAGGTCTCTTGAGTGGCAGGAGTTAGGGAGCTTGAGGGGTATGAGGTTGATTTAGTCTTCAGAAGAAGGCTAAAAAAAAGAAGGTAAAAACTATTGTTTCAGGAAGTTTTACAGAGCACTGTTAGCTCTGAAGCCTGCATGGGCAAGACTGGCTCTCGCCGAGAGCTGCTAAGGGAAAACCTCCACAAGCTGGGGCAGGGGGGCAAGGTCCAATGGCAGCGAGCCTAAGAACCATGGTTCACAGGTGGAACATGAAAGACAGTCCCTTGAGCCTATAAAGCACCTAGGAAGACAAGTTAGATTGAGGGGCATTCGAGCTCTTCCGATAGTGAGAGAAAGTGGAGGGAGGAGAGTTTCTCTTAAGGGCAAAGGCTCTTCTTAAAGGCAAGGCTCAAAGACTTATCATGGGTTTCAAAAAGTGTTTCAGTATCAAGAATCCTCAGAATGGAGGGACTGCACTAAACATTGTTAAACTACAGTATATACAGATACAAACATGTACCCACTGCTGGGGACAGAACAGCACTTGCATCTCTCAAATGTACATTCACATTTTTTTATTCTTCAAAGACTAATCTTTTATTCACATTCTCTCACTTGTAAATTAACTTATGCCTTGAAAGCTTTCTTCATACAATTATGTGTGATGTTCCCATTCCCTACAAGGGACCCTCGTTTCACCCACTTGGGCTTCCTCAGGAGGAACGTATGTATCTGTGATATCAAAACAAATATTGTGTTAACCACTAACTACCAAATTCCTATTTCTAACTCAACTTATGGATATAATTATCTATGGCTGCTTTAGCTAAATGTGGAATTATAATCTTGCAGACAAACCCGGATACCAATCCATTAGGCTCCTATGACTTAAACTTCTATGAAGCTATTGGAAAACAGAGTTAATCACTTTATAAATGATACAACGAAAAATAATAATGTTCCAAACACCAAAAAATTCAACCGCCTGAAACTGCAATCACTATGAAAAACTTGCCACCATCAACCTACCAAAGATGCCATCATTCAGGGATTCCAGTGTTACGAAACACACTCCAACCCATCATGCAGTTATACTCAACCCCTCCAATCGAAATCAAGCCGTCGTCACAAGTGACATTCACAGCGACAATGTCATGGCCAACGTGCAACTCACTCTAAAAATATCCAATCACAGTGAATTCCCATCAGTAAAGCATCAACAACACAAACAGAAGAAGTTGCTGCCATGCGCAGTGCACAACCCACCCCAAAAGGCATCCAATGACAAAAAAATCCCCAAACATCAACACCACACACAAACAGAAAAGGACTCGCACTGAAAATGACAACTTGCACAGAACAAAATCACACTTCATCACCCACAAACACCATACATTCAAACCCCAATCGATCGCAAATCACACACAAAGTAGCTCCCAATCAAACCCTTGGTACGGATTCAGACGTATCCAACCATATAAATCCTCATCTCATGAAACCTATTCATACCTACATCAATGAAATAGATACCAAAAACACATCTCCATCAAGTATCTAATGCTGTTAACATTGCAAAAGAATATATAACCTAAACACTACTAATCCATAAATTGTTTTCACATAAATGCTCCCACACAGTAAAAAGCCTCTGAGCAGTGCCTAGCCTACTAAGGCAGCTCAACCCACCAGGTTGCCTACGTCCCTTGACCTCCATGGAGCAGGATGAAAGTCTGAATGGCACGCCGAGCTCTGAGACCAGGTGGGAGAAGGAAGCCCGGCACAATAAAACCTCCCGCTAAGTTTAAGTATAAATAGACTTTTTTTTTTTTAACCTAGCTGAGCACAGAGACCATCTCTGGCTGCAGGGGAGAGAGCAATTGCTGTCACTGCAGAACTCTTTCTGCACCCACTGCCTTTCAGTTGCTCAAGCAGCTAAGTCCATGCTGGCAAAACCAGCTTCAGAACCAAGTACACTTCTGAGGTATCACAGAAATCACCTCAGGAATTCTCAAATGGGGGGTGGGACCTTTAGGAGAGCGGGTCTTTTCCTTAGTTTAGATTTCAAAATTTGTCCTCCCAAAAAACTCGAAGCAATCCTCATAGGGAGATGCACATCCACCATCTGCTGGAGACTGAGAATACTGGCAGACTGGGGTCACTGCAGGACCATATATACTGTGACATCAGCTTGTTCCCTCTTCATCTGCTGGCAGGGAAGCATAAACTCACTGGTCCTGAGTCCATATGTCTACATGCTAGGAAGTTTGAAAATTTCATTGGTGTCCTTTTGAGATTTTAAAGATTGAACAGGACTTAATTTCACACATCTTTCTTTGCCTACATACTAAAATTAAAATACTACAAATAGAAAGATACAGACAAAAACAGACACCCCAAAAAGCTAGTATGCAATACTACTGGAGAAATAGAAGCAGAAATACATTTCCTCCTATGATATGTAAAATACAAAGATAGAGATGCATTTTTCCCCACTGCTGACAGAGAAAAATCAGACTTCCCACAAAAGAATAAGTAAGAAAAACTCTTTATAATCCTCAGGGAAAAAAAAAAAAAAAAAGGAGAAACAATGGCTATAGAAGCAAAATATGTGGTATCCCTGTACTAGGTCAGAAATGAAACCTGACTAGGGACAATACAGACCAGCACCAAAACCTGAGACATGTCCCTGATGCCGTACTATCCATAACCTGTATCTCTGACTTGCTATAATTTTATAATTTTCTGTTTTTTCTTACCTTATTTAACGTATTTACTCTGGCAAAACATAACTATTGGCATGACAATTTTACATGAAAAACAATCTAAAAGGTATTTAGTACTGGGGCTGAAGAGAATATATCAGCATGTAATTAAACTGGCACTCACATTTCAGCTAACAATCAATTATCGCATTGATACTGATAATAAGGTAACAAAAAAGTGGCAAACCAATAGATACAGATCTCTATTTCAGTTATGGGCATTTATTTACCTATGTTAATTAAAATGTAAGTTTGTTTCTTACCGCCTCACCCATCCATCACCCTGAACCCCCCAAAAAATATAAATTGGGCCAGAGAAGAAAAAACAAAATCACTAGGATTTATCAACAAATTTGTTGCCTGGAAAACAAGAGGTGATATGGTAAGATCCAGCCGCATTCTCCTGTGAAGCTGCCAACATGTTAACATGAAAGCAGTAAAGAGTATGCATTTCCATTTTTTTCTGACACTCCATTCATGTTAGAAGCATCATCAAGAGGATGAGACAAAAATTAGGTGCACAACAATGCTGCACATAAATCACAGTGCCCTCTGATCCTTGCACTGTCTCACTGCCAGCTCTGCTGAGCATGGAAGCCCTAAGGAGGTAGTGAAGCCATGCACTGTTTGAACCTGAGCAAAGGCAAAAGAGCAGATGCAGCTTTACATACCCTGGACACCAGCTGAGGGATGCTGATGGAAAAAGAAAGGTCAGTAGTGATGCAGTTGCTTGACTAGGAAGTAAAATGAAGTGCAACAACCCGAGTGTGTCCTAGGTGAAAAGGCAACCCAGGTATTAAGATCCATGCTAGAATTACAAGGTGCAAAAGAAGTTGCTGTAGGTTCTGGCTTAGCTCACAATTGCACATTTATAGACGAACCAGAAGTCTCCGCTCAGTCCATAAGAATTTTTTGCAAGTACCAACTATTAAGACTGCCCAACTTGACATCACTGTTGCAGGGCCCCAGCTTTGGACTTCAATCCCAGACAGCATAAGAAATACTGACAGCAAAAAAAGAATTCAAAAAGAGCTTAAAAACCTATCTTTTCGAATGCGCATTCACCAGAAACAATACTTAGTAATTTCCTAGCACCAGATATTCTCTTTTTCGTTTAGTTTACTTTGATTTCCTCCCTCCCCACCCCCCTTTTCCCCTCAAGTTTTTGGTACAGTATTTTAATCTGTCATTAAATTTAATTTTTTAATGTCTTGAGTAAACTTGGTTATTCAAGCTTGCCTTTCCAGAACCATCTTGTTAGCTTAAAGCATTCTCTTCATCTCTTACTACACTTCTCTGTTTATTTCTCTCCCTTATATGGTTTGATCTGTTATTAGTCTTAGTCTTTTTCATTTATTCACCCTTAGTCACTCTTTTGACTTTCCCTTTTATTTTATTTTTATTTATTTATTTATTTTTATTTTATTTTATTTATTTTTTATTTTATTTTTATTTTATTTTTTAATTATTTTTATTTTATTCTATTTCATTCCATTTATGTCTTCCGCTATTCCCCACTCCTCTTTATACATACCTTCTCCCTAACTAAGCCTAGTACAAGAACAACATATTTTGATTTATACATTTACTGGACTTTTATCACTTATGACCTTCATTACTATGTAATCCAATTCCAATTCTTATCTACCTTGATTACTATGTAATTTAAATTGTATATTTAGTTTTTCTTCTCTTTGACTATTACTTAAAGTTGCTTAAATGTTCATTGTTCCATGTAAGGCCGTTTGGCATGTTTTTGTTCTTTGTAAACCGGTTTGATTTGCATCTAATGTAGGAAGATCGGTATAGAAAAACAAAAAATAAATAAAATAAATAAATAAACTGCCACATCCCCTTCTCTTACCCCTTTTAATCTGTTGATGCATCATATGGAATTGCTGATTTTGTAAATTTGTTAATTTTTATACTCAGTTTTTAACACAGTTCCTATCAATTTCTCTCTCTCCTAGCACTTCACTACCTTTCTCCTTCCCGCAACTTCTGCGCTTGCTGTCACCTGGCCCCCATCCTCTCCATTTTCCTTTCCTGCTCCACCTCCCCCCTCCCTGTTATTTGTAATTTCCTCTTCCGCCTTTCCAATGTTGATTGTGAGCCAGCATGATATGTCCTATGAATGTCGGTATATTTTAAAAGCATTTAAATAAATAAAATAGTCATTTATGTTCTTTACTATGTATGTTCCATATGTAAACAATGTTGACTACTCCCCAGTAAAATAAAAAAAATGGTATATATAAAAAAAAATGTAATACTTTGATATAAGACAGCAAAACAAGGGTCCTCGCAGCTCTAACTGCTTGCCCTTGACAACAGCAAAAAAATGGGAGTGTTGCCTTTGTAAGTTTCTGGCCCAAAGTGACAGAATGATCTATTGATTTTGAATTACTTTCACCCGTTTTACAAGAAAAATTGCCACATCCTGACTAGTCACAAGAATGGATTTGACATTCAAGTTAATGGAGACTGTGTAACAGAAAAGTAAAAACTACCATTTCTATTTAAACAAAAACACACACATTTGCACATCTTGTTAAAACAGCACGTTCCGTTCTTACAAGTACTATATAAAATTATACTTGTTATATAGATGATGCATTTTAGAAAGGATGGCTGTAAATATTTACTTTTTGTTATACATTATATGGTACTTTCAATCAAAGAACATTCACAATCACAATGTCCAATGCAAAGGTAAAGCCAAGGTCAAAGGCACGAGTCCAAATCCAGAGCTCAATGCAGATAGTCTTGTTCCAAGTTGTGACACAGTAGGAGAGGAAGACTTGAGCTTGTGTCCTGGAGCTCTCTAATGATTCAAATTACTAGAATTCTCCATTTTTATACCACCTTTATGAAGGCATTCTAAGCAGTGTATAATTTCATGCACATATTAAAAACCGCAAGCATTAAATAAGTAAACAAAACTATGAATAAAGATATCACGAACAAGTCTTCAATTTTTTTTTAATTTTTTTTTTTTTACAGAATAGCCTGTCGTCCATTATGGTGTGGAGATTAAAAGGTAGATTGTTCCACAAAGTCGGCCCAGCAACTATAAATACTCATGAACAGATAGACTGCAATCACACATTTTTATGAGGGTATTTCCAACAAGGATTGAGATGTAACCCAAAGACTTGAGTCTATATTTAATAAGACTCTCAGATAAGAGGGACCCTTCTTCTAATGCCTTATAAACTGAAACAGCAACCTTAAAATTAATGTGCTGGGACATGGAGAGCCAGTGTAGCTGCTGTAAAACTGGAGGAATATGCTCTTTGAGGGAGCAAGAAGGGATCAGACAAGCAGAGGTTTGCAAAAGCTGAAAGGCATTTAACATCTAACTAGTTACAGTACTCAATGGAAGTCAAAATAAAAGCCTGTATTACAGTTCTGAAATCTTCCATAGGCAATAAGTACTTTAAAGGAATTATCAATCACAGCTTTAAAAAATCCAGCTTTGATAATAGCAACCAACTAGGGTTTTAAAGAAAGGCTCTCTTATTGACTCAACCCTAAGTCTCGATTGGAATCCCTAAAAATACTTTCTGAATCACATGGGAATAACTAATAGGCCCATCAACATGCATTTGCATGCTGCTGGCGCTATTAGTTTCGGGGGGGGGGGGGGGGGCGTTTTCCCTGCGCTATTATCCCTTACTGTATAAGGGGTAAAAAAAATAGCGCGTTGAAAACGCGCTGCCAAACTCTCGGCATACTGAATGGACCATTTTTGTCTTTATCTGCTGTCAATCACTATGCTGCAATATGTCATTCAAGAAAAACAGAGTACACATCCATGCTGAGGCTTGGGCAAAGACTGAAGTGGCTCATGAAGCAACACCAGCATGGTAATTCCTACACATGCTCAGTAGAGCAAAAGCTCCATAAGCGTAGACAGAAGGGTTGATTCAATGCTTTCTGATTATCTCAATGTGTCATGGCTAATTCAAGCCTGCTCGTCAGACAAACAGTAAGCCATACTGGAGAAAAAAATTAGGATATCCATAAAGTGCAGTCATTTATTCAATGCCTACCCTCTGAGAAAGAAACAGGATTTTCATGTTGGCTAATAAAAGATAAAATGTATCAAGAATCCACTTTCCTTCAGGACCAATACAATAACTATCCACTAACAAAATCAACACATGTGACAGCAATCATGTGATATTGCTATGTAGAAAAACAGCTGTTAATACAACATTTAATACAGATATTTCTTAAAATTAACTCATTGCAGCTGCTATTCAGTTTTCTGGCTGCTTCTCTAAGGGAGCCTCTTCACTGCTGATGCATTGGGGAGTTCAGACCATTCTCTTAACAGATTTTTCTGCAAGGCATTGCTAGGCAACACCTTACATCAATTTTACTATTTTCAGCCTCTATTTTTAGCCAATTGAAAGAAGAATTCTCATCTGCAAAGCTGATGGTAGGAAAAACACCCCAATAGAATTTTTTTTATTTTTTTTGAGACCACAGCACATAAGTGTAACAATCCAAGAATCATCTGAACTTTTAAACACTCAAAATTAACAAAATGCTTTTTATGTTATAAAACTGGCAGAATGAAAAAACTGATAGCTCAACCAGCATCAATTCAGGAGCAGGTACAAAATGAATAGAATATGTCACATTAAAAAAAAAAGTTAAACATACTATATATACTCCTAAACAGATTAAATCACAAAAAAGGAAAAACACACATACTGACATTTAGAAGACTACAATTTAACTCCCTCTCCAACTCCCATAGCTTTTCAAGTATCCATCAACAAAAACATGACAGTAGGCAAAGACCATACAGCCCATCTTGTCTGCTGATCCACTACAATCCCTAGCACTTTCTCAAACAGACCCTGTGCATGTCCCCTGTTTTCTTGAATTCAGATAATGTCCTTGTCTCCAGCACTTGGGAAGCTGTTCATGCATGCACCATAATCTAAAAATATTTCTTTAGATTATTCTTAAGACTATTCGCTTTCACCCTCTTCCCATTAAATGATGTCCGACTCCTGTGTACTTATTTGAAGAATTAAAAGATCTACAATATCTCTATCCAGCCTTTCCTCTAAGGCAGTGCCATGGCACACTAATGTGGTGAGGCTGAAGTGCAAGTGTGCCACGGCTGCATTCCCCTTTCCCTCCTGGCCGGCAGGGTTTCCTCCCACCAGCAGGGGGTGTCAGAGCAGCACTTATCAGCAAGCTGCTCCTGCTTTCCCCTCTGCTTCAGAAACTGCAGGGGGGTTTGGTAGTCTCATGAAACCCGATGACCTGGGCAGTTCAGACAGCAGAAGAAAGCTGTCAAAGAAGCAAGTGGCAGCACTCAGTAAGCCTTTAAGGATTGGGAGTTGAGTAGGGAAAGGGACACCTGAATGTGCTACAGAGTGTGTGTGTGTGGGGGGGTGGGGGGGGGTAGGAAAGGTGGAAGGAGACTGAAGATGATGATGCCAGGGGGTGAGGGAGACGAAGGGTAAGTGAAGAGATGACTGGCATGGGGAGTGGAAGGAGAGGGAAATTATGTCAGGGGTGAGGGAAGATGTGATAATTATGCCAAGGGGTGAAGGAGAGGGAAAGATGATAGGGGGGGGGGGAGGGAAGCTAATGCCTGAGGTGAGGAGGAGGGGGGGAGAGAGAGAAGGTAATGTTGATGCTGCTAGGAGGTGAGAAGAGAGGTGTAGGGCTAGAGAAAGTGATGCCAGGGGGTGGGAGAAAGGAAAAGGAAGAAGATGATGCCAGGGGAGAGGCACAATTAAGATGTCAATGGGATGGAGAAGAGGGAAGAGAAGAGATGATGGGGAAATGGTTGGTGTGCCACAACAAAGTGACCCCTGTGCCAGGTGTTCCATAAAACAAAAAAAGGTTGGTAACCACTGCTCTAGGGTACATATGTTTAGATCTTTAAATCTATCCCCATATGCTCTACCTCAAAGACCAGTAACCAGTGCAGCAGCCACCCTCTGGACCAACTCAATTTCTTTTTATATCTTTTTCAGTCCTATACAGTAAAGCACGGCCGCGGTTACCCTGTTTCTAACTCGCTTTGTACCCACAATTTGGCCGTGCAAGTCTAACCCGCGATTCACTATCCGTTTTTACCAATCCTTACCGCTTCTTTAAAACGACGCGTATCCCTTTCCGCCCGCGGCATGTATATGATATGTAAACGATCGGATTAGCTATTCCCTCCCATAAAGTAACGTGCGGCCCAATTATCGCCTTTTTAACCAACTGTTTTGCCGCGTCTTTAACCCGCTAATTTACCGCCTACCCTGACCCTGGCATTAGAGGGATGTGACAGCAACAGGCAGGCTCCAGTCAAATAAGTGGGTGGGTTGGAGCAAGCGAGTAACATGGTGTGGCCTGATTCTCCTACGCTCGGGCATCGGGGATTGCCAGTCCTCTCTCCCACCCTCCCGAAGCAAGGCTCAGGGCGAAAATCGACGCGACATGTTATTAAAGCAAATAGAAATTGTAACAAAAGTAAACTTACTGCATGCTTCCAGCAGCCCCGCCGGTGAAGGTGCATGAAGGTCACGGCGTGCGCTCATGCGCCTTCGCTGCCTTGAATGCCCAAATTGGACGTGCGTTCATGCACCTTCACCGGTGGGGCTGCTGGAAGCCGCTTTTGCTGCCGGCTGCCCCCGGAAGGCAGGGGAGCCGCAGTAAGTTTACTTTTGTTACAATTTCTATTTGCTTTAATAACATGTCGAGTCGATTTTCGCCCTGCACCTTGCTTTGGGAGTGAGGGGGAGAGAGGACTGGCAATCCCCGATGCCCGAGCGTAGGAGAACCATCCACTTCCTGGTACCTGTCATTTGAAATGACATTTGAAATGACAGGTACCAGCACACCCAGGAAACTGTATAGGCGCTGTATAGCGCTCTATACAGTAAAATGGATTGCACTTCATGGACGCAGCTTGCATTTGCGTCTAATTTAAATACTGTATCGAGCGGTATGTGAGCCGAACTGTGCGAGGCGGCAAACTAGCGGGCACCCGGCACTGCCGCACTTTTTCTTACGTGCCCTTACTATATCGGCCTGCTTAAAAGGTGAGGTATAGAGCAGCGGTTCTCAACCAGTGTCTCGCAGCTCCCGGTGTCCCACTGCCCCTCTTGTGCTTCCCTTCTCTCCAGGGGTGGTACCGAAGAATGGAGAGATGCTGTGTGCTGCCAGAGGCCAGGCCACCGGCGGCTGGAGAGACTTTGTACACCACCGGTCAGGCCAGTGGCTGATAAGTCGAGGCCAGGCTTATTGGGCCAAACAATCAGGTCAATCCAGTAACGAGTGGTAGGAAGAGCTGCGTTAGTGCCCGGCGCACCTGCGGTTGCCGCACGCACAGTCCAGCTCACCTACCACTCGATCCTGTATGTAAATAGCTTGCAAATGCAAGCTGCATCTAAGAAGAGTCCGTAAGGCCCGCGCAACCCATTTTACTGTATAGAGCGCTATACAGCGCCTAAACAGTAACCTGGGTGCACGGGCCTAACACTTCATGGACACGCTGGTATCTGTCATTTGAAATGACATTTGAAATGACAGGTACCAGGTAGTGGACAGTTCTCCGACGCTCGGGATTGCCAGTCCCCTCTCCCCTCCTCCCGAAGCAAGGCACGAAAAGCAGCCTTGCTTCGGGAGGAGGGGAGAGAGGACTGGCAGTGTAAAGCGACTTACTTTTTTTTGCAGCCCCCCTCCAGAGACGGACATCGGCGAGGACGACCGCGGCTCCCCTCCCTCCAGCTGCCCGCGAAGATGACGCATCGCACGGGCGAAAGCGGCCCCTGTGCAATTGGGCTGCTCAAGACGTGACGTCACGACGTTTGGCGTCACGGCATGTGACGTCACGTCTTGAGCAGCCCAATTGAACGCCCAGGGGCCGCTTTCGCCCGTGCGATGCGTCATCTTCGCGGGCAGCTGGAGGCAGGGGAGGGGAGCCGCGGTCGTCCTCGCCGATGTCCGTCTCCGGAGGGGGGCTGCAAAAAAAAAGTAAGTCGCTTCATCACTTTACACTGCCAGTCCTCTCTCCCCTCTTCCCGGAGCAAGGCTGCTTTTCATGCCTTGCTTCGGGAGGAGGGGAGAGGGGACTGGCAATCCCGAGCGTAGGATTGCCCGTCTTCTCTCCCTTGCTACTTTTTCTTTCGCTTTTTCAATTTTTTTCGCTTTTGTTGCTTCGGGAGGAGGGGAGAGGACTGGGGCTGCCCCGGAGACCAGCACCCATGGACGTGGCCAGGGCAGGTGAGCGGGGCTGGGGGAAAGTTTGCCGCCTACCCTTACCCCTGCCTCTAACGCAGGAGTAAGGGTAGGCATTAAGTTAGCAGGTTAAACGCGCGGCAAAACGGCAGGGTAAAAAAGCGATAGTCGGGGCGCGCGTTACTGGATGCTAGGGAATAGCTAATTCGATCATTTACATGTAATATACATGCCGCGTGCGGAAGGGGTTACCCGGGGATTTAAGGACACGGTAAGAGTAGGTTAAAGGGGATTGTGGATTGCAGGAAGGGCTAACGCGGCCGGAAAGTGAGTAGAAAGCGGGTTAGGAGCTTGTGTGTGAGATTGGTTGTGACTGATTGTGGACCCTAAGGAAGAGGACTGAGGACAGAGCATCAGCAGCCACTGCTCCTCTGGTGAGTGCTATTGGCCTGCAAGGGGAAAAAAAGAGTAGGAGAGTTGCTGGAGAGGGAAAGTATTGATATTTGGACAGTTTTTAATAATTTTTATGAGTTTTTAATTGTTGGATGTTATTCTATTCATCAGCTGTTTTGTAACATTAGTATAGTTTTACAATTATTTCTAATTGGGGATCTATAGCAGGCTTGGCTTGCTCTGTTTTCCTAATAGGAGGTGTATTAGTGTTTAAGGCCTAGTTAAATATTTGTAGTGGTAAATTACTGTATTTTCATAAGGAGGGGTATTGTGCTTGCCAGTAAAGAGTTTGTTTTGCTTTTACTGAGATGTCATCAGATCCAGAATATCTTTTTTTGTATTGTGAGTTCTACGGGCAATGCCCTAGTTCTGCTCTGCACCCATTGCTGGGAGTTGATGGGGTTCCTGAGGATGCAGAATATATATTTACATTTAGCCCTGTGACTGTCACATGTTCAGTGTGTCACGCATGTGAGAATCATGTCAGGTGTGTCCCAGCCGAAAAAAGGTTGAGAACCACTGCACTACAACATCAAAACACTGTCCCTACTGGTAAGCACCATTATTGCTCCCTCCCACGTGAATTGCATTGATGAACAGTTCTCCCTACAGAGAACCCAGGATCTCCCTGCTTTTAGAGGACACTACAGCCAGATGTCCCAATGAATACAGATATATTGAAATGCCCAAACAGCAGCACTTTTCCTTTCATAAAAAAGGAACAAACCTCCTCTAAGTCTGTCCAATATACACTGATGTTCTTTTCCTTTCCCAGATTAACCCACAGTATCTTACCTTGTAAGCCCTGCTGTTTTACTTTAATTTTATACATATATATATATACACACACACACACACACATATATATATATAAACATATATAGCGATAACTCTAGCATCACTTTTGCATGTTGCGGGCGCTATTAGTTTCGGGGGGGTTGGCTGCGCATTTTCCACGCACTATTACCCCTTACTGTATGAGGTAAAAATAGCACGTTGAAAACGCGCAGCCAAACGGGGGCTAACAGTGCGCTCAGCCTGAGCGCACTTTACTGCATCGGCCCGTAAGTAACTTAGACCTAGCAAGGTAGAAGCTGGATGTTAAATAGAATAGTCAGCTAAACTAAAAAGGAGCTATTGTAAAGCAATATTAAGTTAGAAGAGTAAATAGAAGACAAAAAGATTAAACACAAAAAAAAAATTCATGACTAAGAGCTCACAAGGCAATGCCCGCACATCTTCTGTAGAGCAAAATCTGTACTAGCTGAGAGAGGACAGTTAGGGTGACAGCATCCTGTGGCACCAAATGTAAAGGCTAATTCAGCCCTGCTTATCAATGGAAAAAAAAAAATTCTACTCAAGACTTGCTCTGCACAAGGTGAATATTTTGCATCAGGGAAGATCAAATTCAGATCAGAATTTTCTGGTACATAAGATAGTGTCACAAAAATCACCATTTGGACTCATTATCCAGGAAGAGTATCCAGGCATCATCATGAACAATATGTTGAAATCTTTGGCTCGGTGTGCACTGGCACATGAAAAAGTAAACTATGTTACGAGTTAGGAAAAAAATAAATAAAATTGAAAATACAGGGTGGCCCATGGAAACGTAGCCTGCCTTCAATGCACTGGTATTAGAGGCGGGCTACTTTTCCGTGGGCCACCCCATATAATACCTCTGTACTGCTCTATAGTGCACCCGTACCTGGAGTAATGTGTGCAATTCTGGTGACGTCACTAGAAAAGGCAGAGAGAAGGGTGATCAAAATGAAAGAGGATGGAAGAGCTCCCCTATGAGGAAAGGCTAGAGGTTGGGGCTCTTCAGGTTAAAGACGAGACAGGTGTGGTGAGATATCAGAGGTCTATACAATCATGAGTGAAGTGAAGCAGATAAATGGAACATAAGAACATAAGAACATAAGAAATTGCCATGCTGGGTCAAACCAAGGGTCCATCAAGCCCAGCATCCTGTTTCCAACAGAGGCCAAACCAGGCCACAAGAACCTGGCAATTACCCAAACACCTAGAAGATCCCATGCTACTGATGCAATTAATGGCAGTGACTATTCCCTAAGTAAACTTGATTAATAGCAGTTAATGGACTTCTCTTCCAAGAACTTATCCAAACCTTTTTTGAACCCAGCTACACTAACTGCACTAACCACATCCTCTGGCAACAAATTCCAGAGATTTATTGTGCGTTGAGTGAAAAAGAATTTTCTCCGATTAGTCTTAAATGTGCTACTTGCTAACTTCATGGAATGCCCCCTAGTCCTTCTATTATTCGAAAGTGTAAATAACCGAGTCACATCTACTCGTTCAAGACCTCTCATGATCTTAAAGACCTCTATGATATCCCCCCTCAGCCGTCTCTTCTCCAAGCTGAACAGCCCTAACCTCTTCAGCCTTTCCTCATAGGGGAGCTGTTCCATCCCCTTTATCATTTTGGAAATGTGTTTACTCTTCCAAAAATGCAGTCTAGGGGCACTGCATGAAGTTAGTAACGTAAATCAGAGAAAGTGTTTTCACTCGATACATAATTTAGCTCTGGAATTAAATGTCAGGTCATGGGAAAGACTATTAGCATAACTGGGTTCAAAAAAAAAAAAAATTTGGACCAAGTTCCTAGAAGAAATCTATTAACCAGGTGAACTTGGGGAAGCCATTACTTATCCCTGCATGCAAGCACTATCGAATCTATCTACTACCGTGTTTCCCCGATAGTAAGACACCCCTGATAGTAAGACGTAGTGGGAATTTTAGGGGGGGTCGGCTAATGTAAGACATCCCCCGAAAGTAAGACGTAGTGTTCAAAAAAAAATTATTTTTAAATACCTGTCGGAGGGCCGCGTGGGTCCAGGCGGCCGGCGGCGGGAGCCGGGTGGTCGCGTGTTAAATCTAGGCCGCGGGCGGGTGGGCGCTTGTTCCCGGTGGGGGGGGGCGGGTGGACGCGCGTTAGTTCGAGGCGGGCGGCGGGTGGTCGCGTGTTACATCTAGGCCGGGTCGCACAGGCGCGCATTCATTCACTGCCGGTGGGGGCTGCCTCGGCAGCCCCCCCCCGGCAGCCCCCACCGGCAGTGAATGAATGCGCGCACAGGCCCACAGCGCCTGTGCGACCCCTGCGATTCGGCGCTGGGGGCTGCTTTCGGCGCTCAAGGCAGTCACATGCTGTGACGTCACGGCATGTGACTGCCTTGAGCGCCGAAAGCAGCCCCCACCGGCAGCCCCCAGCGCCGAATCGCAGGGGTCGCACAGGCGCTGTGGGCCTGTGCGCGCATTCATTCACTGCCGGTGGGGGCTGCCGAGGCAGCCCCCACCGGCAGTGAATGAATGCGCGCCTGTGCGACCCGGCCTAGATGTAACACGCGACCACCCGCCGCCCGCCTCGAACTAACGCGCGTCCACCCGCCCCCCCCCACCGGGAACAAGCGCCCACCCGCCCGCGGCCTAGATTTAACACGCGACCACCCGGCTCCCGCCGCCGGCCGCCTGGACCCACACGGCCCTCCGACAGGTATTTAAAAATAATTTTTTTTTGAACACTACGTCTTACTTTCGGGGGATGTCTTACAGGTTTTTTCCAATATAAGACATACCCTGAAAGTAAGACATAGTGGGACTTTTTGGGGTAAAAAGAAAGTAAGACGCTGTCTTACTTTCGGGGAAACACGGTATATAGGATCCTGCCAGGTACTTGTAGCCTGGCTTGGCCACTGTTGGAAACAGGATACTAGCTTGATGGACCCTTGGTCTGACCCAGTATGGGTATGTTGTAAATGTGCATTCTGTGCAGTTTAGGGGCAACACAATAAAAAAAAAAGAAAAGCCAACAGGGTGGTGGTACCTACTGCACAAAAAGCATATTGACCGCAAACTGATTTCTGGAATGCTCATATGCACCAGAAAATGGGAAATTAATTTTCTACGCCCACATAAGCCACTTTCCCCCAACCTAATACTAATCTGTGTGAGCAAAACCATCCACGTTTCCATGTGAACTCTGATCAGGCTCTCTTCCACCCACATCCCATGAGCTCTTTCCTTGCTCTGTCTCGTCACCTCTGCCTCCCCTCAGACTGTCTGCTTTCTACTCAGCTTCACTTCACCCCCTTTCCATCTCAGTCAAGCTCATGCAGAACTGTGCTAAACTGAGCGTTAAGAGGGAGATGGGAAACCTCGTAAGTGTTGCTGCTCCTGCCTCTTCCCACTGCCAATTAGTATTAGAGTTTAAAAAAAAAAAAAAAAAAAAAAAAAAAAAAGGGAAGAGAGAAGCAGCAGCACTCAAGAGGAATGCTTTTTACCAAAGCCTCACACCATAGTTACTACACTATGGGGTAGATTGTATAAATTTGCACACACAGGTACTTTTGTTCGTGCACCAGGCACGAACAAGAGTACGCAGGATTTCAATAGATACGCACCTAGCCGCGCGTATCCATTAAAATCTAGGTTCGGCGCGCAGCCTGCCTCGGAGGGAACTTTCCTTCGGGCCCCCCCCCGGCCCTATCTAAGCCCCCCCCCCTACCTTTGTTGTACAAGTTACGCCTGCTCGAAGCAGGCGTAACTTGCGTGCGTTTGGGCTGGCTGCCAGCGCGTCATGGTCCGGTCCGGGGGCTGGTCTGAAGGCCGCGGCCATGCCCCCGGAACGCCCCCGATGACGTGCCCCCCCGACACGGCCCACCCCCCCCGGACTTACGTGCGCCGCAGAGCCTACTCATAGGCTTGGCGCTCGCAGGGGGAGTTTGGGCCAGATTTTCGGAGGGTACGCGTATCTTACGCACATACCCCTAGATCTGAACTCACCAGTACTGATCTGGCACTCACAAAGGTTTCATCATGTTTAAATAAGCTTCTTTTTTCTACTATTTCATTGCATTACTACTACAGTAGTAAACTAATTTCTCAATGAGATACTCTGAGAACCTGGTCTCGTGAATTCAGCAAACCAGGGCTACAAAATCTGGTTCTAGCATGGAAGGGACAGGCCAATAACCCGCAGATGATCCCTCTTCACCTTGATTCCCTCTACTCTGGGTTAACAAAAAAGCCACTTCATACTGTCAGCTTAAGAAAGATCTTTATTTCAATAAAGTATGGCATACTGGAATATTCCAGGAGAGACAATTCAGAAGCAGTCAGAGAACACTGTTTATGTAATACGTTAAATTCAATTTACAAGCCAATGACTTAGTTTGTTTTCATAACATTTTTCAAATTCAGTGACATTAATAACACATCCTCTTAATGGGGTGGTATTATAATTTTATCTCATATTAAAGAAGCTGTGATTCTTATAAGTCATGTGATCTCAAATTGAGCCCAGAAGGCAGGAACAAAACTTAAGGCTGAACACAACATACTTTCTTTTTTTTTTTTTTTTTTACACTTCTGGCTTACATTCTAGCATTTCATAATATTCTGGCATGTCAGCAACCTTAAAATAATTTTACAAGTCTAATCAGGGTAAATTCACAGACTAATAGGTTTGTAGGAAAACACCTCCATACTGATCTGAGCTGGCAGGCAGAGAATAGTGGTGCATTGGCTGCTTTCTCCTCCTCCTCCTCTGCCTATCAGGTTCTGATTGGTGCTTGAAACCATGAAGTAAGAGCATGAAATTCCAGTTCTGGATGAAGAGGAGAGTAAAGTGGTCAAAGGGCACCATCATTTTTTCTCTTGTTACCACCTTGGATAAGTATGGGAGTCTGGAAAGGAAGGGGGGGGGGAGAGTAAGAGCCTGACAAACCAAATTGGGGGGGGGGGGGGGAGGGGAATACTTTCTTCATCCAGATTCACTTCTGACCCCCTCCTCACTGATTCCAGAATCTTTCCTTCTCTCTGATCTCAGATTATTCTTCCTTCATACCTTCCCAACATCCCTGAGTATTCCCCTCCCCATCCCAGAGATCTCATCTTCCTTTCTTTTCTCTTTCCCAATCAAATACTTGAGTTCTCTCACATGTAAAACCCTCAACAGAAAATAAATTATACAGACAAGCAAGGCTGGAAAAACTACTTTATTTTCATTATGCAAAATATATTTTGTATTGTTTTATGCGCAACATGATACAAATATGCCACAGAGTTGCCAAATAATTTTTTTAACACTTGGCATAAGAAACTTGGAGCTGTGAATATACATACGCAATGAATACACTGAAATCCAAGAATTACCAGGACCTGCTCAACCATTACAAAAATAAGACAGTAGCCTAGGGCAGCATCTTCTCAGTAGCAGCTGTAATCACTGCAAAAAATAGTGCTGCTTTGGTATGGTAAGTTTGCTATATAGGTTCAGACTTTTTTTTTTTCAGTTTTGTGTTACTCCACAAAGCATCTAGCAAGGGACAGTGTGTGTCACTTATGGAGCATCATCAGAATTTGCATTTGTTTGGTACTATGAATAGTAAGAGGGCTTATGCCAGTTCAGCCCAGCGAGCCATTTCAGAGATTACCTTTAACCAATGTATTTCATTTAGAAATTTAAATTTTATTTGCTGTTTAACCCACTTACAGATGATACACTGATACATCATTAAATGGATTTATGAAACATTTATATTGTTTGTATATATCCTATACCACCTCTCTCTCAAAAGCCCTCATACACATATGAATTATATCTGAGACTTTCATAACAGGCACTACACCAGCAAAAGCATAAGCAACCTTCATTGCTTCATTATTCATAGGTCTAGTCTATGCTAGACTATGGGTACTGTACAATCTTTATAATTTTTAAATTTTGCAAGTAAAAAACAAAACAAAAAAACCTACTTAGATTTCAGGATAGTCTCAAGAAGCAGTTAAATTGCAATGGCAGCATAGCAGTAAAGAACCCAATATAGTCCATGTTTCAAATCAAAATTCTGCAATAGTGGGTATTCACTATCAGGTCTATCCAGTAAAGTGCGGTCGCGTTTACCCTGCTCCTAACCAGCTTTCTACTCACTTTTCGGCCGCGTTAGTCCAACCCGCGATACACAATCCCCTTTAACCTACTCCTACCGCGTCCTAAAATCCCCGGGCATGTATATTGCATGTAAACGAGCGAATTAGCTATTCCCTACCATCCATTAACGCGCACCCCAACTATCCCTTTTTTACCCTGCCGTTTTGCCGCGCGTTTAACCTGCTAACTTACCGCCTACCCCTACCCCTGCGTTAGAGGCAGGGGTAAGGGTAGGCGGCAAACTTTCCTCCAGCCCCCGCTCTCCTGCCCTGGCCGCGTCCATGGTTGCCAGTCTCCGGGGCAGCCCCAGTCCTCTCCCCTCCTCCCGAAGCCAAAAAAATAAAAGGCGAAAAAAAAAGTTGCAAGAGAGAGGAGAGGGGAGAGGACGGGCAATCCTATGCTCGGGATTGCCAGTCCTCCCTCCCCTCCTCCCGAGGCAGGCGCGAAAAGCAGCCTTGCTCTGGGAGGAGGGGAGAGAGGACTGGCAGTGTGAAGCGACTTACTTTTTGCAGCCCCCCATCCAGACATCGAAGACGACCGCGGCTCCCCTCTCCTGCCTCCAGCTGCTCAGGAAGATGGACGCCTGCACGGGCGAAAGCGGCCCCTGTTCGTCCAATTGGGCCGCTCAAGGCGTGACGTCACGACGTTTGGCGTCACGGCATGTGACGTCACGTCTTGAGCGGCCCAATTGCACGAACAGGGGCCACTTTCGCCCGTGCAGGCGTCCATCTTCGCGGGCAGCTGGAGGCAAGGAGCCGCGGTCGTCCTCGTCGATGTCCGGAGGGGGGCTGCAAGAAGTAAGTCGCTTCACACTGCCAGTCCCCTCCCCCCTCCTCCCGGAGCAAGGCTGCTTTTCACGCTCTGCTTCGTGAGGAGGGGAGGGGGGACTGGCAATCCCGTCCTCGCCGATGTCCGGAGGGGGGGCTGCAAGAAGTAAGTCGCTTCACACTGCCAGTCCCCTCCCCCCTCCTCCCGGAGCAAAGCTGCTTTTCGGGCCCTGCTTCAGGAGGAGGGGAGGGAGGACTGGCAATCCAGAGCATAGGATTGCCTGTCCTCTCCCCTCTCTCTTGCAACTTTTTTTTTCGCTTTGGTTGATTGCTTCGGGAGGAGGGGAGAGGGCTGACAATCCCAAGCGTCGGAGAACTGTCCACTTCCTGGCACCTGTCATTTCAAATGTCATTTGAAATGACAGATACCAGCGTGGCCGTGAAGCGTTAGGCCCGCGCACTCAGGTTACTGTATAGCGCTCTATACAGTAAAATGGGTTGCGTGGGCCTAACGCTTCACGGACGCTTCTTAGACGCAGCTTGCATTTGCAAGCTATTTACATACAGGATTGAGCGGTAGGTGAGCTGCACTGTGCGTGCGGTAACCACGGGTGCGCCGGGCACTAACGCAGCTCTTCCTACCGCTCGGTACTGGATTGACCTGTATGATTGTATACATTTCTTAATGATCCAACGTATCAAATCCATTGCTTAACACCTTCAAAAGGCTCCTACCTTCAGTGTCATTGCAAAAATTGGCCTTGGAAAGTGTCCGGCAATGGTGTTTTGGCTTTTTAATATTTATTTTATTTAGCATTTTTATATACCGATATTCAAGGAACAAAGTTACCAATCATTTCGGTTCACATTTTAACAATAACCATGACATGAGAATGCCTTACATAGAACAGGGTAGTTGAACTTGAACTTAATATATTTATAAATGATCTGGAAAGGGGTAAGAGTGAGGTGATCAAATTTGATGACTCATGATTATGCAGAGTAGTTAATCTCAAGTGGATTGTGATAAATTGCAGGAGGACCTTGTAAGACTGGAAGATTCAGCTGCCATTTGGATGCACAAATTTAATGTGGACAAGCACAAGTTGATGCATATAGGGAAAAATAAAGCGCAGTTGCTTACCTGTAACAGGTGTTCTAAGACAGAAGGATATAAGTCCTCACATATGAGTGACATCAGATGGAGCCCGGCACAGAAAACTTCTGTCAAAATTTCTAGAAACTTTGGCTGGGCATGCTGAGCATGCCCACCATCTCTACATCCACACAGGGTCTCTTCAGTCATGTATGTAGATACAATGTAAGAACAAACCAACCAGAAGAACCAAACTTGGTGGGGCTGGGGATGGGTTTCGTGAGGACCAACATCCTGTCCTAGGAGAACACCTGTTACAGGTAAGCAACTGCACTTTCTCCTAGAAAAGCATGATGTAGTCCTCACACATGGGTGAATCTCTAGCTACAGGCTGAACCCGAACAGGCGGGACCAGACACCAAACAACGGCCAACGGGCACAACAGAGGTGCTGGTGGTAACCGCGGGGACAGCCTGAATAAAAACCAGGGGCCCATGGTGGAAGAGTTGGGTTCACAGCTGAAAGGTCTCAGGATAGATTGGCCAAATCTGCTATCCTGCCTGCCATCCCTGTCCAGACAGTAATGTGCAGCAAAAGTGTAAAGGGAACTCCATGTCGCAGCTCTTTCCAAATGAACCGCACACAGGTAGGCCACAGACGTAGTCACGGCCCTTTCAGAGTGTGACGTGGCTTGGCCCTCCAGGTGCAGACCTGCCTGATCATAACAGAAAGATACAGTCTGCTAGCCCAGTGGAAAGAGCCTGCCCACTTAGTAACAGCCCTGCCCAGCTGATTGGAATCAAACTAGATAAACAGCTGGGTCGACAGTCTGTGGCCTGCCGTACTCAGTCCAGGTAGAAAGCCAGGACCCTCTTACAATCCGCGCGCCCGTCTATGTGCTTTCATTGGCTGGAGCGCCCAAATTGACAGGCGCTCAGGCCAATGAAAGTACGCTTCGCTCCGCTCGCGCCGTGACTGGAGAGGGCACAGAACAGTCTGCTCTCACCTGACTTCACAATTTGATGAGGGCCGAGCCAGGAGAACCGGGACCTGTGCCCGGGGGAGGGGGGGGGGGGGGGGGGGGAAAACGCTGCAAGCCGTTTTTGCTGCCGGCTGCCCCCTCCGGAGGGCGGCAGAGAAGGGAAGGGGCTGACTTTCATGGTGACTTTCATAACCTGTGGATTGTCCGTATAAGGCGTAATCAGGCGCAGTGGGGTTTGGGGGAGTTCAAGAGATTTGTATTGTTCTATATTGCCTTTTGACCGGTGTCTGAGTGTTCCTTCGATTCTGGGAAGGCTTGCCGGAAGAGCCATGTTTTTAATTGTTTCTTAAAGGTTTGATGGCATGTTTCTAGGCGAAGTTCTGGGGGTAATGAGTTCCAGAGGGTGGGCCCTGCTGTAGAGAGTGCTCGTTTTCGTAATAGGGATTTGGCCGGAGGAGCACATAATGATCCTTTGTAATTGTATCTGATGGGTCTTTGTGATGTGTGAGGGCGGAGTTGCGTGTTTAGATGAAGGTGGGCGATGCCCATAAATGTCCTTGTGAATCATCATTAATGTCTTGAAGGATTTTATAGGAAGCCAGTGAAGGCCATGTAGAATTGGTGTGATGTGTGCTCTTTTATTTGAGTTGGTGAGTAACATCGCCGCAGCATTCTGCACCATTTGTAACAGTTTTGTGGAAATGGCAGGGAGACCTAGTAGAAGGAGTTGCAGTAGTCTAATTTTGACAGAATTATGGACTGCATAACTAATCTGAAGTCGCTGAAATGAAGGAGCAGTTTCAGATTTTTGAGCACTTGAAGTTTGAAAAAACATTCTTTAGTGGTGTTGTGGACAAAGGATTTAAGGTTAAATTGATTGTCAAGTCGCACCCCTAAGTCCCTGACAGATGGGGAGTGGTTAATGTGCGTTTTGGGAGTTGGTGAGAATATGGTTTTCATCTGGTGAGATGAGGATTTCAGTTTTGTTATGATTGAGTATGAGGTTCAAGCTGGATAGCAGAGTATTGATAGATTGTAAACAGTTGTTCCAATGTGCCCAAGTTTTTTGCAGGGATTCGGTGATGGGAAGAAGTATCTGAATGTCGTCAGCGAAGATATAATGCTTTAGATTAAGGCTGGCGAGTAGGTGGCAGAGTGGTAGCAGATAAATGTTAAAAAAAAAGTGTTGGGGAAAGAGATTATCCTTGCGGGACTCCTTGGTTTGATTTGATGGGAATTGATTCTTCATTATTGATCTTGACTTTATAGAATCTATTCTCCAAGAATGATTGGAACCAGCTGTGAGCTTCTCCTTGAATTCCTATATAAGACAGCCACTCGAGAAGGATGGAATGATTAACTGTGTCGAATGCGGCGGATAGGTCAAGAAGGGCGAGGAGATATGGTTGTTTTTTTTCAAGATTTAGGAGATAGTGTCAGATAATGACGTGAGTAGCGCTTCTGTGTTTTGCGATTTCCTAAATCCGAACTGGAAAGGGGAGAGTATGTTGTTCTCCTCTAGATACTCAGCCAGTTGTTTGTTAACAAATCTTTCCATCACTCTTGAGATCAGGGGGAGGTTAGCGATTGGACGGTAGTTTGCAGGGTCATCCGTTGAGAGGTTAGGTTTTTTTTTATTAGGGGTTTCAGTATGGCTATTTTTAGTTCTGGGACTTTTCCTTGAGTTAAAGAGCAGTTTATGATGTCTGCTAATGCTTTGGAAATGGTGTTAGGAATAGCTAGAAGATTGGAGGGTATGGCATCCAATGGATGTGAGGAGGGTTTAAGCTTATTGAGAATGATTTTGATTTCCATTGATGATGGGGTTTCGAAGGAGAACAGGCTGAATTTCTTGGTGGGTGTTGAGGAGCTGGGGGGCATTGCAGTCGTCTGTAGAGAAGAGGTAGGCTTGAGAAGGTTGGTGATCTTCTTGTCAAAGTATATTGCTAGTTCCGTGGCTATATACATTTTACTGTATAGGCGCTGTAAAAAAAAATGTGGCTATATACATTTTACTGTATAGGCGCTGTATTAAGCGCCTATACAGAAAAATGGGTTGCGCGGGCCTAACACTTCGCCTAACGCTTTGCAGACGCGGCTTGCATTTGCAAGCAATTTAAATAGAGTATCGAGCGATATGTGATCAGAACTGTGCGTGCGGCAAACGAGGGTGCACCCGGCACTGCCGCACTCTAACGCGGCCTTACTGTGTCGACCCGTATATGATGTGAAACATTTAAAAAAAAAAACAAAAAAAACCTTTTCCCATGGAAATTTTTCCTTTCTAAAGTTTCACTGTTTATACAATTCAATAGTAACAATAAAGAGATACTAAAGCAATATTAGGAAAAGCTTGACAATTTCAAGCTTTGAAGCTGTATAAATGTCCAAACCAAAATCAACCTCCACCTCTTCAGCTTCGTGCAGATTGCATATAACTGAAATTACCTGTGGCATTTTGACCTCTTTAAAAAAAACTAAATGGATCCATATAGATTAATCCTCCCATGATTTTGCTTAATCTTTAGGCCAATAATTTAGCATAAATCTCTACATTAGTTAAGATAGGCCTGTGCTTCAATAAGCAGTGGGCCCTTGATTTCTACAATACTATAATCATAACATCAGCAACAGGCACCTCAACTTAAGAGAAATATTTTTGATATAGCATTTTGAAAGTCAACTTGTTATTACAATCTTGATAAAATGTCACTGTAAAAACTATCCAGTGTGTGACAGAGAAATGAAATAGCTTCCTGAAACTTCCTTCTCTGTAACTGTAAAGTCCAATTTATCTTTCTTCCAGATTTAACTGGAGTTGATCTACGTAATAGAATAAAGCTGTCCTATTATAAAAGTTATGTCCTTAATCTAGGTTATTTGGAGTGAAACCAGAATATGTATCTGTATATAGATTTAGCTCTACAATATCAGGATATTTAACCAGTTTTAAATTGTGTTTTATTGTACAGTTTTGCTCATAAGTTTACATACCCCTGGCAGAATTTGTACAATGTGTAGCATTTCGGGAAAACAGAGTGATCAGGCAAAACATGTGTTAGTTTAATTTGAAACACATTAAAAGTATTATGCATCACAGAACACAATCATTAAACAAGCCATAACAATAAAGGAAATAAAATGGTCTTGTTCAAAAGTCTGTAAATACCTAGTTCTTAATATCGTGTATTGCCCCCTTTTGCATCAATGACAGCTTGCAGTCTTCTGATAATTGTGAATGAAGCCCTTTATTTTATGTGGTAAAGATGCCCATTCCTCTTGGCAAAAAGCCTCCAGATCTTGTAGATTTTTTGGTTGTCCAGCATGAATTGCATGTTTGAGTTCTCCCCAAAGTGGTTCAACGATGTTGAGGTCAGGAGACACTGATAGCCACTCCAGAACCTTCACTTTCTTCTGCTGCAGCCACTGAAGGGTTGACTTAGTCTTATGTTTTGGTTCACTGTCATGTTGGAAAGTCCAAGTGCACCCCCATACACAGCTTCCTGCCTGGTGAATTCAATCTCCTGCAATGTTTTCTGATAAGATGCTGCAATCATCCTGCCATCAATTTTGACTAAATTCCCTGTGCCACTGTAGCTCACCCTCCCCCCGAAAACAGCAGAGAGCCACCTCCATGCTTCTCTTCACAGGCTTTGAATCCTCTCCAAACATAGCGTTCATGGTTGTGACCATAAAGTCAATTTTGGTCTCAACACGCCACATTATTTTGTTCCAGAATGAGGCATCTCCAGGTGCTATCAACCTAATAAACGAAGCTTGGCCGACGTGCCGCAAATGCGCAGTAGAGAGCAGCTCTACTGCGCATGTGCGGGCAAGCAGGTTGGTCTCAGCGAGCATCAGCTGAATATCAACATGGCGGCGTCAAGCGGTGGCCACTAGCGAGGAAGGAGAGAGTGAGAGGGAGGAGAGCGAGGGAGGAGACAGAGGATGTGAGTAAGTGGAAGGGTAAGAAGTTGTGGAGCAAAGAAAAAGGGAGTGGCTGAGGGAAGGGGAGGGAGGTGGGAGTGACTGAGGGAAGGGGAGGGAGGCAGTGGAGACAGAGGGTGAGTAAGACTGAGTGGAGGGAAGGGGGTGAGTGAGGGAGAAAAAGTGTAGAAAGGTGCTGTGTTTGAAAATGGACTGAAAAAAATTTAATGTAGCCCGTTTTAATGGGCTTAACGGCTTGTTTGGCATATTGTAAGCGAGCTGTTTTATGGCGTTCATGCAGCAATGGCTTTTTTTGGCAACACTACTGTGCAGCTCATTTTTGTTCACGTATCTCCTTACTGTGCATGCTGAAACATCCACACCACTATTTTAGAGAGGCCTGTATTTCAATAGAAATTACTTCTGGGTTTTTCTTTGCATCCAGACAAGTTTTCCTGACGCAGTTGTATCTGAAATCTTTCCAATGGTCTACCTGACTGTGACTTGGTATTTAACAGAACCCATCATTTTCCACTTCTTGATCAGTTTGAACAGTACTGATTGGCATTTTTAAATCCTTTTCCTGATTTATAAAGTTGAACTACTTTTGCAGATCCTTTGACAGTTCTTTTGCTTTCCCCATGCTTCAGTACAGCCCTAGATGAAATGCCCAAGGGTGTCTCAAGAGCTAAGAAATTCATTGACACTAATTACAAACCAACAAGGCACATGTGTGGATATCTACCCTTCATTGCCAGCTCAACCTGTGTGTATATTACCAGCCCAAACATTCAAGGGTATGCAAACTTGAATAAACATAGCAATAAAGGAAATAATAACATGGTCTAACAGGGATGTGCATTCATTTCATCTGTTTCATACGTTTCCTATACAAGCATGTAATATGAAACGTATGAAACAAATGCACATCTAATTGGCATGAAATGGGAAACGTATGAAACGAATTAAACAAATGAAACGAATGCACATCCCTAATGTTTAATGAGGTGTTCTATTCTGTGATGCATAATAGTTTAATTTGAAACATTAAAAAATAACATATTTGTCTGATCACTCATGGGTTTTTTTACACCTTTCAAATTCTGCCAAGAGTATGTAGACTTATGAGCACAACTGTATGCAACTAAAAAGTGTGTTCAAATGTATTTCACGGACTCCTAATTGGAGTTGTTAGGCAAACATCTAAAAAATAGACCAATCAGTATTACATATTTGTGTACCTTTTGGAAGAAATGTACACAGATCAGTAGCTGTTGGGGTGCACATGCCCCCAACTTCTGCTAAGGAGCATAGGCACATATCCCGATGTATGTGCATAAATTCCAAGCTATGCACATACCATGTTAGAAATTACATGCACAGCTCTGTGGTCAGCAAGGGGACAAAGCATGCATATATTCTACACAGATGAAAGGGGTATATGTGCATCCGCTCCTTGCCAAAACGACTTCCCATGTCATGAGACTCCACAAGCAGTCTGTTCAATGCTATAGGCACTGAAGAGTTGAGCATTAAGAGGTTCTGGTCAGCTTTAATTCCTATCATTTTTTTTAATGCACTACTAGTTCAACTATTAACATCTACACGAGACCTGGCGGGTACTCAAAATTATTAAATCAGATTGATGCCCTAAACATAGCCACAGCGACAGAAATCTAGTAAATCCATGAGTACCTACACTTACTGCGGCTACTAACTGTGGCACTGCAAGGATACACGTGTCCAGGGAATACAGCAACTCATTCTCACCTATAACATGCACAACAGCTCCAAGACTGGAGTAAAACTGCACAGCGCACAAGCTGCACAATAACTATTAAATGAAAATACTATACTAAACACTGACCCTTCAACAAGATGCTGGTGATTGCAATTGTTTATCTAGGAGTCTTATCACTTAAAGGATGATGAGTGCATATAATCAGAGAAAAATGCAGTCTATCAGTAACAATTGGAAAATATTTTCATTTCAAACTTGCATCTCTGCTAGCATACACACCACAGAATGCACTGCTCTACCATATGCAAGAGACCAGTGTTGCAAACATAAATCCTCCAAATGGAAATTTCAGAAATGTACAATGTACACAATATTTAAATAAAACACTCCTCATAACCTGCTCAGAGTACCCTAATCATGTATGTCATGACTAATGGATTCTGGACACTGATGATCAGAGGCATTTGTCATCATGCCTGCCCAATTCAACAATAAAGGCAATCCCTGATATGTATTTCTAGCCTAAACCCCCCCAAGCAGGGAGATAAGTTAGGCAATTTCAGACAGATTGCCCTGAACTTGGCTTAGGTATTAATACCTCAGCCATAATAGCATATACTTCCAAGGAAGTCTGCGGTCGAGTAAATGAAACAATTGTCGCATTAACCAGGACTTACTTGTCCACAGATTTATCCCTAAAATGGGAAAGTATAGCTTGCAAACCACTGCAATCAAAAAAGAGCAGCACCTCTATTGCAGGGTCCCTCATCCCTCAACTCACTCAGCATGGATATGACAATAGGTTGGAAGGAAAGTTCAATAATTAGATGAATTAGAACCCTCCTCACTGAGAGAGGGCCCTGAAGGCGAGAACAACTAGCATTAGTGATCCTTAAAAAAAAAAAAAAAGAAGAAAAAGAACCCCCCCCCCCCCCCCCCATTAAGCTCAGCAGGTATCAAAAGGTAACTCCTGGATGGGAAAGAGCCCTAATCTTCACTGGGGAGCTACTCTGGAAAAGGCTCCCTCACAAAACAGACCTGCTTTGCCTTAGGACGACCTAAGGAGTGCACTACTGCTTGACCAGCTCTCGGATCCCACAAGGACCCAAGAGCGACTGCCAATCAGAAGCAGTGTCATGCCTTCTCCAGGAAACTGAGAATGAGGGACACCTCCTTGCAAGGATGCCCAATCAGGCATCCAGAGGGGCACACACAAGGTATGCCCTGGATCCCAAATCCTCTTATCCTTAAGGGACAGGATAGCAACAGGAATCGGGACCTCCCAATCCTAAAAAAACCTGTCAATTCTCTCCAGTTGAGAGTTGAAGCGTTTACCCATCGCTGAGATTCAGAAGTGACCAATCTGCCACTGGCAGCCACCCTTGGATGGGGAAACCCACCACAGTAATCAAAAGGGACTCAGCAAAAACTGTCAAGTGACCCCCACTACCAGCTCTGGCCAACAAGGAGATGCACCAATTCAAATAATCTAGGCTCTCGTTCAACAATAAACCTACCATGGATGGAGCCCCAGGGACTTCCCCACAAAGGGGGGGGGGGGAATTTGTGACATAGAAGGGATCGAAAGATAGAATCCTCTTCTAAGGAAATAAAAAAAAAAAAAAAAAAAAGACACCTCCTGGTGTCTACTCCCCTTAGGGTTCAACCAGGAACACAGTCATAGGTCAGTCCTGTGGCGGCAGCAGCTCACAACCTGCTGGGCTTGCCACAAGGGACACCCCCACCAATATAGTAAATGGCAACTAACTGGAGAATAGAGCCCTCTGCTGTAAAAGCACGCTGACTAGTATTCATGCAGTGGTATCCCATCCTATGGATGTTAGCACACCTGTGACCCCACTCGCTGTGCTTGTGGGTAGAAGAATCCCACAACACAGCAAGGACTGAGCACCACTGGCTAGAGTCTGTGGCTGCGTGCTGCCAAAAAGGCCAATCACAGATTGTGCGCCAACACCTTCTTTGCCAGTGCTCCCCAGCACTTCACGGTGTAGAAGGGACAAGAAGGCCGAGACCTTGATGTGACGATAACAGTACCCTGGCATGGCTGAGACCTGCCCAGACAGGGAGAATGCTGCCTGCCATTAACAGAGGTGCTAGGAGTAGATGCCTTGCCGTGCACGACTGCACATGCTGTGTTCCACTGTTCCTGTGCATTCCACTGGGAGTTACTGTAACAGAGCAACGATGGCATCCCCAGTACCACTGCAGTTCTGGTTATGGCATTGTGAGTGCATGATATGTCCTATGAATGTCGGTATATTAAAAGTTTCATAAATAAATAAAATAAATAAATATTCTCTGGCATTGCCCCTTCCAGCACCCAATAACACTCCAAGAGACTGGACATAGCCCTTGAAACTGCATCAGGAATGGCTCACCACCATTTCCCTCATGGAACGACAGCAGCGAAGTCCATGGCGACAGACTGTGCCCATGGTGCTCTGTGGTAATGTCCTGCGGCATCTAACCACATCCATTGGTGCCCAGTGGTGATGGCACCTATAGGCCCATAGTGCTTTCATGCTCACCAACAATGGATCACAAAGGCACCAAACGAAGCTGCACCCAGGGCTTCGATGGCAATTGACCGAATCTTGATTAGTTCCACTGTATATAGCACCCTGGCATCAACATTTTAGGGCAGTTCTGATGGCATCAAGGGAAGGGGGGGGGGGGGGGGGGGGAACGGGACACCATAGTGCTTGATGCAGACCTGGTCCCTGACAATAGTGGTTGATGCCACTACTCCACCACACCGAGGCCCAAGGCTCTCTATGTCTCTGGTGCAGACACTTCACATCCAGATGCCTATGGCACAGAAGGCCCTTACGGCAAAGGGCAGTCAGTCACATACCCTGATAAAACCAGCACCTCGATGGCGTCAAGGGTGACCATGGCGCTCAATGGCAGTCCTAGTCCGACAGTCCTGACAGATGCATCAGCTCAACTGTGTGCCAGTCACAGATGTGCATGGGCAACTTACTAGGCATGGCACTGAAGGTGCAGCAAGCTGCTTGCCCAGGCTTCTGTTCACCCTCTCACAAGGAGACTGCACTGCCATTACCAGCAGGCAAGAAGGAAGGCTACGTCATCCAGGGTTCCTACCTGTGGAGACTAATTCCACTGAATGTGAGATCTCCTCCCCATAGGAACAGTGGGGAGCAGATCTCTGCACTGAAACTCAAACGATGCTGTTCAATTGGTGAAACGACATGGGAGAACTCAGGTGTGACCCCAGGCTCAGCAGCCTACATGGATCACCCATGGACTGCATTCAGTTGAGTCCTGACAAAAGTACAAAAATCAGAAAGCAAGGAGGACAGATACTAAACTGCCGGTGTAGTATATATATATATATATATTTTTTTTTTTTTTTTTTTAATAAGAGATAGTCGCTATGCAGTCTGGCAGAGCCTAAGCCCCAGCAAAGGAAAAAAAAATAGGAAAAGAAATTAAAAACTACCACAAGTTAGAGGAAAGGAAACAGATGCAGCTCTAGTAAAAACAAGATCACTTACAAAAAATGAGGAGAGCGCAAAGCTGAATACCGTGAGACCAGACTCCCATGACTGCATGGCTCCACTAAGTGGGGGGAGGAAGACTGAAGAACACTGCCTGGGGGGGCCTGGGTGATAAACTGCAGCTGCACATGCTCAGTAGGACATGTTTGAAAAAGTTCTAGATTCTTTGAGATCAAAGCTCTGTCCCAGGCTCCATCTGATGTCGCCCATATGTCAAGACTACTACTATCCTGCTTGTCCTCAGAAATTGGGTTTTTGAATGTTGGCAAATGTAATTTAGTCTAACGGAGGATCTTTACCACAGCCTGTTAGACTACATACATCATTCTTCAATAGACACACAGTCTGGAAACATTTCATTTTATCATCTACATTTCCTGGAAGTCCATTAGCTACGCAAAACGAGTAGGTTTACAAGGCTATAGCTAGAAAATGTGAGAAGACTAACCTTGATAGACAGAAATCATTAAAATCAAAATGTTATAAACCACAGCACAGGCCAGACATCGTAACAAGTCTCATAAATTTCAAGGAAATGCTCAACAATTTCACTGTTCAACCTATCTTGGAAAACCTGTTGCTTACTTGTCAACAAATGCCAGAAAAAAGGTGACTACCCAGCATGCCTGTATCCTCCTCACACTTGCAATTGAGCACAAATTAAGAGACAGACAAGATAGTTTCAACATAACTACATCAAATAGGCAGACTCTGCATAGTCACCAACATGAAACATGACCATGCATTGTCAATCCTCACATGCCATGTACACAACATGACCAATGCAGTAAGCAATTTTCAAAACCATTTATACACAATACAAGAGAACATGGGTATCCAAAATGAAAAAAACCCCTCACAAACCAGATACCTACAAGCATACCATACCCAATGACCTCAATAATTGGGATGTTATATACCACCCATATCTATCCTTGAAATATAATACACACAACACTGAAATGTTTTCTGCCATTAGAACTGTCAAGTACCTGTACAACGAAGTTAATGGCCATGCCTCACATGAAATGTGTATCCATGAGAAAAAGATATAGTCAACTGATTTGGGATAAGGTTGCTATTATATATTTAGAAGCCCGTTGTGCAAGTGCTGCTAAAGCCATGGAGAGGCTATTAGAAAAGAAGGCAGACAAGACACATCACACAACTCTATTTACCCAAGATGCAACCTATTTTCATCAGGAAGCACTCCAGTGAGCCAGAAAATATACCACCATGCTAACAAGTTTACATCTTGAAAATATAAGCACCAGAAATGTAACATGACATTCCAAACCTCTGTTAAGAAACATGCAAGGCTGCTGAGGTGGGAAGGGGCAGAAATCACAACTGCTTACCAAACACATAATAGAAAGAAATGTTCTTGTTAACCCCAAAAATCTAGACTAGTGCTTCATATGATCATTTTTGTTGCATAAAGGAGCACAGTCATTTGAAGACCTAGTAAAGATTTAACAGCATACATACATCATCTACAATATCTGCTATACAACGTGGACTATTAATTATGTACCTAAGAAAATTCCAACAGATGCTTCTCTATTGAACACTATCGCAGCTCAGGCATCTTTGCAATTTGCATCTTTTGCACTTTGACAAATCTACTCAGTTAATGAACATTTCAAAATGAAATGACAGAAAACCCGTTACACAACTATTCTCAACATACAGCTATGTAACATACACTAGCACATTCAAAATCTACTATTCCACAATCTTCCATTACATAGTTTTTATTTGCCAACATATCAAGCAATATGTAACAGTGCCTTGTAATAATCCTCATGCCCTTTTATATTTCACATTCTGCTATCCAAAAAATACAAAATGCATTGAGTATGTTTCACTGGTCTATACTCTACATTTTCCTCATGAAATAATTAACTATTCCAAAAGTAATTATGAATAAAAAACCAAAATTTCTTCGTTTTATGTCAAGCAACCTTAACTCAATAATTGAAGCCATGAGTCATAATTAGACTATTTCAACTTAACCCTTGGGGCACACAGCCATTTGGATATTCAGGCTAGCCACAATGAATATGCATGAGATATTTGCATACTAGAGGAACAGCATGCAAGTCTCATGCATAATAACTATGGATATCCTAAAAAAAAAAAAAAAAACCAACTAGCTGGATGTGTTCCTAGCCGAATGTTCTCCAAGGAACAAATCCAGCTAGGTTGGGAACATTTAAAAAATTCTCTAAGGACAAGCAGGGTGGCAGTCTTCACACGTGGGCCATCATCTGATGGAGCACAGCAAAGAAAACCTGTGTCAAAACCTCTAGAACTTTGACTGTGCTTTGCTAAGCATATCCACGCATGCCATTAAGCCACACTTACACATGAGGTTCCTTCAGTCTTCTTCTATGGAGCCCTCGAGTCGTGGGTTTGGTGCCTCCTGCTCTTTTCTAGATCTTTTCAGGGTTTTTTTGTCAGATTGGCAGGATAGTTCATCACGGGTTCCCTCCTTGTAGTACCCTAGGTAATGTTTTCAGTCTTTTCTCCAAGTTTATATTCGTCTTTGTACTTTGACATGGCACGAGACACTGTGCTCCTGCTATCTATCCTCTTACTATTAAGCTGGGATCAGGGAGAAAGGACAGGAAGAGAGAGTGTGATGGAGGGGCTGTGGGACGAATGCAGAGATCAGAGGGAACGTGATCTGACAATGAGCAGCGGAGGAGCATGAGTGGATTGTCCTTCGCTCTCCTAATCCTGCCTTTCCAGTCTGGGATACCCATCTTGTCCCCCACTTCTTATTCTGGCTCTCATCTCCCATCTGCTCTCCATCATTTCTCTCCTCCAATATTCCCTCCCCTATTTCTATTCTTTCGCCCTCCTCCCTTTCTAGCACTGATCCCTAAGATTTAATTTATTTAAAAGCACTTATTACTTGCAACTTCCATTACAGCTTGTGGTGAGGCACAATAAAACACACATATTCATTAAAACAAAAATATGCCAAAAGACAAAATGTCTCAAATATAAAATAACAGTTGAATACATTAGGCACCACTTAATTGTTAATAAGGTGAGTGAAAGCTTCATTGAACAAATAGGTCTTCAAGATCCCCTTTTCCACAAGAAAATTGGCTGGATGCACAAGAAACAGAAAACGACTTTTTTATAAAGGAAAATACATTTGCATAATTTAATATACAAATTTATGCAAACATGCTACATAATCTCAGTTTTCCACAGAATCTTTCTGAGCTGCATCAGGAAACTGCGAACTGTGCATATAGGACCACATTTAAATCATTTTTCTCATAGGTCCAAAGAGGGGAAAAATCCCTGTAAAACATCTGGCCATAGCCCATTATAAACTAGGGATGTGAATCGTTTGACGATTTAAAATACCATCCGATATATTTTAAATCGTCAAAAATCGTTAGAGGCGATATTTAATAGGAATTCCCCGATTTATCGTCAAAAATCGTAAATCGGGGGAAGGGGAGGGGAAGGCGGAGGGTGGGAAAACCGGCACACTAAAACAACCCTAAAACCCACCCCGACCCTTTAAAATAAATCCCCCACCCTCCCGAACCCCCCCAAAATGCCTTAAATTACCTGGGGTCCAGTGGGGGGGGTCCCGGTGTGATCTTTTACTCTCGGGCCTCCGGTGTGTTGTAGAAATGGCGCCGGCGCTACCTTTGCCCTGTCATGACAGGGCAAAGGTAGCGCCGGCGCATTTTGTTTTTTGTCCCCCGACGTCGAATCGTTTTGCCGTACAAAATGGCGCCGGCCATACGGCGTATGGCCGGTGCCATTTTGTACGGCAAAACGATTTGAGTGCAGGAGGTCGTTCCCGGACCCCTGCTGGACTTTTGGCAAGTCTTGTGGGGGTCAGGAGGCCCCCCCAAGCTGGCCAAAAGTCCCTGGGGGTCCAGCGGGGGTCCGGGAGCGATCTCCTACGCTCCTGACGTCGGGGGACAAAAAACAAAATGCGCCGGCGCTACCTTTGCCCTGTCATGACAGGGCAAAGGTAGCGCCGGCGCCATTTCTACAACGCACCGGAGGCCCGAGAGTAAAAGATCACACCGGGACCCCCCCTCTGGACCCCAGGTAATTTAAGGCATTTTGGGGGGGTTCGGGAGGGTGGGGGATTTATTTTAAAGGGTCGGGGTGGGTTTTAGGGATGTTTTAGTGTGCCGGTTTTCCCGCCCTCCACCGATTTACACGAAATTTAAAAAAACAAAACCGCAACGATCCGATTCCCTCCCCCCCCCAGCCGAAATCGATCGTTAAGACGATCGATCACACGATTCACATCTCTATTATAAACTACTTTTATAGGATGTTCAGCTGACAGTTTTTATTTGTCTAAAAGCTGAAAAACATGTCTAAATCAACCTAAGGAAAAACAGTGAGAACATTGTATGCTATACGATGACAACTAGAAGTGCATTTCTGATGCAAAACCTTTTTTTTTTTTTTTTTTTTTTTTTACAGCAAAGCATGCAGAGAAAATGTAAGCTGTGTACGAGTTTACTCAAGCACACCTATCTGCACTGGTACTGCTAAAAACATTTTATAAGAATACTCCGTTTCGAGGGGTGCTGTGTTTAAGATGCTTAGCTCTTGCCCTTTACCTTGTTGGCCCTGCTCATAGATCTGTGAAGTGTATTTGGTCGTCAACTTCTGGTGCCTGATGCCGAGGAGGAGGAGCCACCCTCACATCTATCCAGTGACGGCCTTGGTAATGAATTGGCCCATTGATTCCTTTTTAGAGGATCTCGGCAACTACATCTCTACTTTGCTGGTTTGATCAACAAGGACGCCAGAAACAGACGACTTCCTTTTGTCAGAGGCATGTCTGCAGCCGGGCGTGCGCCTGATTGGAGAGCTATCTCTTGCCACTGGAACTGCTCAGGAACACAGGAAAGCCACTAAAGAGTGGCTCTGATGAGTTTGCCACATCCTGCCAGTAAGAGAAATTAATGGCCAAGACCCAAGGTTCACTTTCAGCAGAGATGCCTTGTGGGGAAACCCAGCTCATTCTATACCCTCACCTGTGCTGTCAATTTAGCCATCTACGGTCCCCAGAACTGAACAAAACTCCAGGTGAGGCCTCACCAAGAACCAGTAGAAGGGTATGAGCATTTCTTTTTTTCTTACTGGTTATCCTCTTCACTATGCAGCCTAGCATCCTTCTGGCTTTAACTGTTTCATTGGGTTCAGATTGCCAGACACTAAAATCCCAAAATCTCTCTCCTAGTTTATGTGCATTAGTATTTTGTCCCCCCTCCTCCTCCAAAATGCATACAGCTCTTTTGGATTACCACACCCCACAGATGTACAACTCTACCCTTCTTGACACTGATTCCCAGCTTCCAAATCTACCACTCTTTAAGCTTTCTTAAATCACTTTGCATTCTCTACACTCCTTCAGGCATGTCCACTGTTCCCGATCTTATAAATTGGCCTTAAAAGGAGACAAACTACCTTTTCTATCTTCCATAGTGACACTCCACACCTGAGCTGGGGTCTCCTCTCTGATCACCTGGCCACACCTAATCTTCTCCCTTCTCAATAGCTCTGGCTATTCTGCTTCTGGCCTCCCTTTTGCTTTCAAGGGCACCTCGGCACAGGTTCTCACTCTCCAGGTTTTCTCCTGGAGTTTGTGCTCTCTCCCCCTTTCTTTTTCAGGGAGTCCTTTGCTTGCCTCTCTCCTCCTTTTGCTTTTAGAGTCGTTCTCCTAGAGGGTCCATTGCTTCAGCCTTCTTTGCCCCCGTCTTATACTTTCCAGACTATAAAAATGCATAAGCTCATGCATAACCATGAGGGTCTTTTGCTGCATTGCAAATCTTCTTCCCCCCTCCCATTCCTTTGGGGGAAGAACTGCCACATCTGTATGCCAAGCTGTGTGTCAGTGTTCTTTTCTGTCTCATGCTGCCCCTCCTTCCTTGCAAGGGTGGGGGTCTTTATGACCTCTGTACTCTGCTTTGGCCAAACCATGACTCCTGCTTATGCTTTAGTCAAATTATCCTTCTGTCTGGTTTCTGAATTTAAACAGGCCCGTCTGATAAGGTATCCTTCAGTGTATCAGGACAAGGCCTCTTCACTCTCCACACAGACAAGATTTTAACATTCACCTGGGCAAAGTTCCTTCTTTCTTGCTGTGACAGTGCCTTTTGGGGCCTGTCAGAATTTGGCCTGTACATGGCTATTATAATTCATATTTGGTGTTTCATTGGTAAACATGAGATATCTCCCTACAATTCTAATAGCTGGTCTCTGGAGGTGGATCATTTAAAGGTCTTGCTCAGACTTGGCTCTGATCAACCCATTGTCCAAAAAGTGGATGACATAGGAACTCCTTTTATAGGGAGCCAGCCACCACTACCATTATTTTGGGAAACGTTCTTTAAGCTGTGGCCAAGCCAGGTTCTTATGGCCTGGATTGGCCACTGTTGGAAACAGGATGCTGGGCTTGATGGACCCTTGGTCTGACCCAGTATGGCATGTTCTAATGAGTCCCAATTTGAAAATGCATGAATATCTGATCTTCCCTGAGAGGGAGGTAGGCTTCTGAAATATTCAGCAAGGACAGAGAACTCCTCCTGCTAGACTAACATTTATTTTAATGATCTTATAATCCACATCTTCCACTCAAATATTGTTCAGTTCAGAAACAGACATTGAACAGTCACCATAAGAAAACATGGGATCTTGAGACCTGTGTTGACCATCTTGAGATCCAGTACCTTCCTTTTTTGGAACCACAAAAACGAAAGAGGGTGGTGATGACCCTGCTCTATGCACTGGGAGCACAGCATTGAGCTGAATTAGCTTTCATAGAGTAGCCACTACTGCTGCCCGTTTTTGTGGTCACAGAGCAAGAGAAGACCATAAAGGCATTTGAAAGCAGAAAAATCTAGTCCCAGGCATATCCATTCCTCACGCTTCCAGAACTCATTGATCCAGGTCCACCCCTTATAAAACCTACTCACTGAAAATCCCCTGAAGGGGACCTGCAGACCATCACTGTGCAGTGAGCCTCTACCCAAAAAGTATTGGCTGCACCATTATGAGGCCCCTTTCTTCCATCACAAAAGAACTAGAAGAACTAGTTCCTACCTGACCTATGTGGCTTCTGAGAAGTATATGACCCTATCCAATACTTCAGTGACTCCTGAAAACAATCAGCCAGACTTGTCACTAAACCAAGCTGAGTTATAAATCATCTGGTAGATGCTCTAAAAATGTATATTCTGACCCCTCAGATTATACTGTTCAAAGGTAAATTACAACAATTCTACATAACACAATATTAATAAAATAAAAGCAAATAAAAGCATAATTGATCAATCTAATCAAAAGCCTCACTGAACAAATATGCCTTTAGCACCTTACTAAAAACATTTACCTAAGCATGTCTTAGAAGCAATGTTTGCTGATCAATAAGAACATAAGATTTGCTATACTGGGTCAGACCAAGCCAGGTCACATGTACCTGGCAGAATCCCAAAGGGTAGATTCATTACAAGCTGCGACACCTTCTAGGAAGAAATCCATATAAGATTTTCCCACTAAGAAAACTGCATCCAATTCCTTTTGTGCAATCTCTTGTCACGAACTTTGCTTATATCCATCCTCCCTTATCTCTGGAAGCTGCTAGATCCAGTACAAGAGAGCTCTTTTCACAAAGCTTCCACACCAAAGTCTCTCAGAGGACTGTGAGAAGAGCCCAATATTTCAGTTGTAGGAATCCTAGAGAGCTGTACTACCCTTTAATGAAGGTGGTAGCTAACTCTGGTTCTTGAGAACCACAAACAGGCTAGGTTTTCAGGATATCCACAATGAAAATGCATAAAATAGATCCGCATTTAGTGGAGGCAGCATATGCAAATCTCACATATGCATATTTGTTGAGGATATCCTGTAAACCAGGCCTTTTTTGCTTTCAAGGACCAGAGTTAGCCACCCCTGCACTACTGGAACAGTGGTTTTGCATGTCAACACCAATACCTGGGCATCCTTCTTCGGAAAATGAAAGAACATCAAGTCTTCCCTTGGGACAGCTGGGGGGGGGGGGGGGGGGAAGAGTGAGTAAACAGCTCCTCCATAGTCCTCGCCAGTTTGTATCTCATCTAGGGGGCCATCACCACCATTTTTATGACCCTATGAATAGGAAACCATCTAGAACTTATAAGCCCTTCCAGTATAGGATCCCCTTCTGCCATGGCACTCCTCCAGCTGTTGCTCCAAAAGCCTTAAAACCTTCATCATCTCGCAAATTATGGAGGCCAATTCCCACTTTCTGAAGAGCCTGAGGACAGAGGAGTCCTCTCCCTCTAGAAACCAGTTCTCTCCTACATATCCTCTAAGGGGTCCTGCTTCTCCAGAAGCCAGAGAACATTTTGGGCTCTTTGAACCCCTTGAGTCTGAAATGCTCCCCTAGTCAACTGACTCCTTCTTTAAAGAACCAAGGTCACAGAAAGAAAAAGGGAAACAGTTGTTCCCCTCCAGAGAAGGCATGCTCCGCACATCCCAACCTCAGGAAAGCCTGATGCGTTAGCAACACAAATTCAGGAGAAAAGGGAACAGAGGAAAGGTCTCTGCAACAATACTTCTTTACAGAGTTGTTCAAGCTTTATCAAGTTCCTCGGAGGATCACCCATGACAAATAATCCAATCATGTTTTACAATAAGAATGCATTCTCTGGATGACGTATGAGCCAAATGTAAGTCTATGCATTCAGGCCAAAATTCTATTCTAGTTTTGTTAGTTCACAAAACCTTTTCAAATGGCTACTGAATCTCTCACACACACCCCACGTGTTCCTTTGTATACTTCTGAGATTCAAGTGAGCTGTCTTGAATCATGGCTTCATTCATGCCACCTTGCCATGCAGGCTAGATTTGCAGAGTGCTTGGGATATTGTCACATGCACACTTTGACCAGTCTTCACTATGAACGCCTGTACATCTTTCAAAGCTGCCACTGCCTTCTTAGTTGACTGCCTGATCAATCTTTGCATCTCATCCAGTTCGGAGAAGCAGCCTAATACAAGCAGGGTCTTGCCTTGCTGGTACCATGCACCTTCCACTTCCTAATCTTGACCATGCTCTGAGAGATTATAGTCAGAGACTTTGTAAATCTGTGCCTTTCTACAACTTTGGCTTAGATTCTTTTGCTAGCTTCTTGTTTTTTCTGCTGGGTAATCAATTTCAATACATGAGTACCAATAGACACTGCTGAATTTATCCTGTCATCATATGAATCAGTACAAATTTAACACAGGAGGGGACAATTCACTGAGCTTTTGAAGGTGATCATTTACACCACAGCTTTAAGTATTTATATTGTCTAAAATCAGTAAAAAAATCAGTAAAAAAAAAATCAGTAAAAAAAAAAATCAGTAAAAAAAAAAAAATCAGAAAATCAGTAAAAACTGCTTTTCTGTGCACCCTCCGACTTAATATCATGGCGATATTAAGTCGGAGGTCCCAAAAGTTTAAAAAAAAAAAAAATTAACACGGGCCTGCGGCTGTCGGGTCGAAAACCGGATGCTCAATTTTGCCGGCATCTGGTTTCAGAGCCGACAAACAGTGAGAACAGACACCGGCAAAATTGAGCGTCGGCTGTCAAACCCGCTGACAGCTGCCGCTTCCATCAAAAGAGAGGCACTAGGGACGCACTAGTGTCCCTAGCACCTCTTTTTACCGCCGGGCCCAATTCAAATAAATTAAGATACAGTAAGAATGTGGGAGAGCGGGCGATACGGTATCGGCCCTTTTGAAAAAAACAAAAAAAACAAAAAAAAAAGTACTCAAATGCACAAACATATCAAAAATCAGTGCCTGCATTCCATTTTAGCTCTAGGCTCGTCTTACACAGACAGTATTTACATATTAAAGAAAGAATATACATCAACCATTCAAAGAAATGTTTTCTAAATAGCTAAATTAGTGCATAGATTAGAGATGGTGACCTATTTAACCCATTATATAAATAATCTCAGAGTCTGCACAATCCAAGGATATCCTATTTTCTTTCTAGCCCACAACATTCTGGCAACACAGGTGGAATGTGGTAAAAGAGGGGGTGACCAGCGAGGCGCCCCTGTTTGGTAACTGGATAAGAGGGATGTTTTCCTTTCCCTTGGGAAGCCTGCTGGGTCTCTTTCCCCCCACGTAAGGATAACCCATCAATTTGGTTAATTACAGCATACCAGCAGGTTTAATTTTTTTTAGTATTTATGCTTAAAGTTAACAGAGAAGATGTCTAGAGCAGGCAGTTCCACTGCAGTTGGTTAAAGATAATTCTAGACATTACCTCATGAAGATCCCCCCCCCCCCCCCCCGAGACAGATAACAGGGGCTAGAATTTGATTAAGCCTAGGTACAGTGCTGTGTGAGATCTCACATTATACTAGTGCGGTAGATGTCCAGATAACGTATGCTTGTAAGTGTGTGTTTTGTTTAGTGCAGGTGCAAGACTTGCCTGCAATGATTTGGGAATTACTGGAATGCTTGTGAGTTTATATATAGTGCTTTTATAAATCTGGGTAATGTACTTATGCTGCTGTTTGTCAGTAGAATGGATAGGCTCTCACGTTTAGGGGGATCTGAGTTTGTTTTTATCTGTTTGAGGGGTTCCCAAACGTGTACTGGGACACCAGACAGTTGGGTTGTCCGGATATCCATATTTATTTCTCAATCTTCTATAATCGCACAAACAGCAAGCTGACAATGGCTGTTTACAGCAATCAAATATAAAATGCAGTAAACATACAATAATTTTATAAAATATAATGTATACAACTAAGACACTAAAGTCAAACTATCTGACTTTTTAAAAGAAAAGGCATGGTTATTTCAATCTAATACCCACCAGCACTGAGTTCCAGCATTCTGGCCCAAAAACTGAACACATCCTTTTCCTTGACCCCATTTCACACACCTTTCTTATTCCAGGAAAACAAACAAACAATGGTCCCGCTTGATAATTGCAATATTTGCTTTGGTACAATTCTCTGAACTGTGCATATTAAATAACTTGCATCCTTAAGGGCTAATTTTAAAAGCCCTGTGCGCGTGAAATCCAGAAGTTATGTGCGTGGCTGGGCCATGCACATACCACTCAGATCGTCGTAGGCTCGAAGCCACGTGCATATCTGCCAGTATGCGCAGATCAGGTTTGGAGAAAAGGGGTAGGCCGGGACAATAGGCACTGTCCCACTGAAGCACACACCAGGAGCAGACTGACCCACGCATGCTGCTGCTGCTCCAGAGAGCAGGTAAGTAGAAAAACAAAAAAATCTAGGGTAATTACTGGGGTTTTAGGGGTTAGGATTAGTAGGAGGAAGAGGGAGGCAGTTGGGTACAGGGGTTAGCAAGTTCCCTCCCAGTCCACTCCTTTACTGGCACGGAGAGGGAACAGGGCCTATCGCATCACCGTGTGCATCTAATGAAATCCCCCCCCCCCCAGCTTACACGCCAATATAAAATTGTGCACACATGTGCGAGTAGGTAGCAGATTTTATAACATGCGCAGTCAATGCGCGCATGTTTTAAACTTTGCGTATCTATGTGCGTGCACCAGCAACCACGTGCACATGGATGCCCACGTGTGGGTTGGAAAGCTAACATCTTAATGAACAAGCATGAAATAAATATGAATATGCTTAGTCTCCATGTTATGCAAATTTATCATGTAAATTCATTTCTGACATCCTGAAAACCCGACTGGCTGGGGGGGGGGGTCCCCAGAACAGGTTTGGGAAGCCCTGTTCTATCATTCATGTCTGTCTTTGTTGGCTTGATTCCATGTTACCTACTTTTGTCTCTCCCCCCCCCCCCCCCCTTCTCTTCATGTGTCAGTAAACTAGCGAAACTTGTGCTTGCAATGCTTCACAGAAAAACTGATGTCTATGTACCTATATGGATACTGATTTTAGCAGCTATATTCTGAGTGTTTAGAAATAGTGTATCACTACACAGTAAGAATATGTTCTTAGCCATTTTCTGCATGGCAAGCTGAAAAATCATTCCAAGTTTTTCCCCAATTCTGTGCTGCTTCTCCTTATCTGATAATTTAGATTAACTGTGCAGGCTGGAGAAGGACTGGCAAGAAGATAACTCAAATCCTTTTCTCTCTCGTTAAAAAAAAAAAAGTCTTATTTTCTATTATATAGATAATACATGTACACATACACCTACCTAACAATATAAGAAATAAAGTGCAAAAAATGTTATTTTACTTTATCACATATCAGATTTGATTTGAAATAGATCAGACAGCCGAACATCTGGTATGAATAAAACCATATACATAGAATGATTCCCACTGAAGACAGTATTTGTTGGCTTTAGTGTAGGCATATTATGCATTGTTTAAGACCTTCATTTTAAGGAAAGAAAGGTGATTGCAGATAAAACAGACTGAAAAAGAAAGTAATGTATCTCAATTGAGTATTAAATATTTCTACTTTGGAGAAATTGCTCTCTTTTTGAAGATAAAAGCATGGAATGATTGTTGGTGAACATTACTATTAGTCATAAGGTTTGTCAGTCAGTGGAACATTGATGTTAGGAAATATGCACATTTTTGTTGCTGTATGATAAAAGAAAGAATGGGCAGCAATATTATGGTGTTAATCAGCCCATAGAAGGGTAAGTTTTACTGGCTTTATTGTACCTGTATCTAACTAAAACAGCTACATTTCTTCTCTTTCCCTTACAAACTGAACATGCAAAAACTAGATTATGCATTAAGCAAGTCTATTTATAATGGAATGTAGATGTTTTAAGAATTCAAAATATTTTGAGACATACAGCTATGTCTGGTATACATTTATTGCAAAATTAACTTTGGAGTTTAAGATTTTAGACCTTACCTTTTCTTCCTGTCAATTCTGTCAGATTTTCTCTGTTTCCTTTCCTATTCTGCCTATACTTTACATTTATGCCAGTTTGGCTAGAAAGATTTTGAAATTGAAATACGGCTGTGTTCTTTAATTTAAAAAAAAAAAAAAAAATACACACAACAACCTCATCTAGATCCTCAGCCTCCAGAAACAAAAAAAAAAAGTTATTCACCCTCCTGAAGCAGTCTCCCTAATTACATACTATCTTTAGATAGTGAAGATTAAAAAGGTGTACTTTTTCTTCTCTTCTGTGTTTAATAAAAATCAAATGGTGATAATCATTTAAGTATTCTGCTTAGATTTAGGAAAAAAGAAAAAAAAGTTAAACAGCGTGATATCTATTAATGAACAGGAATTCAGTTCCATGTAAGTTATTCAATATATTACTTGCAAATAAGTGAATAACAAAAAAGTAAATTGGTATAGAATTACAAGTGAATATAATTAGGCAAGATGGCACTGTGACTAAAGGAATTTTGAGGAATTCCCCTTTTGTCTTAAACAGCTCCACTCTGACTGCTATTTAAATTGTGTAAACTACCAACAAACTGCATTCTTCAGCAGCTCTGTCCCTGGGTTGACATAATGAAGTGAAACAGCTTTGTGAAAAGACTTATGCTAAAAGCTGGATTTTCAAAAGGAAAAAAAAAAAGCTACACAATCAACAGTTCTTTGTACTCTGAAAGTTCCCTCATCTTGTGAGAGTATTTTTTGTTTTGAGTATGCATTCCATTTACCTTAATTTTTTTTTTATTTTAATGATAAATGGGATGTAGCAAAGTTTAATTTTCCTTTGTTTTTATTATTGCATGCAATAAACAAGTGCTCACATCTGAATTATTGTTTACAGAATATAGCTTTGTGACCATCATTCCATTCATAAATTGCTCTAAGACGTAAAAATACCTATTGTAATGAATGTAACTCACCTTGAGCTATAATAAAAAGGTGTCAAATATGTAAATATAGGTTGTGCAATGCTGAAAAAAATTGATAAATGTAGAGTTTAATAACTGGGTACTAATTATATTTTAAACATTAGCATTTAAGCAAAGGATTTATGGATATTACATCAGCATTTGTTAGTATGCAAATGTAAACCACATTGTATGGTTATGCACAAATAGGTATTTTACAAGGGCTGACTATTGTGGGATTAAATCAGAGCCACAGGGAGATGCTGAAATATTAGAAAATATTTACATCTACATAATCAAGATACATTTCATCACCACTAATCGATAAGAAAACATTTAATTAGTGATACTCCTTTCTTAGAAGTAGCTTACAAATTCCAATTGGCACAATACATCGCTGCATTTCCATAGCTGTCATCCTTTGAAGTTGAAACAGAACATACCAGTGGGACAATTTGAGATTAAGGAAGTTATGTTCCTCGACTGCTGAATATAAGGACAGGTCACAGGAAATGTTTAGCAGATGTCAAGATAGAGGGTATCCAAAAAAGGTATTGAAAATCTTGGAAGAGAGGCTGTTGGGTGAACCGTGATTTGTTGTTGGACCCCCAAGGGTCTAAAACACAAGCAAAATTGGTCTGAATATTGCCATTCACCCCTGGGACTTGGTCAACACGAAGGAGTATTCTGAAACATTGGAGGGTCCTACAATTACATACAGTGTTCCAAGATACCCCCCTTTTTGCATTTTCCAGGGCACCCAATCTGAGGGATCGATTGGTGCATGTAGCAATGTATACGAACTCAGCAACAGTAACACAAAGGGGCCATTTTCCCTGTGGCAAAATGCAGTGTTTGTTCACTGTCATTTGAGGGGGGGACAAGGTCTGCTTACCAAATAGACAGCCTTTTAGTCTACGATCCTTTACAACCTGTGACTAGTGGAGGGATCTATTTGATTTGGTGCCCGTGTGGCTTATGCTACATTGGTAAGACGTCTCTTAAATTAAAGATTCATATTCAGGAGCACATTAGCTGTATTTGACGTAATAGACAAGATGCCCCATTCGTTTTACATAGGGAGACAATTGGTCATTCAAGTGCAGATTTAAGCTTTGAGACTTTAGAACTAGTTCCCCGAACGAGGGGGGGGGGGGGGGAATTTTGACAGGATGTTGCTGTTTAAGGAACAACTGTATATTTTCCAATGGAATACGGTGGTCCTGGCGGGACTTAAGGAAATTGAGTGGAAGGCTCTTTTATAGGGGCTGAGTAGCTAGTAGCAAATTCTGTGGAGCACGATGATTACAGACATTGTTTTGAGGGAGAGTGGGATATTGCAGGGTTGGTGGATGGGTATAAGAGCTGACTGGGAGATAAGCATGGTATTTTGCCAGTTGGTTAGAGTACAGGGGATGGATAGAAGCAGTGGTAACATTGAATACAGTTGGGTTCAGTAGTGAAGGGAATAAGGACTCTTAAAGGGGTAGCAAAGATATAAAAGTAGGAATACAAGAGCCATGAGGCAATACAGACAATGGGGAATTTAGATTTTTGAGAGACTGAAATAGGATTGAAGGAGTAACAAGGGTGGTTGATGTGAAAATTGGCATTAATCCACAGTGTTGAACAGTATTAATTTTTTGAATAATATTTAAGGGGGGGAGTTTTTGAGTCAGCATAGAAAATGAGAAAAAAAAAGAAAAAAGAAAAAAAACACAAATAGCATTCATTACACAGTGCGTCTGTGTATGGGCTTATGCGTGGGAGGGAGGAGTTCAACTGAGCTGGGAAGAGATTGACGCTTTGGTGCGTGGGGGGGGGGAGAAGGAGTTAAATTTTGTAATGTGAGCATGCGCATGTTTCAATGCAGAGGAAACACTGGTGGTGACGTGCGGTGTATTGCTGGATATGGCTAAGTGCTTTGATTGGGGTATGATATTGTGTGATTATGATGGGTAGTATGTATATTTATGTTTTTAGAACGTCCAGTGCTCCCCTGATGCAAGCAGCTATGGGCTGCCGAAATGCTGCAGCATCGGGTCGTTGAGATTAAGTTTAAGAGCCTGTTGGTCTGTCCAGAAAGAAAAAAAAAAAAAAAAAAAAAAAGAGTGGGGCGTTGGGATTGTTGCCGAGAGATGGGTGCACTCCAGTTTATAAAAAGAAGAAAAGTGTAATCAAAATGGCCCTAAGAGCTCTTGGCTTGGTGATCCACAGGAAAAAAAAAAAAAAAAAAATCACGCACTTTTGGATGGTTGGACAAGTATATCTGTGAAATTGAAAATCTTCCTGGAAGTGAAAAAGAAAGATTGAATAGCTTGCAGTGACGGGTCGATTGATCAGTGTATGAACGTTTTGAAGTCCATGAGACAAATTCTGGCAATCACTCCTTCAGTTTCTCGAAGAATTGTGGAAGTGCGTTCCAATGGATACTTTGTGAACTGTCATCATTAAACTCTAGCGTGAACATATGCATATGGACAGAGTTGTTTAAACAAGTATTTGATCGTGACTGTTGGGGGATGTTTAGGGAAACTCCCAGTGAGGGTGAATGAAAATGCTGGGGTTTTCTGAGCAATTTTTATCAGTTGTATTAATGTGCAGGGATATTCAACAAAAAAACACAAAACCAAAAAGGAGGGGGGGTTGTCTGGATATGTTACGAGTATAGATGCGGTATGGAATGCTTGTGATAACGCTGTTAGATGAATGTGGTAATGTGAGAGGTATGAAAGGCGTGTTTGAGTTGCGTGTGTGATTAACAGAGGGGATGGGGTATTTTCTTGTGATTAAAATATTTAAAAAGCTGAAAGATTTTAAAAGTTGAGTTTTGATCAATAAATGAGAATAAGTGATGAATCAAGGAACAAGGTGTTGAGAAAAGTGGTTTAAGAATATAGTCTGTCTCCTTCTTAGGAAGGTGGCAGCGGGTTTAAATATTTTATGACAAAATCTTGGAATATTGAATTTTACTTGTTGATTCCATATTTATCATTTATTGGAATGCTGGACTACTTTTTGTTACCTGCATTTGTTGCTGTTCATAATATCAAAAGAAGTGCTTATGATGACCAAAATACCTCCAAAGGTCAGGGCAGGCAGAGTTCAATCACAGACAGGCAAGCAATAAATTGTCTGAACTCTGCCTCTCCTAAAGTCAAAGGCAAGCATTATTCAGGGAAGAGAGCAAACAAGACAAAGTCAAGAATCAAGCCAGGACACAGGAGAAAGGCACCAAAAGTACAGTAATGCAAAGGAACACAGAGCTCCAAACTTGTTGCTCATGGCTCCAAGGACTGAGCTTTCTTTTTATAGGAAAGCAACATCAGGGTGCAGACAGGAAATCCTATGCACTGGACCTATAAAACATATGAGGTAGTAAGGCACCTTAGACAGAGCTTCAGGATGAATCAGACAATCAAGATGCCAGGAGCCATGCTGGACTCAGGACTGAGGTATGGAATACTGACTGCTGTGCAGCACATTACAAGATGCCCCACTGTAGTAGTCACATGTGGAGGTCGGATAGTGATAATACATGAACTGCCATCACCATGTTTTTGTAAGCCCTCTGGGGATAGGGAAATGCCTACAGTACCTGAATATAATCTGCTTTGAACTGCTGAAAAAGTGCAAAAAAGCAGAATATAAAAAAAAGTCTAAAATAAATAAAGTGTGGCCCAAAACAAACAGTGACTTCCTTGCTGAGGTCTAATCAATGTTCAGCAATCTATGCACAAGGAACCAGAGAGTAGTTGCTTGATCTGTCAGAGAATCTATCCATGCCCCAATAAATTTAATCTAAAGAAATGGAACCGAGGGGGTATAAAGATAAGAGATGCCCTGATACTACAAGCTAGGTACTTTGTGGTGTCAAGGGTGTTTACAGAGTCTGAAAAAAAGAACTCTGTACTGAGCGTGAAAGGATTCCATCAAAAAGTGTAGACTGCCATTGGGTGGGAAGGATGGGTATGTAGGCATGGGCAGCCTTCAAATCCAGGGCATACTCATTTTTCGGCTTGCATGAAGGAGTTGATTTTTAAATTTCTCCTGAAAGAGATTCTTGTTCAGACTTCTTAAAACCAGGATACTTGGGGATAAGAAAATATCAGAACCCACCGACCATGTTGATTGGATGGGACAAGGCAGAGTTGTGCTGAGTGAGATGGATCCATATTGAAGTCTGAGTAATGAAGAACCATGGGAAACTGGGAGAAATGCAAGCAGTAAACTCCACACAGTCTTAGATCAGTAGTCTAGTAATGTTGCACCATTCCTTCAGTTAAAGATGAATTTCTCCCCCTACTGGGGAGAATGAGTGCAGAGTTTGAAGGCTGATCAAAAAAGTGTGATCAAGGTTTGGGCTTCACCTGTTTGTCACTTTCAGTTGGCATTCATGTTGTCAGAGATGGAAGCTGCTGAAGATGTGAAAGCCAAATTTCAATATCTTAGTTTCTCGCAAGAAGACTATGTATGGAAAAACTCTAGCCCCATTTAGGGCATAGACATCCAAACCTAGTTTGCCTCCTTTCTGAGCAAATCACTGGGACCCTTCTGCTCAAAGGAACACAAATCTGCCATGCTCCACTTGCAGATTATTATAGTCTGCTATTCCTTGGGTTCAAGAACTGACTTCAGTCTGTTTAAACATTCTCATCTTATAGATATATAACTAACTAAGGACCATTTCCTGAAAGGTGGTCTAATACCACATCTGCAGAGTCTCAAAATATGATCCTGTTCTTCCCTTACTTAAGTAGAACATTGCCAATTCATCACCTATCTGGACATTTAAAAAAAAAAAAAAAAAAAATACCACACACAAAACTTTTGTTGGCCAACCAATCTCCAAAAGCCTTGAGATCATACCAAACTGCCCTTAGCTCTACAAAGTCTATTTGATGAAACTGTTCGAGCTGACCAAAGGCTCTGAGTACACAGCCCCTCGATCCCAAGTTTGACTCATCCCCATAACATGAATTTGAGGAATTTTGAAGGGTATATCCCTGGCTAGATTGTAATGAGTCAACCACTATGACAGTGAGTCCTTCAGAAACTACGTGATTTAGATGCTAACTTCTTGCCTGATCTTACTGTCATCTGAAAGTCTGTGCTCTTCTCATGAAGACACTAGAAGAGAACACCATGAACAGTTGATGTGATGAAGCCCAAAATCCTCAACATGTCCCATGAAGATACCTGCTGATTCATTCATATTCTCTCCACGGCAGACATCAAATGTGACAATTCTCTCTTGTGGGAAGAAGGCTCTGGTGCAAATCATATTTAGCAGTGCTCCTATGAATACCAATTCTGAGGACAGGCTCAAATGAATGTTGGGGAAGTTTATAAATTCTAGTAATCCAGATTGTTCTGCCTCACCAACTTGAGACACTCTTAATCAGCCAATCCACAAGGTAAGGGAATACAAGCACCCCCACCCTGCACAGATGTGCCACCACAACACCAATTTGTGAAAACATGTGGTACCAAAACCAGGCCAAAGTACAGTACGCTATAATTTTTTTGAAGGGGTTAATAAACATGTGGATAAAGGTGAATCGGTAGATGTAGTGTATTTGGATTTTCAGAAGGCGTTTGACAAAGTCCTTCATGAGAGGCTTCTAAGAAAACTAAAAGTCATGGGATATGAGGCGATGTCCTTTCGTGGATTGCAAGCTGGTTAAAAGACAGGAAACAGAGTAGGATTAAATGGTCAATTTTCTCAGTGGAAAAGGGTAAACAGTGGAGTGCTTCAGGGATCTGTACACATAATAACCATAATACACAAAACCATCTACTCACAAACCACACTCGAATTAAGCTGCCCTCTCCAATTTCATTCAGCATCCAGACCAATTAAAACAACGTACCAAGGTACCCTTTATGTACCCTCGACCAAGGCCCCAATGAAAAAATGCGCCTTCTTAGTAGCTGGTCCCACTCACTGGAACAATCTACCATCGGACCTTCGCCTTGAACCTTGCATACGGACATTCAAGAAAAAGTTGAAAACCTGGCTATTCACGGAGGCCTTCACCTAAAGATCCCAAGCTAAAAAAAAAAAAAAATAAAGTAACATACATATTTATTGTCCTCCATGCATAATTCTTCATTGCTCCACATACTCTGTTTACCCTGTTTGTTGAATGCTCACAGTTTGAGTTCTATTGTACTTTATTATTTCATTAGTATTTTATTATTACTAACATTATATAATTTACATTTGTATTATTTGTTTAATGTTTATTGTTCCATGTACACCATGCCCATGGTATTTCTCATTCTGGTTATCTGTAAACCGAAGCGATATGTACTTGTACATGATCTTCAGTATATAAAAACTTTTAAATATATAGATATAGATAAGCACCAGTCCAAGTACAGATATATATATTTAACTACTCTGAATAATTTTGTATCATCCGCGAATTTGATGAAAGGAATAAGACAAGTGAGGATGATACAAAATTATTCAGAGTAGTTAAATCACAAGCAGATTGTGATATTACAGGACAACCTTGCAAGACTGGAAGATTGGGCATCCAAATGGCAGATGAAATTTAATGTGAACAAGTGAAGATGTTGCATATAGGGAAAAATAACCCTGGCTGTAGTTACACGATGTTAGGTTCCATATTAGGAGCTAGCACCCAGGAAAAAGATCTAGGCATCATACTGGATAATACTTTAAAATAGTTGGCTCAGTGTGCTGCAGCAGTCAAAAAAGCAAACAGAATGTTGGGAATGGTTAATAAAACAGAAAATGTCATAATGCCTCTACTTCGCTCCATGGTGAGACTGCACCTTGAATACTGTGTACAATTCTGGTTGCTACATCTCAAAAAAGATCTAGTTGCGATGGAGAAGGTACAGAGAAGGGCAACCAAAATGATAAAGGGGATGGAACAGCTCCCCCATGAGGAAAGGCTGAAGAGGTTGGGGCTGTTCAGCTTGGAGAAGAAACAGCTGAGGGGGGATATGATAGATGTCTTTAAGACCATGAGAGATCTTGAATGAGTAGATGTGAATCTGTTATTTACAATTTCGGATAATAGAAGGACCAAGGGGCATTCCTTGAAGTTAGCAAGTAGCACATTTAAGACTAATCGGAGAAAATTCTCACTCAATGCACAATTAAGATCTAGAATTTGTTGCCGGAGGATGTGGTTGATGCAGTTAGTGTAACTGAGTTCAAAAAGGTTTTGGATAAGTTCTTGGAGAAGTCCATTAACTGCTATTAAGTTTACTTAGGGAATAGCCACTGCTATTAATTGCATCAGTAGAATGGGATCTTCTTAGTGTTTGGGTACTTGCCAGGTTCTTGTGGCCTGGTTTGGCCTCTGTTGAAACAGAATGCTGGGCTTGATGGACTCTTGGTCTGACCCAGCATGGCAGTTTCTTATGCTGGTAATCCCCTATTAAAAAACATTGAGAACTGTAAATACTTTTTTCTTAATTTAAAGTATATCTAAAATCATAATCATGTAGTAATACACACTAAGCCAAAGTCATCATCAGATCTGTAAATAAATTGTTTAAAATGCCCAATGCAAAGTTAAAAGTGTTTAAAAGAACAACTCTGATTCTACTTTTCGTTATTATCCTTTAATGTAAATCATATACTGTGTATAAACAAACAGAGAGCGATACATACGGGAAGCAAAAATATACTTACATTATATTAAAGAGCACAGCGCTGGCTCTGGAACAGCCTCCTTGCTTAAAGCCCTACTGTTTATATAGGTTAAACTAGCAAAGTCAGCAAGCCATCTGGTTTCTGCTTGCATGTTTCACACCACAAATTTTATTGCTTTGTCTGCTTTGTCTCCCCCTTATCTTCTCTCCCTTCCCACAGATTATCTGCTTCGTACCCTTCAGTGCCGTCTCCTGCTTCATCCTGTGTCTCACTTTGTTGATTCTGTTATCTAGGAAGTCCTGCAAGAATGGTTTATAACTTTTTCTCCAGAGCCTGGCATTCAAGGTCTCAGGTTTGTGTTTCTGGTATTTTTCCATCAGCAGACACACCATCAGTATGTTCAGCAATGGTGGAGAAGCCGGGGATTGAACCCGGGCATAATCAGCAATCCTCCCTTGAGCCAGAAGGGCTGCTGGCTCACACTGGCATTCAATTCTTCACACAGGGGACTAGCAAAGAGATGAGGGCCGTTCTTCACAATCTGGGGAAGAATCTTTCCTTGACACCTCCCTTTTAACTACTCTTACTTTCCTCAACCCTTCTATCTCCGACATGATTTGTGGTATGCACTATGCGAGCAGTGTCCAGGGTAATATTGCTATAGGCTATCATATTTTTCTCGATGGACTTTGGTCGAAACCATCTCTGTACAGAAACAATCAAACTAGGTATACATTGTACAAAACAGCCTACACTAACCAGAATGATCAGAAAGGTTAAGATATATTGACAAGCTGTTCTAATCCATCCAATCGGGAATATGGACCATATATTGTCCCACATGTTGGACCAAGAATGAATTTTAATATCTTGGGCATACTTATGTAATTGCACAATTTGATTTTCAATGGCCCACGAGTTATCAGTAATATTAAAACACCACATGTCAGGCATAATCTCACAACCAAATCGATGCTGCAATAATAAAAAATCAATAGCACCACGATTGCTAATGATAGCGTTTCGGAGGGTAGCTTGCTCTTGGTTTAATAATGCCTTAGATGTAGTATTAATAGATTTTGCCAATGTACAGGCGAGTTTTGTGACTTCTATGTCGGCATGCATAGCCAAAGCAGGTACACTAATCAAAGTTAATGCTAATGCCAGTGATTCCTGCTTACTAAATAATGAAACATTTCCATCACATGTGGGTTTTAAGGAGGACAAATCACGTGTCTGTCGATGCTTGGAATCTAGTATTTGTGGTTTCTGGGGCAACACAGGAACAAGTCTACTGAGACAACAAGTACACTCGCTGATATTAGCTGGAATATAGTTAAATGTAGTAGCCCCACAGGTAAAGAACCACCCAATGGGTAATATAATGTGAGCATAATTAAAGCTGACATTAGTATAATAGCTGCAATTCCAATTTCCCTCAGAGAGATTACGTCATTTACCAGCACCCCGTTCAGTACAATTTACAACACGAGCACAGGTACTATTATGGGGTTTTGCTACGTACGGGGTATGAAATTCCAAGGCATCTATAGGCAAGCGTTTTGTTACTCAACCCCAAAATGGGAGAGATGTGTATTGCCAAGCATCAGTGATAAGTGGCAACTGAGTATCGTTTGCAATATCATTCGGGACCTTAAACATATGCGGAAGAATGCCCGCATTCTCCACCAAATTGTTTAAAATGCCCAATGCCTATATGGACGTAAGTATCCTTTATATCTAGAAAACATACCCAGTCTTTTTTTTTTTTTTTTTTTATTGAGAATGGGAACCTGGATTCTCTCAGAAACCATCTTGAGTTTTTCTTTCTTCAGGAATGTGCTCAATGCCCTTAGCGCTAGGATGAAGCAGAGCCCCACCCTCACCCTACCAGATTTCTTTGAGATCAGGATATACGTGGAGTAAACATCCCAACCAGTGAGCCTGATGTCAGTTCCAGGAAAAATGGTTCAAAGTATTCAATAGAAAAAAAATAACTCAGCATATAAGTCAACACAGATATAGCCAAGGGAAGACTTGCCTCACCAATTTTGCTACATGTCTTTGAAAGAACAAACAAACATGTATAAAGGTCAGCCAGTTAATAGTGTATCTGGATTTTCAGAAAGCGTTTGATAGAGTACCTTATGAGAGAGACTCGAGAAAATTAAACAAGTCCTGGAATAGGAGGCAATGCTCTGTTGTGAATTGAGAACTAGTTCAAAGACAGAAAAACAGAGTAGGGCTAAATGGTCAATTTTCTCAATGGAGAAAGATGAACGGTAGAGTACCCCAGGAATGTGTACTAGGTCTACTACTTTTTAAATATTCACAAATGGTGATCAAATCTACTATTATAAAATTATTCAAAGAGGACCCTACAAGACTGGGAGAGTGGGCATCCAAATGGCAGATGACATTTAAATGCAGATAACTGCAAAGTGATGCATGTAGAGAAGAGCAACCCAAACTACATAAAGCAAGAATCCACTTAGGGAGTCAACATCCGGGAACAGGCTTTAGTTATAGTCAACATGTTGAAATCCTCTGCTGTGTGTGGCAGCAACCAAGCTAGCAAATAGAATGCTAGCAATTAGGAAAGGAATGGAGAATAAAACAAAGAATATCAAAATGCCTCTATATTGCTCCATGTTGCAACCACACTGAGTATTACTTGTTCTGGTCACTGTGTTATTTTTTGGTTTTTTTTTTTTTAAAGACAGCAGAATTAGAAAGGGTACAGAGAAGGGTGACCAAAATGATAAAGGGGATGTAACAATTATCCTATGAGGAAAGGCTAGAGCAGTCAGGGCTCTTCAGTTTGGAGAAAACAGAGTTGAAGGGACAGAAGTCTATAAAATGTGTGGAATGAAACAGATAAATGCAAATCCACTTACTCTTTCAAAAAGTACAGAGACCCGGGACATTCATGACATTACTAAGTGATACACTTAAGACAAATAGGAGAAAATACTTTTGTACTCAATGCATAATTAAATTCTGGAATTTGTTGCTGGAGGATGCGGTAAAAGCTGTTAGCAATGCTGGGTTTAAAAAAGGCTTGATCAAGTTCCTGGAAGAAATGTCCATAACCTATTAAGGTGGACTTGGGGAAATCCACTGCTTATCTCCAAGATGAACAGCATGGAATCTATTAATCTTTTGGTATCCCACCAAATATTTTGTGATCTATTAGAAAAAGGATACTGGACTCAATGGAACTCTAGTCTGACCCACTATGACAAATCTTATATTATGATATAAAAATATAATTGTAAAGTTAATAGAACTCAAGACTTTTTAAAAAGGATTTGCATCTTAAGAACATGCCATAATGGGTCAAACCAAGGATCCATCAAGCCCAGCATCCTGTTTCCAACAGTGGCCAATCCAGGCCATAAGAACCTGCTTGCATTAAACACCCAGAGTGACTTAGGCTTAATCTCCCCCATGCTTCTTTTGATAGATGAGGCCAAACAAAGTTTTCCCCTTAAGTTGAAAAATGTTTAGTTCAAGGGGAAAAGATTTACAAAAGATGGAACACAAAGTTTTGAGCTACCCAGCTTGGAGAAAACTGCAACACGATCCTTACTTTTTATATCACTCTTGCCAAACCCATCTTAAGTAGCTACTCATGACAGTCAAGGTATTATCAAACTCTGTAAACAAAATATCAAATGAACAAGAGAAAGCAGATGAGACATTAGCTCATGTCATAATCAAGTGGTACACCTTTTTCCACAACAGAAAATTAAGGAGTATTAGAAACTGATTTGCCTAGCCTGTGTTACACTTACGTTATTTCATTCTCAAGGGCAGACTCTTGAATCAGCTCTTCAAAACTCTGGGTCTCTCCCCTTCCCAGAGACCAAGGCATGTCTCTTACATACTGTTCTACACACTTATTTCAAATCACATATGCATATTTCACAACTTGCTTCCAGTTAGGTTCTCTATCAGTTGCAAACTATTCACAGATTAATACTGCAGAGCACATTGGACAGACAGTTAAAGACAATTCTAGGCCAGTCTGACTCGTCCTATGGTAGAACTCAGCCCCAGCACATTAACGTGTCCCCTCATCAGCTTTCCTAAATTAGCTACTACCACTAAATATGCAGGAACACTTGTCCAGGACCATGTTTTCTAGATCACTCAGGCCCCTCTTTCTCTGCCTCCCCACCAGTAGTTTGACCTTTTACTCTTTTTAAATAAAACTTCCCCAATTGTCTCCAGCTGCCCAACTGCCTACGGCAAAACACCTGGAAATTACATGTTACTTTAACTGGGACCTCATTTCCTGTTTAGTATTCCATACAATCTGTCACAATGACAAGAGCTCAACAATGGTTATTCAAAAGACTGGTCAAGCAGAATCACTGTCAGGTGGCTGGACCAATACACAAAACCCTTTATTGAACATCACATGCACCACACCTGTTCCAATAATCCTGAAAGCAATTCCTACAAGAAAATGCACAGCCCATTAGAGTGAAGAGTTAACATGCAGATTCTTCTAGAGTACAAGCTTTGTAAATGATGTGAGTAACATAGAAATATTAAAAACAAAAGTATTAAATTGCATTTGCTTATCTTCCTTATGGGTTTTATCTTCCAGCGATCGGCACTGTCAATGTGACTAGAATCCTACAAAATGCAAATCAAATGTGAAGTATTCAATCGTGTTTTGTAAATCATATTTTGAAGAAATTACACAAAGCAGTGCTCTTACTGCAAGAAGAAAAAAAAACTTAAGTATTGCTGATACCCCCTCCATCTAGTTGCTGTGCATTAAAACTGAACATTCAGGAGCAGTTTCCTGATGACAATGTTTTCTGGATTTGAGTTCAAGACGCATTCAATATGCTACCACCAATTTCATGGCTATCAAGAAACTTGGAGATATGCCATGCCATTCAAATGTCAGAAATATTCCGACAACTGAATGAAAATTTAATGAGCTTTTTGCCTTCATTTAACTTCAGAAGATGAACTGTCTACTGCTCGACATCATAATGGAAGCAGTTATCACTGCTATTTCGTCAATATTGGGAATGCTGTTAACAGATATTGCCGAATACCATACAAAAAAATAAGTAAGTTCTGGCATAAAGATGTCATTTGGCAAGCAGCAGAAAACTTTTCATGTGGTGAAAGAGCTACTGGAATACCCGGCTGTTGTCTAGGATTGCTGTAAGTACCCTAAGCCTTCCACCAAATGCAGCAGCTTGTAAAGAGAACTGGAATGTTTTCAGCTCAATCAAGACAAAAAAACCACACACAAGAGGAAAAGATTAACATAGAAACATGCTAGTTAATTTCTATTTTTCAGAACCTCTTGCTTCTGGAGACTCAAAAGCACAATTAGTGAAGATGCATGTGGTAAGTTTCACTGGTCCACAGATCCACTATTAAACCATAGTATAGCGAAAGAGAATGTGGTTCAAGTAATTTGGATAGGCCTAGCTGGTTCCAACATGGAGCTAATAAGTAGTGCGAGCGATTCTGAGATACTGACAGCGAACGAGGTGCTGCAATGACCTCAGTGAAAGAAAGCTGAACAGTGTTGAAGATGAGTGGACAATTGCGGCACATCATGCAAAGTTCTTTAGATGTACTAAATCGGGTTTTCAGTGACCTTGTTTCTTTTCCCTTATATTTTAACAGTGTAATAAGAAATACATAGTACTGTGTATTGTATTTACATTTTACAATTATTGCAATAATAAATGTCTTTATGCATAATGCTTTGACAACTTCAACATTTAAACCATATTACAACTGATTCTATTGATTTTCCTCCTAAATATTTCAGTTCAATCACTTATCTACTTGAAAAACTTTACAATACAGAGTGGGAAATTAATATTCATTTTACTAAATAGAGATCAAAAGTGCCAAATAGGTCACAGGAAAAGTCTGTACAGTAAGATTTTCTGGAAAATTTGTCAATACACAAAAGTTTTCCAGAAAGCCCAAATTTCTGCAGCCCAATTGAGCTGTTTATATGCAATGACTATGGCCAGCAATGCTTACAAGTTTAATAAATGAAAGCTGTAATACTTTCACTGAAGAGGAACTAGCATTCTAGCAAAGAGTGCAAAATTCCTAGACCTCATGCCACACAGGTAGCTAAAGGTTCCTGCCTGCTGCTGATACGAGCCTAGGAAGAACTGATCCCCTGTGTTGGGAATGAGCCTTCTCCCCGCCAGCATGGAAGAAAAGCTTGAGGAAGGTGTTATGGCTAAAGGGGAGGAAAAAACATGCAATCTAAAATAGTGAAAAAAAAATGTTAAATTAAATTTAAATATTGCAAAGAAAACAATTTTTGCTTTTGTGTCCAAACACTTAGGCTGGCACCAAAATTTTCAAAATACATTCCACACCCCTTGCCTTAGAATCACTGAAGTAGAGCATCTTCGGAAGAAAAGGTGGTGGCTATGAGTGTGAATTTTTTTTAATGAAAAATTCAAGGAAAAAAAAAAAACAAAACACAACCACACAGGTTTTCAACTCCTGTGAAGATCAACAGCACAAGACACAAAAACTGGTGCAGCTGTCCTTTAAGTATCTTGCGTGCAATGTAGATTGGACATCAATAATGCCATTTTGCTGACACTACTTCCAAATGGAGTACATGTAGCACTTTGAATGCCATCTTGGAACAGATGAATATATTTTAAAAAATAATCACTAGTCTAATCTATTTTAGTAATTAAATTCAGCAGATATGAGCTAGAGCAGATACACAAAAGGTAAACCATACATAATGGGGTAGATTTCATAAACTTGCGCATATGCATACTTTTGTTCGCGCACCAGGTGTGAACAAGAGTACAAGGGATTTCAATAGATACGCGCGTATCCATTAAAATCTGGGGTCAGTGCGCAAGGCTGCCCAAAATCCACAACCTGCGCGCACCGAGCCGCGCAGCCTGCCTCCGTTCCCTCCGCCTCCCCCCACCTTCCCCTCCCTAACCCCCCCCCCCCGATCTAAACCCCACCCCCCCTACCTCTGTCGCGAAAGTTACGCCTGCTCGAGGCAGGCGTAACTTTGCGTGCGCCGGGCCGGCTGCCGCGCGCCATGTTCCGGGCCGGAGGCCGTGGCCACGCCCATGGGCCGAAACCATGCCCATGGCACCGCCCCATATGACGCAAGGGCTGGGGGGGGGGGGGGGGGGAGGAGTAGAATTGTGAACCCATATTGATACAAAAATAGCCAAAAATAATTTCTAATACAAGAACATAGTGAGACTAATTTCCAAATAGAACTCTGACAAGCCACAAAAAGACAGCTTTCGTTTTCTTAGGGTGCCAGAAAAAACTGTTGCACAGCGATATGCAACTAAAAACGCTAGAGGTAAAAAAATCTTAGAAGTGTGAGACAAAATGTATAGAGAAATACAAAAGGTTGGAATGTTGTGTGGTGCTTCATAGCTTGGTCAATATGCATCTCCGCAAATGAAACATGCGCCCACAAATTTGACTTCTAGAACTTAATATTTTCAGTAAAAAGGAAAAAACTGACTGCAAACACTCCCCCACCATATGATGGACCATTAAGCTTCTACTGTGTGAGAGGACACTATAGGTAAGCCTCCAGTTTCCTCTAGTAGCTCAAGGATAAATTTTGCAGCAAAGATAGTTAAATTCTGTGGTACATTTACAGGAATTTGCATAAGGTGCCTTTTCTCTTGCCTGTCTCCATCCTTCTACTCCTAAGATTCTCTTCCTTCCTCTGTATCCTATTTGATCCCTCTTCCTTCCAATCTCCTCACACTGTCATAAGATCTGTCATTCTGGGTCAGACCAGGGATCCATCAAGCTCAGTATCCTTTTCCAACAGGGGCCAAATTCAGGTCACAAGTACTTGGCAAGATTCCAAATAGTGGACAGATCCCATGCCGCTAACACCCAGGGAAAAGTAGTGGCTTTCGCCAAGTCTGCCTGATTAATAACAGTTTAAGTCTCTTCCAGAAACCTGTCCAAACCTTTTTTAAACCCAGTTATGCTAACCACCTTTACACCACATCCTCCGGCAATGAATTTCAGAGTTCGACTGTGCAGTGAATGAAAAAGAATTCTTGTTTGTTTTAAAAGGCGCTATTTAATCTCATGGAGCGTCCCCAGCCTTTGAATTTAATAAAGTAAATAAAGTCACATGTATCTGATTGTATCGCACTCATGATTTTGTAGACCTATCATATTCCCCCCTCAGTCATCACTTCTCCAAGCTGAGCAGCCTTAACCTTTCCTCATATGGGAGCCATTCTATAATCCCTTTTATAGTTTTAGTGCATTTTTCTGTACCTTTTTCCAGTTAACTATCGCTTTTGAGATGCAGCGACCAGAACTCAACTCCGTATTCCAGATGCGGTCTTGCCATGGAGTGATACAGGAGGTATTACAAAAATGACGAGATGGGAGACACCTTATATACAAACCAATTTATTGAGGCATGAGCTTTTGAGGACAGAGTTCACTTCGTCGGATGCTACACCAGATTAAACAGCTATCCCTCTGAAAATATGAACCATGTAGGTATTATGGCATTCTCTGTTTTATTCAACATTCCTTTCCTAATAATTCCTATTATATTTTTTTTTGATTACTGCCACACTGAGCAGAGGATTTTATAGTATTATCCATACTACTACTACACAGATCCTTTTCCTGGATGGTAACTCCTAATGTGGGACTCAACATCATGTAAGTACAATTTGGTTTACTTTTCCCTAAGTGCATCACTTTGTACTTGTCCACATTAAATTTCATCTGCCACTTGGATGCCCATCATCCAAGTCTTGCATGGTTCTCCTGCTATTTGTCACAATTTGCTTGTAATTTAACAACTCAATTGTGTGTTCTGCAAATTTGAGCACCTCATTCATTACACCTTGCCCTTTTCCAGAACATTTATAAAGTATAATAAAAGTATTAGTTCCAGTAGAGATTCCCAACACGTGCCACAGTTATCGTTCGCCACAATGAAAACTTACCATTTAGTCATATTCTGTTTCCTATCTTAACCAGTTTACAGTCACCATAGGACACTGCCTCCTATCCTTGACTTTAATTTTCTCAGGTTCTCTCATGGGGTCAAATGCCTTCTGAAAATCTAATACTATATCCATGTTTAATTAACAGCTTCAAAAAAAAGTCTGTTTGGTGACAAAGACTTCCTTTATGTAAATCCATGCTGGCTTGTGATTCAAACCATGTCTTTCAATATGTTCTATGATCTTGTTCCTTAGAATAGTTTCTTCAATTTTTCACAGTACTGAAGTCAGACTCAGTCTACAGTTTCCTGGATTACCTCCAGAATTTTTTTTTTTTTTTTAAGATTTGTATTACATTGGCCATCCTCCATGCTTCATGTACAAGAGACCATTGTAACCTATCTGTAATTTCTTTTGGGTTCTTGCAGAACTCTGGTGTGTAAACTATCTGGTCCAGGTGATTTGCTACACTTTGGTTTGTCAATCTGTTCTATTACATCTTCCGGGTTCACCATGATTTGTTTCAGTTACTGTAAATCATTACCATTAAACACCATTTCTGGCATGGGTATTTCCCCAATATCCTCTTCAGTAACACCGAAGCAAAGTATGAAATTTAGTCTTTCTGCTATGGCCTTGCCTTCCCTATGTGACCCTTTAACTTCTTGATTAATAGTCCAACCAGCTCCCTCACAGGACATCTTGCTTTGGATGTATTTGAAAAGAAGCTTGCCATAGAAGCAAACTCCATAAAACAGTTTTCAAATTCTTTCTGCCTGCCTTATCAACGTTTTACATCTATCTTGCCAATGCTTATGCTTTTTATTTTCTTCAGTTGGATCTTTTCCAGTTTTTGAAAAAAATGTCATCTTTTAACCATGCTGGCAGTCGTTTCGCCCCCTTCCACCTTTTTTAATGTGTGGAATACATCTGATCTGGGCTTCCAAGATGGTATTTTTAAACAATGTCCATACCTGATGCAAACTATTTACCTTTTAGTTATTCCTATTTTCTTCATTTTATCAACATCATCCTTTTAAAAGCTAAACACAAGAGCAGTAAATTTACTTATGGTCTTCCCTCTGGTCATTAAGTCAAATTTGATCACTGTTGCTGAGTGACCCCACTACTGTTATTTCTCACACCAAATCCTGCATTCCACTAAGAATTAGGTCTAAAATTGTTCCCCTCTCATTGCTTTGAAGACCAACTGATTCATGAAGTTATTTCATCTAGAAAAAAAGAATCTGTCTAGCACATCCTGATTTAACATTTACCTAGTCAATACTGGGGTAAAGTCTCCCATGAGAAATGTGCTGCCAAATTTGTTAGCTTCCCTAATTTCTATGAACTTTTCATCATCCATCTGGTCATTTTGACCATGTGGATGGTAGGATACCCTCCCCCATCATACATTGGACTTCCATCCATAAAGATTCTATTGCGTATTTATCTCCTGCAGGATCTCTATCCTGTTTGACTTTATGGGATATCTAAAAAAGCTTATAAAATCAAGAGGATGGAGCAACTTATAAACTTCAATGGCCACCAATGAGCTTAAAAATATATATAAAAAAATCCAAAGTTTTTTTTTTATTATTGGATAAATTTTACATCTTTACGATGTAAAATTCACTTCCATGCAGGTGAACAGTCTGCCAACATGGACCGTGCTTCATAGAAACTGTGCCATGGGGGGTGGGGGTGGAGGAGAAATCTTACATCTGAGAAGATAAATACAAGACAATTAGGAGACAATGTACGGATTCAAGGATACAAAAAAAAAAGTATTAAAATACATGTCTTTCAAAACATCGTAAAGATTTAAAATAAATTTATCAGAAATGTATTAAACTTCACTGGCTACCAATGAGTTATCTTCTCCATCCCCTCTCGGTTTATAAACATTGATGATTGGACTTATCACTTATTTGCTCCTTGCTTACCTAACAAAGCATCATACCACCAAATTAATCCACCCTATCTTTAGGATATACATTTGTACTCTTGATATGGCACTATCCCATTAGTAATCCTCCTTCCCTCAAAATGTGCTTATACTGAATTTGAACAGTCGTAGTGAGCAGTAGCATTATTATATTTCTGGTCTTAAAATTAAAAGAAGAATTAGAAAAAGTTAACTTTCATTTTAGGAAAGAATAATTGACTTTATTATCTTAAAAACAACTTAAGATATTCTAATGTATCATGTTTTTGTTATATTTTATAGTAGTAGTTTTATGATTTTTTTTAGCAGCTAATTTATACGTCTTATTAATTTTAGCTGTTATCTCTTTTATATTATTGTATTTCTCTATTTTAATTTAATTGTAAACCGTTGTGATGGCATTGCCGATGTGACGGTATAGAAAAATCATAAACTAAACCTCTGAGATGCCAACTGTCTACCTCTTCATTCAATGCTATTTACTATATTCTTACTTTTTAGACTTCGGGCATTAGGAGACAGACATTAAGGTTTTTTTGTTTTGTTTTTATTATTGGTATACACAAATTTCCTAGCAGTTAATAGGAATAATTTAGAATCTTCATTCAATCCGTTCTTTACTTTTAGGCACATGGGCTATTGCTTTTATTAGAACCTATCAGGATGCTCTTACCTCCGTTGTAATCCTAGTACCCTTTGAAAATACTTTACTCTGAATCAAGCACTGCTGAGTGCCTGTTAGCTTTCCCCCTTGTTCTAGCTTAAAAGCTGCTCTCTTTCCTTTTTAAAAAAGGTTAGCAACTGCAGCTTGGTTCCACCCTAATTAAGGTGGAGTCCATGCTTTTGGAATAGTCTCCCCTTTCTTCAAAATGTTGCCTGGCTCCTAACAAAAACTAAAGACCTCTTTATTGCACCATAGTCTCATCCATGCACAGATTTCAGAGCTCTGCCTGCCTCTAGGATTCTGTGTTTGGAACAAGGAGCATTTCAGAGAATGCCACTCTGGAGGGTCTTTCAACTTTCTAACTAAAATCATTTATTTAGCTTACAGAACCTCCCCTCCACACCTTAAGTCCTTGGTGCTCTATACCACGACAGCTGGCTTCTCCTCAGCAGTATCATTGCCAAACATGCACTGTCATTTCCTTATATATATTACCCAGCCTCTCATCAATCCCTTCTCTTCCCTCCCTCCCCACAGATCCTCTCTCTCTCTCTAGCAGGCCAATCCTTTCCCCTACCTGGCAAGAGGACAGTTCTGCTTCATGCCTATCCAGCCTTCTAGATCAGGCTCACAGTTTAAAGCACAGACACTGCAGTCTGCTGCGCAGCTCAGAAGCACCAGTCAGGCCCATGTGGTAAGAGGGAGCAGTCTCTCCATAAAGCACCGCTCTTCTCCTCCTGCCTCCAGATTGCTAATCAAGAAACCCACCTTGTACCTAGCCAAGCACAGCATCTTTCTATTCTCCCCTGACAAGGGCTAGATTTGGAGGCCCTTATCACAGCATGGTGGAAAACCAGGGGCACTGATATGGGCCTGATATACTAAAGGGTTTTCCCCTTTGTATCTATGAACATGCCATACTGGGTCAGACCAAGGGTCCATCAAGCCCAGCATCCTGTTTCCAACAGTGGCCAATCCAGGCCATAAGAACCTGGCAAGTACCCAAAAACTAAGTCTATTCCGTGTTACCGTTGCTAGTAATAGCAGTGGCTATTTTCTACGTCAACTTAATTAATAGCAGGTAATTGACTTCTCCACCAAGAACTTATCCAATCCTTTTTTAAACACAGCTATACTAACTGCACTAACCACATCCTCTGGCAACAAATTCCAGAGTTTAATTGTGCGTTGAGTGAAAAGAACTTTCTCAGATTAGTTTTAAATGTGCCACATGCTAACTTCATGGAGTGCCCCTTAGTCTATTATCCGAAAGAGTAAATAACCGATTCACATCTACCCGTTCTAGACCTCTCATGTTTTTAAACACCTCTATCATATCCCCCTCAGCCGTCTCTTCTCCAAGCTGAAAAGTCCTAACCTCTTTAGTCTTTCCTCATAGGGGATCTGTTCCATTCCCCTTATCATTTTGGTAGCCCTTCTCTGTACCTTCTCCATTGCAATTATATCTTTTTTGAGATGCGGCGACCAGAACTGTACACAGTATTCAAGGTGCAGTCTCACCATGGAGCGATACAGAGGCATTATGACTTTCCGTTTTATTCACCATTCCCTTTCTAATAATTCCCAACATTCTGTTTGCTTTGACTGCCGCAGCACACTGAGCCGATGATTTCAATGTGTTATCCACTATGACACCTAGATCTCTTTCTTGGATTGTAGCACCTAATATGGAACCCAACATTGTGTAACTATAGCATGGGTTATTTTTCCCTATATGCATTACATATGAAGAAATGGTTATAGCCAGCAAGAGCTTAGGTGCAGCTTTCAAATATGTTATACAAGGCCAGAAAAACACCCTGGCATCAAAAATTCAGTCTGGCTAAGACAATCAGAGGCCACAAGATACACACTGGAAGGAGCAGAGGTTGATGGGGTCAACAGTTGTCAGACTAGAGAAGGATGAAATTGAGGGGGGGGGGGGGGAAGAAGAGCATGCAAAAAAAAAAAAAAATTGTAACTTTTTTTTTTAAGTTAAGATTCCCATTCTGCTGCCCCAACGCCTAAGGATTTTAGCTAGCACTTATTTTTTTCAAAATAAGTTTCCATCCTTAATTGTATCCCATTATAAATGTGATGCACTAAAATCTGTTTAAATGGTTTGAATCTAGACACAGTAAACTGCAAGAAAAAAGTAGAAAATCATAGTGACTGAATTTGAAGAAAAAATAAAATAAATGGCATTTGAACCATAAGAGTTTTCAAAATGACACTACATTGTACCCAAACAGTTTAATACACGATTGGATGAGCATTTTGGACAGGTGTCCATAACCCCCGATGCAATTCAGGGATTAGCGTGTCCAAATCACCATGCAGCTAACATTCATCACATATAAATTCCATATTGTTGAGGCTATTAGCTAATTCCTACGATTAAAAAAAAAAAAAAGTTTCCATGCGACTAAAGCGCCCATTTCAACATGGCAAGTTTTATACCAATGTATACCACATTCAGGAGCCTATGAAAAAAAATCCTGTGATTCCTCCTAATAGTATCGTAGCAATACTAAGTTCAGAATTAAAAAAAAGAAAAAAAAAGTTGACACCCAATATACACACACACAAGATACATGGTCCAGGCTGTGTATGCCGGTAGCGGGAGAAAACGGAAGCTCAGACTCCTAACCCACTTGTGTGCCCGATGCAGAGGTGCTAGTGACGCACAAGTTTCCCTAGTGCCTCCTTTTTTTGCACAACCCCTTAATTTAAATATTGCATCACGTGCCCAGGACAGTGCCCGTTTTCTGCATACAAATATTGCATCGGCCCCCATGTGTCTATGGAAAAAAGCTAAATAAATCAGACTAAGATCTTTCTAATTAAGAGGAGACAATAATACAGTCCAGAAACATGTAAAAAAAAGAAAATTGGGCTGACTTGATGGGCCTTGCTGTCCTTCCCTACCTTCGGTATTAAAGACATGTTATATATTTCTACACAGAATCTACAAAAAACAAACAATGTTCTGTGAAAGATGTGCAAACATTATGCATGTCAGTCTAATTTTCATTCTAAAATTATTAGCAAATACAATCCACTCTATTGCCTCTAAATAAGTGCCAAAGACTGAAGACCAAACAAATTAAAAGAAAGCAGTGATTACTGTGCTAATCCACTTGGATACAGAGAACTAAGAATCAACAAATAAGTTTTAGATGATACCTTTCTAATGAATATATCTGCAACTAGCTTTTGCATTAAACTCCTTTTATCAGGTCAATACAAAGCAACACAAGCCAAGACCATTAATGAAACCAACAATGGTCTCTGTGTGAAGCTGGGCACTAGGAGGTGCTGGCTGTGGCAGTAGTGCTGTAGCCAAGAAAGCAGGCTCTCCAGCAACAAATAACTTGATAAACGCCAGCTCCCTCCAAATCTAGAAAGCTCTATGCAGACAAGCACCTGAGCCTTAACCCCAGCATTTTAATACAGTTCAAAAAGAAGAGATCTCTGCTAAAAATTGCTATTCCTTCAAAATCAATATTAGCTACTATAATTTAGTACTACCTAGACCTACTCTAAGACCAAGGGGAACCCCCTCCCCAATTACAAACTCAAGAGCCCCTTCCCAGCTCAATACAACGGATCTAGTTACCTCTACAATTTGAAGCATTCAGGCTCTTTAATAAGTCACATCCTAAAAATGAAAATAAGCACCACAGTATTATGCAACTGCAGAGCTAAAGCATTCAATCTTTGCCTGTTATTTTGGTGCAATATTTCTCTTCCCCCACCCCCAAAAAACCCCACACACACCCAGACATGACTAAAATCATCTGAACTCTACCTACTCACTGGAGCAGAGAGGCCTTGCAGATTAGGGAATATTACAAGTCACAATCACAGCACTGCAAGAGAACATTTAAACACCAGGAGCCTTACCCTTGAAATTCCGTCATGCATGCAGAAAAAGGTGGCGATTGCTGTTGAGAGTGGTGGGGGATGGGGTTTCCTCCCTCCTCTTTCTGTTTTTTTTTATGGGGGGGGGGGGGAAGGAGCCGGGAAGATTGGTGTTTAGGGGAGGAGGAAGACTGTATTAAAAAAAAAAAAAAACGACTTGATGCGGAAAGTCAAAAAAACAAACTAATCCACAAAGCGATCGGGTGTTCCAAGCACGAAAAGAAACAGGGAGGCAGGAACGAGAGCTTTAGCAGATCATGTCAGCCATATTGTGTGCTAGTCCCTGTATTTACAAACCTGCAGCAAGGACTGCGCTTCAGTCTGAGAGGGAGGGTGGGAGACACGGAAGGAGAGGGGGAGGGGAAAGGCAGCAGACAAAGGATCCCAAAGCTATAGACACAGACAGCCGTGCGCACTTCAGGCCCTAGCGCCGGACTCTGCAGTACACAGCCAGGCAGTTAAAGCATAAGGTGTGGGAGGCAGCACGGAGTCTCCCATGCAGAACACGCTGGGGCCGGAGCTCCGCGCGTAACAATCCCGCGGAACAAAGGCGGGGGCGGGAAGGTTCCTGAGGAAGGAGACGAAAGAAGAGAAGGTGAAGGGGGGAGGGGGTGGAGGGTGAGCAGCACACTGCAGCCACAGCCCAGCAGATGGCGCTTTAGAGCACCTCTGCCACAACCCAGCAGAAAAGCAGGAGCGCCGCAAAACGCAAACACACGGAGCGCTGCACGCAATCCGTGCGGCCACAAGCACACGCATCGAGCCGCCATCTCTCAGTAGCGCCACGAAGCCCATCCGATTATCTTCTGCCTCTTTTCTTACCTGCGTTAGCTGGTGCGGCCAAAGTGCTGGGACAGGGCGGCCCTGCCGCTTCCTTTCCCCACCTCTCTGCACTCGTCCTCCGCGGCGCCCCGAGGTGCACAGTCAGCTCTCTCCTTCTCCCCCCACTTAGCCTCCCCTGTAGGCCTACGTCCGAACTTCCCGACCCGGCCACTTTTGCGGACTACTCGCTTTTCCACCCGCGTCCCTTTGTTACCAGAACCGACACGCCTGCCGTACTTAATTTTCCCCCTTTTCTGCAGCACTTATCCCGCCTGGAATCGGGCGAAGGCCTCCCCTTCCTGCTAAATAATGAGCCACCCGCACCCTCCCCAGGTCTACTCCGCCCCCTTCCGGAGAGTCTCTAGTCCGCCGTCTGTGCTGCACACTGCGCCTGCGCCCTAGGCTCGGGGAACTGCGGCAGGGGAAGCGGCGCCTGCGTCCGAGCTCTGTGACGTTGGAGTCTGCTGGTACGTTTGTTACTTCAGCGCAGTCCAGAAGCGCGAGAACGCGCCTTCTGCCTTTGTTCGTCCCCGCGGCGTTTCGAGTTCCTTCGCGTCTGCTCTTCCCGACTGTCTCCCTCCTTCATGCGCAGGAATTCTGTTCTGCGCATTTTACGCTAGAGGCCGAAGCTTCTGGAGACTGATTGCCATTACCTCTGCAGCCTGAAGCGGCCGGGGGGAGGGAGCGTTGAAGAAAAATGAGTTTGGGGGGTGTTTTTCGAGCGGCGGAAACGGTCTCTTCCGAGGAACTTTATCAGAAATTTGGAAGTCACGAGAAAAGTCCGAGCGCGGATGGGTTTAAGCACTTTTGCGTTGATGCGAAATGGTTTCTTCGTGGGAAATTTGAGAAATGGCTGATCGGCAAAGATAGATGAAGATTGTTATGAAGGATACTTTTAGTTGTACAGCAATATTGGAAGATTAAAACGAAGCTCGCGGAAAAGTCAACATTTGTCAGCTTTCAGTTTCTTAACATGAATTTTTTTTTTCTTTCGGTGCGAGATAAAGCTTCTGTCTTCCGCCTTCTTTCTGTTTCGTTGCTTGGTACTGTCTGCACCAGGGACGTTCATAAATATCGTATCGAGAAGAACGTATTGAACTTTCTTACTGTAAAATTTGTGATCTGACACTTGGGATTCCCAACTTAGTTTAAAGAAAGCATTCTCTTAAGACTATAGGTGTAATTTTAAGGTGAACTTAAATTACACCATGTTCCTAAGAGATGCTATTTATATTTACAGCTATAAAATGTGGTATTATGATTTTTTTTCCGAGGTACGTATAAAGTACGTGTGAAAGCGATTTTGCCCGAACTTTTACCTGTACTTGAAAAAGGCGTTTTCAGGGACCAAGTCGGGGCGCACAAACCATTTACGTGCACTTTTTGATTTTTGAAAATATGTGTGTAAATATAAGCGTACCCATTTACACCTGTTCCCGAGGAGGCATAAATGTGTGTGTGACTATCTGCATACATTTTATTTATTTAAAAACTTTTCTATACCGTAATTTAGTGATATACCATCACAACGGTTTACAGATAGGCACGTAAATAGGTTTGGATTGGTGTATAAATTATCTAGAAGGTGCCAAAAACTTGTGTAAGTCTGCTTTGAAAAATTTAGGCTGAAGTCTGCATGCATTTTATGAACGCAAACTTTAGCGTTGTACAGGCTGTTATAAAATTACACTGTTAAATAGAGTTGAAGTCATGATTGTACAAATGTGCTGAACGTGGGATGGCTAAAGCGATATAATTCGAGTTCCTTATTGACTTTTATATAAAATTACGACATAAGCCATACAGGAAAAATGTTAACGTGATCTGCAAGTAAATGCTCCTATTGTAGATGGCAAAGGCTATCATGAATAGCACTGAAAAGGTTGTGAAAACATAGAATGAGAGCAATGTGGGCTTACATTCCAAATGCAATAATTGGTTGTTATGTAGTTTATACGGATCTAGTCCATGGGGCCAATGTAATAAGCAGTGCTAAAGCTGCTGTGTGTTTTTTGCATGTTTTTTCCCAGCACTAGCCTTAGGTGAGTATGTAATAATGTATTTAGCATGGGAAAACCATGCACAGAAACCCACTTAAAAATGCACGATTGGTTTAGTGCTAGTGCATGCAAATGAGGTAAATTATTCACGGGCTATGCAGTAAGGCATTGTCAGTTAGTGTGGGTTTGTATATGTGGGCTTTTTAGCACCTGGGTCAAGACAAGATTTAAGTTATAGCAGCTTGTCTGGAGACCGGTTTCACTGGCATTAGTTTGGTTTTACGGCTCTGGGGTTTCATGGATTACCTTCACTTTTCTGGATGTTTGTATCATTCTGCGGGTCAGCAGAAAATATTTCTGCTGCATTACCCATGCCTACCGGTCTCCACCAGAGCAGCTGCCACGCGGTCAGAGACAGAAGGTGAAGGGGATAGTCATTGATCTACCACCTTCAGTTCCACTCCCGGATCACTAAGGTCTTCATTGTTTGTTTTATTGAAAGGGGTAGACTCCTCCCCCCCCCCCCCCCCCCCCCGAATTACTCGCAGGTCACCACATCGATGCGGGTTTTGGTGCTGGTTTGTGCACGGTTCATTACATAAGGCCGTGAGCGCGTTTGTTCGCACTTTTCCATCGGGTTTCACATTGGCACAGATTTTCTGCGCATCTCATTTACATACCTGTCCTTTATTACACCCCGCGGAGGTGCCTTCCTTTGTTTCGCACACTAAAAAAAAAAAAAGCGCAGACAGCGCCAATTTCGCCATGGCTCTTTAAGATCATGAGAGGTCTTGAACGAGTAGATGTGACTCGGTTATTTACACTTTCGAATAATAGAAGGACTAGGGGGCATTCCATGAAGTTAGCAAGTAACACATTTAAGACTAATCGGAGAAAATTCTTTTTCACTCAACTCACAATAAAACTCTGGAATTTGTTGCCAGAGAAGGTAGTTAGTACAGTTAGTGTAGCTGGGTTCAAAAAAGATTTGGATAAGTTCTTGGAGGAGAAGTCCATTAATGGCTATTAATCAATTGTACTTAGGGAATAGCCACTGCTATTAATTGCATCAGTAGCATGGGTTCTTCTTAGTGTTTGGGTAATTGCCAGGTTCTTGTGGCCTGGTTTTTGGCCTCTGTTGGAAACAGGATGCTGGGCTTGATAGACCCTTGGTCTGTCCCAGCATGGCAATTTCTTATGTTCTTACTGCATCGCTCTCATATTCGGTAGCTAAAGATTGGATGTATTTTACCATGGTTTATTGTGAGTGAAATTTTCTTTTTGCTGCTTTAGATTTGTCGGCCTTGCTTTGTAAAAATAGTTATCTTCACATTTTCTGTTGGAAATAATTTTTGTAATGGTTCTTTTGAAACTTACAAATGGGGAAAGCATTTTTTTTTTAGAGGGCAATTTTGTTCCTGCTCACACAGATTTAAAGTTACCGGTAATTACCTTCAGACTTTACATCTGTTTTCAAAGGGGAAGGACACAGTGCTTTCCTTTTTGAAAATTATCCTTTCAGGACTACTCATACACCCACTAATGTTTGCCCATAGTTTTTATTTTTTTATTTTTTTTCACGGAAAAATACTTGCATGGTTTAGAAAATGCATACATGCATAAGTGCAAACCCCTTGCTATCCTGCCACTGGGAACCCCTCTGCTCACTGCAGGTATAAGTACTTGAAGACAAACTTTTACCCATTTATCAGACAGTTTCATAAAAGCCTGTTTCTGAGGGTAAAGCACTATTTTACCTACAGAAATGGGTTTCAGAAGTACTATTATTAATGTCCAGGAGGGTGGCCACCTAAGTACAATTGATCGTCAGATGGTATGATCTGATATGGTAGAGAGAAGAATTGTTTCTGGAGGTATTTGGAAGGTAATTTTGCATGTTTTCTCCTTTCATTTTCCCCTCACGTGTCCTGTTATATTAAAGGCTGCAGCTTTGCATTCTCGCCTTCCCCCTCTTGCTAGGACTTTAGTGAATATGTTGTTTTTGGCCTGTCCATGTATTTTAGGATGTCGAAAATATTGTTCATTCTTAAATGGTAGATATTGGTGGAATATAGTTTGTATGAGAGGGCTGCGCCTAACAAAACTCGGGCATTTGCAAAGTCTCAGATATGGTCTTCAATGCAAAATTATCTGGATAATTGCTGAGCTATATATTTCTCATCATTTTTATGCTATTGTCTATTTCTGTATGATCTAGTCCTTTTGTGTTTCTTTATTACTTGTTCCTTAATGTATATTGTACAAGAAGATTCCAAGCTCTTGTTTGTGTTTTAATCTTTTCCCTTGTTAAAATATAATAAAAGGTTTGAACTAAAAAAAAAAAAAGAGAAGAATTGCACAAAAGTCAAAGTCCTAGATTTCAAAAATACCAACTTTAATAAAATGTGAACATACCATAAGGATGCGATGGCAGCAGACAAAATCGAAGAAGAGAGGGCTAAATGAAAAAGAGCAACCATTCTTTAAGAAAGAAAATAAAAGTATGTTTGATAAGTTAGTCTTAGGAATGTTTAAAAGAAAATAATGCAGTAGTAAAGACTCAAGCATAACACAAAACCAAGACACCGATCTCATACAAAAACAGGATCACTGCAGATGCAGCTCAACCAGTCAGGGCAAGCCACATCCTGTAAGCAGGTACAGAAAGAAAGAGATAACTATGTTTGTGACATTTTGCCTATGGTACTGGCTCACATTGACTTGTAAAAAACAAACCCTGGTTATGGATATTGCAGTTTCCCCTGCACTTTAGTTACTAGTTGTGGGATCAGCACTTGGGTGTGTAGTGGAGCAAGGTGTAGGATACCCAGTCTACCTTCATGTTCTGGCCAGTTACTGCAAGGGTAAGACATACTTAGAAGTAAACGGACAGTCCATGTAAATCAAGAATAAGTGTTAATGAAACTAAAATGGACTAAACAGGTGTGTTTTCCCCTTTGTCTCTCATTTTTGAACAACTGCAACTTCAAGCACATAGTCCGGTCCTCAACACCGGGCAGCAACCCAGCAAAGCACGTAGCCTATAATCATATTTGTGCTATTGGTTCTGTCAGAAATTGTATAACACGGGATTGCTACACAAGAAAAACAGACTGTCTGAATTGGAACCAAAGCAACAGATGACTGATGAGACATCCTGATCACAAGCTTCTGCCTATACTGGGTGGGAGATTTCTTTATTTTTGGGTAGCTAGGCAAAGCAGATATGAGTGTGAAACATGGGCTATGCTGTAGTATCTACTATAACTACGGATTGCACAATACAATGTAGTTATCTTCAGAGTTCTGTATCTGACTTCTGTATTTCCACCACACTTCCCTTAACATGGTTTTCAAATGAATGGGCTGAAAAAATAAGAGCAAATTGATTAGTGCTCAGAAAGAGGGGGCACAGGGAAGAATATAAAGTATAGCTGAAAGAAGTGGAGAAAGTTGTCAGGATGGTATAGGCATGCATGAAAGAAACAAGGTAAAATGAAGTGTGAAAACTTCTCTGATATGCCATTAAATCAGGAAGGGTGCAGATGGGATTGTAACACTTAGAGGTGATGAGAAGAAATGGTATGGCGAGGGACAAGCAAGAATGCTAAACAAATATCTTGGTATTCACTTGTGTGTGCCTGAAAGTCCAGCCAATTCTGATTCAACTATGAGGTAGGTAAATGTGAAAAATACATTCCATTTTCAAAACCTTTTTTTAACTTTATGAATATATTTGAGAGATGCACAAATGGACAGTAAGGCTTGATGATCGGAGTTGCTACTCAAAAATGTAAAAGTTTGTATTCAGTGCCTTTACATGTCTATTCACTGAAGAAATGAATGGAAAGGACTGCTGATTGTTTCTGGATCACGTGTTCTGTTATATTAAAGACCGCAGCTTTGCATTCTCACCTTACCCCTACTTCTAGGACTTTAGTGAAAATGTGTTTTCTCACAGGACAAACAGGATGGTAGTCCTCACATATGAGTGACACCGTCAGGATGGAACCCAATCACGGAAAACTTCTGTCAAAGTTTCCAGAACTTTGACTGGCCCCTACTGGGCATGCCCAGCATGGCACTAACCCTGCAGCCAGCAGGGGTCCCCCTTCAGTCTTCTTTTTTCCGGGCAGCAGTAGCCTTGCGGTTTAGGAGCTCTGAAGAGATTCCTGACAGGAATTTTCCTCATGGACTTAATTAAAATTACTTCGCCCCACAGGGGTCCCTCCTCTAACGTTTCTCAAGCCGTGGTACTCCGGTAAGTTTTTCACCGTTTCTCGTCTATTACAGTCGAGTTTGGCCCTTGCGGCCTACTGGTCATCGACCGTACCGCGGCTCGATTTTTCTATGGCCATGGCGTCGGGTGTTCGTCGGTGCCCGGACTGTACTCATACCATGTCTATCACAGACCCTCATGGAGTCTGTGTAATGTGTTTAGGTCGTGAGCATGATGTCCTGACTTGCACCAAATGTGCCCTTATGACACTGAAAGGTCGCAAGGCCAGAATGGAGAAGATGAGACTCCTTTTCCGTGCTCACACCACGATGCCGTCCATCGCATCGATGTCATCGGAACCGGCACCACCATCGACAACCGTCTGGTGACCGCCCGCCATCAACATCTTCACGGCCATCAACTCCCGTTTCTCCCCTTCAGGATTGAGGGGATCGTAGGGAGAAGCATCGGCATCGTAAGTCTCGGACCGTCAAGGGAGCGAAATCATTGACCGAGCCACCATCGAAGAAGCCACATCCAGGACCGGCACCGACCACTCCTGCGACCAGGACATCGAGGCCACCCTCAGCCGATCGGGGTTTGGGAGGCGCGATTCTGCCTGTAAAGGTGGTCCCTCCGACTGTGCCTCAGCCTCCCTCTTCCGTCACGGAGCCGGAGCTGATTGCCCAGGTCTCCGGGAAGAACTGGACCGCCTGGTCCAGGAGGCCATCGACAAGGCGATCCAATGACTCCAGGTCCCTCCGGCACCGAGAGTGGAACCGGTCATCGACCCGATTCCAGCAGCACTGGCACCGCTGCTATCCCAGATGGAGGCGCTCATGACAGCCCTTCCACTGATGATTCCCGGGTCTCCGATGGCTCTGGTGCGCTCCCCGATGACTGCTTCATCAGGAGGAAAAACACCGTTCTGCATTCCTTCTTCGGGGGTATTGCCTTAGCCATCGATGCCATGTCGTCCCTTGCCACCAATTCATTCATCGGGGGCGATACGCACATCGATGCCTTCAATGCCGGCACCAATGCCCCCCAGGGCATCCGCGGTGCCCCCGGCGATTCCTTCAATTTTCTCGGCGCCACTGCCGGGCCCTTTGGGTATCCAACCCCCTTCTCGTCCTACAGGTCAGCCTGCTGATCCTTATGGCACCTGGGGTGATGATACTTCCACAGACACCGATGATTTACCTTCATCTCCTTCTCCTACTGAAAGTAACTTTGTGAAGGAAGTGTCGGGAATTGGTCCCTTTTCAGCTTCAGACGAAGCAAGATGATAGGCACCAGATGATGGAGCTTCTCCAATTCCTGGATGCCCCTAAAGTGATCACTTCTATTCCCATTCATCAAGTTCTTCTTGACCTCCTCAAAAAGAACTGGGAAAATCCTGGATCCATTGCCCCAGTACACAGAAAAGCTGACACTACTTATCTAGTACAGTCAGCCCTGGGCTTTCAAAAATCTCAGCTTGACCACCACTCAGTTGTGATAGAATCAGCTCAAAAGAAAGCGAAAAGGATGAAGCCACACTCCTCTACCCCTCCTGTCAAGGAACAAAAGTTCATAGACAATATTGGTCGATGAGTGTTCCAAGGGGCCATGCTCATCTCCAGAATTGCTTCTTACCAGCTGTACATGACCCAATACAATAGGGTCATTTTCAAGCAAATACAGGACTTCTCTGAAACCCTGCCTGAGCAATTCCAGGAACATCTTCAAACCCTTGTCAACAAGGGCTTTGAGGCAGGGAAGCATGAAATACGAACAGCTTACGATATCTTTGACACCTCCACTAGAGTGTCTGCAACTGCCATTTCAGTAAGACGCTGGGCCTGGTCCAAGTCTTCTGACCTTCGCGCAGAAGTACAAGACAGGCTCTCTGACCTGCCCTGTATAGGAGATAATCTATTCGGTGAACAAATTCAGCAAATTGTGGCTGAGTTAAAGGACCATCATGAGACCCTCAAACAGCTCTCATCGATGCCTTCTGACTTCCCTTCAAGAAGGACGCCAAGAAGTCATTCTTCCATCCAAGGAAGTACTATCCCCCACCAAGGTCCCGAGTTACGAAGCCTTATCAGAAATCTCAGCCTCACCAGCCTTGGAAGCAAAAGCCACAAGCAGCTCCCCAGCCGGGGCCTGCTTCAGGTTTTTGACTTTCACTTGGAGAGCAGCAGCCTGATCCCTCTGCCAAGCATACCAGTGGGAGGCCGATTATGCCACTTTCATGGAATATGGCAATCAATCACAACCGACCAATGGGTGCTGGCAATCATTGCTCAGGGTTACCATCTGAATTTTCTTGCTGTTCCACCAGACTCCCCACCTCTACAAGCGTGGAGAGTAACTGACCACTCTGTCCTTCTGGAGCAGGAGGTTTCCCTTCTCCAGTTAAGAGCAATAGAACCCGATCCTCTTTCACAACAAGGCCTAGGGTTCTATTCCTGGTACTTTTTGATCCCCTAAAATTCGGGGGGCTTCGTCCAATTCTGGACCTACGTGCCCTCAACAAGTACCTCCAGTGGGAAAAGATCAAAATGGTAACCTTGGGCTTGCTTCTACGAAGAGGAGACTGGCTCTGCTCTCTGGACCTCCAGGACGCATACACCCACATCACGATAGCTCCACCTTATCGCAGGTACCTCCGGTTTTTAGTAGGCCCAAGGCACTACCAATACCGGGTGCTTCCATTCGGCCTAGCATCGGCACCACGAGTCTTTACCAAATGTCTTGTAGTTGTCGCATCTTTTCTCAGGAAAGAAGGTATTCACGTCTACCCCTATTTAGACGACTGGTTAATCAGGGCCCCATCCCAGCAAGCTGCTCGGTCGTCCCTGGATTTGACACACTAATCTCTCTAGGATTTCTCGTCAATTACAAGAAATCCTATTTAGCTTCATCTCAAACCTTGTCTTTCATTGGGGCAGACTTGGACACCTTACAGGAAAAGCCTTTCTACCTCAACAACGAGTGCAAACCCTCGTTTCTCTCACTCACCAGTTGCAGTCTCAGTATACAGCAACGGCTCGGCAATTCCTTGTCCTTCTCGGACACATGGAGTCCTCAGTCCATCTCACTCCAATGGCCTGCCTGGCCATGAGAGTCATGCATTGGACTCTGAGGTCACAATAGATTCAAGCGACAGCCTCTGTCAACCATTGTCCACATCACCGACACACTCTGTCTCTCGCATGGTGGAAAGATCAGAACAATCTCCTCTAGGGACTGTCCTTTCATCTACCAGATCCTCAACTCATTCTCACCACCAATGCTTCCAACCTTGGCTGGGGAGCTCATGTGAACGATCTACAGCCACAAGGATCTTGGTCTCCAGAGGAAGCCAAACACCAGATAAATTTCCTGGAGCTTCGAGCAATACGATATGCTCTCAGAGCTTTTCAGGATTACCTATCAAATCACGTCATCCTAATTCAGACGGACAATCAGGTGGCCATGTGGTATATCAACAAACAGGGAGGCACAGGTTCCTTCCTTCTGTGTCAGGAAGCTGCACAGATTTGGGCGGAAGCGCTCTCCCACTCACTGTACCTCAGGGCCACCTACTTGCCGGGAGTGCACAATGTCTAGGCAGACAAACTGAGTCGTTTCTTCCAACCGCACAAGTGGTCGCTCAATCCCTCGGTAGCGACCTCTCTCTTCCAGCAATGGGGTTATCCCCAAATAGAACCACAAAGTAGACAATTACTGCTCCCTCATTCGAAGCGAGCGCTCTCAGCCCAGAGATGCATTCTCCCTCTCGTGGACAACTGGTCTGCTTTATGCATTCCCTCCACTTCCTCTTCTCTCGAAGACTCTCGTGAAGCTCCGTCAGGACAAGGGAACCATGATCCTGATAGCACCTCACTGGCCACGCCAAGTGGTTTTCAATACTCCAGGATCTCTCCATCCGCAGGAACAATCCCTTGGGAAAGGACCCGCTTCTGATCACTCAGAACGACAGATGTCTACGCCATCCCAATCTTCAGGCCTTGTCCCTGACGGCATGGATGTTGAAAGGCTAATCCTTCAGCCACTTAACCTTTCAGATTCGGTTTCTCGTGTCCTGATTGCTTCGCGAAAGCCTTCCACAAGGAAATCTTACTCCTATAAATGGAAAAGGTACACATCATGGTGCACTTCGCAGTCCCTTGATCCCTTTTCCTGTCCAATCCCAAGGTTTTTGGACTAGCTCTGGCATTTGTCTGAGTCAGGTTTAAAAACCTCTTCAATCAGAATGCATGTCAGTGCGGTAGCCGCCTTCCATAAAGGTGTCGGGGATGTCCCTATATCGGTCCAACCCCTCGTAACACATTTTGTTAAAGGTTTGTTCCATAGAAAGCCACCTTTACGTCCTCTGTCCCCTTCTTGGGTGTGGAGACAAAGGCCTTGCTCAGCAGCTGGCAAACCACACTGAGCCTGGCTGCGTCAGCACTTCTCAGAACCCTCTGTACTTCCTTATCTCAGTTTCACCAACAACCTTTGCCCTAGACACAGACTACTTGCTTGCTCCCACCACGATAGTAACATGAGTTAATCACGTGCACAGCATGAGCCGTTGCAGCTATGTGTCCTGCAGTATTGTAGCCAATAATATGATGTATACGCCTGTGTTTACTCTGATAAGACGTAACCCTGAACAATAAAAGGAGAGCTCCAGCTTAGTTCTGGGTGCCTTCCCGAGAATCCTGTCTGACGTGTCTTCTTCTGTGAATCACCGCAACAACATCTGGTGACCTGATGACGTGATACCCCTACTCATTCGGCCAGACGAGCCCAGGTGCACCACAGCAAATTCTGCTCCCACATTCGTGAGTATTGGGGGGGGGAGAACTGTCAGCTTCACAGAAGCTTCATGCAAAAGAGTTGCAGAAAATACTAAAGAGTAATTTCTTTATTACGAAGGGAGAAGCGATCCATGTCAGACTAGGAGATTTAGAAGATATGGTAGAAGAAATAGGGTGCCAGTGCCCATGGTATCCAGAGGCTGGTACTTTGGATATCAAGGACTGGATTAAGATAGGGATTAATCTGCATGCGCCCCCGCGCGCTTCGATACGGCATTTGTTATTATGGCAGAAATGTAAAGAAATCCACAACAAATTAGGGAGCAGAGTGCTGCACTTCAAATATACATTAGACAAAAAAGGAGGAAGTGCAGGGATTTTATAATGAGTCCCAGTGACAACTTTAATGTTGAAGTATTTTAAATTTGTAATGACGGCAACTCCATTGCTTCACAGAGACAGAATATTTAACAGGGTCCCCCGACACGGACCCGTGTTTCGCCACACGCGGCTGCATCAGGAGGGACATAATTTTACAACTGAATTCTTCAACTATCATAAAAGAAAAGATTTTTGACAGGGAAGGACTCATTGCAAAGGATCCAAACAGATTAAAGGAGCATATAATATACATGCAAGCCAGAGAAATATATTTTTAAAAAATAATAAATAATATGAAGACTATATTATAATGAACATCATTCTATAAAAAACAAATTATTAACTTTAAATATCCAATCATTCAGAATCTTATTATGCACATGAAACAATTTTACTTTAAATGGAGAAAAATCGAACTAAATCTTGCATAGTGACATATTTCTACATATTATGCAAAAAAAGTTTGCTTTCATGTGTAAACTATATATTTTATATTTAATAATCATAATCACAAAACATGATCAATTTATATCAATGTATAATGAAATAAAAAATAGAATAAATGCATATTCATTAGAGACCCGATTCTATATGTGAAAGCCTCTGCTTCAACGGCAGGGGAGAAAAAAACTGATACTTCACGCATATCCAGCATAGCTCCCTGCTTCAACGGCAGGGGAGAAGAAAAACAACCAACAAGGGCTGTACAACATAGTCTAGGTAAAACAGATAAGCATGGGTGTAGCTTGCTTATCGCGGCGGTTACTACCCCTACTACCCCTAACTAATCAAGCTAGATATTTCACTTGGATGCAGCTCCATCACTGCTCTCTACATTAATGGTGGGGGTGGAAGGGGAATAGAACAAAGAGCTAAGAGAAACAGATAAGTATGAGAGAAAAAATGTGTGAGGCTTGCTGGGCAGACTGGATGGGCCATTCGGTCTTCTTCTGCCGTCATTTCTATGTTTCTATGTTAATATACTCTGGCTTGTAATTAAGTTTAACTTATTAATATTTTTATTTTCGGCATGTTAACTAAACCCCCCAGAGTAATAAAACCCATAAATGTGATACTAATATACCTTAATTGGTTAGCGTAGGCAAATCAGATACCGAACGGCAAAAAATTTTTGTGTGAGAAACTAAAGTATAAAACAGTAGAAATGGCATGGCAGATTTATGCCCCATATAGATTAAATTTAATTTCTGTTTATCAAAATACAATATAAAAAAACTAAAGGGTAACGTTTCGAAATGAGTCGAACGGCACCGGGTTTTTTATTTAAATTAACCATCTAACTCTCAAAATTATTAACTAACATTCGTACCGAAATGAAAATTAAAACTTTTTGAATCAACTAAATATATCGATGAATTTTTCATACCTTCAACAGAGTGCATTTGTACACGTTCTGGTTGGCAAGGAGAGCGGGAGGTGCCGGCAAAACCAAACATTTAAAGAGCAAGAAAATGGCGCCAAAATTACCAGCCAATAGAAAAGCTTCTCATGTAAATATTATCCAATGGGGGCACAGAGTTAAGTTGTCGGGAAATTGAGTGAAACCAACCTTAAGGATCTGGATCCTACATGCACGATTGTGCAGAGGATCCAGATAAACAGGTCCAAGAGTATATGTGACATCATAGAAAGAACCGCCATTCAATCTCTGAATTGAGACCCTGAGTAGTGCGGCTGTCAAGCTTAAATATCCATTTTTGTTCACGCCAGATCAAAATTTCTGAAAAATTGCCACCTCGAGCAGGTGTGGGCAGAATGTCAATAATGAAAAATCTTAAGTCATTAATGTCATGTTTTAATGAAAGCCAGTGAGAAACCAACGGGGCCGTCTCACGATTATTCCTAATGTTAGAACGGTGTTCAATGATCCGTGTCTTAACTGAACGTGCGGTTTGACCAACGTACAGTGTAGGGCAAGGGCATAGGATCACATAGATGACAGCTTGGGACTGGCATGATGAACTAAAATTAAGTTTATACTGTGCACCAGAAGTAGGATGTGTGAATGTAGTTAAGAATAATGTCAGGGGACAAATCGAACAGTGACCACATGGACCATGGCCAGAGGCCTGAGTTGTAAATTGTGAAGTGTTATCTAAATGTGAATGTACCATGATGTCTTTTAAATTCCGTCCCCTGCAAAATGCAAATTGAATAGGAACATTAAATATTTCATTAGACGATAATATTGGCCAATATTGACGGATTATAGACGTAACCTTGTAACAAAGAGTAGAATATGGTAGGATACAATTAACACAATTCTCAGATGTACGTGTTTGTGGTAAAAAAATAAATAGTCTCTATGTGCATATAATGCACGTTTAAAGGCTCTGTGAAGTATCCGTCGAGTTCTCGCTTCAAACCTCAACATCATCTGCTTAGCTTCACAGATAAAGTCTGCTCGTGATGAGCAGAGCCTTCTCAGTCGCAACAGTTGACCTACTGGAATGTTTTTCTTTAAAGCTGGAGGGTGATGACTGTCAAAACTAAGCAGTGTATTTCTGTCAGTATCCTTTTTCCAAAACTGAAATTTCTGTGTCTGAGAGATGGCGAGTAGACAAATTAAAAACCAGTCCTGAGGGTTCAGAATTCATTGCCAAGGGTTGTACCCTTGCTGTTGCCTGGTATTGCGAGTGACCCTGGGTGGAGGTTGTTGATGTGAAGGCTGCTGATGTGATTTGCCTCGAGGTCTGGAATTGCGAGGAGGCGGTCCTTGTGCTAAAAAAGGCTGAGGCTGCTGAGGTAGTGGTGCAAGCATAGTAGATGACGATGCCTGTGATCCAAAGAAAGTAGAGGAAATTGTTTGTGGGGGCATCTGATGTGTTTGAATTACTGGACCTGTTTCTTCTCCTGAAGAATCTTCTGATGAAGATGTGTTTGCAAAAGTTACTTTTCGTGGTGTGGTACGGGTCGTGGACATCCATGGGTACACGTATCCTTTAGAATAGTCAGATTCGTCACGTAGACGTCACGTAGTTTGGATCCTTTGCAATGAGTCCTTCCCTGTCAAAAATCTTTTCTTTTATTATAGTTGAAGAATTCCGTTGTAAAATTACGTCCATCCCAATGCAGCCGCGTGTGGCGAAACACGGGTCCGTGTTGGGGGACCCTGTTTAAATATTCTGTCTCTGTGAAGCAATGGAGTTGCCGTCATTAAAAATTTAAAATACTTCAACATTAAAGTTGTCACTGGGACTCATTATAAAATCCCTGCACTTCCTCCTTTTTTGTCTAGAAATGTAAAGAAGCCATAGAAAACATGAGGACCCCCAATCTCAAGGCACCGTCCCTACCCACATCACTATTACCAGAGGGGAATTCCCTTACCGCCCCTCCTCTGTATCCGCAACTTGCCTTACCAACGGCAGGTCCACTCCCGACTATAGAGTCAACATCGCCAACCACGCCATCCTTGAATCCTTGCCCGGATATGATGGCAGAAGCGCGCATTGCGCCACACACTAATCTTTGCGGCGCAGTCCGTGCGGCGTTTCATCAGGAACAATTAAAGGGAAATCTAACAGGGGAAGAGCTAATGGAAGGGCTTCAAGCCTTTCCAGTCACGGAGGTCCCTAATAACCAGGGAGGGGTCCACTACCAGTGGTCGGCACTACCCTATACTGTCCTTAGGGAGTTCCGAAAAAGTATTGTCAAAACAGGGATTCATTACACCTATACTTTAGGAATGTTGGAGGGACTAGCAAATGCCTACCGCCTGATTCCCCAAGATTGGAAGGATCTGTTCCGTATGATCCTCACCCCAGCTCAATATGTAGTATGGGACTCGGAATACCAGAGGGAGGCAGTGTTGGTGGGGAACGCTTCAGGAGGAGCTTATGTGCCCGACCAACTTTACGGAGCGGGGCAATTCGCTACGTTGGAAAGGCAAGCCATGGGGGCGCCTGCGGCCGCCTACCCACCAATAGCCCGCTGCGTAAACAAAGCCTATAAAAAGGTCCCAGTATCAGGAAAAGCTATGAAATCATTTACGATGACCCGACAAGCGGCCACAGAATCTTACACACAATTTATAGATCAGCTGCAAGAAGCCATTCAGCGTCAGGTAGACAACTCAGAGGCGAGCGCTGAACTAATAAAAAAATTAGCCTTTGAAAATACAAATGCAGACTGTAGAAAAGCTCTGCAATCCATAGTAAAATAGACTACACCCTGGCAGACATGTTGAAGGCGTGTATGGACGTGGGTACTCACGCATTCCAAATGGACGCCCTAGCAGCCGCATTGCACAAAGGTCAATTTCAAAAGCCAAAAGGGACTTGTTTCAATTGCAAAACACCTGGCCATTTTAAACAACAATGCCATGCTCCGGGAGGGGGAGCATACAAAGGAACCGATTCTGCCGGGGCCTCGAGGACTCGCCCCCCTTAAGACAGTCCTTGACAAACACAAACAAAAGACAGGAAATGCCCCCGGACTCCCCCCCAAACAAGACTGGCTGAACAAGGTACTGTTTACCTTAAATCATTTAAATATATCAAATTCAAATCAGGCGACAGCAGTGGATAATCATTTTGGGAATAGGATTAGCAACCCACAATCATCAGTTTTATACAGAATGTTACCTAACCCTGTTTGGCATGGCCCCGTTCCCTTGTTAACATGGGGATGAGGATATGCTGCTGTGCTTGCTCCCTCAGGTCCAACCTGGATTCCGAGTTGTTTGCGTTAAGCCGTGGAGAGATGGCATGGCACCAAGGCCTGCAAAACTTGAGCCCAAACTTCTCCCTGAATCTTCACAATCCTCAGAAGGACTGGGATCGGGCTCCTCACAAGCATCATCAGATGACCTGGGGACAAATTAAGGCATTATCCAGCCAATCCACGCAGTTCTTGGAACAGCAAGGACTTGAAAAAACTCCAGAGAACTTTTTGCTCGCCGCGTTCTCTTGCCTGAATGCAAATTCATTGACAATTGTGATGTACATCTTCTTACCTTGCATTCTCCTTCCCGCCATGGCGATCTCTGAACAAGGACTATGGCAAACCAATATGTACATTACCGATGCACAGAACTTATCGCAACTATTGATTCAAACAGATTGCTGGGTTTGCATGCACATGCCAACCCAGAGGGGGACTATTGATGCATGCAGTTCCCTTTAACCTATCAGGATGGACTACATACCCATGGGACAATGGGGTCTTGATAAACTCACCAGCCAACAACATGGTAATGCATGTGGGTAGTAGAGTACAAGAGAACGCTGCCTTTTGTTGGGAATATAATAATGACAATAGCACAGGGCCCAGGGTAGGGAAATACCCATATTGCAATCAAACATTCACCCTGCAACGCAACATGTTTAGAAACGACACCTTCCTTAATGCGACCATTACCGAACACACGCACAATTTCACAAAATATATGTGTAATTATCAGCTCAGAGTGTCCAGCTGGACAGGGCTGCCCCACCTCCACAACCACAGGAGGATTCAATCTGTGTAGCTCAATAGCAGAAATGGTAAAACAAACCCAAAGCAAGAAAAACGCATCCACCAATTTACTAGGGAACATCTGGATGCTATGTGGGCGTAAAGCATATATGAGAATCCCTGCGGGATGGAAAGGTAGATGCACTCTAGGATATATAATGCCATCTTTCTATACCACTACCACATTGCCCAAGGTTAGACTTCGCAACAGGAGAGAGGCAGTTAAAAATCCAATTGGGCGTGACACAGGGACTATGGTTTATAGGGGACTGATCCCCTCATTAGGGGCAGCATTGAATTACCGAGACTTACGCACCCTAGCCAACTGGACCACGGCTTTATTCAACCTAACGATTAAATCAATAAAGCTCCTCACAGAAGAAGTATCACAAATTCGGGAAGTGGTATTGCAAAATTGATACGCATTAGATATAGTCTTAGCCTCCAAGGGAGGAGTATGTGCCTTGTTGGACTCTCACTGTTGTGTCTATATTTCAGACTACAAAGCTAATCTTACACACACAATCGAGCAAATGGAGAACTTGGTAGCCGAGAGGCCCTTTACCGAAGGAGTACCTATGTCCCCCTGGGACTGGCTGTGGTCCTGGCTCCCCAACTTATCAGGTTTAAGACAAATAGTCCCTGTTGTATTGACTGTTGTTTTCCTTTTGATTTGCCTTTGCTGTTGCATACGATGCCTACCCAATTTGATCACCATGTTTAGATCACGACCACACCGCAAAGGAATCCTTTACGCTTATAAGCTGTTGAAAAATAAAGAATAAAAGAAAGGAGGAGATGTGGAGACAAAGGCCTTGCTCAGCAGCTGGCAAACCACACTGAGCCTGGCTGCGTCAGCACTTCTCAGAGCCCTCTGTCCTTCCTTATCTCAGTTTCACAAACAACCTTTGCCCTAGACACAGACTACTTGCTTGCTCCCACCACGATAGTAACATGAGTTAATCACGTGCACAGCATGAGCCATTGCAGCTATGTGTCATGCAGTATTGTAGCCAATAATATGATGTATACGCCTGTGTTTACTCTGATAAGACGTAACCCTGAACAATAAAAGGAGAGCTCCAGCTTAGTTCTGGGTGCCTTCCCGAGAATCCTGTCTGACGTGTCTTCTTCTGTGAATCACCGCAACAACACTTGGGACCTTAATCTCGTTCTCAGTCGGCTCATGAAACCTCAGTTCGAGCCTCTTCACTCCTGTGACCTAAAATATCTCACATGGAAAGTGATTTTCCTTTTAGCTATCACTTCAGCTCGCAGGGTTAGAGAGTTACAGGCCCTAGTTACCTATCCGCCTTACACTAAACTCCTACAGGACCGGGCAGTACTCCGCACTCACCCTAAGTTTTTGCCTTAGGTAGTTTCGGAGTTTCACATTAATCAATAGGGATGTGAATCGTTTTTTGACGATTTAAAACAATCGTCAGATATATTTTAAATCGTCAAAAATCGTTAGAGCCGCGATACAATAACAATTCCCCCGATTTATCGTCAAAAAATCGTAAATCGGGGGAGGGGGGAGGGCGGGAAAACCGGCACCCTAAAACCCACCCCGACCCTTTAAAACAAATCCCCCACCCTCCCTCACATAACTTGTACCCCTGACTAAAGAGCAGACACATTCTCAGGTTTTGTTCTCACAACTAAGCATCCTCTGTGCTTATTCCATGCATTCTCTTCACCCTGCTGAGCAGCAGACTGAAGCCCCAGCTCAAACTCCAGAGTCTAATAAAGAGACAGTAGCAGCAGCTGCCTGAGGCCACTTGTTCAGGCTACGACTCCCCCTCCATTCCTGCATTCCAGGACCCGGTTCATATTGCCCCTTTCACTGGTGATGTCACTGCTTGTCAGCAGAGTGAAGAGGTAGCCTAGCTCTGAGGGCGGGTTGCAGCTAAATGGGCTAAGCCAAAGGGGTTTGTTCCTTTGAGTGAGCACCTTCAAGTAGTTTAGTGTTTTTGAGACATACTGCAGAAACCATGAGAGTTCATGAATAAGTTTTTATATACAATCTATGCTGGAGATGGAAAAGTTTATTATGCTTTTATACCTTTTTTTCTGGGTGGGGGCATTTTCTGCTTTATTGGTTAATCTTTTGTTATATGCAGCACTTTGCTGTCTCATGTTTTTGGCTCTTCTGCCTTCTGTGGAAGTATTGATGATGGGGATGGGGTTAATAAACTCTGGCTTCTCAGTGAGAGAAGGCAGGTTAAGATGAGTTGCATGGGTTTTGTAATCTTGGTGATTTTATACAGTGTTTGATATTGTATTGTCTTTTATATGTGATTGTATTATTATGTATTTATTAGGGACTGCGTCCCTGCTCGCTTCACTTGCCAACACTGTCAGTGGATTCTCTGCTCTAGATTCCATGTTCGTGCCTAAGTGGAAAATACAAGCTGAGTAGGGCAAGTGACTTTAATGAAAAAAGGGTGGGGTGAGAGCTATAGAGTTCTTCACCCTGCCCCTTCCTTGACTGAGTATGTGTGGCTGTTAAAGGAATCCCGAAAAAAGAGAAAGTGATAATTGCCTGGCAACGTCAAGAAGCGAGGTTTATGGCTCCATCAGTTGAATGTGTACATTTTCGGTGTCTTGTGCTTGCTCTGTTCGGGGTAGAGGAATGAGGATACATATCTAGTGTGTGTGGGGAGAGTGCACAGTGGGGAAGGGTGTAGGTCAAAACGCTTGCGGAAGTTGTGTGAAGGTGAGATATATGGTGCTGGATGGGGTTCTTGTATGTGGTGGTGTCGGTGGTATGTGTTGTTGGATTGCTGGGGGGTGTGAGCACTTTTCCCCCTTGCATTTTCACGTTATCCCTCTATTCCTCTACTTCTCACCTGTCTGGGAATGGTGTATATGTAAGTGGTATCAGGACAGGAGGTGAGTAGAGAGTATGTGGAACTCACCCCCATTTTCTATTCACTCTCCCTCTCCTTCTATGTGAGTATATGTGTACGTTCTCCCTCTTCCCCACTACAATTCCTAGTTCCCTTCTCTTCCCCCCCCCCCCCCCCTTAGTGTGTTTGCTATGGGAAGGTGAGTGAAGTTGTGTGTTGGTAGAAGGACCTATTCCCCTTTCAATCTCCACAGACTCCTACCCTATGTGTCATGGGGCTAGTGTGAGTGATATTAGGGATGAATTGGATGTATATATGTGCTTGGGGGGAGTAAGATAGAGGAGTGTGTGCACACTCTCCCTCTCATAATTTTGCCCCTCCAACCCCCCACCCAAGTATGTAGGGGATGGATTGTGTGTATGTGTTATGGGATTATGGTGTGAATGACTGGTGTATGTTAGGGAATAACTGAAGGTGTGTGTCGGGGAGTGGCTGGGCATTAGGGAAGTGTATGGGTGGAAGAGTTCAGGGTGATTGGGGGGAGTTGGAGGGATGGTGGAGGGAAGCATTTGCATGTGTATGTGTGGGGGTAGGAGTAGGTGTGGGATGTGAGTGGGTTGGGGGTATGCTTGCGTGCATGTGGGTGCTTGTGTGTGAGATCGGGGTACGTGTGTGGGCAGGGGGTGCATACCTGTGTGGGGTGAGGTGAGGTAACGTATATGTTTGCGGGGTGGGGTGAAGATGCCTGTGTGGGGAGGGTGGATTTGTAGAGGGTGTGTGTCTATGGGATGGGTTTGTAGGAGGGTGTCTGTGTGGTGTGTGTCTCTGGGAGGGGTAGGAGTGTGTGTATGCGATGTGGTGTGGGATGGGATGGTGGAAGAATAGGGGGAGTATGCATGGGGGACAATGGAGTTGTGCGGGGATTTTCACTCTCCCTCCCAACCCACCCACTGCCCCTCACCTTTCTCACTCTTTACTGCTCTCCTCCTCCTCCTCCTCCTCTTCCTCCAGTCCCTTCCTCTATCACTCTCCCAGTCCTCTAGCTCCTCCTCTGCCCCACCCCTTCCCAGTCCCATTCACTCTTCCACTGCCTCCAGCCCCAGACCCTTCCCCTTTCACTCTCCCACTATTCCCATCCCGTCACTTCCCTAGCTCCTTCCCTTCCACTTTTCCTCTCCCACGTTTCCCATTCCAGCCCCTTTCCCTTCAATCCCATCCCATCCCCATTTCTGAAGTCCATCTTGAAAGGGGTTTGTCAAGCTATGTTGGGACTTAGCCAGACCCACCTTGGGGATTTAAATTTTCCACGGGTGCATTCCTAACAGAAAGCTGTGGGCATCTCTGCATCTGGGTCTGGGTAAGACTTCTTACCTGAATCCCCACCTGGGTCTGCTTCTATCCCTGTCTTAAGACACACTGATTTTGTGTAGTACTCTATTTTAGTCTCGGTTGTGTCTCTCAATTATTACCATACCTTTAAGTGGCAGCTTACCTTCATCTTAATTGGTGCTCTGTCAAAGATCTCCAAACAATGTACAACAAAATACTAGTATTATATGAAACTTAAACTTCATGCTGCAAACTATATAATGATGCTTTTAAATAATGTTAGTGAATTTTAAGGGATACTCATATGTGGAAAATACTGACAAAATTCAGTCAGAGAAAAAACATATTTTTAATCATAGTCCCACATATGTTTGTTCCATATATGAGTGTCCCTTAACATTTTTTTAAAACATATTCATTTTAGAATGAAGTTTGTGTCATATAATACTGGTTATTTTGTTGTATTTTTTTTCACCAGTGTTGGTCGGGCAATTTGATAGGTAACATAATTTGAAGAATCTCCAACCTACATTTTTCAGCAGCCCTGTGCTTCCTATTCCTTTTGGCTTTGCAATCCCTTAGCAAACTCTTATTTACTTTTTCTTTCTGCCCTGAGGTACTGTTCTCCCTGGAAATCCCTTTAGATCTCCCTCTGTCTTCTGGACAATCTAACTGTTCTGCCTCTCCAAACTGCTTCTGTCTGATTGAAATCCCCTGTTTTATCATAGAGATTTAAAAGAGAGCTCCTCTAAGGGTTCTTGTAATTGGGATTATATAAGCCTGGGTTTTAAGTTTGGCAGGGGGAGAAGGCAGGGACCCACCCAGGGATGTGGGTGGCCCGGGGTGCCTCTCACTAAGGAAAGGGCTCTGCTGAGACTTTCCTCCTGAAGGAGAAAGGCACGAGGCTAAGAGATGTTTCTATTCTTGGAGAAATAACCAGAGGACTCAGTCTGGGTTGTGGAGGAAGGAGTAACAGTGGATCACATTGTCATGGAATCTGGGAACCCATGTCAAGAGGGTTTCTGAGTTGCCTTGATAGTATACTGGAAGACTGCAAGGTATTAAGAGAAATTTTTGGTCATGAGAGAAACAACTTGGTTTCCAGAATACCATTCTCTAAGGTGGAAATGGGAGAGGAATTCAAGAAGTAACAATGGGCAATGTGGTTGGGAAAAGTAATCTATATCGTTAGGAAAAGTAAAAAAAAAATTGAGGAATAAATTGTTTTGTCTGGAAATTGATACAGCTGCAGCCTGGCATAGAAGCCAATGATTTAATCAGTACAATTTTAAACTTATTTGTAAACTCTGCTGGTAATCTCAGAAAACAAGTAGTTTGAATATATCTTGTCTAGTTTCTGGGGACCATCATTTGAAGAGTAGCGAGAAGGAAGACCTAGGCGGTTGGGTTTTCTGTCCAGCTCAGGAACATCACCCTTACCTCTAGGCCCAGGTCCACTACACCATCTGCTTTACCCACTCAATACTGCACTCTCCTACGAGACTGGCACTGTGCTTCCAAACCAGCACCAGACCCTCTCACGGTTCTTGTGCCCTGTTCAGTGGTGATATAATCCAGTGAATAATAATATAGTGACCCAGGGGAAGATTTTGGAGTTTATTGTTGTGTGTTGAAGTTTGGAGAAGCAGGAAGTCTGTCTCCAAGCAGCAGTGGGGTAGTAGGTGGCCACACAGGACTCTACTGTGGTGGTTTATTTAGCAACCCCAGTAATTCAGATCATATCTTGTGGTGTGATCTGAATAAGGTAAGTGGTGGTGGGAGGAGCTGTCAGCCTAGCTGCTACCCCAGAGCTCATCTATAAGTGGGGGAGAGGATAAAATAAAGACAGCTCAACAGAGAAGAAAGGAAATGCACCAAAGATCAAACATTGAAACTAAAAGTACAAGAAGATGTGCCAGGGAGAAGGAGAGAAGGACCCTCATTTCTAGCAGGGACGAGAGGGGAACCCAGGAGCATTGTTGATCAGAAATCCTACATCTTGATTTTGATTGAACATCATGGATGCAACAAGGAGAATATAATGTAAGCCCTCTGGGGCTAGTGAAGTACTGTATATGAATGTAGCTATTACTGAAAAGGTCTGAGCTCACTCTAAATACTAACAATATAATAATATTACACGACACAATAATAATTTGCATATTAAAGATATTTTGTAGTAAATATTTTATTTTGGAACACCATAATCATTTAGAGACTCTTCATTTGAGTTCAGAAGACAAGTTTAGCACCTTTGATCTTGACGATAAACCCTTTTCCCTATGAGAGAACCATACTGGGGGTGAGAGTTGTGAGCCAGGACTCAGCCTGCTATTGAGTGGTGCCTCCTGTCCAGTTGAACCTAGGAGGGGAGCTTACATTTACCAGAACATTTTCTAGGTCTTAGCAACCTGACTATAAACCTGACAGTGCATCAAATAATTTATTTTACATAGCTTGGAGATAAATGTATTTACTCATTTAAATCATCCTGAACTGGGAAGGTAAATTAATACATACAATTTGAGAAGTTACCTTCACTGGTCATTCAATTGGCAATAAGGAAAGCAAAACTCTATGGCCAGGATTTGAACTCACAGTGTAATTCCATTTATTATAACACCAGCATGTGATGAAAAAATATTCCCTGAATGGATCAAAAGCTTATAAGCAAGCAAGGCCTGCTCTGCCTTTGCAGGTCCTACATTCTAGTCTGTTAGGGCAGTTTCATAACCTTTTCAAGCCCAAGGCACACCAACATTAACAAAAATGGTGTGTGGCATACTAGCCTCCAGAGAGCAAGCTGTGTAGACATGGAAAGGACTCATATGACCAAAAGAAAAACTAGGGAAACACTGAAAGCCCCACCAGTCTCTTTCAAATTTTAAAATGAGCGAGAGGGAGCAGAAAAAACATATGAACCTGTCACAATGGACCAGCTCCCTCTATATGCAAGTGCAGAAGGGAGAAGTCAGCATGGTGCAGGTAGCTGGCTTAGGAATCTATTTACTAAGCATTTTTTCCATAGACACAAAATGGAAGAAACCTTTAGTAAATAACCTCCTTAGTTACTCATCTTGGCTTCCACTGTGCTTCATCTGGCTGTCAGAGATCCTCCACTGCTGGTGCTTCTAACATTCAGTTAGTCACATCCAGTGCTCATTGCACACTCTCCCCAGCTCACTCAGCCTGGGGATAAGACAGTGGCTGGAAGGTCTCAAGGAGGAGCAAAATGAAGAGGTGCTGTGTGCAATGTTTGTGCTGTACAAAGCAGGGTCTAGCTATCTGTGCCCTGCATGCTGCCCTTAAATTACTGCACTCTGGGTTCATGCTACAGTAGGAAGAAGAGGCATGCACAATTACATGTCTGCTCAGAAAGGCACTCCTACATATTTAAGAGCTGCTGCTGATTTGTCTTGTTGCTGTGAGGTTTGAGAGATGAGCCCATTTGCTGGTCTGAACTTGAGCATCAGGCAGTGGTGACTTTTCTGTGGCACACCTGATCAGGTCTGAAGGCACATTGATTTGGAAACGCCGTATTAGGGTTAGGCTCAGCTCATTAATTTTTCCCTTCTCTCTAGTGAAGAGATCTTCTCTGGGCAGGAGTATTGGCAAAACCTGCTGCTGCTGCTGCTGCTGGGTCACAGATTGTGATGTTTATAGTTCATCTACTATGTGTCCTCTTCCTTGTAACTTTTTCAATTTTTTTTCATGATTGCAGTGGCAGATGTGATTATACATCCTGTCTGATCATAATCAGTGTATGTGTGTGGCCAAGATTACAATTGCTGATGTACTTCTGTTTAACCTCATGGGTACAATGCATGCCTTTCATGCCAGAGTTAGTAGGGGGTTCCTTTAAGACTGTTATTGGCTGTTGTATGAGCCATGTGGTTTCTTCATGTCCAATTTTAGCTCCTCTATGGTTCCATGTCATTGAGTTTATCTTATATTCAGAGCCTATATTTTGAAAGCCATTATTAAAACTATCAAGGCACATTCTAAAGCTACCATGACTACAGACATTCAAGAGAGAGATTACAGCTACAAAGCATATCTTTCATACTTTGAGTGCAATTTTCACAGGCACTTTCCCAGGTAAACAGCAATTTAACAGGCCAATTAGCCTGTCTGAAAACTGCTTTCCTTCACTTGGCTTTCACTACACACACAGGGGCTGATGCAATATCGGGTGCTGAGCTCAGCGCGCTGCTAAATGCATGGTTAGACGCATGTTTTGGACGCACTAGACATACACCCAATGCAATATCATCCATACTGGCGTGCAGCTAATAGTGCTCATCATATGCACATGCCATGTTGAGGAGGTTATTAGCTAGTACCCCAATGCACCCATTTTAACCTTCAAAAATTAACTCAAGTGGTAAGTTTTGAGGCACCCCAAGCTATGCTTAGAAAAGCAAAAAATACAGCTTTTCTTGTGTTTCCTCCAAGTAGGAGGAATCATAGAAATCTGCAACATGGAAAAAATAATCTTGACAGCAATCATGTTAGGAAAAAGGAAACTCAATTTACGAGCATCTATTTTCCTAACCCCTGGCTGTGCATGGGTTAGGAAAATGGATGCTCGGAAAATTGAGTGTCCATTTCCTTACCTGCACAAAACCACTTCTCCTGAGCGCTCGCTGCCATGGGCGCAGTAGCTATGCGCAATGTAGCCATTGCACGTCCCTTTTAGTGTGCTAGCTCATTTGAGTATTACATCGAGCGCCCAAGAGAGGGGATGTGCATGTGTTAAAAAAAACATGTGTCCAGGTTGGATGTATGTTTTTTTGTGCGCATAATATTGTATCTGCCCCATACTTTTTAGTTTGGTTGAAAAGCAGTGTTCCCAGCTGTGGGCTTAATTTAAGGGAGGAAACAGTGTGTGTACACTGAGATTTTCAATTGTGCATACACTGATTTGTCCCCAGTTTGCTGACCATCAGATGTAAAGAATGTGAGTACTTTTTACATGCATATTTTGTACTTAGCTGATTTTCAGTGTACCTACAAAGTACACATGTAAAAGGTATCCATGTGCATTGCAACTATATGGGGTATTAAAAATTGTTCCCCATGTATATCACTGTGATTCTTGCATGGGATTTTGATAAGGATCAGCATAGCAGCACCCCAATTTACTTAGATTCATAATGATGGGAGTGATTGAGCAAAAGGAACTTTCAAAACCTTTATATGCTTATTTATCTTTTATATATGAAAAGGTGGGGCAACTTGGGGTGGGAGTTGTAGAGAGGCTGGCTTCAAGGTTGGGGGATAGAGTCCAGGAGGTAAGTTGGCAATTGCTGACCTGAAAGGGTCTTGCTTCACTGTCCAATGGGTGAGGACTGGATGGAGAACAGAAAATTCTGGGTGCCTGGCTTTACTGTTGTGGGAGAGGGTGGACAGCTCAGTCCACAGCAGACATTTTCTTCCACAAAAACAATGGGTTTAATACATATTAGTATGCTGGGCTGGAGTTTGATGGACTGAAGAGGACAGTGGGAGAGAGATGAGTAATGAGAAGAGTGAGTAATAGGAAGATGGAAGAATGAGTGGTAGGAGAAATGAGGTGGTAAAATGATATGGATTAGAGCCCACCAGCCAGTCGGGCTTTCAGGATATCCACAATGAATATGCATGAGAGAACATTTGCATGCAGCATGTCCTAGTGGATCCGCTAAATGACTTGTTCAATAGATCCCTGGAAATGGGAGTGGTGCCATGAGATTGCAGAAGAGCAGTTGTGGTGCTGCTTCATAAGAGTGGTAGCAGAGAGGAAACTGGAAACTACACGCGGTTATCATCACTTCAGTGAAGGGAAAATTAATGGAGACACTGCTGAAAGAAAGGATACTCAACTATCTACAATCTGGTAAATTGCTGGACCCAAGGCAGCATGGATTCACCAGAGGAAGGTCCTATCAGATAAATCTGATTGATTTTTTTGATTGGGTGACTAGAGAATTGGATTGAGAAAGAACACTCGATGTCATCTATTTGGATTTCAGCAAAACATTTGATACCATTCCACATAGGAAGCTTGTGAACAAAATGAGAAGCTTCAGAGTTAGTGCCAAGGTGAAGGAGTGGATTACACACTGGCTGACTGATAAGAGACAGCTTGTAATGGTAAATGGAACCTATTCTGAAGAAAGAGCCGTGTTAAGTGGAGTGCCACAGGGATCGGTATTGGGACCAGTGCTATTCAATATCTTTGTGAACAACATTGTGGAATGGATAGAAGGTAAAGTTTGTCTATTTGTGGATGATACCAAGATCTGCAACAGAGTGGACATGCCTGTAGGAGTAGAGAGAATGAAAAGTGATTTACGAAGGCTTGAAGAGTGGTTGAAGATTTGGCAGCTGGGATTCGATGCCAAGAAGTGCAGAGTCATGCATCTGGGATACAGTAATCCAAAAGAGTAGTGTGAGATGGGGAGGGGAAGGCTGATGTGCATGGACCAAGAGTGGAATCTTGGGGGTGATAGTTCTGATGATCTGAAGATGGTGATGCAATGTGACAAGGCGATAGCTAAAGTCAGAAGAATGCTGAGCTGCATAGAGAGAGGAATAACATTGCTCATTGCTTCAATAGCAGAGGAAAAGGGGGAATTGTATTCATTCAGCAACCGAGGGCTCTGAATTTTACGGTCTGGGGAAACAAATAAGGGGGTAACTTGCTGATGCGGTGATTACTACCCTTAACCAAAAAGACTGATACTTTGATGCAACTCAAACACTGCTCTCTGCTTCAACAGCAAGGCATAACGGGGAATTGGATTCAACAGCAATCAACCAGGGCTAGTGTGGGGAAACTGTTAAGCATGGGAGTAACAGGGAATTGGATTCAAACAGCAACCAATGAGGGCCATGACTTTTATGGCCTGGAGAACAGATAAGCATGGGGGTAACCTACATGGCACATCAGATGCTACCATAAGCTTACTGGGCAGACTAGATGGACCATTTGGTCCTTTTCTGCTGTCATTTCTATGTTTCTGTGTTTCTATGGCAGTGTGGAGCAGTGACATGCTAGTGGGTTTGCACTCTCTGCCAGCAAAAGGAAGGTCTCAGTGGTGCGGAACTGTGATGTGCCCACGGGGTTCCTACTCCACCATCAAAAGGACAACCTAGCGGCCAAAGAAGAGTCACTGTTGTGTTGCCAGCATTTTCCCCGCAGTTGGCAGCAGAAAAGGGTCTGAGATGCTGCCTGCGTTTTCGCTGCAGCTGGCGGCAGAAGAGGCCTTGTTGTGCAGCCAGAGAAAAGGTCCAAAATGCATGTGTGAAAGAGACTTGCCCTGTGAGAGTGAGTGCCTATGTGTAAGAGAGACTTTGTGAGTGTCTTTGAGAGGGAGGGTGGGTGGGGGTGGATGTCTTTATGAGAAGGTGTGTGTATGAGAGAGAGGGTGGGAGTGTCTGTATGAGAGGGTGTGTGGGAGTGAGTGTGTGTGTGTGTATGACAAGGTGTATATATATGGGTGTGTATCTGTGTGTGTGTGTGAGGGTGGGTGGTTGAGAGTGTGTCTGTGTATGGGTGAGGTTGTGTGTGTGTCTGTATAGGTGAGAGGATGTGTGGGAGAGGGTGTGTGTGTATATGAGTAGGTGGTTTGTATCTGTATATGAGCGGGTGGTGAGGATGTGTGTGGGTATGAGAGGGTGATGGGGGTGTGTGTGTGAGTGGGTGGGTGTGTATGAGACTGTATGTATGTATGTACGTACGTATGTATGTTCTTATGTATATATGAGAGGGTGTTTATGTGTGTATGAGAGGGTGGAAGGGTGTGAATGTGTATATATGAGAGGGTTTTTCTGTGTGTGTATGTGTGTGTCTATGAGAGAGAGTGCCTGTGCACAGGTGTGTGCATGTGTGAGAATATCTCTATGTATATGTGTGAGAGAGGTTAAAGTTTGTTTCACCCTCCTCCAATCTATGAGAATCTCAGGAGGTCTGGAAATCAAGTTCCCAGGTATTGAGAGTGGGAGATTTTATTTTTTATCCTTATTAGTTTTAATTATTGGATGTGATGTATTTGCTGTTTTGTAATATTTTATTAGTGTTTGGTAATATTTTAAACATTTTTCCACGTATTTTTATTGGCTTTATTTATCCGCAAATTTGACTTTCTTTTTATTGGTATGTTTAATGTTTTATATTTCTTGATTGTGTTTGCATTTCTTACAGAGTTGGCTTGTGATTTCCAGTTCACTTTTTTTGCATGTTTCAATTTATATTTTATGGTCTCTTTATTCTGTATTTGGTGAGAGTCTATCTGTGTTCTGCTTGTGTGACTGAGGCTTTAGGTATTCTGCTAGCATGTAGTTTCTGTGTAGGGATTTACAACAACCTGGCTTTAATCTGTTTTCCTAATAGGAAATGTATCGGTGTTTATGTCCTGATGTAATATTTGCATTATGGCTTTTTCATAGGTTGAGTACTGGCAGTTATGATATGGAATGCTTACTATATTGGAATTGTAGTTCAGTTTATTCCTGGCTTTCTGTGGGTCAAGTCCACACCCAATGCACTTTACCATAGGCCTAATATCATATGGGATCCAGTAAACCGCCTTGATTATTATGAGAAAGGAAATTTATTATGTCTGTTTAACTATTATTATGGAAAGCATCTTTTTTTTGCAGTGTATGCAAATATATATGTTGTTGTAAGTGATATTTTTACTTCAGAAGATTGTACTTTGAATGTCTATTTTCCATATGCAATCTGTCTTTTTAGATTAGGGAAGTTAATACATTTTAAAATGGAAAAGAATGCTTAAGATTTAATTGTTTGGGGAGGGGAGGGAAGGGGGAATGAAAGGCTGTAAAGTTTGTCTAGGGCCCGAAGATAGAGTGTGTCACACACACACAGACTCCCACCATTCACCAACCTCTCACACCCCCAGGGGGAAGATCCTGGAAAAGGGTGGGAGGCAGGCAATAGAGAATGGAGAAGTCCTATTTCTAGGGATGGTATTTGCTAGGTGATGAGTGGTACCTGGATTCCTCCAGATATGACACTTTGCATTCAGGCCAAAGAGTTCAATCTTGGTTTCATCAGACCAGAGAATAAGGTTTCTCATGCTCTGAGAGTCCTTTAAGTGCCTTTTGGCAAACTCCAAGCTGGCTGTCATATGCATTTTACTGAGCAGTGGCTTTTGTCTGGCAACTCTATCATAAAGGCCTGTTTCGAGGAATGCTGGAAGGTTTTCCCATCTCCACAATGGAACGCTGGAGCTCTCAGTGTCATCGAGTTCATGGCCACCTCCCTGACCAAGGCCCTTCTCCCATGTTTGTTCAGTTTGGGCGGCCAACCCTAGGAAGAGTCCTGGTGACTCTGTACTTCTTCAGTTTAAGAATGATGGAGTACACCGTCTTCTTTGGGTCCTTCAATGCTGCAGCAATTTTTTTTGTACCCAATTAAGGAGCGGACTGGGAGGGAACTTCCCTACCCCATCCCCTAAATCCACATTTTTTTTTTTACCTTTGTTGAGCAACTTACTTCAGCCACTGCTACTACTAGCAACAGTAACATGGAATAGACTTAGTTTTTGGGTACTTGCCAGGTTCTTATGGCCTGGATTGGCCACTGCTGGAAACAGGATGCTGGGCTTGATGGACCCTTGGTCTGACCCAATATGGCAATTTCTTATGTTCTTATGTTATGTTCCCGAGCTGAAGTAAGTTGCGCCGGCCAGCTGCCGGCGCATGAGGCTCTGGGACAGCGAACAATGGCTCTGTCTCGGCCCTCCCCTTCCAAGATGCCCAGCACTTGAGCGCATAGCAGCCTTTAAGCACATGGCTGGGCTTCTTGGAAAATTTGCCCAGCGAGTATAAGACCCGGCCACGCGCGTAAAGGCCGGAATTTGCGCACGCCGGGCATTTAAAATCTGCCCATTTTATTTTGTCCATCGCCAAACATTTGCCTTGTGCTAAAGGATGGCAAATGTAATACAGATTTGTTGAACATTTTCCATCCAAAATGACTGGAAAGTGTTGAGTCCTATTTATTTATTTACTTACTTACTTTAGTGGCGTATCTTCAGAGGCAGGTGACCTGATAAGTACACTTCTGGTGCTTGGTCTGCAAGTAAGCGTCCAAAGGGTAGAAACGAAATGAGAGAAAGCTGTCCAAAGAGTGGGTGGCGGCAAAGGAAGAGAGTTGAAATTCATAGTGCATTAACCTTCAGACCACAGCTCCTTCCTTCACAGTTGATGATGTTACAATAAAGAAGTGCATTCAGAATATAAATAGGTATGAGAAGAGAGGCAAAAACACCCATCAGATTAATCCTTAGCATACTGTAGCAGGATGCTTGCTTTATGTGTTTCATATAGTTCTGCTGTACAGTTATGGTTGAAAACACATTTTATGGACTGTGCAATCACATTCCCTTGAACTGCTGCATGATGGAAATCAACTGCTGATTGCGCTTGTCAATGCTCTGCTGCTCTTCCCTCAGTTTTTCCTGATCATGGAGAAGTTCCTCCTGCAAAGAAATTGGAGATAAGGGTATAGATTGGGCAAAACAGATAACAGAAAATTACATACATTTAGGACTAATTTACAGTTTCTGTAAATGTGTAAAACTTTTATTGAACAGATCCAGATTTAAGGTTGTATGAATCTCAATCTGTAGTTCTATCTCTTTCCCTCAGGGCTCACAAGGAGACCATCTTCTTAGAATAAATAAAAGCCCCTGAAAGTAGGGCCATGACATAGTGACTTTTCTCCCAGTTGTTCCCCCTTCTCCTTGCTCCACCTTCTCAGCATTCTCAGCAGGAAAAGAAGCCAGACTTGGCTTGCAGGTTGAAGGGTATATTAAGAAATCAGGGACAAGATTAGAAAGAACCACCAGATAGGCAAGAAGTAAATAGATGTTATGCTCTGTGTGTCTAGAGTTAGACAGTGGGCCCCTGGGTCATGGTAAGAGTAGACTCCACCCACAGGGAGGAGCCCTGCGGTGACTCCCATGACAGGTGGAGTCTCAGTGATGATGGACAACAGAGAAATAATTTTATTATACTGCAATGGTAACCTGAGGAATGGGTAATGAACTTAGTCCAAGATGTAGGACCTGCAAGCAGGTCTTTTTGATGATAGCCCGCAGCACAGGATGGTCCTGAAAATACTTCCTCTCAGTGGTGCTTGTGTAGGATATCTCTGGTAGAGGTCGGTAGAGCAGGATAGGCCGGAGATAGTAGATGGATGTACACAAGGTGTCTGTGCAGGCGATATCTGGTAGTGGTCCGCATCGCAGGGTAGGCTGGACGCCGATGGCAAGTTGCACAGAATGGATCCGGTAGTGGTCCGCAGAGCGGGGTAACCCGAGAATCCACACACTGAAGGTAGAGGCAGGTGGAGAGCAGGCACTGTACTCACTCGGCACTGAAGAAGTAGAATGAAGTGTAGACACCGAGAAGACCTGGAACGGAGCAGGGCCAGGTCATCCAAGGAACGATTCAGGACTCACTGAAAGAGAGCAAAGGCAGTGAGAGAGGCCCTCCGAGGAGCAGATAGCCCTGAGTGTAGGCGAGGCTCCCGAGGAGCGGTTACCGAGAACACGCAGACAGGAACAGCAACCAGAGTAGCAGAATGGCAGAATAAGCATGACTGGAATCCTTGCTAACTCATCCTACTGAAGGTCAGCTGAGCTTAAGTAGTAGAAGCGGGTGACAACATGCGGTGGGGACGTCCCTGAGGTACCCGCCATGATGCACTCAAGAAGGGGCCAGGCGCTTGCACGCACGTGTGGCCTAGGTTACCCCAGAAGTAAGATGGTTGCCAGGAGCGCCCATGCCGTCCCGGGAACGCCATGAGGGTCGGCGTGGAGATGCAGAGAAGGCTTTTTTCCCCAGACTAGAAGCAGTGGAGAGAAAAGAGGTGAGCAGCAGAGGTTGCAGCCGCCTGCGATCGATGGGCGCAACAGTACCCCCCTTCTTAGGGCCCCTCCCAAGGGGTTTCGGCTTCCTAGGATGAGTGAAATGAAAATGATGTAGCATCTCCTTGTCCAGTATATTGGTGGAGGGTTCCCAGCAGTTCTCCTCAGGTATCCCTCCCAGGAAATGAGATATTCCCAATGCTTTCCCTTTTTACGTACATCCAGGATGTCATCAACTTTATATGCGATATCCTCTTCAGCATCCAAAGGTTGTGGATCAGGTGTTTTGCTAGAGAACTTCGAAAGGATGAGCGGTTTCAGGAGTGAAACGTGGAAAATGTTGTGTATTTTCATCGAAGGTGGCAATTTCAAGCTGTAAGTTAATGCATCCAAGTGTTGCGACCGTTGCTGCTCGACGCCTCCACTCCGCCCTCCTCACCTCTTTGGTGACTCCTTCTTGCTCAAGTGGAAGGTTGGCTGCCACGGCGTCTCTCTGCCATCTTCCTCCGGCGTCCCCAGACTGGCTTGATGCTGCGATCCTCCATGATTCACAAGGGCCTAAGGGCGCACGCGCGGTGCGGCCCTGACCAATGTACCAGCAGTGGTGTGAACCTCAGTGGCATCTCCCTGAGATGACGTCATCAGTACCGGATATATAGGTCTCGGATATCGCTAACTAATAGAGTTAGCAAGGAAAAGGTTTCGTTATAAGCTACTCTGCCTCCTCAGACTTACCAGGGCTCCCCGCTCCTTGGGGGCCTCGCTCTTTCTTTGTTTTTCAGGTCACAGTCAGGAATCGGCACTCGTTCCTCGAGAGCCCATGTTCCCGAACAGGTTGCTGAATACTCTTTCTGCCTGGAAGTTATCGCTGCCTACTACACCAGTGAGTTATCTTCTCTCTCTCAGAGCTTTCCCTGGAACCAGGTACTCGCTCCGCGAGGGCCTAACCTATTCCAACACCTGAACTACTTCTAGAGACTATTGTGTGAGTGTTACCATCAAGGCTCTGTTCCTGAACTCTGCATACCCTGCCTATTCACTATATTCAGTTTCTCTACAGCTCAGTTATCCAGTATCACTGTTCCAGTACCTGAGGGACTACAGCCCTGCTGGGCACTTCCAGCTCACTACTGCCACCTCTGGTGGTTCAATATACTGTTTAATAAAAGAACTAGTGTGTGTCTGTCTCCATACTCTGAGCCTGACTGGTGGTCCCTCTCGGGATCTTCCCTAGGGGGCGTGGTCATCTGCCACCGGCCCAATGATTCACCCACAACTACCTCAAACACCAATAGATTGCTAACTCCATGGATCCGGCACAACTCAGTGCTTTGCAGGCCATACCTGACCTGGCCCAGCGCATTGTGGAGCAGCAAGACACCTTGGAGAAACTTACTTCAGCGTTTCATCAGCTACACACACAGAAGATTCAAGGCACAGCTTCCAACCAAGAAGGTCAGTTACAGGAGGTAACTTTAAAACTTTGTACCATTAGTGGCTCTTATCCGCTTTTCCGGTGAAATTCAGAAGGCCCGGGGCTTCTTAAACCAGTGCTGCATGCACTTTGCCTTACAGACATCTTTATTTCCAACGGATCTTTCCAAGACCACCTACATCCTTTCATACCTGGATGGTAGGGCTTTGTCTTGGGCATCTACCTTGTGAGAGCACAAGGACCCCATTTTGCAGGACATAGAAGGATTTATGGACTTGTTTAAATCCGTTTTCAACGACCCTGCTCGTACTGCTGTAGCCGGTTCTGCTTTGGTGGAATTGAATCAAGGCAGCAGATCATTGGCTGAATTTGCCATTGAGTTCAAAACTCTTGTGGCAGAGCTTTGCTGGGACCCCAAATGTCTCAAGACACTCTTTTGCAGAGGCCTGGATACCCATTTAAAAGACAAGCTGGCTGCTCGCGAAACACCTGACTCGTTGGATGAATTAGTAGCCTTGGCCACTCGGATTGATCAACAGCTCCGGGACAAGGTGAAGGAACTCCGGCCCAAGGTGTTACCTGGGTTGAAACAGGCTAGTGCCATTTCTGCACCTCGGATGGTTCCAGTAATTCTTGCTGCTGAGAAAGATGAACCGATGCAACTTGGTCGTGGACATTTAACTTCCAAAGAGAGAAGACTTAGGAAGAAGCACGGTCTTTGTAAGTACTGTGGTCAGCCCGGCCATAATATCTCTACATGCTTCATTCGTCTGGAAAACGGAAGGGCCTAAGACCTGCAGGAGGACTGTTCTTAGGCCATACCGCGCCCATTCCTCTGCCTTCTCTTCCAGTTTCTTGGACTCACGGACCGGTCACGGTTCAGACTCCTGCCCCGATGGACCCAGGGGCAGAAGGCAACTTCAATCTCAGACGTCTAGTGGAAGACGTGAGGAGTCCCTCCATCAAGCTGGAAGATCCACTACTGTGTCATCTTTTGAAGTGGTCTATGGACGTTCCCCAACACCGCCACTTCCACTGAAACTTTCAGTGACGTCCCAGCAGCTCATCCACTGCTGCTGATATTCATAACACTTTCTACGTTTCATCTGAAACCACTCATACTCGGCGAATTTTCTTCCAAACCTCAAGATCCACCTGTCATCAATGCAGAAGACGACTTAGAATTCAAAGTCGAGGTCCTGGATATTCGTAAGAGAGGAAATACTTTTGAATACCTTCTAAAGTGGGAGGGTTTTGGCCCCGAAGAAAACTCTTGGGAGCCCCAGACCAATATTCTGGACAAAGAGATGCTTCGTCAGTTCCACCTTGCGCATCCTTCAATACCCAAGCCTGGTACCCGAAGAGGAAATCACCCTTTGATTTGAGCGGATCCTAAGCTTGCATGTTTCCTGGACAGATAGGACAAGTTTGGACTGCATGGCCGGTCTTCCCGCAATACATACAGAGGCCCATCTTTTTGGATAGTGTCTCTCTTTGGCAGTCAAGTGGCTTCAGCCTAGTTGCATTGGTTCATCTTCCTCTTCAGGATTAGATAAAGGCTGGACCAGAGTTGACGAAATGGGCCGAAGATGGTTTCCTCCGGATACTTGCATCTCAAGAGGTTTTACCTCAATAGAGCATTCGCGTATACGATGGTCAATACCTCCAGCGAGGTCCATAAGGGAGTCTAAGGTATCAGGTAGCTCCCAGGCCACAAGTTCATCTTTTATGCGGGGGTTGAGCTCCCATAGAAATATTGCTCGCAGGCAACCTGGATCCCAAAGGAGTTCGGAAGACAATGTCTTGAATTCAATCATGTAGTCTGGGAGTGGCTTGGTCCCTTGTAAGTTCAGGAGTGCAGAACCAGCAATGGACTGGCAAATGGGACTTAAAAACTGACTTAAAAAGAGCCAGAAACCCAGGCAAGTCTTTAAGGACTGAATCATTACGTTCCCACAGAGGCGAAGCCCAGGCCAGGGCTTTTCCATCCAACAAGGACAAAATATATGTAGTCTTGGTAGCGGCTATAAGGAAGTATGCAGGTTGTAAAGAAAAATGCATACAGCATTGATTTAGGAAGCCCCTACACAACAGGGAATCTCCTGAGAAACGAGTTGGAGATGGCAAAGGAACTGTAGTTCGTCCGGTAACCACCGGATAGGATGCATTCGAGCTGGAGGTAGAAGAATCACGCAGTCGGGAATTCAGCGGATTAAAGGCGGCAGTCAAGGTATCAAGAGTCCTCTGTTCTGAAATCCGTTGGGCCGGGCCAGGCCAGGGATGGCTTGCAAGGCTGAGAGCTGAGCTGAGTCCATGGAGTTAGCAATCTGTTAGAACATAAGAAATTTCCATGCTGGGTCAGACCAAGGGTCCATCAAGCCCAGCATCCTGTTTCCAACAGAGGCCAAATCAGGCCACAAGAACCTGGCAATTACCCAAACACCAAGAAGATCCCATGCTACTGATGCAATCAATAGCAGTGGCTATTCCCTAAGTAAACTTGATTAATAGCAGTTAATGGACTTCTCCTCCAAGACCTTATCCAAACCTTTTTTGAACCCAGCTATACTAACTGCACTAACCACATCCTCTGGCAACAAATTGTTATGTTCTGTGTGTCTAGAGTTAGACAGTGGGCCCCTGGGTCGTGGTAAGGGTAGACTCCACCCACAGGGAGGAGCCCTGTGGTGATTCACCATGACAGGCGGAGTCTCAGTGATGATGGACAACAGAGAAATAACTTTATTATACTGCAATAGTAACCCGAGGAACGAGTAATGAACTTAGTCCAAGATGTAGAACCTGAAAGCAGGTCTTTTCCGATGATAGCCCGCAGCATGGGATGATCCTGGAAATACTTCCTCTCAGTGGTGCTTGTGTAGGATATCTCTGGTAGAGGCCTGTAAAGCAGGATAGGCCGGAGATAGTAGATGGATGTACACAAGGTAGTAGAGAGCCAGTGGTAACCCGCAGCACGGGCTGCCCTGAAGAGTACCTTCTCTTGCTGGTGTCTGTGCAGGTGATATCCGGTAGTGGTCCGCAACGCGGGGTAGGCCGAACGCCAATGGCAAGCTGCACAAGATGGTATGGATCCGTTAGTGGTCCGCAGAGCGGGGTAACCCGAGAATCCACACAGTGAAGGTAGAGGTAGGTGGAGAGCAGGCACTGTACTCACTCGGCACTGAAGAAGTAGATTGAAGCGTAGACACCGAGAAGACCTGGAACGTAGTAGGGCCAGGTCATCCAAGGAACAAAGCAGGAATCACTGAAAGAGAGCAAAAACAATGAGAGAGGCCCTCCGAGAAGCAGATAGCCCTGAGTGTAGGCGAGGCTCCCGAGGAGCGGTTACCGAGAACACTCAGACAGGAAAAGCAACCAGAGTCACAGAATGGCAGAATAAGCAGGACTGGAATCCTTGCTAACTCACTGTATTGAAGGTCAGCTGAGCTTAAGTAGTAGAAGCGGGTGATGTCATGCGGTGGGGACGCCCCCAAGGTTCCCACCATGATACGCTCAAGAAGGGGCCAGGCGCGCGCGTGCCCTAGGTTACCACGGAAGTAAGATGGCTGCCAGGAGCGCCCATGCTGTCCCAGGAACACCATGAGGGTCAGCACCATTTTGATTAGTGGCAGCCGACGGAGCGGGAGATCGCTCCCGGGACCCCCACTGGACCACCAGGTACCTGTAAAAAGTTTTTTTTTGGGGGGGTCGGGAGGGTGGGGGAAGCTAAGGGATTAGTTTTAAAGGGTCGGGTGGGTTTAGGGGTTATTTTTGTGTGCCGTTTTTCCCGCCCTCCCCCAAAACGTTAAGAGAACCCCCACGAACAATTTCGTGGGGTTTTCCTATTGGTTTCGGGGAGCCCCCGATTTCTGTTGACTTTGAAAATATCGTACGATATTTTCAATCGTCAGAAATATGATTCACATCCCTACTGCTGAGAGCTGTACTAGGGATTAGCAGCCTAAAGGAGGAGATAAGGGCCTCTCCTCCTCCCACTGGGCTTTGCAGGCACTTTTGGAAGTTCAGAGAGTGGTGGAGGTTTGATTCCCTACAATTTTTAACTTTGGGGTTATAGTGAGATCAGGCAGCCTGTCTGCCACTTTTTTTCTGTTGCTGTATGTTAGCTTCTGTTTTTAAAACTTGGGTGGGAGGAATAGGGAGCAGCATGCTTATCATTTTTTTTAACGTAGATGGAGCATAGGAGGAAGGGGATCACCATCTTGGCCCAGCTACCTTTTTATTAAATTTGGCTGGGGAGTGGGGGTGAGAAGGAGGAGGATTTGGCTGCTGCTAAACTGCTAGATATTTTTTTTAAATCATCCGACTAACTTAAGCCTGCATTTTTTTTTTCTATTCCTGACCAGAGAAAGCTGGATAACTTTATCCAGCTATTACTAAATATCAATGTAGTTGGATAAAATTAAGCCATATCCCAGAATGCCTCCATCACCACCACTTTTATATCCAGTTAAATTTTAACTGGATAGTGTCTTATTCGATTAAAATTTACCTGTTTGGTGGTGTGAGAAATTTAAATCTTGATGTTTGTCGTGCTAACACCTGAAGATAACTGGACAAACCTTTTTGAATAACTGACCTAAGAAACACTGCTAGCATTTTCATTTTGCAGATATATCTTCAAGACGGAATATTGGCAAAACTAACTTATTTCTAGAGATGTGAATCGTGTGATCGATCATCTTAACGATCGATTTTGGCTGGGGGGGGGGAGGGAATCGGATCGTCGCGGTTTTGTTTTTTTAAATATCGTGTAAATCGGGGGAGGGCGGGAAAACCGGCACACTAAAACAACCCTAAAACCCACCCCGACCCTTTAAAATAAATCCCCCACCCTCCCGAACCCCCCCAAAATGTCTTAAATTACCTGGGGTCCAGTGGGGGGCTCCTGGTGTGATCTTCCACTCTCGGGCCACGGGTACGTTGATAGAAATGGCGCCGGCGCCATTTTGGTTCCTGTCCCCGGACGTCACGAGCGTAGGAGATCGCTCTCGGACCCCCACTGGACCCCCAGGGACTTTTGGCCAGCTTGGGGGGGCCTCCTGACCCTCACAGCTTGGGGGGGGGCAAAGGTAGCGCCGGCGCCATTTCTATCAACGCACCCGTGGCCCGAGAGTGGAAGATCACACCGGGACCCCCCCCACTGGACCCCAGGTAATTTAAGACATTTTGGGGGGGTTCAGGAGGGTGGGGGATTTATTTTAAAGGGTCGGGGTGGGTTTTAGGGTTGTTTTAGTGTGCCGGTTTTCCCGCCCTCCCCCTTCCCCTCCCCCTTCCCCCGATTTACGATTTTTGACGATAAATCGGGGGAATTTCTATTATATATCGCGTCTAATGATTTTTGATGATTTAAAATATATCGGACGATATTTTAAATCGTCAAAAAACGATTCACATCCCTACTTATTTCTACTCAGTGCTTTCTGCTATTGAAAATTTGTCTGGGAAATGATCACATGATTAAAAGATTTGGCCTCAGCAGACTAAATGGTAGGAACTGATGCTAAAATCTCTGCTGCAGCTGAATATACTACAATACTTTTCAGTTGGGTTCAGAAATTCATGCTATTTTTTTTTTTTTTTTTTGTTTACTCCTTCCAAGTTCGAAAAGCTCCCTACAAAACCCTTTTCTTTTTGTGTGCAAATGCCCTGCAACTTACCTGGCAGGCTTCTCTTCCTTCTATCTCATTTATAAATCCATCTCTTTTGTACAGGTCCTCCCCCTTCCCGTTAATGTAGTCTTGCCTTTCAAATAACCACATGCCGAGGATATTCTTTACAGAACCAAGGAAATGGATTCCCCTCTTGGGTGATGAGAATGCCAGGAAATGTACTTTTAATTAAACTGGACTGTCTAAAAGCCTAAACAAAATAACACAAGTTTTGAAACGTATGTTCTGCAGGGAGAGGATGAGGATCATGGCAGGATCAGTGACAATCTATGATTCTTGTTATATTTTTCCTGGTGTTAGCCTCAAGCCCCAAGTCAGCATCTCAGCTATTTTTCTAAAAAAACATGGAGATTCATATTTAAAAGGTTTGTCTGGGTAATTCAAGTTACTCAGACAAATCATGAGTTTTAATTCTGCCTCCTCTAGCCAGATACATTTTATGTGGATAAATCATTACCCAGTGACAATGTATCCAAATAAATTGGAAGCGTCCAGGGCAGAAATAAGTTTAACCAGATAACTTATCTGGATTACTCCGATATTCAGAGGTAGTCAAGTAAGTTTTCCAGCTACATCTGGATGTGCCTGAGACAAGTCCTAAGGTTATCCAGGTACACGTTTTGCCTTAATCAGCCTTATTCATAATATAGCCAATTAAGTAGCAGAAAGAAAAGATCTGTCGGAGCCAGTAGCCCCACCCTCCCTCCTCTCCCTCCCCCACCGCAAAATCACTAAAATTGATGTAGGGCATAGCACCCAGTACCCCCCACCTCAAGAAAAGGAAAATACGTTGCAGATCATATTGAACCAAAGAACCCCTCTGCACCCCTCATCAACATTTTGCAAAAACCATGCAGGCCTTGGGTCCCCACCTAACCTATACCCTCCCACTCCACCTGAAGTCCCCAGCAGTGTTGCTGTCATATAATATTCTGGACACTGCTGGGCTGAGGCTGAAGAAAATAAAACTTTTGGGGCCCAAGAAACTTAGCCAATATGAGTTACCGGGCAAGTTACAAAGGATATTTAGCAGCATGGCTATGCCACTGAATATCTACAGTCAAACTGTTACTTAGCCAGATAAGTTATACCCAGCTAAGTTAAACCTGTTCATTGGCAGGTATAACTTACCCACATAACTTATCCGGCTAAGACTGAATATCAGATAACTTATCTGGCTAAGTAGCGCAGCCCAGATCTGCCCACTGCCCACCCATTATCACACTGGCTAAGAGCTAGCTGAATAAGTGACTTATCTGGCTATCTAGTGATTGCTTATTTTCAGCGGATCACTAGATAGCCTAATCGGTCCTACTTATCCGGCTATCAAGCACCAAAAACACTTTCAATGTCAGGCCCTTGATATCTTAAGTGAAATAATTTGAACAATGAGACAGTACTTATCTGTATATTGCTGACATACCCATCTTTCACTCTCAAATATAGTTGCTTCAGAGCATACTTCACATCGGATCAAATGAGATTCAGGCTAATTTTAAAATGAGCACACATGCGCCATATACTCCCGTACTGGCATGGGAGCAGAGAAATGCTAAAATTTTAAATTGTGCGCGTAGTCGTACTTGCATGCGTATGTTTTAAAATTCACCTCCTGCGTGCAAGTATGCGCCTGATTTTAAGAGATAGCTCGAGCTTTTACGTGTGTAAAAGCTCAGACTTTGCCGGCTTTTACACACGTATGAAAGCAGCTTTTAACCCATTATGTCCCAAATTTAAGAAGCTGTACTCTAAATAGGACATTGGGACACAATGGGATAAAAAATGCTCACACAAAGATCATCCCAGTTTTCCAATTAGTCCATTTTTTTGCCCAGTTAATATCACAGTCTTCAAGACTCGTCTGGTTCTTCATCCTGTTCCCCAGTTGACCCAGGCCCCTCACCTTATCCTGTAAGCCCTAAAACTTGAGATCTATAGACTTGCTCCTCATCTTTACACAGCTAACAAGCTGACGTATGCTGCTGTTTCCGGTTTTAAAATACGAGTTATGGCTGTGTTGGCCCAGCTCTGGAACACCCATGCAAGCCCATTTTCCACCCTCTTATTTTTAGCATGCATACTTTGCAGTTTTTTAAAAACTTCATTGCTTGGGTGTGGCCCACATACATGCATATGTGGGCATTTTTGCATGAACAACACTTTTAAAATCTATCTCATTTCTATAAATTAATCTCTAAATAATAACTACTTGTTTTTTGGATATGTAAAGTGGCCAAAAAGAAAATAGCAAATAAAATTTGTACATTTGGATTGGTCAAAGAGAAAGGAACAAATTAGAAGATCTGATTGACCACAGAGAGTAGTTGAACATAATCTAGATACCTGATTGGTTGAAATATGAGCATCTTGGCTAAAACTGAATTGCAAATGCCAAATCTCCACTTACTGGGGTAAACTATAAGCTATTGCTCCAAGACATAAACGTTGTCAACCCGATAAACAAATTACAACTATTGTGACTATACAGCCTTTAAACCATCAAACATACATCAAAAAATGATTGTATTAAAGGTGGAAAAGTGGTAGTTTCATATCTTAACCAATCTGAGCATCATTGTGAGCTAGATGGTATACTGCTAGTTATAATCAGAAATTCATCACCCTCCTCCTTAAAATATGGCAGTGTCACTAAAAACATTTTTTTAAAGCATGCTTATGAATAAAAATTGTTTTGAAATGTCTATGAATATTTCTTGTATTTTTTTTTTTCATTTTCCACTATTTGCACTTTTTTTTTTTAAGCACGTCAAAGTGGATTATATTCAGGTATTGTAGGTATTTCCCTATCCCCAGAGGACTTACAATCTAAGTTTGTGCCTGAGGCAATGGAGGGTAAAGTGACTTGCCCAAGGTCACAAGGAGCAACAGTGGGACTTGAACGCTGGTCTCCTGGTTCATAGCCTACTACTCTAACCACTAGGCTACTCCTCCTCTTGTAACAACAGTCATTGAATAAAATGTCTTATAACAACACATTTATCATCCTAGGACATTTTATATTTTATATGTCCACTGTCACCACTTTATTCAATCAAATTTACTTAGCTCTATGTATCTCCCGACAGAGCCACGTTTAGGAATCACTTCCTTCATCAGGGGGATATATGTATAGCAATGTTCCAAATATTCCAACAGCAAAACTGTAGTGAATAACCTGAGCAACCTAAAATCTCCCTTTTCTAGAGTATTTAAATGTTCCTTGTGTCATTCAAATAAACCAATGAACTGCCTCTGGAAAGCTGCGTCACACTAATGACAGCCAATCGAGTTCTTCATTCAGACCTTGGGGGATGAGTGATTTCAATCCAAAATTGCTTACGATAATTCAAGCGCTGGGAATTACCTCCCCTAATATTATGTACAACTTGGTCAATGATAGTCCAACGTAATTGCTTGAACTCATGTTGCTTATCAATACAGTGATTAACTATAGGAACTGTCGTGTTAGTTGTATGCATCTGTGAACAATGTTCTAATCAACGGGTCCTAATTGGTCAACTCGTACACACCACATAGATCTTTGGACATGGACATATTAAGACAAAAATTAAATTTTTTAGACATACAATTAGACTTAGTCCTCTATCATATCTGATAACCAGAAGCTGGATCAGTCCATACTTCCCCTTCAACAGTAAGTTCACACGTCACATTGTTGGCATTTCGGTGATACCCATTCACCTTTCTACTTGAACCATTACAATCTGAATAAGTATGCATTGTTGCGGTCCCGATCGCTTCCCTTCTGTTAGGGCTCAGGCCCGCTTACCTCCGCTTCAGTGATCACCGCATTCCACCCACTCCGGACCCCGGGGGCTTCTCTCACTCCACGTGGCGGCTGCCATTACGGGCCTGCTTCCCTTCGGTCTCGCGCATGCGCGAGGACGTCCCTCTTGAGCGTCCAGCTCCCGGAAGCCCGGTCCCGCCCGCGCTGCTGATATTACGCCCAAGTCCCGATATAACCGGCATTCAGACTTTCTCTCAACGCCTTGCAACAAGGTTCACAACTTCTTAGTTGCTCTCAGTTGCGTACTTGTTGATCTCCTTGTTGCCTGCTTCTGACCCCGGTTTGCTTCTGAGTCCGCTTCAGCTCGCTGCCTGCCTCCGACTCCGGTTTGCTTCTGACTCCGCTTCAGCTCACAGCCTGCCTCCGACTCCGCTTCAGCTCACAGCCTGCCTCCGACTCCGCTTCAGCTCGCTGCCTGCCTCCGACTCCAGTCTGCTTCCGACTCCGCTTCAGCCTGCAGCCAGCCTCTGACTCCGGTTTGCTTCTGACTCCGCTTCAGCCTGCAGCCAGCCTCCGACTCCGGTTTGCTTCTGACTCCGCTTCAGCCTGCAGCCTGCTTCAGACTCCGGTTTGCTTCTGACCCCGCTTCACCCACTGCCTGCCTCTGACTCCGGTTGCTACAGACTCCGCAGCCGCCCGCTGCCCTGCCTTCAGCCGGCCCTCGGTCCTGTGCAGCCAGTCCCCTGCCTTCCGGGTACCTTGGACTTCCTATTCATTCTGCTTGCTCTGGTCCTGGCCTATGCCCATCGCAGCCTCTGGACATTCTGTAGACAACTCCCAGTCCCGAGGACCCGGGACCCTACGGGCTCCTCCCGGGGGCTCCCTGGTTCCTGGGTGAGCCCTTCCAGCTTGTGGCTCTGCCCCCCGGCCTACCCTGTCTCCCTAGGTAGGCCGGCCCAAGGGTCCACTATCTTCTCCAGCAGCATCAAACTGCAACATGCATGACATGATCTTGTATATTGGGACATCGAGAAGTAGCTATTAATGAAAATTCTTGAAAACCCTCATGTAACGCAAGAATGTGCCAATGCCTCCTAAATGAAGACACGATCACCGAAAGATAGTGTACTCTGCTGCAATACACATACCAATCTCTCCTGTTCTTTACCCTGTTGATAATTGAGTAGTTAGTCGCGATCAGAAAATTTTGCCCTTTTTTAGGCTTTAGAGATACCTTAGGGTATCCACGTGCCCTAAAGCATTCCATTAATAACTTTGCCTACATCTTGAAAGCTTCAGTTGTGGAATATATTCAACAAATCCGAAAAAATGTGCTGTATTGGAGATGGAGGTGAAAGAGAAGATTGGATGAGTTAGAACACATGTCAAATCTCTGACTAGTGATAAGTTGAAAGTAGATTCGTAAGGATTGTTATAAGTTGATATTCTTTTCCATTTTAGAGGAAAAGATGGCCACTGAAATGCTGTGAGATGCTAGCAAAGATGTTTGATCCATGTGAAGTATATCATAAAGCAACTATTTTTGAGAGTGAAACATGGCCATGTCGGCAATATATAGATAAGTACTGTCTCATTATTCAAATTAAGTTACATCTGAATATCGAGTGGATTGTTGATGAGCTTTATTTAAAAGGACATTATAGGATAATCTGAAAGATAATTAAAAGGTAAAATAAATTAAAGAATAAATACAGAGACTTTGTTGAAAGGGTCTTTTTTTCCAGTGATAGTAGTAAATCATAGGGATGTGCATTCGTTGGTCAATTTGTTTCTATTTGTTTTGGCAGTACACATGTATCTCACAAATGGACAGTAGGTACGCAAAACTGATGGTATGCACTTATGTGGATTGTTTTGTGTACAGCCAAAACGAAAAACAAATCGACCAATAAATCATATACACCATGGGGCAGATTTTCAAAGGCTATGCACATAACCCGAGAAAATCTGCCCCTGGGCGCGCCGAGCCTATTTTGCATAGGCTCAGCGGCGCGTGCAAGCCCCGGGACACATATGTCCCGGGCTTGCAAAAAGGGGCAGGGCATGGGCAGTCTGGGGTGGTCCGGGGCGGGGCGTGGCTGGAGCCTCCAGGCACAGCGGCCATTTGCCGCTGTGCCCAGGATCACATGCCGGTTGTCAGCCGGCGCACGTAAGCTACGCCTGCCGGGAGGCAGGGGCAACTTACCCAACAAAGGTAAGGGGGGTTCTAGGTAGGGCTGGGGGGCGGGTTAGGTAGGGGAAGGGATGGGAAGGTGGGGGGAGGTGGAAGGAAAGTTCCCTCCCAGGCCGCTCCGATTTCGGAGCGGCCTGGGAGGGAACGGAGGAAGGCTGCACGGCTCAGTGCGTGCAAGTTGCACAATTGTGCACCCCCTTGCGTGCGCAGACCCTGGATTTTATAACATGTGTGCGGCAGTACACGCATGTTATAAAATTGGGCATAGATTTGTTCGCGTCAGGTTGCACGAAGAAATCTATGCCCGCGTGCACCTTTGAAAATTTGGCCCCATACGTACTGAGAAGGAAAAAAAAAAAGACTTCTGTGCTGGTGCTGGTACTGCTGACTTTTTTCCCTTTCTTTTGGGACAGTGTTATCTATATTAAAGAGATTCTATTTGGATTTGCATTAAAGAGTAGTGAGACATTTCTAGATCGTTTTATGCTAAGTTTAGAGAAAAATAAAAAATGATAAAAATACTAAAATATTAGGAAATTGGATACCAGTGAGCTTTGGGAACAGAGTTGAATTTTATTACTTCACTTTGAAAAATAGCTTTGGTTGTGTGCTAAGTAAAATAAGCCATTTGATAAATCCTCAAGTTATGCACATGGATTAGCTGATGAAAAATGATTACCCTTAGTTTACAGATTTCTTTTCTTTCCTTGTCATTCTCCTCTGCCCTGGCCTTGAGCCACAATTCATTTTGAGTCTTGTGTTTTTCTAACATTTCTTGAAGCTCCTAAAAAAATAAATGTTTTTCAGATAATATGGAGTCTTTGAGTTATATGTACAGATTCCTATAAATTTTCAAAAATTTTTTGAGATGTTTACAATTGCACATTAAAGTAGAGTGTTTTCAAAGGTAAAAAAAATAATATTGTTGTATTTAGGTAACAAGTAATAGTTATAATAGCAAACACCAATTTTCTAGATACATTTTACTTCATTTATAACTTATTGTCTTGCATACTCAGAATAAATGGAAGGCTAAACCTATCATGTTGTTATTTGTACCTTTGAGTTTCATATTACATGCAGATATTATTAGAAGCTATATTTCTATGTGCATACATAGAAGAATAACGTGCAATGTGGTATATTGTTTGCATTATCCACATTCTGCATTTTATCTGTAATTTGTGTGTAAATACTGTATGTACATATATACATATAGACAGGGCTCGTGCAAGGGTTTTAAATACCCTAGGTCAACTTTTAGCCTTGCCTCGTCTTCTCCCCTCCTCCCCTTGCCCACAATTAACTTTCAGGTCCATAGACACCCCAATACCACTGGTTTTCGGGGGGTACGCGCGTACCCCTTTGAAAATCTATCCCTTGGTGTATTGGCAACCCTAATGATGATCCATCAAACAGATCTGGAGAGTGTATTAATTATATAAATTTAGGGGCCTCTGTACCAGTGACCATAAGTAGACAACACCTGTGTAAACACAGGTGTTGTCTAAGGCCCATGTATAAAGTATGTTAATGTGCAGTACTCAAATGCATATTACCAGTACCACCAGTTTTCCAGTGGTAACACTAACACACATACAAATATCCCAATTAAAAAAAAAATTAAATTACCTCATGTACTTTTGCTAGATTTATAGTATATGCGGATCAGTTTAGTTTGTCAGCATCATCATTTTGATTTTGGTGCTGAGGTTGGTAGGAGGGATGTCGGCTCTCTGCCACCAGTGAAGATTTTGAAGACTTTGGGGACAGAGTAAAAAGTGGCAAGTTTGGTACGGAGTTAGGTAGAGAAGGTTGGGTAGGGTTCTTTGGTCAAAAAAAACCCTTGTCGGCAGAGGGGGTAATGTGACATCTGGTGAAGTGGACCCTATCCTCGAAAGCTCATGCCTCAATAAAGCGGTTAGTCTATAAGGTGTCACCTGCCTTGTGTCATTATTGCTGTGTTCTGTATTTCCTTACTACCAACATTAAATATGGCAGGTAACTTGCATTACCATACTGGTTTTCATGCTGGTTAGTACATAGGCCATTTGAAATCTGCAAGTGCTTTCTTCTGACAGGAATAAATTTCATAGCACAAAAATACGTAAGTTCCACATCTACAAAATCTTATGATTTGGTACCTGCTGCTGATCTTTGTACTGCTTGCTGTAAAACTCCTTTTCCTTCTGAAAAGCGATCTTGGCTTGAACTAACTTGGCTTTCTCACTGGAAGTAGAATAAGTACAATTTGAAAATAGGAAAGTTAGTAAACTGAAATGAGATAATATCATTATTTTGATTTAATATCAAAATTGAACATATATGTAGCGGTCAATTTTAAAACCCTACGCATGTCGAAATGGGAGACATGCTTGTGATTTGACGTCGTGCGCAAAGCGCAGATTTTAAGACTTGTGCAGGGCTGCGTGTTTCTCCCACTATGCGCAGAAATCATAAAAAGCAAAAAGGGGGCAGGGTGGGGCATGGGTGGGCAGAGTCTGTAAAATGAAGTCAGCACATAAGTAGTTACACACACAAGCGTACACCGGGGTCCCCTACTTTACTTCTGCTCTGGACGGCATGAAAGTCATGTAACAAAAAAAACCAGGCTTGTCAGTGGGATTTTAAGGGTTGGGGGTAATAGGGTAAAAGGGAGGCAAGCTAGCTAGGTAGATTAGGAAGTCGTCTCCTTTACTGGGGCGAACTGGGAGAGAACTGGGAAAAAAGGATATTGCATCAGTGCGTGTAGCTACTAAAATTCCCCCACTTACGCATCCGAGGTGACATTTCCACGCGCCAATATAAAATTGTGAGCACATAGCTGATTTTATAACACACGCGTGTGTACGTGCATATATTATAAAATCACTGCGTCCATATGCACATGCAGTTAAACATGTGCATGTGTTACCGCGCGCTGGTCTTAAAATTTACCTCTTAGTATAATAAATAAAATTAGGTACTGATAGTATCAATTATTACTGATTTCTTTCCATACATTTTTAGAAAAAGGAATTTGATGTAGAGAAACAAAAGTAGTTTCCTTATTTTTAAGAGTCTTATTTATTTTAAGAAAGATGATAATGTCTATGTTGGTAAAAAAAAAAAGATCCCATTCTTGTGTCTTAAGAATTTAAGAACATACGATTTGCCACACTGTATCAGACCAAAGGTCCATCAAGCCCAATATCCTGTTTTCAACAGTGGCCAATTCAGGTCACAAGTACTCTGGCAGGATCCTATAAGGTTGATAGATTCCATGCTGCCTATCCCAGGGGATAAAAAAAAAAAGTGAAATAAAGGTTTCTGTATCAGTTTTACTTAAGGTGCATCGTAACTATAGTTTTATGTATTCTGATGAGGATGATTGTTTTCTTATGTTTTGTTGCAGAAGTGGACCCTTAGGCCGAGGTGGAGTTGGCACAACCCACTGGGAAGAGCCTATAGGTCCCCAACATCAGCAAGCTGAGCTGACTGGACCAGAGGCCCAGCTGGAGCTTCACCAATACCAGTCCTCACTCCCATTAGGGTGAGCCCTCGGGTGCTGGGGCTGGCTGCATTTAGGTGTGGGCCTCTGTGGAGATGATGATCCGTTCCTTGGAAGATGTGGCAGGCCAGCACAGTGGATGAATGTGGAGTCGGACAAGCAGTGGTCAACGCAGGCAGCAGTCAACAGGGTCAGGTTCAGGTTGAGGTCAGAGGCAGGCAGAGTTCTCGCAGTCAGAAGTGGAAGCAGGCCATGGTCAAGGGCAGGTGGAGGTCAAGCAGCATTGAGCTACAATCTGAGGTCAAGCCAGAAGTTCAGTCCAAGAGACGAGGAATTAAGAGGAGGAAGGAGAACGAAGGACCACAGAAGCAAGATGACATGCAGAAGACAGACGAAGGAAAGATTGACCACAAAGACAAGAACTCAGGAGACAAACCAGACTGCCAAGGAAGAGGAAACAGGAATGACACATAGCAGGAAGCAGGAACCAAGCAAAGCACGACTCCAGAAGGAGTTGACATATTGCCGAGGCATGGAGCAACAGCAGAAGTGGCCATTTATAGACCCAGATCAGTAACCTCATCAAGAGGGGCTGCAGGGCTTTCCCGTTGTGTTCTCTTTAAATTTACACAAGGAGAGCGCGTGCCTAAGAGGACACGCTGCCTCGAGCCCTGCTGGCAACATCTCGGCTATGAGACCTGGTGGTTGGAGACTGAGTTGGGAAACAGAACTTCTGCTATGGGCAGCTACACAACTTGCATGGGGACCCTCATTGCGCCGAAATGTGGTGCATTTCTTCAGGCCAATCTGGAGGTAAGGGCGGTGGTCTGCAGGAATAGCCCATGGACCACCGAGCATAACAGTCTACTTTGTTTACATTGCTTTGGACAATTTAATTTTCAATCAGAAAAGCGGTTTATAAATTGTATTAAATCAATCAATAAATAAAATTGCCCCAATGCTACTTTAATAATGGTTTATAGACTTTTCTTCTAGGAACTTGTCCAAATCGTTTTAAAACCCCGCTACACTACCAGGTTTTATTACATTTTCCAGAATTTAATTATGCATTGAGTAAAAAAAATATTGTCTCCTATTTGTCTCAAATGTAATACCTGGTAACAGCGTCCCCTAGTCTTTACACTTTTTGAAAGAGTAAACAACCGATTCAAATCTATCTTTCACTCCATTCATTATTTTATAGACCTCTGTAATATCTCTCCTCAGCCCTCTCTTGTCCAAGCTGAAGAACCCTAACCTGTTTATCCTTTAATCACAGGGGTATCATTCCATTCCTTTTATCATTTTGGTTACCCTTCTCTGAATCTTTTCTAATTCTACTATATATTTTTTGAGATGCGGTGACCAGAATTGCACACAATAATCAAGATGAAGTGTCGTCATGGAATGATTCTGTTTTATTCTCCATTCCTTTCCTAATAATTCCTAGTAATCTAATTACTTTCTTGGCTGCACATTGAGCAGAATGTTTCAACATATTATTCACAATGATGCACCTCAGTTGGTTTTTATCCATGCTGAAGCTCAGATGTGTACCTATCTCTTTAATCAGTGAGTGATGCTAATCCTAGGGGATTTCAATCTGCCAGCTGATGACTGGAATATCCCAGCGGCAATGTCTTCTAGAAGCAGGGAATTCTTAGACTTTCTGCAGGGAGAACTGCTCTGTCAACTAGTAAAGGAACCTATACAGGAGGGGGCGATACTGGACTTGGTGCTTACCAATGGGGACAGTGTTTCTGATGTTGCAGTGGATGATCATCTGGGATTCAGTGATCCCCAGATAGTATGGTTCAGTATTAGAGTGCAGGAGATGAAGGTTCATTCAAAGGCAAGGGTCCTGGACTTCAGGAAAACTAACTTTGTTAAAATGGGCAAGTATCTCAAGGAGTCATTAATTGAATTGGAAAATCTAGGGAAAGCAGATGAGCAGTGGGCAAAACTAAAAGGAGATATTAGAAGGGCAACTAATCTTTTTGTTAGAAAAGTAAATAAGGGAAAGAGGAAAAAGAGGCTGCTATCCTTTTCAAAAGTAGCTATAACGTTCATAAACTACACGAGAACACAGAAAGAGGAAGTCAGGCAAAAATATCTGCAAAAGCTAAGAGAAGCTGGGAAAGTAGGAATGCAAAATTCAAATGGAAGAAAAAATAGCAGATATAATAAAACTAGGGTGGAGGGAGGCGGGGAAACAAGATTTTTTTTTTTAAGATGTTAGTGATAGAAGGAAGTTGTTATGCTTGTGGGACAACAAGTGGAAATGTTTTTTGGCTTGGTTCTATTCAGCATTGCTGGCTCCATTTGCTTGCCATCCTAGGGATCTTCTCAGATACTTGTTCGTCCTATCTTTATCAGATCTTTGAATTTCTACTGTAAAAGTACATTTGAGTGCCATCATGGCGAACCACTCTCATGTAGAGGGCAAACCAATCTCTATTCATCATTTGATTTCCAAATTCATGAAAGGGTTGTATCATATAACACCTTTAGGGCCTCATTTTCCAATATCACAGTGGTAACGCATGATGGGCGTGTCCCATGCAAATAAGGCATTTTTCGTGCAGCGGGAAAACATCGCATGACGCGATGTTTTCGCCATTTGCGGAAATGGATTCGCAAATTGCGAAAACATCGTGCACCGCGATAAAACAACCAATGAATCTTCGCAGTACACAAAAGTGTCCAAACAGCCCATTTCCACTCCTAGGTGCTGCAAACACGTGAGTGAGAGTGAGAGTGAGAGAGAGAGAGAGAGCGCCTTGCTATAGTGCCTATGCCCTAGACAGGTATTTGTAGCCCTATGGGAGGGCCACCTAGTAACTCGAGGTGGGGATTAGGTATGAGCGTAGGGGGTTGGGGGCCACTTTCACATTCAACATGAGATGTACGGAAAGAACAGTGGTCTCTAGTGAAGATTTGCTGGCCATCGGAGTGAGGAACATCTCATGTTGAATGTGAAAGTGGCCCCCAACCCCCTACGCTCATACCTAATCCCCACCTCGAGTTACTAGGTGGCCCTCCCATAGGGCTACAAATACCTGTCTAGGGCATAGGCACTATAGCAAGTCTCTCTCTCTTTCTCTCTCTCTCTCTCTCTCTCCCCCCCCCCCCCCCAATGACATGAGCCGTTCGGAATTGTCGTGCACCGTGATAACTCTTTACTGACCTGTAGCGCACAAGGTAACGCAAATGAAAGTGTTGTAGCTATTAGCCGCGATAGGAGCCGCGCTAACACTGCGGCTGTTTCGCGGCACACGATAACTGTTTCCTGTTTTACATATGCTCCGCCCCAACTCCGCCCCCTGAATATAAAATTATGAATTTGCATTCGCAAATCGCATTAACGGCTGTTAGCGCGATTTGCGAATTTATCTCCTGCGATAACACCTTGGAAAATGACCCCCTTAGTCTTGAAGCCTGTTGCGCCCTGGAATCTCAATGTTGTCCTTGCACAATGAATAAAGCCTCTTTTTGAACTATTGGACTCTTTCCTGTTGAAATTCCTCACCTGGAAGGAGGTATTTCTGGTATCAATCACTTCAGTGAAAAGAATGAACAAATTGCAAGCCTTTGTTTCTTTTTTGCCCTAGCTACAGTTTTCCACAACTGGGTGGTACTTCATACTCACCCAAAGTTTCTGCCCAAAATTGTCTGTGTTTCACATTAATCAAGCCATTGCCTTGCCCATGTTTTTTTTCTAAAGCTTCATACGCATAGGGGCAAGAAGACCCTTCATTCACTGGACTGTGAGGGCCATAGCTTTCTATTTGTGAAAAACTTAAACACATCAACAACTATTTGCAACCTATGATCCTTACAGAATGGGAATAGCAGTTGCCAAATGTACTATTTCCAAATGGGTAGCAGACTGTATTGTGCACCGTTATGTACTGGCTGAACTTCAAATTCCAGACTTTGTCAAAGCTTATCAAGTTAGAGCTATAGCTACTTCAATTACTCATCTAAGAGCTATTTCGATCTAAGACATCTGCAAAGCTGCAACATGGTTGTAAGGGAAGTGGACCTTTGAGCTGTGACAAGGTTGGTACTTCCGCCAGGAGAGAGTCCCTGGTGATTCTTGTTGACAGAAGGCGGAACAGATACAGATAGCCCCACTGGAGCTTCACCCATACCAGCCCTCGTTCCATGCAGTTTGAGACCTTGGGTACCGGGGCTGGCAGGATTTAGGCAGGAGCCTCTCACGGACTGAGTCCTGAGGAAGAGGCAGAGGCGGCATCGGACTGGCTGCAGTCAAGGCAGATGGACAACAGGTGGAGTCAGGAACAGGCCAGAGGTCAGGATAGGCAATAGGCAGGATGAAGATAAAGAAACAGGCTGGAGGTCTGGGCAGGCGGAGGTCACTCAGAGTTGGATTACCAGGCAGAGGTCAAGCAGCAGAAGACAGTCCGGAAGGGCAAGGAGCAGGAAGGCAGGCATGGAAGGCAAGGAGCAGGCAGGAATGCTGGAACAGGAATCACACTGGAACACACTCTCATGGATCAGGACCTGTTGCTGAGGCGAAATGGATGAGGCAGGGCCGGGTATAAGTATCTAAGGCATCTGATGTCATCACCACACACCAAGGGGACTTTTCCTGCCGCCAGGCCTTTAAATCTGGCGGCGTGGCGCGTGCTTGCGCCTAGGGAATCGGGCCAGGAACGGCGCGTCGGCGGCATGGGATCACCGCAAGAGTAGGCCGCAGTCACGGCCTCTGCTGCGGAAAGGCGACAGAGGTCAGTGCGAGTCTCCTGACGGTGAGGGGGCTCAGCTGAGGGTTCTCTACAGGCAGGAACCCTAACAATGATCATTTGTACGAAGCTTTATGTCTCACTACTATCTGGGCAAACAGAAAACTGTGATGTAGCCAACCAGCAGAGATCAATCATCATTCAATGGAGGAAAGGTTAAACAGTTTTGGAAGTCCACCACAGTTTTAGGAGATTGTTGACCTTTTATTAAGACCATGTTTCATAGAAACTTAGTCGGGAGGGTCCTAACATCCAAAATTCAGTCGTCTCATCAAAGTAAAATTTAGTGGTTTTAAATAGAGATGAGCTTCATTTTTTTCGTATCGGGACATATTTCAGTTCGGGGCGCTTCGTTGAAAATTTCATTTTCCGACGGATCGTTTTTTGTCGGCGCTGGATCGGAAAACGAATCTGAAAACAAATCAAAAAAAACCAACAATTGGGGAAAAAAAAAAGAATTGGAAAAAAACTCCCCCAACCCTTCAATTTTACTTTTTTACAACCCCCCCCATCCCGATCCCTGTCCAAGACTTACTAAAAGCCCTGGTGGTCCAGCGGGGTCCCGCGAGCGATCTCTCCCTCCGGGCCATCGGGCTGTCGGGCCTGCTACGAAACAAAATGGTGTCGATGGCCCTTTACCCTTACAATGTCACAGGGGCTACCGGTGCCATTGGTCGGACCCTGTTACATGGTAGGAGCAATGGACGTCCGGCGCCATCTTGTGCTTGTTGAAATTGCTTAATTCGTGATAAACGAATGCACATCTCTAGTTTTAAATCATTACTGTGAAGGTTAACAGCTTAGGAGACATATCAGAACAGAGACTTCCAGTCTCTTCTATCTGGACAATCTCTCAAGGAATGGCAATAATGTTGGACAAGTTGTTTTGTGCAGCCTATCACCCAGTAGTCCACTCTCCATGGGGGGAGCCAGGTTAATTATTCAGTAAGTGCTCTGCAGTGCAACCCTCAGCTTGGATCTCCCCACATGTTATGGCTAATTCAGCCCTGCTTATTGACAGAGAAAGTGAATTTACTTACCATAAATGGGGTTCTCCGCAGACAGCAGGATGAATTAGCCATAATTATTTCTCATCTACGTCCTTGGAGAGTCAACTACTTCTCTAGATTTAAGCTCTACAATTGACTGACGGGGCTCACAAGGCAGCATTCCAATGGGAACACCCGCATATACTGAGTAGAGCATACTCAGCTCAGAGAGCATGGTCTGTTTAGACCATCATGTTATGGCTAATTCATCCTGTTGTTTATGGAAGCCCTGTTTATAGTATGCAACCTTACTATTATTCCTAGGGCAGCTAGTGTAAAAAGATAATTGGACTTTATGATGTGAGCAATGTTAATATGGGCTCCCTCACTAACATAAAATAATAATATGGGGGCAATATTCAGCTGCTGAGAGGATCAGCTAGTTAGCCAGATAAATCTTTCTTTTAATATGCCGGTTTAGCCATTTAGACAAATAAGTTTTGAGTTATTTTGAATATGGACCTCTATATATAAATGACAAGAGGCGAGTGGCACCTTATAGACTTGCCAATTTATTGAAGCATGAGCTTTCGAGGACAGAGTCCACTTCGTCAGATGCATCTGTCTGTCCAATAAAGCTTCATGTGAGAATATTTGCCCGAATATTACTTTTGTGGCATGATAAAAAATTGCCACAAACCATCTCCAGAAATAAAGTCATTTATTCAGCTTAAAAGGATTTCAAAACTGAGTCTTGAGTAGAGATGAGCTTTGTTTTTTAATACCGGGTCGTTTTTTGAGTCTGACGCTTCGGGGTAAAGTTCGGTTTTCCTCGGTTAGTTTTTTGGAAAAACTAAATGGGGAAAACCGAAACCGGCCCAAAAAACGACGTGGGAAAATGAAGCTAAAAAACCCCCACCCTAAGCATTAAAACTTACTACAAAACATTAAATACATCCCCCCACCATCCCGATCCCTCCCCAAATCTTACCAACATCCCTGGTGGTCCAGCGGGGTCCCACGAGCGATTTGTCTCTCCGTGCCCGCCGTGCCTGCCTCGCTCAAAATGGTGCCGATAGGCTCTGACCTATTATGTCACAGGGGCTACCGGTGCCATTGGGCAGCGCCTGTTACATGGCCATCGGCGCCATATTGTGCTCCTACCATGTGACAGGGGCTGACCAATGGTGCCAGTAGCCCCTCTGACATAGTCTTGGGGGGGTCAGGAGGCCCCCCCAAGCTGGTCAAAAGTCCCTGGGGGTCCAGCGGGGGTCCAGGAGCGATCTTGTCGTCGGCTGCCAGTAATCAAAATGGCACTGATAGCCTTTGCCCATACTATGTCACAGGGGCTACCGGTGCCATTGGTCAGCCCCTGGCACATGGCTATCGGCGCCATCTTGTGCTCCTGCCATGTGACAGGGGCTGACCAATGGCACCGGTAGCCTCTGTGACATAGGTCAGAGGCTATTGGCGCCATTTTGAGCGAAGCAGGCATGCCGGGTTTGGAGGGACAAATCGCTCGCGGGACCCTGCTGGACCACCAGGGATGTTAGTAAGTCTTGGGGAGGGATCGGGATGGTGGGGGGGGGGGGGGGGGTTTGTATTATAGTTAATTGTAATGCTTGGGGTGGTTTTTAATTAAAAAAAAAAAAAGTGCCCCTCCCCCCGTACAAACCCAAAAAACGGATTTCCCCCGAAGTTCGGGGAAAATCCGTATCGGGGTTCGGGGCCCCCGATCCATGACGAATTAGGCAATTTCGTTGAAATTACCTAATTTGTGATAAACAATTGCACATCTCTAGTCTTGAGTGCTGTTTTCTTGGGATTTTTTCTATAATTTTACTGATTTACTTTTCTGTAAACACCAGATTTAGGTTTCTGCAAGTCCCCCTCAGTTTATTTTGGTTAAACATAGCAGAACACTCCCACAAATTCAGGTTCAAGAAATGACTATGTTTTCTAATTTTTTAAAATAATCTATGCAGACTGATCTGTAAATCCATGGATCTTGTAATCAAGTGTTACAGAAAAAAATAGGCACGTAGCTAAACATAAAACATGTTATGTTGAAATTGGAAAATTTTTAAAATTATTTATTAGAAGTAGATGGCAGACTAATCTTGTAAGACTTACCAATAGTAATTTTTATTTCTGTTAATAATCTAGTCATGCAAAAACCATAATGGATATGAAAAATTGTCCACATTACAACTGTTTAGAGATGTGAATCGTGTGCCCGATCGTCTTAACGATCGGGTTCGGGTCGGCTGGAAGGAGAAAAAAAATCTGATCGCTGGAGATTGTGAATCGGAACCGTTAATTTTTTTTTAGTGAGGCCCGACCCGACCCTTTAAAATTGACCCCTTACCTTCCCCCACTCCCCCCCCCCCACCCCCCCAAAACCTTTTACGAGTACCTGGTGGTCCAGTGGGGGCACGGGACCGATCCCCCCGCTCTCGGGCCATCGGCGCCATTTTGACTGCCACTCAAAAATGGCGCCAATGGCCCGATTTAAAAAAAACAAAAAACCCACCCTCTCAAACCCCCCCAAAACATTTTTAAATTACCTGGTGCTCTAGTGGTGGTCCCGGGAGTGATCTCCCGTTCTCGGGCTGTCAGCTACCACTCATAAAGATGGCGCCGATGGCCTTTTGCCCTTACCATGTGACAGGGTCTCCATGCCATTGGCGTTCTCTTGCTTGCCCTACTGTTGGTGCCTCTGCACAAGTCTGACTTAGAAAATACTATATGTGATTTCAAACATTTTTCCTGCACTGAGATTTTATGTCTTCCTTCTTTTCTTCTTTGTCCACTACAATGGACTGCCTCTTAGTATTCTATATGTACCCTTTAAGAATAATTTCTTCCTTCTGCTAGTTGTTTAGTTTTTTTTATACTGTCCTTCTTTGCTTACGAAATGTAAACTAAAGCTTAAAACTAATGTTATAATAATGCAGTTATATTTGCAGTTCAATGACAGAGCTGACTTGCTTTCATTGTAACTTCAGCCTTAATGCTGCCATTTGCTACCTGAAGACTGCTTGTATCTGTGAGTATTACGTACCTAATTTAGGGATCTAGCGGGACACATGCTGACACACTCAATACAAACCAAAGGTTAGTTGTTAGAATACATTTCTAGGCCTACTTGCCCTGGACTGTCCTCATATACCTGTCACCCTCTCTGATGCCTTGGTGTGCCACTCTTGCCATCTGAAAGTGGCACAAGAGGGAAATGATATATATGAAGACTTTGGCTCAGACTTTGGTTCACTCAGCTTCCCAGAATCCTTTGCTGTCTCTGGCCTAACTGAAATTCTGGCCATAAACAACCTCAGAGTGACCCCAGCTTTGAAGGACTCGGGGAGACATCTGGAATGCATTTGGAGCTTTCAAATATGATGGAGGGTCATGAGGTCACAAAGAGCACATGGACGAGGCCATGCTCAACTGAGGGGTCCAGTGAAACTGGAGATCTCCCTGAGATTCAAGACTGACAGGAAAAAGAACTAACAGAAGATTGACAGTAATCAGCAGACATGTGGGTCTCATCTAGGCCTTAATTGGATCTCAAGGTGGGAGGGAGGACCAGAGTACTTAGATTTAGTTTGTCTTATTTGGACACAAGACATGTGGTACCCAATACTCCCATTTTATGGATTCCTATTAGGGATCATGGTATGTTTTACCTATAAAAAGTCAGCACTCACTGACATATGGTAAGACACACAGGAATAGCTCTGGAAAGATGGAGCTATTACTCCGTGCCTCCCAGAGGTCTCATATGATTGCCTTTCGATATGCAAAAATAAACTTAAATTTGTTTCTATTAAATTTGGTATTGGATCTCTGTGTTCTTGGGGCAGCACAGTTAAGCTGATTTTAATGGCTCTACATTCTACAACATCTATATATGTGCCTGCGCGCCGATTTGAAAGTTACTGTCCCTGTGTTTTTCGTTCTGTGATGCAGAGCTTTAGTAGCTGTATCAATCCTGGAGAAAGTTGGTTTCTAAGGGGCTTAAGCTGATTCCAAAGCCCATGTACAATAACATCTTTGGATAGCTCTTCTGTTGCTCTAATAGAAAGTACCACAAACTTCAAAGAATGCACATTCGGAGTTGAAAAAAAATGTTCTTCTAAGCTTATTTATATACACATGGAACGAGAGAAAAACAAAACAAACTTATGTCTACAAACTGAATACCACAGAACATGCACAATAAATGCTCAGATAATGTATTCTGAGCAAGGAACTTTTCCATATAATAAAGTAATGCTATAACTGTCCATCATTCGTAGCATCCCTGTATTGATTATACTAAGTTTATTCTATTCTGCTGTGCCTCTAGTGTCTGCACCACAGAAAAATTACATAGTAATAATATCAATCACTTGATGCTGTTTTCTTACAAGTCTGCTGCTCTTTAACATACTTATGATCTGATTTATATATATATATATATATATATATTATTTTCATGGACACAAGTCAGTGAGATATACTAAAGAGTTCTTCTCATTTTTCTGCCCATTGAAAAATGCTTAGTACATACCACCCAAAAAAGAGAAAACCCTTCATTAATCAGACCTTCTGACTTATAGTTTCAGATTCTGTAATAATCAATTGACTTTTAAAACAGCAAACTGGCAGGTGAATGCATTCCAAAAGATTTTGCATTTTGCTAGTTATGACATGCATTCTCCATGGGCAATAATGAGAGCAATAAAATGCATACCACCCCACTGGGAGAAAGACAATCTAATTAAAACAAATCTTTTCTTTTTCCAGTTAAATGTAGCAATGTGGAATATTTACACTTTCAGATATTTAATTCTCATTCAGCTTCCCTGGATATAACTCAGACATTGCTGGTTCCTATAGTGATACGTCTTCCCCGCCAATCCTTTACAATAATTAGATTTTCTTTCCATTTCGCCTTCGGAATAAAATGCTAAGGGGCGGATTTTAAAAGGCCTGCGCGCGTAAATCCAAATCCTTCTGGATTTACGCGCGCAGGGCCCTTGCGCACCAGCGCGCCTATTTTGCATAGGCCGCCGGCGCGCGTAAAGCCCCGGGATGCGCATAAGTCCCGGGGCTTTCGAAAAGGGGCAGGAGGGGGCGTGTCCGGGGGTGTTCCCGAAACGACGTGGCGTTTCGGGGGCGTGCCGTGGCGTTTGGGGGGCGGGTCCGGGGCGTGGTCGAGGCCTCCGGACCAGCCCCCGGGACCGGAGGAGGGAGCGGGGCTGCCGGCCGGCGCGCGCAAAGTTACAGACAAAGGTAGGGGGGATTTTAGATAGGGCCGGGGGGGGGGGGGGGGGTGGGGGTAGGGGAAGGGAGGGGGAGGGGGGGGGGAGGGCGAAGGAAAGTTCCCTCCGAGGCCGCTCTGAAATCGGAGTGGCCTCGGAGGGAACAGGCAGCACGCGCTGGGCTCGGCGCGCACAGGTTGCACAAATGTGCACCCCCTTGCGAGCGCCGACCCCGGATTTTATAAGATACGCGCGGCTACACGCGTATCTTATAAAATCCAGCGTACTTTTGTTCACGCCTGGTGCGCGAACAAAAGTACGTGATCGCGTATTTTTTAAAGATCTACCCCATAGTTAATAAACATTTCACAGAAATTCAAAATGGTACTCACGTGTCAAGTTCTTCAAACTCAGAGTCCAGCAAGGCAAAAGCTCTGGTAATCTTGTCCATTGCTTCGTTGCGCACCGAAATGAAATACTGGTGTGGAGTTGCCTGTGTGTACAAATCATTTGTCAAATTTGAAATAGTCGATGTATATGTGCTGTGATCTTGGCCCCTGATAGGATCCATAATATCCATAATTCTAAGAACTGGCAGCAATAGCAAATTACTAAGTTACAAATATGTTTTCCTTTTGTGCTAGGGAAGTGAAATGATGGTTATTAATATCAGTACTTACAAATGGATTGGGATTATAGAGTATAGCCTGATCTTGTAAACATTTTGATTATAAGGAGAGCAAAATACACAAAAATAAAATGCCACAAAACTCTCTAGCCAGATGCACAATTCTCACTTTAGCCAGTCAGCTCTATGATTATTCTTTAACTAAGGTTTCTAACTTGGGCCTAGATTCATCAAATTGCTATAAATTTCGCAGAAAAAGCCTGTAATAAAAAAAAAGGACATGGTTAGGATAAGTTCCTGTGTATCGCTTCACATAGGAAATTATTGCATTGCGTCAGCATGGTGGGCGTTACGTCAGAGTGTTGCATGTTATTTTACGTGACACCCATTGAATTGTGCATGGCGCGTTATTTTTCTGGTTTATATATACACCAGCTTCCTGCACCTGCCTCTTTGAGGGTGTGTCAGGCATTTGGAGAGAGGAGAGGAGAGTAGGTGAGTTCTTGGTTGCGATTTAGTGGTTAGCGATTTCTGATTGACTTGTTCTGTCTTCTGTTCTCATCTGTTTACCTTAACCTTTGTCTCTTGTCTTTATCTGTGTGTGGAAACTTTTGTTTGTCAAGTTTGTCAGTTTGTCTTTGTATTTTGGTGAGGCATGATGGTGAGGTGGAGGAGGAGTAGCGAGGCATGGAAGTGAGGCAGAAGAGGAGTGGTGAGGCACAGTGCTGAGGAGTGGAGAGGATGGAGCATGAGAGGCAGGTGGACAAAGGAGAAGAGAGGCATGAGAAAGGGAGGAGTACTAGGGGAAGGAGGAGAAGTAGTAGGGATAGGGACAGTGACAGGATTTGAAATAGGGAGGGGGCTAGGGATAGGAGAAGACAAGAGGGGGAAGGGGATAGGCAGGCAAGTCCAGTGGGAGGAAAACAACAGGCTAGGGATAGATAGTGAAGAGAGGAGGGGAGTCAGTACGGCAGGTGCAGGAGAGGGGGAGGAAGGGAGAGTGGAATGGGATTGAGAGTCAGGAAAGGGATGACACCTCTCTGTAAGTGAAAGTGGCACTCCCTTCAGGCAGCCAGGCAGCAGGATGTATTTGTCTGAGGGAATTGAAGTTCAGCCCAGAGGAAAATGAGATGATCATTGCTGGGGTCCTGGAACTACGCCATGCTCTTTTGCAACTGTGGCTGAGACCTCAAGGGTATCCAAGGGCCAGATCTAGTGCACCATCACCCAGGCTATCTCAAGGTTCAGTGGTGTGAGATGAATGGGAAGCAGGTGGCTCACAAGTACTGGGTCATAAAGGCCCAACTGAAGAAAAGGTGGCTAACCGCAACAAGTACATATGGCCGACCAGTGGAGGAGCCCCTTGTCAGACTGTGCTCACTCCAATGGAGTAGCAACTCATCCAATGGCTGGGATTGGATGTATTTGAGGGCATGGCTAAGTCGCTGGACACCACGTGAGCCATAGCTGGTAAGTTCACCTCACCTGTAAATGGCAAGGCTGCTAAAAGTTGTGCACATAATTTAGCATAAGGTGCTCACATTGATTGTGTGTACCTCTTGGCTTTGGTACTTATGTCCTCTTCTTTGTTTCCACAGCTCTTGCCCAGGACCCTGTTGGTCCCAGCCATCAAGCCCCAGCAGTGAAGAGCCATGGACCAGTCGTGCAGCAGCACATTTCCATGCCCCCTTGCTTATGGTCGCACAGACACAGTTCACCGTTGAGGAGGAGGAGGAGCAACAGCCTCATCAGCACAGCCAGATTCTGAAAGCCCTTGACTCAGCAAGCCCACTGAATGTGAATTTAAACCTTTCAAGTTACATGAGAAACCCAGTCTCAGTGGCGCACACAGTTGAGACAATGCAACCTCACTCCAGTTCCCCACATGGCTAGCAAGAGGCAGCAGACACTGAGCCGGAGCAGCCTACCAGCCCCTCATGTCACTTCTGGAGGCCCAAACCTCTGTGCCGGCCACATCAAGCACAGCACCAGCACCAGCTCTAGCACAACAACTGGCACCATCCAAGGCCTCAATGCATGAGCAGCAAAGGAGCCATGGTGTCTATCTCCACCATATACAAGAAGAGCTAGTGCACCTGAGGAGGACTGTGAATGAGCAGACCCATGCCCTGCATGACCATATGGAAGTCTACACACAAGCTCTCTCCACAATGGCTACCTCAATAAATAACTTCACCAGCATCCTCACCAAGATTCTACAATGAATGCTGGAGCCTCCACCTGTGCCTTCCCCAGCATCTCAAGACTCCACGCCACGTAGGCTCCTTAAAGACATGCCACCACCAAGTAGTAAGCCATGACATGGCAAAGGGCCATAAAATTTTGTAACTGCTGCCCTGTAACACCTAAATCAAGACTTGTTGAACGAGCCTGCCCAGGCCTCTGGAGAGAGTTCCTGTTTCAGCTAGATGAAAGATTTCTTTGACCATCCTGACTACAGAATTCCTGTATTGGCTAGATGGAAGAAGACTGCTGGGCCCATTCTGTGAAGGTTAGATGGAAGAAGAATACTGGGCCCATCCTGACTACAAAGTTCCTGTGCCAGCTAGATGATGGGGATAGTCTACTATCTGCCAGTGTTGTCCTGCTGTCTACTTCTAATACCTTCCTCAATGTTCTGCCTGAACTCCTGTCTCCTTGATGCCATTTCCAGTCATGGTACAGCTGCTGTCTCTTCTCTTCATGTCTTATCTCCTGCTCCTGATGCTGATGTCTCATTGCATCTCATCCTACTGCTGCCTCCATGCTGCTGTGTCTTCTCCTGGGGTTCTTGCCTCCATGCTGCTGTTTTTTCCTGGGACTCATGCCTCCATGCTATGCTCTCCAGACCAGGTCCTTGACCTCCATGCCGCACTCTCTAGTCCTGGTCCTCGGCCTCCATGCTGCACTCTCAAATCCTGGTCCTTCTGCCTGCTACTTAACCTTTGCTGCCTTAATTCTTAGGCTTCCCCCCCCCCCCCCCTTTGAGTGCACTCTTTCAACATGGACTGTATGGGGCCTTTATTTGAACTCTGTTGCCTTGGCCTTTAGGCTGACCCCCTTTGAGTGTACTCTTTCAACAAGGACTGTTGGGGGGCTTTTGGTTAACATCATATAGTTGTGTTGCTATCAGCTCTAACATTAGATCTGTACTGTAGCTATTGGGGTGCCACTTCTGCTTTCTATGCTCTTTGCTGCAATCATGATTTTGCAAAAGGATAAGATGCTAATACAGAATATATAATGCTGCCATTTGTAACAATGTATGTAGAGGTCTACACTCAATGGGCCTTTCATTTCAGTTACAATGTCATGTGCAATTACATATCTTGTCCTTATAGAATGTAATTACCAAAGATGTTGACGTGCTATCAATTTGTTGACATTTATTGTATAATAAAATGATCACAGGTGTAATGGAGAGAGTCAATTAGTGGACCCTTGGGCCGGCTGATTAGAGACAAAGTCCAATAGGTGTTAATGAGCCGGGAGGCGGAGCCAAGCTGGAGCGAATTGGTGAAGTCTTCGCCCTGGAAACCCGAGAACCCCCCAGGAGAAGCCCGTAGGGGTCCAGGTTGCTGGGACTTAGGAGATCCGGTGGTGTCTGCAGGTCGAGGCTGGCTGAGGATAGGAGAATCGTGAAGAAGTCCGAGGGTCGTGGCTGGCTGAAGACAAGGAGAATTGTGAGGAAGTCCGAGGGTCGTTGCTGGCTGAAGACAAGGCAAACCTGGAACCAGGGCTGGAATCAAGGCCCGACTGGATCAAGCAGGAACCGGAGCTGGAAGAAAGGCACGGCTGGAACAAGCAGAAACCAGAGCTGGAAGCAAGGCACGGCTGGAACAAGCAGGAACCAGAGCTGGAAGCAACTAAGCACTGAAAGGAGCGACCCCGTTGCAAAGGCAAGGTAAGGGAGGCAGACGCCGGTTTAAATAGCCAGCCGGCATCTGACGTCAAAAACGGGGCGGTTCAGCACTTCCGGGTGCTGGACCTACAAAAGCTGTTCCTGCGCGCGCGCGTTCCCCAGCGGGGGAGGAGTCAGGCACGGGCCTCAGCGGTGTCTCCACGTGGGGAGAGCCGCTGCCACGCGGTCGGGTCGGCCCTGGGAGCAGCGGAACGTGGCGAGCGTGGGGGAGCCGGCGAAAAGGTAAGGACCCGGTCGCTAGCCTAGCGACCGGGACCGCAACAACAGGTTTGAAAGAACACTTTGCTTGTCTGTTTTCATTGTGTGCTTTTTCTCTTAAGGGTTCACTAGGTCAAAGATTTGGGATCCACATGACCTTGCATGCTAGAGTGCTAGTGGCCATTCCAAGTAGGCACTTTTCTGGTAAGCAAGACCATATGGCCTATGGCATACAACCAAAAGCTAACTGTATGCTCCCAAGGAAGACAGCAAGAGCTAAACAGGAAGCTGCTTCCTGTGGAGCTTCAGAATTGGCTCTAGTTGCCTTCTCTAGAGAGCATTCTCTTAGTTATCTGTTGGGTACATGGGCATGTATGTGAGATGTGCATTAGCTAGCCAGTGTTCACCTCCATATGCAATCTGGTAGAATAGGTGTAAAAATGTTTGGCTAGAGGTGCAGTAGCAATGTCTTCACTCTGTTGGGGACTACTCAATTGTTTAGCTATGTGTGTGGTTATAAAAGGCTACATAAAATGTTGAAGATTTGAAGCACTGTAAAAAACAAAAAAGCACTGAGAAAGCCTTGATCGCTCATATGTTGTGCCACATTGACTCCCTCATAGCTTTTTGCTTTAAATGTGCCTGAAAAAGATTGTATTATGAGGTTTTGCATCCATGGCAAGCTTCTTTTCAAATTCTCTCTTTGCCTTCCTTATCATCAATGATTTGCATTTGACTTGCCAGTGTGTTGTGGAAACGTGGGTAGTGGTTCCATCTCTGCTGTTTTCGTGTGCCCCTGGGTCCCGATACAGCCACAGAGGAGCTCCAGCAAGCACCGAGGCAAGTGAGTGTTATGGTTTTGAGGTGTTGGAGTGGATTCTTGGGTACTATGGAGATGGTCTCTCCCACGGGGAGGAGCCCCGTGAGGAACCGCAGTACTAGGCTAGACTCTATACATGCAGACACAGATAATTCGTATTTATTATACAGCTTGGTGGTACTGTCCAGGGGTGGCAGCAGTGAGGTAACTCAATAGAAGTAGTCCAGGGGTCCTCAGCAGAGGAGACCAGTCCCACGGTCAGGTAGATGGTAGGCTGTGCAAGGTAGTACAGAATTCCCAGATGCAGACTCGCAGTGCAGAAGCTGAAGGTGAGACCAACTGACAAGGTTAGTTACTCACTGAAGTAGATAGCTGTATTGATGAAGATCCTGGCAGGCAGAAGTAGTTGAACTGTAGGCACCAAGGTAGGGAGAGCAGGCCTTCGAGGAGCGAGTACCCGGTATCCGAGATAGGCACCTGAAAGAAAGCAAAAGGGCTCCCGAGGAGCAGGTACCCAGGTTAAAGATGAAAGACCCCGAAGGGCAGAGAGAGCTTTCAGCGGCAGCAAGGAAGTGGCAGAGCAGCTTAGACCGGAGGCAATCCAATCCTTGCTAACTCACAGGCTGATACAGTAAAGCGCGGCCGCAGTTACCCTGTTTCTAACCCGCTGTGTACTCACAATTTGGCCGCGTAAGTCTAACCCGCGATTCACTATCTGTTTTTACCGATCCTTACCGCTTCTTTTACTCGACGCGTATCCCTTTTCGCCCGCGGCATGTATATGATATGTAAACGATAAGATTAGCTATTCCCTCCCATACAGTAACGTGCACCCTGACTATCTCCTTTTTAACCTGCTATCTTGCCACGTCTTTTACCTGCTAATTTACCGCCTACCCTGACCCTGGCATTAGTGCACACTAACGCCAGGGTCAGGGTAGGCGGTAAATTACGAAATTTCACATGAAAATTCACACGAAAATTCACAGTCCCAAACCAAACCAACCCAATCCAAGCGTCAGGCAAGCCCCAGCAGAGAGAGATGAAATTTCTCAGTCCCGGGCAAACTTTCCCCCAGCCCCTGCTCACCTGCCCTGACCGCGGCCACGCAAGCCCCCAGCAGCTCTTTGTCCTGCTTTTTGGAACATCTCTTTAGTCTTTCTCCAGAGTTGCTGTATATCTTTGGCAGTAGATTGAGCTGCTGAGGACGACACAGAAAGTGGAAGTGGTAAAGGTGGTAAAGGTTGTCGTCCATAGACCACTTCAAAAAGTAGATCCAGTAGATGATGCTGGATGTGAATTGATGGTGAATTCAGCCCAGGGAACAATTCAGCCCAGTCATTCTGTCGTGAACCAACATAGGCGCGGAGGAACTATTTGAGAGTTCTATTCAACATGACTCTTCAAAAAAGCATTTCACAGTGAGGTAGCTGAATAACAACACAAAAACAGCTTAAAGTCACCAGTAAAAATGCAGAGTTGCTTATTTTTTATTATTTTTCTCATATTTAAGTATTATATTAGAAAGACAGTATAAACATATGATTACGCTAACAATCATAAATGGTAACCACACCCATTCCCCATTTAGAGTATATTATTGAACTATGAAACCATATAATACTGGCACCTTTTGGATAATTTAGAAATGAAACCAAACATATTTGTGTCTAACTGTAAACCGTTGTGATGGTGCACTAGTAAACGACGGTATAGAAAAGTTTTTAAATAAATAAATAAAATAAATTCATTCTCTCAGTTTGGCCATTCGACTGAGGATGGTACACAGAGGTGAAGTCAAGTGTGATGTCGAATTTCTTACACAAGGCTTTCCAGAACTTTGCTGTAAATTGAGCTCTTCTGTCAGAAACAATGTGTTTAGGCATGCTGTGTAGGTGAAAGATGTGACTGATGAATAGTTTAGCAAGTTCCATGGCTGAAGGCAAGCCAGGGAGAGCCACGAAGTGAGCCATCTTTGAAAATCGATCCACTGTAACCCAGATGGTATTGTTATCTCCAGAAAGTGTTGCAATGTTGCAATGTGAATCCAGGGCTCATCTGGAACTGGCAAGGGTTGAAGCAGGCCCCAAGGATGTCCGGGCGGAGATTTCTGTCTGGCACAATTCGAACAGGAAGCTACATATGCAAGAGTGTCTTCCTTCATGGTGGACCACCAATAGTACTTTTGTAGCTTAGCCAGTGTTCGCTGTTGATCAGGGTGTCCGGCCAGTTTCGAATCGTGAGCCCATGCTAGCAATTTCTTTCTTAGATTGCAGGGTACAGTGGTCTTGCCCAGGGGTACCGGATATGTAGTAGTCGAGTCAGAATAACTCTCTTCGGGTCGATGATATGCTGGGGTTCATCAGGTACATCTTCAGAGAGAAAAGAACGAGATAATGCGTCTGCTCTGACATTCTTATCAACAGGGCGATATTTCAGCACAAAGTCAAATCTGTTGAAGAACAGGGACCACCTCACCTGCCAATGGTTAAGATGTTGAGCGTGACATAGGTACTCCAGATTTTTGTGATCAATGTAAACAGTGATCTGATGTTGTGCACCTTCAAGCCAGGGGCGCCATTCTTCAAATGCCATTTTTATTGCCAGCAGTTCTTTATCCACAATGCTGTAGTTCATCTCCGCTGGCGAAAAGCATTGGGAAAAGAATGAGCAGGGGTGCAAGATCTTAGAGTCACTGGTCTGGCCTAGCACGGCTCCTATACCTACGCCAGAGGCATTGACTTCCACAACGAAGGGTTGTGTAGGGTCTGGATGGTGGAGACATGGTTTGCTTGAGAAGGCATCTTTTAACTTCTGAAATGTTGTCACAGCTTCCGTAGACCAAACACTCCTCACAGTAAGGAGCCTTGGTGTCATCCTAGACAACCAATTAAACTTCAAGAAACACATCAACAACTTGCTAAAAGACGGATTCCACAAACTCCAAATCCTAAAAAAACTCAAACCACTTCTATACCCACAAGATTTTCGTACAGTTCTACAGGCTCTCCTTTTTTCCAAACTCGACTACTGCAATACTCTATTACTAGGTCTCCCAGCCTCCACCCTTAAACCTATACAGCTACTCCAAAACGCAGCGGCCAGAGCTCTCACAAACAGCTCAAGATCAGACCACATCACACCCATCCTCAAAGACCTACATTGGCTACCCATCTCTCAGAGAATACAGTACAAGACTCTAACCATCATTCACAAAATTCTCCATAATGACAAAACCAACTGGCTTATCACCCCCATTCACCTACATACTCCCACTCGGAATATGAGCTCCTCAAACTCTGGCCTTCTACAAACACCGTCCCCAAAAGCCACTCAATGGATATCAAGAAGGGAACGAACACTATCTATTGCCGGCCCCATTCTATGGAACAAACTCCCCACAGAACTAAGAACAGAACCATCCTCCCAATCGTTCAAGAAAAATCTCAAGACATGGCTATTCCGCAAAGCCTTCCCAACAACAAACACGAACGAACCCCAAACCAAGCCCTAACCCCCACAGGCAAGGAAAACACCACCTACACCCAACACACAGTAATTAAATATCTATCCACTTAATAGCCTTTATGCTATATCTATCAAGTCATTAGCCATGATGTTCTCCCTAACACCTAATATTGTAACATACTAACACTGTCTCAGATTCACCATATATGTATATATAGCATGTTCCCCATGCCATTGCTACAGCTACAGTCCACATCAAATATTATTTATTATTTATTATGATTACAAATGCTATTTATTGTTTATTACTATTACTACCAATGTTGTTTATTACGATTACAAATGTTATTTTTTTATTCATTACTATTACTACCATAGGGGTATATTTTATAAATGTACGCGTGGGCGTACTTTTGTTCATGCACCAGGCGCGAACAAAAGTACGCTGGATTTTATAAGATACGCGCGTAGCCGTGCGTATCTTATAAAATCCGGGGTCGGCGCGCGCAAGGAGGTGCACATTTGTGCAACCTGCGCGTGCCGAGCCCAGTGCGCACTGCCTGTTCCCTCCGAGGCAGCTTCGAAATCAGAGCGGCCTCTGAGGGAACTTTCCTTTTGCCTCCCCTCAACTTCCCCTCCCTTCCCCTACCTAACCCACCCCCACGGCCCTATTTAAACCCCCCCTACCTTTGTTGGCAGATTTACGCCTGCTGGCTGCTGGCGCGCCATCACCCGACCCGGGGGCTGGTCCGGAGGCCTTGACCACACCCCCGGGCCAGCACCACACCCCCCAGACCCACCCCCGAAATGCCGTGTCACTCGCGACCCACCCACGAAATGCCGCGTCACTCGCGGCACGCCCCCGACACGCCCCTCCATGCAAGCCCCGGGACTTACGCGCATCCTGGGGCTTGCGCGTGCCACCGAGCCTATGCAAAATAGGCTCGGCGCACGCAGGAGGGGTTTGGGGTAGGTTTTCGGGGGTACGCGCGTACCCCTTTGAAAATCTACCCCATATTGTTTATTATGATCACAAATGTTATTTAATTGTTTATTACTATTACCACCATCGTTTTTAATCATGTTACTGTTACTCCTCACATTACTGTTTCTAGTCGTTCTCTGTACCAAACAAAAGGAAATGCTTGACTTCCTGCACTTAAGTTATATGTAAACCGATGTGATATGCAAATTGAACACGGGTATATAAAAATAAATAAATAAATAAATGTCTGTGTGTATGTGTGAGATCCTGTTTGCAATGCATGTATGTATGTGTGTTTGTCTGTGTGAAAGTTTGTATGCCTATGTGCATATGTGTACATATATGTCTATGTGAGAGGCTGTGTATGTGTGTCTGTGTAAAAGCTTATTTGTGTGTGAGAGCCTATGTGCATGTATGTCTGTGTGTATCTGTGTGAGAGCCTATGTGCAAGTGAGTGCTTGTGAGAACCTATATCTTATAAAATCCAGGGTCGGCGCGTGCAAGGCTGCGCAAAATCGGAGCGGCCTCAGAGGGAACTTTCCTTCCACGTCCCCCCACCTTCCCCTTTCTTCCCCTACCTAACCCACCCCCTGGCCCTACCTAAATCCCCCCCCTACCTTTTTTGGGCAAGTTACGCCTGCTTGAAGCAGAGACATTAAAGCATGCGTCTATTGTTTTACAGAAAAATAATTACGGGACTGAAAAGAAAAGAGAGATTTTTTTGGATTCTGAAATATGCTGATTCCAGCCCCTGATGCAGCAGCTTTGCGAAACATGGTACCGTGTTGGGCATGAATTTATTTCGACTAATGGAAGTAGAGCACTTTTTAAAAATAATTTTTTGTGAAATGCTTAAAAAATCCCTAAAAAATTGGACCAATGATTAAAACTGTACCCCTTTGATTTATCGATGTAGCATGCCCAATGCTCTAAAAGATACTAATATCTGGGGTTTATATGATGGTCCCATAGAAAAATATTATTTATATGCTATTTTTGGTGAATACGTGTTTATTGCAGTCTATTATTCTTTCATATTATCCACTGAGGCTTTTTCTATACTAATGATTTGGAGGGTAACATGTGCTTTGAGACCATGTTCCATTCCAAACACAACAGCTGAAGACATTTGGCAACAATTCATAAAAGATATATCTTTACAGAAATTTTCAAATGCAGCATAAAAGGGTATTTCTTTTATAGAGAGTATCCAGTTGTGTTCAGTTGTTGGGTTGAGATTGTGGTCATGGACTCTGTGTGGCCTTGGAGCTTTGTTGCTCAGCACTACCAGCAGAATGTGGGTTTGTTCCTGCTGCAGGTTTTGTCTTTCAGATAGAAAATTTTCAAAACAGAAAAAATATAATAAATTCAAGAAATAAAATACCATGGTAGAGGCCACCTTATATATAATACAAATGCAACAAATTTGTGAGATCTTCCATTTAAATAAATACTCAGCAATGTTTAATACATTTTCAAACAGAAGAAGGAATAAATAAATAATTTCCAATAATGATTTTTTTCAGTGCTGATATTATGAATAATTTGATATTCAGTGACAACATTCCTTTCAAGGAGCAAAAATAAACACAGCCACTCTTTCTTAACATCTGTCTCTTCTTCTTGTAGACAGTGCCTATGCTTAATATCACATTATCATGAAGTTGTAAGCATTGTGTGTCTAGAAGACAAAATTAAGTGTAAAAAAACAAGTTATAATAGGGAAAGAATTCTTACTGTTATTGGAAGTGGAGAATCCATTCTTGCTGGGAAAGGTGATGATGATAATTCATATTTCACTTTTGGAATTTTCGTGGGAATGAATCTACACAAAATAAAGAAACATGTTACAAAATGTGGACATGAGCTTAAAATATGTCAGTATTTTCAAAGATAACTTGAAGAGCTACAGATCAGGGGCCGGCTTGCCACCAACTAGGGCAGGTGTGGCCACAAGCAGCGAAGTGCTCCGCCTCTGGAGCAAGGTGGGGGCAGGGGGCTGGGGGGTTGGGCCAGCAAACAGATTTTAAAGGTGAGCTTGCCAGCCCTCCAGTCTCTTCTTTCAGTGGTTTTTCCAAGGTAAGGACTTGCATCCTCTGTCCTCCCCATCCTCTTGCAGCCTACCTTGTGGCCTTTTTGCTATTCCCTGGATTGAGCCTGCTCGGGGGAGCTGATTGTGGTGCGGCTCTGCATCGGGGTGATTCCCTACTGGTAGGCATATCATGGCGGTGCGTCCTCCATCCAGCAAGAAAGGCAACGTGAAAAAGGACTTTGTCCGATCAGGTGCCAAATGTGCGGTGAGCTGCATTGGGCAGTAGAGATGTGAATCGTGTGCCCGATCGTTTTAATAATCAGGTTCGGATGGAGGGAGAAAAAATTCGGATCGTTAGAGATGTGAATTGGAATCGGTTCCGATTCCAATTCACATCGTTAATTTTTTATGAGGCCTGAGCAGATAAAAAAAACCCACCCCGACCCTTTACAAATGACCCCTTTGCTCTCCCACCCTCCCGAACCCCCCCCCCCCCCAAAATGTTAAATTACCTGGTGGTCCAGTGGGGGGGAGGTCCCGGCGCGATCTCCCGCTCTCGGGCCATCGGCGCCATTTTGGCTACCACTGATAAAAATGGTGCCGATGGCCCGATAAAAAAAAAAACCCACCCCGACCCTTTACAAATTACCCCTTTGCTTCTCCCACCCTCCCGACCCCCCCAAAAACCTCACTCCCTGTGACATAGTGAGGGCAAAGGCGATCAGCGCCATTTTGAAACCAGTCCAGCACCGGCACCGGCACCGAGGGTATGATTGAAGGGATGGCTCCCGGACCCCCCGCTAGACCACCAGGTACATGTAAAAGGTTTTTGGGGGGGGTCGGGAGGGTGGGAGAAGCAAAGGGGTAATTTGTAAAGGGTTGGGGTGGGTTTTTTTTTATTGGGCCATCGGCGCCATTTTTATCAGTGGTAGCCAAAATGGCGCCGATGGCCTGAGAGCGGGAGATCGCACGAGGACCCCCCCCCCCCACCAGGTAATTTAATATTTTGGGGGGGTTCGGGAGGGTGGGGGAGGGTAAAGGATTGGTTTTAAAGGGTCGGGGTGGGTTTAGGGGTTGTTTTGGTGTGCCAGTTTTCCCGCCCTCCCCCCAAATAATTCCCGTACTCGATTTAACAATTTTTCATGATAAATCGAGGGAATTCCTATTGTATCGAGTCCCTTACTGATTAATGACGATTTTAAAATTATCGGACGATAATTTAAATCGTTAAAAAGCAATTCACATCCCTATTGGGCAGGGGGAGGGGGGGGGGCTTGCTGGGCTTTCACCATACGGCTCTGTTTTCGCCGTAGTGCATGCTCGCCTCTTGCCTCTTCCCAGGGATGTTGGGCACTGGGGATGCTTTTGCATGGTGATGGGGCAAGGGGTGTGCGATCCAGCGGGGGAGGCACCAAGTTCATGTTTCCCAGGGCCTGGTGGCTCCTTTTTCTGTTGGCCGGTTGGAGCGGCATGCACATGAAAGGGGCAAAGTTGCGAGAGTGCTTTCCCAATGGAGCCTATAAAAAAAACAACAAAAAACACTCCCACCACTAGCCGCATTCCTCCTATCGAGAACAGCAGTGAATCTTCCTGCCCATCCAGTTATTTGTGGCATCGGCCCATGCAAGACTGTGGAAACAGCAAGGAGGCTGAGGGAAAATGGCGCTTGCCATTTTGGTTTTCTGGCCAGGGCAGCGGAACACATATTTTCCCAGTTGACCATGCTTCTTAGTACATGGGCGGGCCTGGTGCAGCTGCTGCTCGCGGTAGAGAAGGCATCTTGGTGCTCCCTATCGCTCATATCTGTTGGTGTGCCGGCGGTTAAGAAGGACCTGTATTTGGATTGTTCTCCTGGGCCTGCATTCGGAATTATCTAAAAACATAAATAAATAAATAAATAAATTAAATAAATAGGCTTTTGGCGGTGTGGTTTGGGGTCAGCGCTCGAGTCTGGGAGTGAGTCAACTGTCTATCTGGGTCATTAGTTGCTGCGGTGGCAGCATGGGAAGTGAGGAGAAACAGGGAGGGGCTCAGGTAGGGCGAGCAGTTCTGCAAATTTACTAGGTACCCCCCTGCATGCCCCCCCCCCCCCCCCTTCACCTCCTAGTAACTTTCTGGGGTGATGATGAAGCAGGACTTATCTTTGTGGCTGTGCCTCATCCGAGCTGTTGAGTCCATGGCACATGGAAGGCACAAGGCATACGGGGGAGGGGGTATACTTTTGTATTAGGGCAGGCCTAGCTTCAAGCCAAGCGGGTCCAGTGAGGTAGTGCAGGCGCCCAACCTCTTTGTCAGCCACCGGCTCCTGGGCCCTATTTGGGTGCAGCGCTTCAACTATGGGAATTCCCAGAAGAGAAAAGACAAAGGCCTTAGCTGCCCCATTGTTGTGCATCCATGTTCGAGGTGAATTGACTGGCAGTGGCCATTGCTTTGGTGTCAGGCTGCAAAGAGCAGGGACGGACATTTACATTCTGCTCTGGATTTGTCAATAAGCACCCATTATATGTCTGTCCTAAGGGGCAGCAAGCTGATTAAGATTGGCAGTTCTCCTGTTGTGCTGAATTTCATTCAGCAGAAAACAGCCTTCTGCTAATCTGTAATAGCATGCTTTTCTGTTGAGGTCCACTTTGCATATAAACCCATCTTGTGGAATTTAGCATCATAGCCGTGGGAGGCTTTCCCAACTAGGACATGCTAAATTTTAGTCTGTCTTCTGCTGTCAGCCCCTTTTGGGTAGAGTTGCCATAGCACCAACAGTAGCCAGTCAAGATGTATTGAAGAACTTATGACCAGGTACTAAGACTGCAGTCCATGATTGGCAGATGCTTATGTGCTGCAAAAAAAAAAAAAAAAAGTAAAAAGTTTGGCTATTGTTGGCATTAGCAGCATGGAATCTGTTTAAAGTTTGGTTGCTTGCTAGCTACTTGTGACCTGGATTGGCCACTTTTGGAAACAGGAATCTGGGCCTGATGGACCCTCTCTCTGATTCATATGACAACTTGTTTTAAGCACTCCGAGTAATGTTTTGACCTCATCTGGAAGCCTGGACACAGTGTGTTGGCAGTGGCAGTTGGGAGTGCAAGGAATGGCAAAGAAGAAATAGACTACAAAATATTTCTCTAGACTATGTGACATGCTCATCAAAATGGTCAACTTATTTAACATTATCAGTGCTGTTTACTCATATTACAGGATATCTTCGGGCATCACATTTATCTGTTTTCCATCTCATTTGCCTGCTCTTCAGTGCTGCATATTACAACTTGAAGTTAGTTGTATAGAGTTAAGTTTTGTGTTTCGACGGTGTTATTTACTACCATCAGGGAGTGCACCCTAGTCCTCGAATTACTCAAAATTCACATGAACCTTTAGACTTCTAGTTTCTGCCTATCTCAGCTTGGAGTGATGCAGGTTGGATGCATTGTGGCATTCTCTGTTTGTTCACCATTCCCTTCCTAGTGGTTCCTAATATTCCATTTGCTTTTGTCTGCCATGGCACAACATGCCGACTATTTAGATGTTTTCTCTGCTGTATTCTCCTGGATCTTTTCCTGGGCGTGGCTCCTAGTGGGGAGCCTGATACTGTATGACTATAGCATATGTTTTTTTCCCTAACTGCTTTACCTAGCACTTGTGCAGATTGAATTTTATCTGCCATCTTCCACAGTCTTCCAGTCTCAAGGGGTGCTCCTGCAATTGGTCACAAGCTTCTTGTGTTTTAACTATTCTGAGTAAGCTGAGTGAATGAATTTTAAGGTGGTTCTTTGGAGGAGGCACGTTTCCAGCTTATTACCATATTGGCTCACCACCACACTCCCACTCTCATGTACACCACTCCCAGCACACACCATGATGCAAATTAAAAGATTTGTCGGACGTGCACAGCAGCCAGATTTAGGAGCTGCGGATGATACTAAGATCTGCAACAGAGTGGACACGCCGGAAGGAGTGGAGAGAATGAGACGAGATTTAAGGAAGCTGGAAGAGTGGTTGAAGAAATGGCAGCTGAGATTCAATGCCAAGAAGTGCAGAGTCATGCATATGGGATGTGGAAATCCAAAAGAACTGTATTTGATAGGGGGGGGGGGGGGGGCGAAGGGCTGATGTGCACGGAGCAGGAGAGAGACCTTGGGGTGATAGTGTCTAACGATCTGAAGTCAGCGAAACAATGTGACAAGGTGATAGCTAAAGCCAGAAGAATGCTGGGCTGCATAGAGCGAGGAATATCTAGTGAGAGAAAGGAAGTGATGATCCCCTTGTACAGGGCCCTGGTAAGGCCTCACCTGGAGTACTGTGTTCAGTTCTGGAGACCATATCTCTGAAGGGACAGAGACAGGATGGAGGCGGTCCAGAGAAGGGCGACCAAAAAGGTGGATGGTCTTCATAAAATGACTTATGAGGAGAGATTGAAGAACCTAAATATGTATACCCTGGAGGAGAGGAGGAGCAGGATTATTTGATACAGACTTTCAGATACTTGAAAGGTTTTAATGATCCATGGTCAACAAGAAACATATTCTGTTGGAAAAAAATCAGTAGAACTAGGGGTCATGATTTGAAACTCCAGGGAGGAAGACTCAGAATCAGTGTCAGGAAGTATTTCTTCACGGAGAGGGTGGTGGATGCCTGGAATGCCCTTCCGGAGGAAGTTGTGAAGACTAAAACTGTGAAGGATTTCAAAGGGGCATGGGATAAACACTGTGGATCCATAAAGGATAAAGAATGGGAATGAAGAGAAGAGCCATGGAATGGAGGCTACTACCTTGTGATTTCTACCATTACTCAATAAGCCTTCATATGGTTAATGCAACTCCAACATTGGTCTCTGCTTCAATGGCAAGGGGAAATGTGGAAAAGAGGATTTGCATTCAGACAACAACCAACAAGGACTGAACTACACAGTCTGGGTAAACAAATAAGCGTGGGGGTAGCTTGCTTATTGCGGCGGTTTCTACCCTAAACCAATTAAGCCTGATACATCACTTTGAATGCATATACAGCGTTGCTCTCTACTTCAATGGCAGGGGGAAATGTGGAAAAGAGGATTTGCATTCAGACAACAACCAACAAGGACTGAACTACACAGTCTGGGTAAACAAATAAGCTTGGGGGTAGCTTGCTTATTGCGGTTGTTACTATCCTAAAACAATTAACCCTGATATTTCACATTGAATGCATATACAGCGTTGCTCTCTGCTTCAACGGCAGGAAGAAATGTGAAAAGAGGATTTACATTCTGACAACATCTGTGCAGTCTGGGTAAACAAGCATTGGGGTAACTTGCTTGATGCAGCGGTTACTACCCTCAACCATTAAGCCTTATGCTCACCTTTGATGCAACTCCAACATTACTCTCTGCATCAATGGCAGGGGGTGGCAGAAAATTTGAATCAAACGTTACCAACAAGGGCCCTGAACTTGGTGGTCAGTGAAACAGCTAAGTATGGGAAAATATGTGTGGGAGCTTGCTGGGCAGACTGGATAGGCCGATTGGTCTTTTTCTGTCGTCATTTCTATGTTTGGATGCCCTTTTGTTTCGGCACATGTTACGTAATGATGATTTCGTGTGCTCTTGGGCCTCAGCCCGACCCCAGATGGATGCAGGACCGAACCGAGGGTTGGCGATGTGTCCCAGGATGGCAGAGATACGGTCTTACCCTCTGCCAGGCCTGCAAGCTCCCAGTGCCAACAACATGATGATGTTGGTAGGTGAATGGTCCTCCGACCATTCCAAGCCCTTTCGGACCTGTCGCTTGGATCGGCATGGAGCAGCAGGCCGGCCTGAGGATGAGGGCAGATGGAGGCCTTGACACGAAGACATGACACCAAGGTTGATGCGACAGCATCACAGATGAGGGTAGAAGTGAAGACATGATACCAAGGCTGTTGAAGACATGACACCAGGGCTGTTGAAGACATGACCCCAAGGCTGATGCAACGGCGTCAGAAACGAGACGAGGAACTTGACAACGTCCAGACGAGATGAGAAGCTGGGCAGGTAGACATTGGCACTGTCTCTCAGGGCGCCCTACTCAGCCGACCTTCACGGGCAGACCCAATGGGCTGGTCACGGACAGCCCTGTCCCACTGCGCGCCCTACGCAGCCTGAAGAGGCTGGTTACGGATCATGCAGAGAGCGGGACAAGCGCAGGGAAGAATCCAGCCGAGGCAGAACTTCGACGATGGAGCCAGATGTCATCCGAAGCACCACAAAGGCTGGCAGGACAAGATGGCTCAGGAGCACAGGACACCAGTCCACTGCCAGCATCTCCCATGACAGCCACCTGTCACCCGGAGATCTACGGCCAGCAGAACAGAAGGCTCAGGAGCAAGAACGAACACCAAGGAGGGCTAGAACACCAGGAATTGAGACGTCAGGAGATGAGATATCAGGACACCTGGACGGGGACCTCGGGCAATGAAGACATGGCATGACGAGACGACAAGACGAGATGAGGAGCTTCACAAAGAAGACAGATGACCTGATGGAGCTCTGGCAGGCAGGAGCCTCCAAGACTGAAGTAACTCTGATGCAAGGCAACAAGGAAATGTAGGAACAGCCCTTTTATAGGGCTAGAACAGGAAATAGTCACTAGGTGGGGCCCAGGGCATATCCGGCCGTGGGCCCTTCAAATTCAGCAGAGAGGCATGGCTGTGCCTAGAGGCAGGAAGGAAGCTGTGCAGGACCATGGACAGCGGTCCTGCACCGATGTCAGCACCGAGGAAGCAGGGCTGGGCCTGGAAACAGGCCCCGATAATGGCAGCAGCTCCAGCCGCTGCAGGAGGCCCCGGGGGCAGCTCCAGCTGCCAATCCAGACTGGGGCTTGCAGCCTCCGGTCGTGAAGATGTTGATGACATCGGCGGTGGCTCTGTGCCGTGAAGAGGAGCAGAGAAGTCCGCGGCTCTGGCCACGGTGAAGGCAGAGCATAAGGGCGGCCTCTGGACCGCTAAGGATAGCAAAGTCCGCGGCTCCGGCCGCGTAGGAAGGCCCGACTTCGGTGGGTCCGTGCCACGTTGGGAAGGCAGCAAGGTAAGACGAGCCTGCTCGCGGGGGAACCCGCAGGCAGTGTTCATAACAGCGCATTTGCTCATTGGAAAAAAACATGACCTCAGTCACATTTCTGCAGTGGGGGCAAAAACACTATTCATCCAGGAACACTATAGTGAAGAAGGGGTCAGTCCATGAAGCAGGCATAGTATTGTAATCCTATTTGCTTGTCATTATGGTGTTTGCCACCGTGGATAGCAGGACTGGATAGTAATGATGGCCGAGAGGGACTGAATGGTCCATCCAGTCTATCCAGCAATTTCTTATGGTAGTAACTGCCACTTCATGCAGTTTACACCCATACTTCAGTGGAGGCTATCAACTGCTGCCTCATGCAGGTTACCTTATTACCTTATATCAAAGGTAAGAAGAATCACATTCAAATCTGAGCTGCTGAGAAACCCTTAACAAAGAATTATGGTTAGTAACATTATCAGGGCGAGCAGCCTTTTTCCTTTTGAATTAAACAAAGAGGCGCTAACATCCTTTGCTAAGGACTTTGCTGGGCATCAATCTTGCAGGTTAACATATAGGGGCATATAAGCATGCAGTTGTTGGCAGCCTTTTCCTGCTAGGCAATGGCCTTGTTAATATCCCTTTGGATCCATATGATATAACGTATACAAACATAGCATTGTGTGCTTGGCAATGCTTCTTAATTCTGGCCCCCTCAGCAAGAACATGAGTCTGCAGGAGAGGTGCAGGAAAATGTTACTACAGCAGGCACAGCACTGGGGCAGCGGTGGCTTAGCCGCTTTTGACAGTGCAATTGGCCCTTTTCGATAGAGCTGTCCAGTTACCTTGTTCTTCCAATCTCTTCCAATACCCAAACACTATTTCTCTGTCTTCGGATTCCCTTGGTAGTGAACTCCTATTGCATTGCCTTTGAGTGAGCACAGGGCAGGTTCTTGGTGTGAGCAACATAGAAACATAGAAATGACGGCAGAAGAAGACCGAATGGCCCATCCAGTCTGCCCAGCAAGCCTCACACATTTTTTCTCTCATTCTTATCTGTTTCTCTTAGCTCTTTGTTCTATTCCCCTTCCACCCCCACCATTAATGTAGAGAGCAGTGATGGAGCTGCATCCAAGTGAAATATCTAGCTTGATTTGTTAGGGGTAGTAGGAGCAGTAACTGCCGCGATAAGCAAGCTACACCCATGCTTATTTGTTTTTACCCAGATTATGTTATACAGCCCTTATTGGTTGTATATCTTCTCCCCTGCCGTTGAAGCCGGGAGCTATGCTGGATATGCGTGAAGTATCAGTTTTTTTCTTCTCCCCTGCCGTTGAAGCAGAGAGCCATGCTGGATATGCATTGAAAGTGAAGTATCAGGCACATTTGGTTTGGGGTAGTAACCGCCGTAACAAGCCAGCTACTCCTCGCTTTGTGATTGCGAATCCTTTTTTTCTTCACCCCTGTCGTTGAAGCTCTGCAGGATATGTGTGAAGCATCAGTTTTGTTTTTTTTTCCCCTGCCGTTGAAGCAGAGAGCTATGCTGGAAATGCGTGATGTATCAGTCTTTCTCCCATGCCGATGAAGCAGAGAACCATGCTGGATATGCATGGAAAGTGAAGTATCAGGCACATTTGGTTTGGGGTAGTAACCGCCGTAACAAGCCAGCTACTCCCCGCTTTTTGAGTGCGAACCCTTTTTCTTCTCCCACAACTAAGCTGGCAGTATATATCTTCTTCCTTATCATAATTCTAGCCCATTTTCCACGAACCTGCCTGGAGATGATGCATGACCATATGATGCAAGTTTTCAGCATTAGTTCGGAAATAGGTAAATTGATTCCAAGCTGCTTATCCCAAGAATAAACAGTGATTTCTTCAACTTTCCCTTAATTGTTAATAGACTTTTCCTCCAGGAACTTGTGAGCCCCGAACCAGCCGACCACGTGGGACCCTAAGCTGGCCTACTCCCCGCTGCCACCAATCAGCAGGCAGAAAACAGAAAGCAGCTCAAAGCAGGAACTGACGGAGAAAAAAAATAAAAAAGCAAGGTAAGAGCCCTTTAAATTGCGGCTCTCCCTTCCGGCGATCCTTTTCTGCTGCGCCTCACCTGCCCTCCAGCCAGCCTAGTCGGCGCCGCCCCGTCCTGGGACCAAGCCCCGCCGACCCAGCCCTGAGCCCCGAACCAGCCGACCACGTGGGACCCTAAGCCGGCCTACTCCCCGCTGCCACCAATCAGCAGGCAGAAAACAGAAAGCAGCTCAAAGCAGGAACTGACGGAGAAAAAAAAATAAAAAAGCAAGGTAAGAGCCCTTTAAATTGCGGCTCTCCCTTCCGGCGATCCTTTTCTGCTGCGCCTCACCTGCCCTCCAGCCAGCCTAGTCGGCGCCGCCCCGTCCTGGGACCAAGCCCCGCCGACCTCCGATCGCAGCCCTGAGCCCAGAACCAGCCGACCACGTGGGACCCTGCGAAGCAGGGCGAAGTGAACGAAGCAGCCCATCAGAAGGCAACTAGAAGGCCTTTAAATCACTGCGTCTCACGTCGGCCGGAAACGCACCCATACGTAGACAGGAAGTGCCCTCAGACTTAAATAGACACGCCGTCCTCCGGCGTCTCGCGCCGGGCGTCGCGCGTCCGAAGGAGCGCGATCTAAGGGGCCTGCCCCTTAGAGCGCCCCTTCCCCTTAGATCGCGCTCCTTGGAGCGTCCCAGAGCCAAGCGAAAATTCACACCAGTACCTCCAGAGCTCTTTCAAAATCCTTCTAGGTCAGGACGCCGCCCCCAGACACAATCGGACACCCCACAGCCGTGTCATTAGAATGCCAAGTACATCTCTTACAAAGCCCAAGCAATCACCTTTACCCTAATTTTGCACTCTTCACTGCAATCTCCAGCACGCATCTAATTCCTGCACTCAGCTCCAGCATTCAGCTCCAGCACTCAGCTCCAGCAGTCAACTCCTGCACTCAGCTCCAGCAGTCAACTCCTGCACTCAGCTCCAGCAGTCAACTCCTGCAGTCAACTCCTGCACTCAGCTCCAGCATTCAACTCCTGCACTCAACTGCATTCAACTCCTGCATTAAATTCCAGCATTCAATTCCAACACCCTAATCCAGCACTCAACCCCAGCATTGCGTCCAAACAGCATTCCAAGTGCCCTCATCTCAACCACTGTGCACACACCCGCTTGTACAGCCTCAATTTTCTGGGACCTCAGCCATGCTCATTTTCCCTATCCCAATCATCAAAAACCTCTACAACAACCGGATAAAACCAGCCAACCATTCAGTCTTCCAACACAAACGTCTGATACCAATAATGACAACCCCTCTCACCCAATTCCTCGGACTATCCTTATTCTCTCTAACACTCTTTAACGCTCAATCAATCTCAAAAAAAACTCACATAATCAATGACTATCTCCAGGACACACAACCGGATATATGTGCTATGACAGAAACATGGTTGAAACCCACAGACCTACCTCTAATTAACCAACTACCCATTCACATCTATGACATCTACTCCATACCCAGACCCAAAAAAAGAGGGGGAGGACTTTGCTTAGCTGCAAAGAAGGAGCTCAGACTAACCCTACAGACCACTATTCACTCCTCTCGACTGGAATTTGCCCTCTTCAGCTCTAAACAGCTCCAAATTTGTTTAATATATGCCCCTCCCGGTCTCCTGGATTCAGATCCATCACCACTCATTGAACTCATCGCCAAACACCTAAAAAATGACACCCCAGCTGTCATCCTAGGAGACTTTAACATTCACACAGACGTGATCCCTTTATCCGCCAATTGCGATATGCTACTATCTTCTTTTAAGGCTACGGGCTTCTCTCAAATTGTTAAAGGTCCCACGCACAAAGCAGGGCACACTCTGGACCTTATATTCATCAACTCAGGCCTTTCACAATCTTCCCCACCACAATGCTCCCCTATCCCATGGTCAGATCACCTGATGATAACAACTAATCTCTGTATCAAGGACAACCCCATATCTCCAAACACCAAAACCACAATTCACTACAGGAACTCATGCTCTAGAGAGGACCTCACCTCTCTCCTATCTTTGGAACTCGCCAATCTTGACCTTTCAGACGCAGAAACAGCCACCTCGTCATGGCACAACATTACGAACAAGGTGGCAGAAAAACTTTGCCCTCAAAAAACCAAAGAGATCAACCCAGCCTGCAAAATCAAAAAACCATGGTTCACGCAGGAACTAAAAACCATCAAATTAGAATTGAGAAAAAAAGAACACGCATGGCGGAGGAATCCTTCCAACACTACACTGAATGAGTACAAAACCCTCATGCACAACTACAGAAACAACATCCTTCGCACAAAGAGAGATTTTTATGCCCACAAAATTCACAATTTTTCCTTTGATCCCAAAGCACTGTTCACATATGTCTCAGAGCTCACAAAACCCACCTCACCAACTATCCCAGATGATCAAGCACAATCAAGATGCACAGAGCTTGCTCAATTTTTTGAAAACAAAATTCTCAAGCTAATGGCCCCTCTGGCAACCAGTAACACAGTACCTCCTTCTATCATCACTCCTTCACGCAACCAGAACATAAACCTTGATTCATTCGAACCTATCTCCTCACTTGAAATCGAAATGACTCTCAAAAAGATGAAACCCTCCACTCACCCGACAGATTCCATCCCTTCTAAACTCCTACTCACCATCCCGAACATCATAGCGAAGCCCTTAGCAGAGATAATTAATAGCTCGCTAACCCAAGGACTAGTACCAGACATCCTGAAACTAGCCACCCTCAAACCTCTCCTCAAAAAACCCAACTTGGACCCTACAGACCCAGCTAATTTTCGCCCCATAGCTAACCTTCCATTTGTAGCCAAACTTATGGAGAGGATAGTCAACAAACAGTTATCTGAATACCTAGAAGAGCATAAAATACTCACAACAGCCCAATTCGGATTCCGCAAATCCCTTAGTACGGAATCCCTCCTAACCTCTCTAACTGACAGAGTCCTCGTAGTTCTGGAGAAAAAGACCCCATACCTCCTGATTCTCCTCGACCTATCAGCTGCGTTTGATACCGTAAAACACTCTATCCTGATCGACCGGCTCTCAGACATAGGCATCTCAGGATCAGCCCTGGAATGGTTCAGATCCTTCCTACACAATAGGACTTTCAAGGTCAGAATCAGCAACAAGGATTCCCTCCCGGTCAAATCCTCTTTTGGAGTTCCCCAAGGATCCTCTCTCTCCCCCACCCTCTTTAACATCTATCTTCTCCCCCTATGTCATCTACTCTCAAGTCTTAAGGTCACACACTTCATATACGCAGACGATGTTCAGATTCTGCTGCCAATCACTGACTCCATCTCCAGCACCATCAACTTCTGGAACAATTGTCTACAGTCCATAAACTCACTCCTATCTAGCCTTAACCTACCGTGTTTCCCCGAAAGTAAGACAGCATCTTACTTTCTTTTTACCCCAAAAAGTCCCACTATGTCTTACTTTCAGGGTATGTCTTATATTGGAAAAAACCTGTAAGACATCCCCCGAAAGTAAGACGTAGTGTTCAAAAAAAAATAAAATTTTTTAAATACCTGTCGGAGGGCCGCGTGGGTCCAGGCGGCCGGCGGCGGGAGCCGGGTGGTCGCGTGTTAAATCTAGGCCGCGGGCGGCTGGGCGCTTGTTCCCGGGGGGGGGGGGGGGGTGGACGCGCGTTAGTTCGAGACGGCCGGCGGGCGGCGGGTGGTCGCGTGTTACATCTAGGCCGGGTCGCACAGGCGCGCATTCATTCACTGCCGGTGGGGGCTGCCTCGGCAGCCCCCGGCAGCCCCCACCGGCAGTGAATGAATGCGCGCACAGGCCCACAGCGCCTGTGCGACCCCTGCGATTCGGCGCTGGGGGCTGCCGGTGGGGGCTGCTTTCGGCGCTCAAGGCAGTCACATGCCGTTCGGCATGTGACTGCCCCAGCGCCGAATCGCAGGGGTCGCACAGGTGCTGTGGGCCTGTGCGCGCATTCATTCACTGCCGGTGGGGGCTGCCGGGGGCTGCCGAGGCAGCCCCCACTGGCAGTGAATGAATGCGCGCCTGTGCGACCCGGCCTAGATGTAACACGCGACCACCCGCCGCCCGCCGGCCGTCTCGAACTAACGCGCGTCCACCCGCCCCCCCCCCCCCCCCGGGAACAAGCGCCCACCCGCCCGTGGCCTAGATTTAACACGCGACCACCCGGCTCCCGCCGCCGGCCGCCTGGACCCACGCGGCCCTCCGACAGGTATTTAAAAAAAATAATTTTTTTTTGAACACTACGTCTTACTTTCGGGGGATGTCTTACATTAGCCGACCCCCCTAAAATTCCCACTACGTCTTACTATCAGGGGTGTCTTACTATCGGGGAAACACGGTAGTACTTAATACGTCAAAAACAGAACTTTTGCTTATCACTCCAGATGAGAACCTTCAGCCTACCAACAACCTAACCTCACCACCAATGATCAATTCCACTCAAGTAAGAGACCTGGGGGTCACCTTAGACAAAAGGCTGAACCTCAAAGAATTTGTCAAGAACACAACGAAAGAATGCTATTATAAACTACATATTCTGAAAAAGCTGAAACCTCTCCTGCATTTTCAGGACTTCAGAACAGTCCTCCAAACAATACTATTTTCCAAGATCGATTACTGCAACTCTCTGCTTATAGACCTTCCAACCATAACCACAAAACCTCTACAAATGTTGCAGAACTCCGCCGCAAGGATTCTTACTAACACCAGCAGAAGTGAACACATAACACCCATACTAAAACACTTACACTGGCTCCCCATCAGATCCAGAATCATTTTCAAAGTGCTAACTATAACACACAAGAACATCCATTCACAAACGTCGCTAGATCTAAGCCTTCCACTTCACCTACACGAGTCTTCAAGACCAATCAGAAACAGATACTTAGGCACCTTACACGTACCTTCAGCCAAGTCCTCACTCAAGAAACGTGCATTCTCGACTGCCAGCCCCCTTCATTGGAATGCCCTCCCCACGGACATTCGCCTCGAAACGTGTACTCGAACATTCAAAAAGAAACTCAAGACCTGGCTCTTTACAAAAGCCTACACTTAAAGGTCTAGCTCAGAACCACACCCCAGAACTTGAATCATTCTCGCTTTTATAATCATATCAAACAACTCCTAATTTTATCCTTGGTCTCACAATTCCAAATCATTAAATATTTGAGCATGCTACACCAATACCTCTTAATCCAGATGTAACCTCAGTTTTTGAAGTCTTCACTCCTATAGAAATAACCGCCAGTTCTTATTTACTTAACCCTATTCTGTAGACGTAAACTTTTCATGAAGACTGTAATCTGTAAACACCTGTATTTATTATAAGAATTTGTATTTACTATTTATATTTATTATTTAGCCATTAACATTGTTCTGTTACCACTTGGTACTATTTCTCTCCTTTACCTCAAACTCTAAGTTCCTACTAAGTTAGCCATGTTATTTATACCCAATTGTTGGATGTAATTGTATATTTGTTTAATTGTTCAATCTGTTTGATGTAATTTTCTGTTCCTTGTTCTGTGTAAACCGAAGTGGTATGCACAAGTGCATGAACTCCGGTATATAAAAGCCTATAAATAAATAAATAAATAAATAAATAAATAAATAAATAAATAAATAAAATGCAGCTGTAATTGCATTCACTACATCCTCTGCCAACGATTTCCAGAGCTCAGTTATGTGTTGAGTAAAAAAAAAAAAATATTTTCTTGTATTAATTTTAAATTATTACCCAGTAATTTCATTGTGCCCCCCCCCTGGTCTTTGTACTTTTCAAATGACAGTAACCAATGACAGTAACACAGCAAACTCCTAGTCAAATTTGTTGCGCTCGGGGGTGGACCCTTGTCCTGGGACAGTGAAGGAACGTCTCCTGAAAGGGAACAGGAGGTAACTGCCCCCAGGGGGCGGAGCACTGGAGGAGAAAGAGGCTGTGATGAGCTTCACCACTGGAAGCCCGAGGTCCCCCCGGGAGGAGCCTGTAGGGACCTGGGCCGCTTGGACTTAGGTGGGCCTCGCAGGGTCTCCTGAGAGAGTGAAAGTCCGGTGTGCCCACGGACACAGGGGGAGCGCGATCGGATTCAAAGTTGGAGGCTGGTTGGAATAAGGATAACCAGAAGAGAGTTGGTGATGACAAGGTGAGGAACAAAGCCAGAATCTGGAGACAAGGTCAAGCAGGCTAAGGTCAAGATCCAGAGGTTAGTCCGAGGAATGGTCAGTAAAGCAGGGGTCAGGTACCAGAAGTCAGACAAGGTCAAAGGCAGGCCGAGGTCTTGAGGCAGGAGGCAGGCAGGCAGGTCAGGAGCAAGCTAAGGTCAGAACCAGTAAGACAGTCTGAGGGTACTACCTGGGTAGACAGACAGACAAACACAGGAACAAGCAGGACGCAGGAACTAGGATGCAGGAACAAGTCAGGAACAGAACCAGAACAGAAGGATCCTGGAACGAGACTAGGAACAGGCAAGAGCAGGAACAAATGCAGAGGCAATCTTAGAATAAACCGACCCGATTGCCAAGGCAAGGAAACATAGACAGGAACTTCCTTATATTGAGGGATCAATCAGGGTGCGCCGCGGAGCTAGGACCCGCCCTTGGCCCTACATGAGTCGAGACAGTCCATGTGCACGTGCGTAGGGGCATGGCTAACATGGCAGAGGAAGCTGAGCCTCGGCGTGAGGCCTGGCGCGTAGTGGAAGGCCTGGCGACCGCCGCCAAGGGACGCAGGGCCTGGCAGGGCTGGCAATTACCGCAAGGGAGGTCGTCCCGGGACCCACCGTGGAACCATGAAGGTAAGCAGGCCCATGTGCAGGACGGCCGTGGGCAGGGCGCGTAAGAAAAATGACTGAAGACACCTTCTTGGAAGAAATCTGAATAAGATTTTCCACTAAGAATGCCGCATCAAATTCCCTATATGCATTCTCTCGTCATGTACTTTGCTTATATCCATCCTCCACTAACTCTGGAAGCTGCTAGATCCAGTACAAGAGAACTCTTTTCACAAAGCCTCCACACCAAAGTCTCTCAGAGGACTGTGAGAAGAGCCCAATCTTTCAGTTGTAGGAATCCTAGAGAGCTATATTACCCTTTAATGAAGGGGTGGCCAATTCCGGTTCTTGAGAACCACAAACAGGCTAGGTCTTCAGGATATCCACAATGACAATGCATGAAATAGATCTGCATGCAAATCTCTCATATGCATATTCATTGTGGATATCTTGAAAACCAGGCCTATTTGCCACTCTTGAGGACCAGAGTTAGCCACCCCTGCTCTACTGTAACAGTGGTTTTGCACATCAACACCAATACCTGGGCACCCACCTTGGGAAAATGAAAGAACTTCAAGTCTTCCCCTGAGACAGGCAGGGGGTGGGGAGGAGGGAGAGTAAACAGCTCCTTCAATGTCTTCCCCACTTTGTGTCTCAACTAGGGTTCTGTCATCACCATTTTTTTTTATGATCCTATGAATAGGAAAGGATCTAGAATTAATTATAAGCCCTTCCAGTATAGGATCCCCTTCTGCCATGGCACTCCTCCAGCTGTTGCTCCAAATGCCTTAAAACCTTCATCACCTGGCAAATTACGGAGGCCAAGTCTCACTTTCTGAAGAGCCTAAATTTGGGTCTTAGCCAGACAAACCTGGGGATTTAATAATTCCCCCCACTGGCCATCTAAGTTTTAGCTGGGCAAGTCATTATCCAGCTAAAACCAAGCCTGATAAAGAAAAAGAAGTAGTGCGGGGCATTCTGGGGGCAGGGTTTTTAATCTTAGCTAGCTAAGTTTTCTATAAGTTTAAACCCTGCCCTCAGAATGCCCCCATACCACCTCTTTTTTATCCGGCAAAGTTTTTGTTGAGTAATGACTTAGCCAGTCTGTAAGGGGAAATATTAAATTATCTAGCTAAGTCCCAAACTTAGCAGGACAAATCTTTATGAATATTGACCTCATGGTTATTTAGGTAGGATCCCACTCTGAATTGTGAAAAATAAGATCACTTTTTAAAGGGATCTAGGTGCCAAGATCCCGGAGTTAAAAAATTGTTCTGAACTCAGTGACTAAATACAACCCCATTGTTTTGAAATGGGGCTACATTTAATCACTTAAAAAATAATCCATCCAGGTGCGGGATGATTGGGGAAAGGAAAAAACATGGGTATATTTGGTTTTCATATATATGTATATACATTCCCGCACCTGCTTGTCCTGCAGAAATAGCAGGTGCAAGACACGCAGGTACTTTTGTACCTGTATACCTTGAAGCTATACCCCCCCAAAAAAAAACCTACCCAAGCAAGTGAAAATTGCCACCTTTATCCTTTTTATTACAATATGCATGACTCTAATTGCTTTCTAAGACTCGTCTCCTTCAATGACAATATATGCATCTGGAATAGGAATAGAGGGTCCACACTGAGTATGCTCTCCCTCTGATATCAGTACAAAGGAAGATCATGAAGTCCAAAATGCTTGCACACTCTCCAACCTCTCTGCACATGCCCTTTAGAAATATTTTTTCAGCTGTATAATTCCATAACAAACAGAAAAGGTGTGCATGTTCACAGGTGAAATATACATCCTAAGAAAATGTACACTAATGAAGAAAAAGACATGTTAAAGAGAGAAATATATAATCGTACCCGTTGCTTACTCCTTGTATTCCAAATTCTGAAAGAATCTCCTTCATGACTGAAATTAAGAAATAAACGTTTTATAATACTATAGATTTTTGTTCATATCCAAGTAGTAAAATATATTAGCAATTTTGCAATTACTTGACTGCAAATTTAATATAAATATAAAAACAGGCAAAGAACCTTTTATTCAATCCTTTTATTATATCTTATTCTAATTTCTTTTAAATAATTTTAGTAAATTGTTTTACTTTGTTTTATGTAGGATGTTGTATTTTATGCTATTTTGTTTTAAATTAGACCATATTTATGTTTGTACTTTGTAATCTTTTAAATAAGATGTAAACCTCTATGACGGCTCGACTGAATAGCGGTATAAAAAAAATGTTAACAAATAAATATAGCTGTAAACAATCCTGGCTGCTGCTATACAGCACTCCTGCCTGCTGAGGCCCTCAGTGGGCAGCAGTCTGAGCTGTGCAGACTTCCCTCAAAGGGATATGAGGCAGCATTGCCATGCCTTAAAAGCCTGCCTCGCTCACAGCTCCTTGCCTCATCATTGAGTCTCCATTATTCCCTCCTGTGGCCACCCTAGTACATTAACTTTCCTTGTCTCGGTTCCTGATTTTCTTGTGCCTGTTTAGCCTTGTCTCTGTCTGTTTGTTTCTGCTACTTTTGTGAGGTCTTCCAGTGGCCACCTGCCTGATCCTTTCCTTGTCTCCTTGTGTGGCCTCCCTGTGGCCTTCTTGCTTATTTTCTGTCCTTGCAGTGGCGTACCGAGGGGGGGGGGGGGGAAGGGGGAGGGCAATGCCCCCAGGAGCAGGGCCATAGGAGGGCACTGATGGCCAACAGGGAGGCCCATGCGGGGTCCTCATCCTACCGGCGTATGAGCAGGGAACTACTACAATGCTGTGTGCCGGCTGCACACAACAGGAAGATCAGTGGGGGCCGTGGTGGAGCTTATTCCACCACGGCCTGAAGGAAAAGGTCACGTTCAAATCTCCAGGTGCTCCTCTTCCTTCCTGCATGCACAGCCCTGGAAGAAAAACATTGCCAGAGCTGCGCAGGTAGGAAGGAGGAGGAGCATTGCCGTATACAGAAGAGGGGCAGCGTATTTGGCAGGGCCATCATGGATCCCACCTCGCAGCAGCCTGAGAAGACCCGGTGGTGGCCAGAGAAGATCAGGGCTGTCACAAAGCCCATCCTGTGGCGACCCATGAAGAAGAAGCCCAGAGATGAGAGAGAGGCTCAGGCCCTGTAGACTGTGTGTGTGTGTGCGCGTGTGTATGAGAGTAAGTTGAGAGGTTGTGTATTTGTGAGAGTGAATTGAGAGGCTGTGAGAGTGAGAGCCTGAATGTTCCAAGAGAGACAGCATGTGAGAGCCTATGTATGTGTGAGAGAGATAGCATGTGACAGTATGAGTCTGTGTGTTTGAATGAGGCAGCATGTGAGTGAGAAAGTCTGTGTCTGTGTGAGAGTGAGACATGTGAAAGAGACAGTGTGTACGTATGAAAGAACATGTGAGAGTGAGAGCTGAGTGTGAGACAGCATGTGAGTAGGAGAGCCTGAGTGTGGATGTGTGAGAGAAAGAATGTGAGAATGTGAGGGAAGAAGACAGATGGAAAGAGAAGAAATTGAATAAAAAAAGACACCGTAAAAGGAATTGGCAAAAAATCAAGAAAGGGAAAGTGGAAAAAAAAGCCTGTGACCAACCGATTAGAAAACTAAGATCAGATAGCAAAGGTAAAAAAAATAATTTTTAAAAAATTTTAGTGATTGGCATATATTATCTTTGAGAATGTGCAAGAATAGCACTTTTTCTATGCCGATCTTGCAATGTACAAGATCAGCATGGAGGAACTGGAAGCCCACAAATTTTTAATATTGCAAGGCCTGCACAGAGGAGACGGCAGAAGGGCTTCAGTGCCAGTAGCAGCAATCAGTGCCTCCCCAATAGCCACGTGGCAGCAGTGACAATGGTAGCAGAGGAATGAGAAAGGCTCCAAGGTTGCTGGCAAAAGAAAGAGAGGGGTCTGCCTTCAGTATATGCACGTGTATTGTAGAATATGGAGGCAAAGAAGACACTTCAGGCAGCTTTCATCGCAGGCAGGAAAAGGACCTGAGCACAATTCAGCGCCCTCTTTTATTGTACATTCATACAAAGGCAGATGATGTGTCATTACATGATTGGCTACTTTCCCCATAGCAACAGACGAGTCTCTACACTATTGGCTTGGCTCAGGGGGTGTGCACGGATCATATCATTGGCTGCTGAAATCTATACCTCCTGACTTTGTCCTGCCTCTGACTAAGGAACACCCAGCCCCTCCCCCAGGAATTCAGGGCCAAGCACAAGCCAGAGAAATACATGATAGTCAAGTATCCTTTCCCAGGCAGAGACTTAAGCACAAGTGATGCTTTTATTCAGGCAAAGGTCAGGGAGAAGGGAAGTTAAGTGTTTAAACCCTGATGAAATGGCTTGCTGGCAAGCGCATATTTCCCACATCTCACCCTTTCTGTTTTTGTTTAGGCAGCTTAATAAAGCTTTAGACCCTTACTGAAATCTGTTATGTCTTGGTATGGGCTGGAAATAGGGGAAGGGGGATTATGGAGAGAAGAAAGCTGATTCGGTGTGGTGTGCCAACTGCCGATGAGCTCCTGAATCTCCATATCACCCAGAGCTGGTGCAGCGTGGTGTGCCAACGCTGCAGGGCTCAGGATTCCCTATTAGGCATCTTACAAGACATCTTTGTATCCGGGCTGAGAGCAAGGTTTCAATATGGATATGAGGTTGGGTATGCACTGAATACAGCATCACAGGCAGATAATTAAGACAATTACAGTAATTATAATAGAAATCACCCTTTTGAGACCCAAAATATCAGGGAGCCAGGACCATAGCCAGTCCCATGGAGAAGTAGGTATTCTGCCTGAAAATGGTGCATCAGCAACCATGGTTTCTATCTGCTCTATGGTATGTATGAGGTTTGCTTTATAGTCTGATATGTACACACAGCAATGAGATCCAATTAATGCACAAACACCACCCTTAGATGCTAAAATGGTGTCTAAGGTATAGCGGTTCTGTATTGCTACTTCTCTAATCTGAGAAACTTCTGTTGTGAGTAGTTTTAATGCATGGACTGTCTGATTAAATAGGGCAGTAGTCCAGTTAGCTAGGATGTGTAAGTCTCTGTAATTCATATCTGTCCCCATTGGGGGAAACAGGCTTCTAGCTATCTGAGTTTCTGTATACTTTTCTATGGGATTATTTATCGCCTCCCCTTTGTTACGGAGCCTTGCTTTGGGTAAATTTTTGACTGTATAGTATGAGGGGAGGATGTAGCCTAAAGTGCATCTGTCTCTCCATCTTGGGGAAATGTACATATATGCTCTACGCCCACATAACATCCATATGTTTCCTAACAGATTAGTGGACATGTCATTGGTTATCATTTGGGCTATATAACTACAAAGGGTAAATCCTTCATCCCCTCTATACTTTCTGTACTTGCTTGGGTCTCCCACTGCACATCCTGAAATCTGCCAATTGCATACCTATGTGGTATAATTATGAGTGTTCAGTGATTAATACAAAAGTTCGGTTACAATATGGATATTTCCCACCTGAATCCCCTTCCCATCCCCTGTATCATAGTCCCAACAAAGAGCGGCAGTCTCTTGAATACGGCTACCAATGTGTAGTATGGTATTATTAACTGGAGAGTTAATGAAAACACCTCTCTGTAAAGGATAATTAGTCCATACTGTAAGGTTAAATGGTACAGCATGCATCAGTAGTTCTCCGCAGGCTTGGGTTGGCATGTGTGTGCAGATCTAACAGTCTGTTCGATTCAACAGGTGTGAAAAGTTCTGTGCATCGAGGATGTACATGTTGTTCTGTCAGAGTCCTTGTTCTGAAATCGCCATAGCTGGAGAAATAAGGCAAAGGAGGAGGGTGCAGAACACAATTGTTAATGAGTTGGCATTCAGGCAAGAAAAGGCAGCTAATAGGTTCTCTGGAGTTTTCTCAAGGCCTTGCTGTTCCAAGAGTTGTGCAGATTGGTTGGATAGGGCCTTGATCTGTCCCCAGGTCATGTGGTGCTGCTTTTTGCAAGGAGTCCGGTCTCTGTCCTTCTGAGGGCTGTGGAGGCTCATGGAGAAGTTGGGGATCGGGTCCTGTAGACCTGGACACCTTTCCATCTTTCCACGGCTTGATATACCTGTGGAAGCAAGCAGAGAAACATATCCTCGTTCCCCATTTTAAGGGAACGGGACCGTACCAGACATTAAATATTCTATACAAAACTGATGGCTGTGGGTGACTAACCCTAGTCCCATAATGATTACTCATGGCTGTGTTCTTATGTGAACCTGATATGTTTGGATGATTTAAAGTAAACAATACTTTGTTCAGGGGGAAAATCCTACTTTGTTCAGGGGGAAAATCCAGGGGCATTCCCTCCTTTTTGTTTTTGTTTTCAAGAGCTCTTAAGGGTATGGTTGGCTCTCTCCACAATGGCTTGCCCTGTGGTGTTGTAGGGGATGCCAAATAAGTATTTAATGTTCAATTATTGACAAAATTCATGTAAAGGAATGGCTGCAGTAAATAGAGCCATTATCAGTTTTCAGAACAGAGGGTAACCCCATTATCAAGAAAGTTTTTATGCAGTGATCAATTTTCATTCAGTAAAATAGCATAAATGTAAATTAATCATTTAAAGGAAAAGTCATTTGCAGTAAGCAGAATCACAAATGACAAGTATGTCACTACATTACATTAATCACACAACAAAACCCACCCACACCAACTGGTGTACTCTAGTACACACCAATGTCAACAACCAAAAATAAACTGTGTACTAGTTAAAGAGCTAACATAACACCCAAAAAACGCCAAACAAATTTTAAACAAATTTTGTAAGACCCTCTATTCATGAGAAGACATATTATGTGTTCAACTCGTTTCTCATAGGGGTCACTATTGCTTTTAATCATTCAAATGTTCAATTTTTGTTATCTTTTTCAAAGTTTTTGTAAAAGTTCCTCAACCAATTTTTTTGGCAATCAAAATGCAACGGGTACTTATCCGCGCTGAAAAGGTCCCAGGTAACCCGACATGGCCATGTTTCGGACCGCTGTCCTGCTTCAGGGGAAAAGAAGGAAACCGATTCAGATACTTGTAGAAAACTTCTTCTTACGGCGTCTTTATTCTGTGCCGGTCAATTTAGAAATTGACCGGCACAGAATAAAGACGCCGTAAGAAGACGTTTTCTACAAGTATCTGAATCGGTTTCCTACAAGTTTTCTACAAGTATCTGAATCGGTTTCCTTCTTTTCCCCTGAAGCAGGACAGCGGTCCGAAACATGGCCATGTTGGGTTACCTGGGACCTTTTCAGCGTGGATAAGTACCCGTTGCATTTTGATTGCCAAAAAAATTGGTTGAGGAACTTTTACAAAAACTTTGAAAAAGATAACAAAAATTGAACATTTGAATGATTAAAAGCAATAGTGACCCCTATGAGAAACGAGTTGAACACATAATATGTCTTCTCGTGAATAGAGGGTCTTACAAAATTTGTTTAAAATTTGTTTGGCGTTTTTTGGGTGTTATGTTAGCTCTTTAACTAGTACACAGTTTATTTTTGGTTGTTGACTACATTACATTAAACATATGTTACACAAGACTGACACATATTCATTCATCCTGCGAATATTCATTCATAGTCTTCTTGACATCAAGACAGACAACAGATAACACATAATATGAGCTAAAAATGTTATCAAAAAGGTATCAAAAACAAAATTAGATCAGGGATCAAAAATCAAAAGTCAAAAGGTGTTAGAAAAATGTTAAGATAAACTGCAAAGTGTTCACCTTCACATCTCCTCATGGCAGGAAGGCTGTAAATCTGGAAAATATTAAAAACTGGCATACTGCAAAAAATTACTAAGGTAAGGATTAAAGTGAAATTCTTACTTTAACCTTGGATAAATCAATTCTATCATTCAATTTAATAAAATCAATTTGGATTTGCAAGAAAAGGCTTGGGAGGGATTGCTTTAGATGTAGCAACCTCTATCAGTAAAAATTTTAAGGTTCAGAATTCTGTATAAATTTTGTGAAAAAGAAAATAAAACTGAAGTGTCCTTAATACAGAAGGTCTGTAGGCCTGAAAAATAAAAACTATTATACAACAGAATTATTAAAACAATAATATAATATAACCGGTAGAATAACATAGCGCCTCCTAGTGGAGACACCATCATTACTTTATAGATTGCAACTATTGTTCCAGGTTGCAATCAATAATACTCTGAGCTTACTTTCAATGTGGAATATCAGAATAGAATTTCTTCATATAATTATTAGAATAGGAAATTAAACACGCTGTTCGCGCTAAAGTGACTGTAACTACTATTAAATGTCCTTGTCAGTAACCTCAGTTCAGTATTAAAGAAGTTTGAAAGTATGTTTGAAAGTATTAAAAAGATTAACAGAAAGAGAGTGAGACGAGGAAGGGCTAGTGCAGTAATGCATTGAAAGTTGAGGGAAAAGATTTGGAGCAGCAGGATATCTGATCTGTCTGAGTTATAACATATAGAAACTAGAGAGAGAAACTGCAGGACTAAGTCCAGTTTTTTTTTTCTTTTCAAAAGTTCTCCCTCCCTCCCCCATGAGTGGCAAGCAAGAGTTAACAGAAAGACAGTAAAGGGGGGGAGGAGCAGTGTTTCTCAAAAGAAAAGAACTGCACCCAAGGAGTTAATCCTTCAGTCAATAGGAACTAAAAGATAGCATTGTTTAACAATTTAGATAACATCAACCAGACACAATGGCTGGCAGGGACTTGCTGATTTCTTGCAGACAGATTCTATCTTTCTCCTGTAGGGAAAATTACAATAAGAATCTGTGCGCTGGCAATTCAAGCAATTGCTTATAAACTTAAATCTCAGAGAAATGGAGTCATTTTAAATGTGAGCCAAATTAATTTTGCAAGAAGTGAACATTTCACATGAAATTCACACAGCAATTGTTCAAATTTCAGTACAGTTTTAACATAAGGTTCTGCTTTCACTTTGTGGGGGAAAATACTCTCAAAGTATGCAGATTTTTTGTAACTGAATTCAAAGAGAAACTACTCCTTAAGCATGCAGTCCCTCTGCAACTGAACATCGAAGACCAAGAGAAACCATTTTTTCCAAATCTGTACTGTCTGTGCAATTACTCTGTTTAATCTGGACTGCAATAGGTCATTGAAGTGTATAATTAAATCATTTTTTTCATAGTGATTTTTTCTTTGCTTGTAACGCAGGAGTCTAATTAAATCATTTTTTTCATATTGATATTTTCTTTGCTTGTAACGCAGGAGTGCAGCTGCTTGGCCCAAGGTCTTATACGCTGATTTCTTTGAAGACCTGGGGGCATAGCCACTGCTCATGGCACTCCGGGCGGCACTCAACTCTATTGCTGCCACACCCAGCTCTTTAATCCCTTTTGTAATAGGAGAGGCTTGAATCCCTTTCAATAATTCCTCTCTTGTGAGATTTCCATGTTCTAGGTGAAATCCCATGCTGACCGCGGCACATAAATTGTTACCGGAAGCAGTGGTTTGAGATGGTAATTTACCTGGACAAATTGGTGATGCAGAGTCAATGACTGTCTCAGGCAATGGCAAATGGGGGTACAGGGAGTGGTTGGTGGGAGAAGGGGGTTGCAGGCAAGATGGAGGAAGGCTAGTTTTTCTGACCTCAGTGTTTTCAGTTTCCTGGGGCCTTTTCTCTGAGGTGGACGCAGAGGTAGCCTCAGCTTGAAGTCCTAATAATTCTTTTTCTGTAAGGTTTTCTTTCTGCTGTTTCTGCTGAAATTCAATGCTAATCACCCCACCCAGGCCAGGTTGTGGCTCAATTATTCTCAAGGACTGCTTTTCTAAAGAAGTGGGGAAGGTGTGAATGGGCTTGGGTGTGGGTATGGAGAGCTGATACAAAGAATTTGCTGTCTCTGAGGGAGACTGAGCATAAGATGGGGGAAGAGTATTCTGATTGAGTCTGCCTGCTTCTAAAAGCACATGGTTTGGAAATGCTGTCTTGAAACTTTTTTTTCCTATGTGTTCTATGGCCTCTGTACATTTTTGCCATAACAATAACTGCCTGATTGGGGACCTTGGAGCCGTATGAAGACAATTGCCTATTAAAATCCAGTCCTGGATATTCAGAGTTCCCGCCTGTGAATACCAAGGGCAACGGCAAGCTATTTCACTTATTAATTTTTCTAAGTCCCCCAGGCTGACTTGCGCTATTTTTCTTCTGGTGATGAAATAATGATTATTGATTATTTTCTGCAGCTCCTTGGCATGTAGCCTTTGCTGTACAGATAAATCACTTCCCATGCTCACGAATGTGGGGAACAAATTTACTGAGAAATACTTTAAAAATACTAAAAAGTACCTTAAAAATACTTACGATTGCAAATCTGTTGAACGGTACATACCTAAAGCTATGACCAGCCGAAATAAGCATGGAGTTTATCATCACGTGCGCGGGATCACCAGATGTTGAATATGGAGGCAAAGAAGACACTTCAGGCAGCTTTCATCGCAGGCAGGAAAAGGACCTGAGCACAATTCAGCGCCCTCTTTTATTGTACATTCATACAAAGGCAGATGATGTGTCATTACATGATTGGCTACTTTCCCCATAGCAACAGACGAGTCTCTACACTATTGGCTTGGCTCAGGGGGTGTGCACGGATCATATCATTGGCTGCTGAAATCTATACCTCCTGACTTTGTCCTGCCTCTGACTAAGGAACACCCAGCCCCTCCCCCAGGAATTCAGGGCCAAGCACAAGCCAGAGAAATACATGATAGTCAGGTATCCTTTCCCAGGCAGAGACTTAAGCACAAGTGATGCTTTTATTCAGGCAAAGGTCAGGGAGAAGGGAAGTTAAGTGTTTAAACCCTGATGAAATGGCTTGCTGGCAAGCGCATATTTCCCACATGTATGAATGGGAGTCTGTTGCGTCCGGACTCAGACGGCTTCGTCCCACATGCCTCACCTCAATATTCGCTTTCTCCACCAGCCTCGGGAAAATGTCGACCGCCGTGTCTGCTTGCTGCACTCCCTGACGTCCCCGGCACGGCTATAGCAAGACATTCTGCCGTGATTCACCTGAGGGCCTTCTTGGGTGTGCGCTCGCGCTACCCACGTCTATATTCCAACATTGGCATGAACTTCGGGAGCTTCCCCCTCGAGTGACATCACAACATCCGGGTATTTAGGCTGTCCATTTGCTGACTGACTTTGAGTTAGCAAGGATTGGATTCGTCCAGTCTAACTGCTCTGCCACTTCTTGATGCTGCTGGAAGCTCTCTCCACCCTCTGGGGTTCTACTAACTTGGGTACCCGCTCCTCGGGGGCCCTATGCTTCTTTCCAGGTGCCTATCCAGTATCCAGGTACTCACTCCTCGAGGACCTGAGTTGTCTATCTTGGTGCCTGCTACCATTACTTCTACCTGCTGGGAACTCCACCATTATAGTTATAAGAGTGTGAGTAATCTAACATCTACCAGTCTGTCTCACCTACAGCTCCCCATTGAAGATCTGCATCGGAGCTCCCTATACCACTATTGTGGGACGGGTCTCCTCAGCTGAGGACCCAAGACTGCTGCTGCAGTAATCTACTCACTACTGCCACCTCTGGTGAACTCTACAATCTGTACAATAAAGACTATCTCTGTGTTTGTGCATCTGAGTCTAGCCCGGTACTGCAGTTCCCTGTGGGGCTCCTCCCCGTGGGGGTGGCCATCACTGCAGCACCTAAGAATCCACCAAACACCTCAAACCATAAGAGATTGCTAACTCCATGGATTCGGCTCAGCTCAGCTCACCGCATTGCAGGCCATTCCAGGCCTGGCCCAGCGAATCTCCGAACAACAGAACTCGCTGGCTAGCTTGACTGTGGCCTTTAATCTACTGCACTCACAGATGAACGCTTCTACTACCACAGATAAAGAAGAAACACTGTCCGAAGTGACGGTTAAGACTGTTGTACCCCTCTCCGCTCCTACACGCTTCTCAGGGGAGGCCTGGAGATGTAGAGGATTCATCAACCAATGCTGCATGCATTTTGCCCTGCAACCTAACCATTTTCCTGTAGCGTATGCCAAGACCACATATATCCTCTCTTATTTGGATGGAAGAGCACTGGCTTGGGTTTCTCTGCTGTGGGAGCACGATGACCCCATCCTGAAGGATCTTACCGGGTTTTTGGAACTGTTCAACTCTGTATTTGATGACCCTGCCCAGTACATTACAACAGGATCTACATTGGTTTATCTGAAGCAAGGTAATAAACCTTTTCCAGACTTCACCATAGAGTTCAAGACTTTGGCTTCAGAGTTAAATTGGGACTCGAGATGCCTGAAGACACTCTTCTTTGAAGGCCTGAACTCCCGGCTAAAAGATGAACTGGTGGCTCGAGAAATGCCTGAGACCTTGGAGGACCTGATGAAGCTGGCCACAAGGATCGATCACCAACTTCGGGATAAGGTTCAAGAGGTCAAGAGTTCCAGAAGGCCTAGCCAGGGAGAAATCCGAGTCAAGACCATATCTAAGCCTATTCAATCTAATCCTGTTGCTGGCAAGGAAGAACCAATGCAACTAGGCCACAGTCACCTGACTTCTATAAGAGAAGAACACAAAAAAGATTGGGGCTCTACATGTACTGTGGAGAAGCTGGCCATGCTGTACAAATATGCCCAATCTGTCCGGGAAATAGCAGACCTAAGTCCTGTGGAAGGACTCTTCTTAGGTCTAACTGCATCCTCTCCTCCACTCTCTTTTCCAGTCTCCTTGATATGCGGACTGCTTGAATTTCAGACTCTTGCCCTAGTGGACTCCGGGGCAGGAGGAAACTTTATAATAAAACGTCTAGTGGAACATCTGCGGATCCCCACCACTACCATGACGCCTCTGCTACTACTATCCTCTATCCATGGAGAGCCTTTACCGGGTGAAGTAACCCTACTTACTGAACCAGTAAGTTTAAGGACAGGCGCTCTTCATACAGAGACCATTTCTTTCTTTGTGCTAGAGAAGGCTATGCACCCCCTAGTACTTGGGTTACCGTGGCTGCAAAAGCACATGCCTCAATTCAACTGGGCTACTCTGGAGCTTTCACATTGGGGTCCAGATTGTCATGGCAAGTGCCTGAAGGAAGTTTCTCCTATACCCTGCATGCCAACGATCCCATTGTTGCCTGGGCTACTGCCTCAATACGCATCTTTTCAAGATGTATTTTCGAAAGAACCTGCTGATGTACTACCTCCACACAGATCTTACGACTGTGCCATCAACTTGAAACTGAATGCTGAACCACCCAAGGGAAGGGTCTACCCCCTCTCTGTGGTAGAAAATAAAGCAATGTCTGAATACATCCAAGAAAATCTTCAAAAGAGTTTCATAAGGCTATCCAAGTCTCCTGCTGGGGCAGGCTTCTTCTTTATGGGGAGAAGGATGGAACCTTACGTCCATGCATTGATTATCGTGGTCTAAACATGATCACGGTCAAAGACCGCTATCCCTTACCACTCATCTCAGAGCTATTTGACAGACTACAGGGAGCCAAGATCTTCTCCAAGCTTGATCTTAAAGGAGCAAATAACCTTGTTTGTATTCGTTCAGGCGACGAATGGAAGACAGCATTTAATACCAGGGATGGACACTTTGAGTACTTAGTGATGCCCTTCGGCTTGTGCAATGCCCCAGCTGTCTTCCAAAACATGATGAACGACATCCTGCGTGACCTACTCTACCAATGTGTCGTTGTATACCTGGACGACATCCTGATATTCTCACAAGACCTGAATACCCACAAGGAGGATGTCAAGAGGGTTCTGCAGAGACTGTGGAAGAATCATCTATATGCAAAGCTGTCCAAATGCGAATTCCACAAGGAATCTGTACCTTTCTTAGGGTACATAGTGTCTAACAAAGGGTTCCAGATGGATCCTCAAAAGCTTGAGAGCATTCAGAAATGGACTCAACCCACTGGTCTAAAAGCTCTTAGACGATTTCTGGGATTCACTAATTACTACAGAACCTTCATAAAGAATTACGCCTCACTAACTGTGCCATTAATAGCTCTGACAAAGAAAGGTGCCAATGTTGCCAATTGGTCTATTGAGTCTGTCACTGCATTTCAAAAGCTGAAGGACGCTTTCTCTACTAAGTCATGTCTTCATCATCCGGATCCTGCATGCCCCTTCATCGTGGAGGTTGACGCCTCAGATGTTGGTGTAGGGGCTGTGTTAAGTCAGATCAGTGACTCCAAGATCCTATGTCCATGTTACTTTTTCTCCAGACGCTTCACGCCGGCAGAAAGAAATTACAGCATTGGAGATAAAGAGCTTCAGGCGATAAAGATGGTGTTCAAGGAGTGGCATCCCTGGCTTGAAGGCGCTCAACATCAAATCATGGTTTTTACAGACCATAAAAGCCTAGAATACCTTCACCATGCCCAGCGTCTCAACCATAGACAGGTGAGATGGTCCCTGTCCTTTAACAGGTTTGATTTAATCTTGAAATACCGACCTGGAGATAAAAACATCAGAGCGGATGCCCTATCTCACTCCTTCATATCTGAAGATGTACTTGATGCTCCGCAACATATCATTGACCCAGAGAGAGTCATTCTTTCTGCTACTCACCGAGTGCCCTCGGGCAAGACTATTGTGCCTAACAACCTCCAGAAGAAACTACTAGCATGGGCTCATGACTCTAAATTGGCTGGACGTCCCGGTTAATGGAGAATGCTGGTAAAGCTACAGCAATACTACTGGACTATGAAAGAAGACACCTTTGCTTACGTAGCGGCCTGTACCAACTGTGCCAGACAGAAGCCTGCGCCTGGATGTCCTTGGGGCCAACTTCAACCCTTGCCAGTACCAGACAAGCCCTGGATTCACATCGCCACGGACTTTGTGGTGGACTTACCACTCTCTGGGGGGGGGGGGGGGGCAACAATACTATCTGGGTAACAGTGGATTGCTTCTCAAAGATGGCTCACTTTGTGGCACTTCCTGGCTTACCAACTGCTAGTGAACTTGCAAAGCTTTTCATCAACCACATTTTACGCCTGCACAGCATGCCTAAACACATCGTTTCAGATAGAGGCGTACAATTCACAGCCAAATTCTGGAAGGCTTTGTGCAAGAAGTTTGATATCACTCTCAACTTCACTTCATCTTACCATCCTCAATCAAATGGCCAAACTGAGAGGATGAACCGTACCCTCAAGCAGTTCCTCTGTGCCTAAATTGGTTCACGTCAGAATGACTGGGCTGAACTGTTACCATGGGCCGAGTTTTCCATCAACTCTCATCCAGCAACATCTACTGGATCAACACCATTTGAAGTGGTATATGGATGACTACCTTCACCACCTTTGCCACTTCCGCTATCAGTGTCGTCCCCGGCAGCTCAAGCTACTGCCGATGAGATTCAACAACTATGGAAGAAGACCAAGGAGATTCTCATTAAAGCTGGAATCCGAGCTAAAAGGGGCTATGATGCTCATCACTGCAAGGCTCCTGACTTCAAGCCTAGTGATAAAGTCTGGCTGTCTACAAAACATCTTAGACGTAAGCTACCATCAGCTCGTTTCGCTCCACGCTATGTCGGACCATTTCCCATCCTCTGACGTCTGGACAACCTCTCCTACAGTCTCAGACTTCCCCCAGCAATGAAGATCCATAACGTGTTTCACGTCTCTCTATTGAAAGCGCTCGTTCTCAACAAATTCAGCACCAAGACACCAGATCCCCCTCCTATTGATGCAGAAGAGGACATCAAGTACAAAGTTGATGCTATACTTGATGTAAGGAAGACAGGCAGAGTTTGGGAATACCTCCTGTCATGGGAGGGCTATGGACCAGAAAATAACTTGTGGGAACCTATGGCTAATATCATGGACAAAGATGCTGAATCAGTATCACATCCTCAGAAACCAAGACCAGATAGAGGGTCTGGAGGAGGTCCTTTGAAGTGGGGTACTGTTGCATCCGTCGGACTCAGACAGCTTTGTCCCACATGCCTCACCTCAATATTCACTTTCTCCACCAGCCTTGGGAAAATAGCGACCGCTGCGTCTGCTTGCCGCACTCCCCGGCATCCCCGGAATGGCTATGACAAGGCATTCCACCTGATTCACCTGAGGACCTCCTAGGGTGCGCGCGTTACCCACGTCTATATTCCAATGTTGACGTGAACCTCGGGGGCGTCCCCCTCGAGTGACTTCACAACATCCGGGTATTTAGGTTGCCCATTTGATGACTGACTGAGTTAGCAAGGATTGGTTTCGTCCGGTCTAAGCTGCTCTGCCGCTTCTTTCTGCTGCTGGAAGCTCTCTCCACCCTCCGGGGTTCTAACTTGGGTACCCACTCCTCGGGGGCCCTATGCTTCTTTCCAGGTGCCTATCCAATATCCAGGTACTCACTCCTCGAGGGCCTGAGTTGTCTCTCTTGGTGCCTGCTACCATTACTTCTACCTACTGGGAACTTCACCATTACAGCTATAAGAGTGTGAGTAATCTAACATCTTCCAGTCTGTCTCATCTACAGCTCCCCATTGAAGATCTGCTTCGGAGCTCCCTGTACAACCATTGTGGGATGAGTCTCCTCAGCCAAGGACCCAAGACTGCTGCTGCAGTAATCTACTCACTACTGCCACCTCTGGTGAACTGTACAAGCTGTACAATAAAGACTATCTCTGTGTTTGTGCATCTGAGTCTAGCCTGGTACTGCAGTTCCCCATGGGGCTCCTCCCCATGGGAGTGGCCATCACTGCAGCACCTAAGAATCCACCAAACACCTCAAACCATAACAGAGTCTGCTTGAGGGTGTATGCGTGTGAATGCATGAGTGTCTGCCTGAGGGTGTGTCTTTGTATGAGAATAAATGGGTGTCTTCCTGGGGGTCTTTCTGTGTGAGAATAGGTGCCTTCCTATGTGTGTGTGTGAATGAATGGGAGCCTGTCTGGGGGGGGGGGGGTCTGTGTGTGCACGTAAGAATGAATGGGAGCTTGCCTGGGGGGTTGTGTGTGTGTATTTGAGGGAGCCAGAGAGAGTGAGAGCATGTGTGTATATGGGAGAATCCAGGGGAGTAAGAGTTTGTGTGTGGGGGGTGGGGGAGTGAGAGAGGGTCTTAGAGTCTGAGACTGTGTCTGTGAGATAGAGAGTTTGTGGATGTGTATAAGAGCATGTATGTGTGTGTATATGACAGTGTATGTGTGAGAGAAAATGGACATGTGAATATGTGTGAGAGAGAGAGGATAACATTTGCATGCCCCCCTAATCCTCGACAATCTCAGAGTGACTGGAAATCAACAGTTCCCAGGTATGGACAGCAGGGGCTCTTTAAAAATCCTTATTAGTTTTAATTATTGGGTATTATTTGATATATGTGCTGTTTTGAAATATTTTATTGGTGCTTGGGAAATTTTTAAAAAATGTATATGATTTTAATTAATAGAAATTATTCTGTTTTTCAGTAGTTTTAAAGTATTCTGTTATTAGTATGATTTTACAATTATAATTGATGCTTTATGTTTCTTGATTTTGTTTTATGAGGCACGGTGGTTCTGTTTTTCCATTGTTACACACAGAGTCTGGCTTCTTGGGGTTTCCATTTCAGTTTTTGTCTAACTTGTGATCCTTTATTCTGTATTTGGTGAGGGTCTGTCTCTGCTTTGTGCATGTGACCATGATGAGAGATTCTGCTAGCGTGTAGTGTCTGTGTAGGGATCTATAGCAATTTGGTTTATTTTGTTTCCCCAATAGGTGGTGTATTGGTATTCTGGGACCCAGTTTAATATTCACCTGTGCTTTTTCACAGGTAACATTCTTGTTATTTGAGTCCTGATGTAACTACCATTATGTTACAATAGGTTTGCTGTATAGATTTTGAGTATCTTTTTTTGTAGGGTTTTGTGTTAATTCACAACATCAGAATTTGAAAATATTTTTTTGCATGATGAGCTGTAAGGGAAACATCCAAACTCCATTGTTGGGTGAATTTCCATGGATGCACAGTATGTTACAGAACTGGAGGCGCAGGATTTATATTGACATTCTGTCCCTTGCTATATACACGCCAGACTTCACTCTCATAGCCATATAGAATTTGTTGAATGAAGCTATCAAATAATTTTAATAGTACTTCTACTAGAAGTGTGAAACTAGCCAGTTTTATAAATTTATGCAAAAGACACTTTGGAGTTTCTTATTAAGACTTTTTTTGTAGCCAATTTTAAAGCAGGAGGCCATGCTATAGAGATGGGTGTGATGAGAAAATGTCATTTTTGCTCCCCCACCTTAAGTCTTCTCTCTAGGGAAACGCCACTCATTTTCTGTGAACTTAAGCATTAGTACGAGAAGGAATGGGGGGGATGGACCCTGGAGAGACCACAAATGCATTGGCTCCTAGGCGCCGGAGACCCTCGGCATGCCACTGTGTCCTTGTTTGTCTGAGCCCTGTCTTGACCTGCATTCTGTTTCTATTTTGCCCAGTCCTGGCCTTGGTTTCTTACTTGTCCTGTCTCTGTTTTGCCTTGTTCTTATCTTTGAAACTCTGGTGTCTTCTCTTTATGGCCCCTGCATTGTCTTGAACTCTGTTCCAGTTTTGTCCTGCCTTTGCTCTGCGCTTATTTTCCCTATTCCTGTCTCCTTATCTGCCTTGGTTCCTGCCTGCTCTGCTTTTTCTCCACTTGGGCTTACTTATCATTCCTGATCCAGCCTGACCTTTGACATTGCTTTGCTTGCCGCCAGCCCTTACCTTGCCTCATTTCTGCTTGAACCACCTTCAAGTGCACCGCTAGCAAAATCCTACTGGCCACCAGAACCTGCGGGCTCAATCCAATTGGGAGGTGGCTGGTCAGGCAGAAGACCTTGCACTGCCTAGCTCCTGAGCCCTGTGCTGCTCCTGTCTGGGGATTACCTTTAACTGGCCTGCATGGCCATGATAGTAGTAACCCTATAGCAGTAGGACTTTTCTTATTCAATCAAAATAATTTGGATTTGTAATTTCATTTTAATTGCTAATTTATAAACATTTGATATTCTTCCTTTTCCTAAATTAGTCTCATGGCAGATTACAATTAAAATTACTATCCAAAACTGCAATCAATTTAAGATACTAAGCACGAGATTAGAGCAAGTGTACAAGTATGGCTAAAGATGAGGAAGAGTGTAAGAAGTAATCTTGATTGAAACAGAATATATAGTAGATAATAAAGGGTCTAGAGGGTGAAATGGATAGCAAGAGTATAAAAATGGATACAAGAATACAGATGCATGTATATTGTAATAAGGTAAGCACTTTGTGCCAAGGTAGTAAGAATAAATTAAGTAGGAGCAGTGCAGTGATGGACGAGGTTGTGTACTCATGATCAAGAAATTCTACAATTCAGTTAGTAGAGAGAAGAGTGTCTGACTTGCAAGTTTCTAACTAAACTAGATTCAGATTTGCTTCAGAAACAGCCATAGTCACATTGAGGATAGATGACCTGGAAGCACATTTCTATTACCTGGGTACATAAGAACATAGACTAGAACTGCAAATATATGGGTAGATTTGTATTGGCCTGTGCTTGTAAATTCCGGCCATTACATGTGTGGCTGGGCCTTGTGCTCGCCGAGCCAATTTTCAACAATTTCCCGGCAATGCGTGTAAAGGCTGGTATGCACAGAAATGCCAGGCTAAAGGAAATGGGCGGTCCAGGGGGGGCGGGAAGTGGCGGGACTGGAGGCGGCTGGGTACTGCGGCCATTTGCTGGATTATAAAATCCAGCGCGTGGCCCCCAGATTTTATAACAGGTGCACACCAGTGCGCGCATGTTATAAAATAGATGCGTTCATGTGCGCATGCTGCGAAGCATGCGCTTCTTTTAAAATCTACCCCATAGAGAGGTAAACTGTAAACACAGATTATCCTATATAGTAGTAAAAAAAGTTTAGAATTGCATGGCAACTTGAAAGAGCACATTTTATGACTCCATGACCTGGATGTGTGTGCCACAGAAGCACCAAGGTTCTGGGTGTCTTGATTTAGACATTTCAACAGTATTGGAATATACAGTTGTGGCTGAAGATTATCGGGCTAAAATATTGGTTACTTTTCTTTCTAAGAAAGATCGTGATATAGGGCTCTCATCTTTTATTTATGGGATTCAAAGTGTGAATTTTCCCTGATTTCTGTAGAGCAACCTAGAAGAGAAGGAAAACATTTTTGGTTATGTGAAGTGAGGTTGAGGCTTACTGAGATTTCCTTGTAAATGTCTGATTACTTTTCCTACAGAAAAGTTTGTATTTCTTGAACTCTCACAGCTTAATTTCTTTATTGGTTCTAGAGCTTCTAGCAGTAGGGGGGACCTCTGGTTTCTGTTCCTTGATGTACTGAGTATGGTTACATGGGGTGGATAGTGGATTCTTTGGCTTAATTTGTCTCAAGTTTGTCCTCTTGGAAAAAATTTCCTTTTCTATTTTCATATTGCCAGACTCCCTATGTTTCTGGATCTCCTTCAGTATATATTGGTTTCTGTATGTAAAGTACTTGACTTTTTTTTCTTTAGTGGTTTATTACTTAATATATTTCACTGTGTTCTGCATTTTCTTTTTGTAAGTTTATACTTCTGTATATTATTAATGCCTAAATAAAAAGGATAGTAGGTAAGGCTACGTGTTCAAGAGATAGACGTTCCTAAGATTCCAAGAATTGTGGGGATGGTGTATAACTATATACATATATGTAAATGGTTTAAAAGCTTTAGCCTTATTTAATAATACTTATCTGACAAATCCGGATTTGTGATTTGTGGTTTATGGAAATATTTATTCCGTGATGTGTGGAATTATGTATTTCTTGCTTATCTGAGAAGGGAACTGATTGTTATTTGAAGATTTAAATTGTCTTGTTTTAAATGTGAACAACTGAATATTGTTGTTGAAAATAACTTTTAAATCATCTCTTGATTATTGATCACCTTAGACATAATACATTTTATATTAATCAGAAATTTATCTTTGACAATTTCTTATTTTTCTTATGAAGATATCTGGTATGAGAATACTTGACCCACGGACCGTTGAATGCAAAATATACAAACAAGATAGGAGAACACAGCAGGTACAAACCAGAAAGCTAGAGACAGATAACATTTACAGACACATATATATTTCCCCATTATGGAAAATTTAGACATGTATAGGGAAATAATTGTGAGGTGAATATCATTCAGCCACAATTGGCTCTCAGGCCTTCACAACTCTAAGGGTCTCTCATCAACTAAAGGGACACTCTTGCTCCCTTCCAGGAGCTGCGGTATTATTAACACTTTTTCCAGGACAAGAGCAGCAATAAAACAAAACACTCATTAGCAGACTTAGTACAACAAGTTCAAAGCAAAGAATTAGTCAAGATAAAAGACTCCCCTCATACTACCAGATAACACTGAACCCATCAAAGAGTTGTCTGCTACACAGAAAAGTAGCAGACAAGACATATCAGACTTAGAACTGAGAGGAAGACTCACTAGGGATAGTTCTTCTTGTTATGGCTCCGGTCCGGGCGGACTATGGGGAACACCACCCTTGGAGTGGTGTGTGGGGGGCAGGGAAAGGCTGGAGCATGGCTTGGGCAGTCTGCCAAGGCTGGATCAAGATCTGGACAGCCTGGTACAGCTAAAGCTGTACCAGGCTGTCCAGATCTTGATCCAGCCTGGTACAGCTGGATCAAGATCTGGACAGCCTGTTTAGACATCTATATATTATTAATGCCTAAATAAAACATTTTTTTAAAAAGGAGATATGCAGTTAGCACCTTTGCTGCAACTCCCAACTACAATCTATTTGCATTTATGCAGATGGTCCTCCAGGGCTAGTACTCGCAGACGACGTACAGATCGTGATCCCCATAAAAGAATCAATCTCAAAAACGATGGAATACTGGGATAGTTGCTTATTAGAAATCAAACATCTCCTCACCAACCTAAACCTCGTCCTCAATGCTTCGAAAACGGAATACCTGCTCATATCACCGGAAAACAACAACACACATTCAAAGCCACCAGCCCTCCTTCAAACCGCTCACGTAAGAGACCTAGGAGCCATCTTAGACAACCGTCTTAACATCAAACCATTCATTAACCAAACCACCAAAGATTGCTTCCACAAATTACATATTCTGAAAAGAATAAAGCCACTTTTCCACACTCAGGACTTTAGAACAATCTTGCAAGCAATAATCTTTTCCAAACTAGATTATTGCAACTCACTACTACTAGGCCTCCCAGCTTCTTATACCAAGCCTCTACAAATGGTACAGAACACAGCAGCCAGAATCCTTACAAACTCCAGGAAAATCGATCACATCTCCCCTATCCTCAAAGACCTTCATTGGTTACCGATCCACTACAGAATCATGTACAAATCCATCAATATCATCTACAAGGCTATCCACCAACACACTCAACTCGACCTACAAATCCCATTTAGGCATTAATAATATATAGATGTCTAAACTTTCAAAAAGAAAATGCAGAACACAGTGAACTATATTAAGTAATAAACCACTAAAGAAAAAAAGTCAAGTACTTTGCATACAGAAACCAATATATACAGGAGTAGATCCAGAAACATAGGGAGTCTGGCAATATGAAAATAAGAAGGAGACTTTTTCCAAGAGGATATACATTTGAGACAAATTAAGCCAAAGTATCCACCCCATGTAACCCCTCTCAACACATCAAGGAACAGAAACCAGAGGTGTCCCCCCCCCCCCCCCCACTACTGCTGGAAGTTCTAGAACCAATAAAGAAATTAAGCTGTGAGGGTTCAAAGAATACAAACTTTTCTGTAGGAGAAGTAATCAGACATTTACAAGGAAATCTCAGTAAGCCTCAACCTCACTTCACATAACCAAAAATATTTTCCTTCTCTCCTAGGTTGCTCTACAGAAATCAGGAAAAATTCACACTTTGAACCCCATAAATAAAAGATTCCTATAATCATGATCTTTCTTAGAAGGAAAAGTAACCAACATTTTAGCCCGATAATCTTCAGCCACAACTGTATATTCCAATACTGCTGAAATGTCTAAATCAAGACACCCAGACCCTTGGTGCTCCTGTAGCACACACATCCAGGTCATGGAGTAATAAAATATGCTCTTTGAAGTTGCCATGCAATTCTAAACCTTTTTTTTACTACTATATAAAAGAATCTATGTTTACAGTATACCTCTCTATTCTTACAGTTCTAGTCTTTCAAGAGCAGATCTACAAATCCTTGAATAATTTGGGATCAGAGCATGGGAGCAAAATGTTCTGGGATTCATGAAGTTACCTTAACACCTAACTGTAATTAATAGATATATTTTTCTTATTTGAAACTCAAATTTGCCAAGCTGGAAAAAAATTAAAATGGAGAAAGAATGTAAACAAATTGGTGAATCCATATTGATTACACAGCACTATTTACACAATTTCTGAACTTACTTGGCTTTCTCTCTGAAGGGTTAATTAGCTTCATCCCTATGATGTCATTGAAGTTGTGTTCTTCATTTACTCCACCAAAGATGAAAAGCTGTTAACAAAAACATTTCTATTTTCTATTTGTACAGTGACAAATGTATATGATGTTGTGCAATATATAATAAATAGAACAATACAGAGTACAATAAATGACCAATATGTACAGCATAGATACAAATAGTATCTGTCATATATGAAATATAATCTAGCTGTGTAAAATTCAAGTGGTAACCTTCCCTGCCTGTTACCTCATTAATATACAAAGACAACTAAATGAGACCTGTTGCATTTAAAAGAACAGTTTTATGTTGAACAAATAAAAAATATTGAAACCTTTCTCTCCCTACACACTTTTTGAAGTGACTAAATATTGTTTACAAAAATAATGGGTTATCTAAAGAAGCAACCCTTTTTCTCTAAACCACTTTAGAGGCTTGAAATACCAAGGGGACAGAGAGAGGCAAGTTACCATGGGGTAAGGACTTATCCAGCTAGATCAAAACCTCTGAAAATTGGCCAACATAACAGGTTAAATTTAGCTTGCTAAATTTCACTAGATGGCTAAATTTAGCCAGACAAATTACAGGCGGGCCTGGGGGTCGGATAATGATAGAGATGTGCATCATTTTTTTTGTTTCATTCAATTAATGCACACTAAAAATTAGTGTGAACTAACACAGGTTAGTTCATACTATCTCACATTAATGCACACTAATTGAGAGTTAGTGCACCCTGACTTGCAATTAGTGTGCAATAAAATGAAAAAAGTCTAAAGCTAGAAATTTTAAAACCAAAACAAAATGAAAATTTTTGGCTGCATACTAGCTACCCAATTTAGCCAAGCATTTTTGAAACTGCAATACTAGTTCTAACTTTATCCATCCACTCTCCCTCTGGTTCTTTTAAGTATAAACCACAAAAAACAAGACATCATGAAGCACGCCCTAAATAAACTCAAAACAAACAAATTGGGGAATTATGTTGTGTACTCTGGTGTCCAGTAGCACTAATATGAGTTATAACCTTATATTGGTAATTAAAAAGTGCAATGTCTGAATACTTTCAAAAAAAATTTTTTAAATTATATTTAATTAATTTTGGGCTTTTTTTGTATATAAAACCACCCTTAAATGTTGATCCAATATTACTATATCATTACTCTCCTTCTTTAACGGTCAACCCAACTCACTTGCGTGTGCGTTAGCCAAGGTTCTTCGCTTATTAAGCTGAAATGCAGTATAAAACTGTCCCTTTTAACTCTCTATTGCATTTCCTATTAAATGGGAGTAAAACCAGAACTCAATCAACATGTCCTGTAAATCTGGAGCCAGTTGGTAATCCTAGTCAGCAGTGGCTCTGAAACTGCTGAGTCAGTGCTGTCAGCTGTGTCTTGGCATGCCCATGTGACACCAAGCACCCCCAGTACAGGTGCATAACTTCACATGCAGATGTTTGTCAGCTATGGGATGAGGCTGTAAAAAGGTGTTGTGCCCATCAGTCGCAGACGGCTGCGACCTTTGCTGCTCACCTTTCTTTTCCCTGCACCAGCGATTCTTGGAGCCATGGTGGCCTCAGCCTGCAAACTCCGACTTCCTCAGGATGGAATGGGTGATCCTGTCCACCATCTTGAATCGTGGATTACCTAGGGCACGCGCACCTGGCCCTCTCTTATTCATGTCATGGTGGGAACCTCGGGGGGCGTCCCCTCTGCATGACGTCACCCGCCAAGTGTATTTATACCATCCAGCCTATGCTTTCTATGAGTTAGCAAAGACTTCCTTCCTGCTTATTCCACTCTTTTGAAGACGCTTCGCTTCACTACTCTGAACTGGTTCCTGAACTCCTGGACTTAGAATGCCATAGGTACCCACTCCTCGGGGGCCTTGTTACCTTCTGGCTATCTGCTCCTCGGAGGGCCTTCTTGCCTGGAGAATCCATTCTTCCTTGTTGGGACCCTGACTGTTCAGCCTTGTGAGTGCTACTCTCGCTTCTACCATCTTGCTGATGGATCCGCCGGTGTACTCCATGCCTCGGGCCACTACCGTGCTCAGCCCAGCTACCTTTCTACACTACGGAGTGAGTACCATCATCTACATTGTGCTGCTGACCTCCTGCACCTCTCTGAACTACTACTCGCTGATCCTCTGCATATCCCACGCTGCGGGCCACTACAGGATCTACTGAGAGGTATGTCATCATGAGAGGAGTTCCCTGGCGTACCCTGCTCTGCGGGCCACTACCAGGGATACCATCATCGAGCAGCGTTACTACTATGGACTGTGTCTTCTCTCCACGCTGTGGGTAATACCCATATTTCCAGTATAATAAAGTCTCTTACATCTGTGTCCGTCTCAGCTGAGGCCAAGCCTATCATAGTGAGTCCCCACAAGGCTCCACCCTGTGGGTGGAGTCAGCTCTCACTACGATCCAGGGTCCACAACCATACCAGATTATAACAGATTGCTAACTCCATGGACCTGGCTCAGATCTCAGCCCTGCAGGCCATTCCTGACCTGGCCCAACAACAGAGGACCTTAGAGACATTGACTACTGCTTTTAATCATTTGAATTCTCAACTGAACAGTTCTACAATGTCGGATAAAGATGCCTCATCGTAAGTGGTTCCCGTTCAAACTGCTGTGCCTTTACCAGCCCCCACTCGCTTCTCAGGAGACCCTCTGTTATGTAGGGACTTTCTCAACCAGTGCTGTATGCACTTCTCGCTACAACCAACGTATTTCCCTACTTTACTAGCCAAGACCACATATATCCTGTCTCTTTTAGACGGGCCCTCCCGTCTAAAAGAGACAGGATATACGTGGTCTGGGCTTCACACCTATGGGAACGCATTGACCCTATCCTCAGTGACTTGCCAGGTTTTCTTGCTCTCAAGTCAGTATTTGACGATTCGGCTTGCAAGACTGTCACTGGATCTGCTCTTTTACACCTCCAATAAGGAGTTAAGTCACTTCCGGACTATGTTATTGAATTTAAGACCCTGTCTTCAGAGCTTCATTGGGACCTGGGGTGCTTACGTGCAATTTTTCTAGAGGGTCTTCATTCCTGCATTAAGGATGAATTCGCCGCATATGATTTGCCTGATACCTTGGACTCACTTATATACCTCGCAGGCAGAATTGATCATCGCCTGCATGAATGTTCCTCTGAGGTAAAGTGTTCCAAGAAACAGCCATCTGGGAATACACGACCAACACTGGCAACTCAGACTCAGCCTTCCCCTGTCACTGTTGTGACCGTCGGTCTACGACGGCTTTGCCCCGCCTACCTTACTCTTCTTGCGGCTCCTCCCGCTCACCTTGGACTACTGGATGCCGCAGCGTCTGTCTGCCGACCTCTCCGGTGTCCCCGGACCGGCTTTGGTGCTGCTTCCTGCCATGCTCCTACAAGGTACCATAGGGTACGCATGTGCACGCCGCCCTCATCTTTAATTTCTCTTTGGCACGAACCTCAGGGGCGTCCCCCTGAGATGACGTCACGCTGCCTGGATATTTAAGCCTACCTGTTTTTCCAGTTAGCAACAACTCGGATTACTATGGATGGGATTCGCTCTCCGTACTGAAGCTACTCTGTCACTCCAGTGTTATCTGGAACTCTTACTGCTAACGGGGTACCCACTCCTCGGGGGCCTCCTGCTTCTTTCAGGTGCTATCAGGAAACCAGTACTCGCTTCTCAAGGGTCCATGTTCCCTGAGTCGCTGCCTGCATCTACAATCCTTTCTACTTGGAAGACTTCACTAACAGTATCCATCTGTGATTACAACACAGTACTGCTTCCCTGGAATCAGATACTCGCTCCTTGAGAGCCTGCCCTCTGTTCCAGTGCCAGACCTCTCGTCTAGTGGAACCGCTGTGTGAGTACAATACCACTGAGTCTCCCTGCTCTAAGGGATCAGGTACTCGCTCCTTGAGGGCCTGCTCTCCCTGTCTCAGAGCTTCTCCTAGTCTATCTCACTGTGTACTCATAACTCTCAGTCTTTTTCCACTACAGCACAGCCAAGCAGAGGATCCGCTGTTCCAGCATCCTGTGGGATACTCGCCCAGCTGGGCTCAACATCAAAGGTCTTTTGCAGAAGGCGGGACAATGGGCCAAGAAATGTTATGACGCTCATCACAGAGCAGCACCTCAATTCCAACCAAGAGACAAGGTATTGCTCAGTACCAAAATCATCCATCTCAAGCTGCCATCTGTTCAATTCGCTCCACGCTACATTGGTCCTTTCTCCATTCTCCACTGCCTGGAACCTGTAACTTACAGCTTGCATTTACCCACTTCCATGAAGATACACTTCGCCTTTCACGTATCTCTCTTGAAGCCACTCATCCTCTCCGAATTTTCCAAAAAGAATCCGGACCCACAGCCTCTTTCTGCTGAAGAGGACATTACATACCAAGTGGATGAAATTTTGGATGTATGCAAATGTGGAAAGCATTGGGAATACCTATTATCCTGGGAAGGATATGGGCCGGAAGAAAACAGCTGGGAACTGCTATTAACATCCTAGACAAGGACTTAATTCACAATTTTCATCTAACTCATCCAAGGAAGCCAAAACCCCCTGGGAGGGGCCCTAAGAAGGGATTACTGTTGCGCCCATCAGTCGCAGGTGGCTGCGACCTTTGCTGCTCACCTCTCTTTTCCCTGCACCAGCAACTCTTGGAGTCAAGGTGGCCTCAGCCTGCAAATGCAGACTTCCTCGGCATCCCTGGGACAGCGTGGGCGATCCCATCCACCATCTTGAATCGTGGATTACCTAGGGCGCGCGCGCGCCAGGCCCCCTCTTATTCATGTCATGGCGGGAACCTCGGGGGCATCCCCTCCGCATGACGTCACCCGACAAGTGTATTTATACCATCCAGCCTATGCTTCCTACGAGTTAGCAAGGATTTCCTTCCTGCTTATTCCACTGCTTTGGAGACGCTTCACTACTCTGAACTGGTTCCTGAACTCCTGGACTTAGAACGCCTTAGGTACCCGCTCTTCGGGGGCCTTGTTATGTTCTGGCTATCCATTCCTTGGAGGGCCTTCTTGACTGGAGAATCCATTCTTCCTCATTGGGACCCTGCCTATTCAGCCTTGTGAGTGCTACTCTCGCTTCTACCATCTTGCTGACGGATCCGCCGGTGTACCCCATGCCTCGGGCCACTACCATGCTCATCCCAGCTACCTTTCTACACTACGGAGTGAGTACCATCATCTACATTGTGCTGCTGACCTCCTGCATCTCTCTGAACTACTACTCGTTGATCCTCTGCATACCCCACTCTGTGGGCTACTACTGGTTCTACTCTAAGAGGTGTGTCATCACGAGAGGAGTTCCCTGGCATACCCTGCTCTGCGGGCCACTACCAGGGATACCATCATCGAGCAGCCTTACTACTCTGGACTATGTCTTCTTCCATGCTGTGGGTAATACCCACGTTTCCAGTATAATAAAGTCTCTTACATCTGTGTCCGTCTCAGCTGAGGCCACACCTATTGTAGTGAGTCCCCACAGGGCTTCTCCCTGTGGGTGGAGTCAGCTCTCACTACGATCCAGGGTCCACAAGCATTAGGGATGTGAATCGTTTTTTGACGATTTAAAAAAATCGTCCGATATTTTTTAAATCGTCAAAAATCGGTACAGTGCGCAATACAATAGACATTTTCACGATTTATCATGAAAAATCGTTACTCCCATTAGTGTCCACTAACGGGAGTTATTTGGGGGGAGGGCGGGAAAACTGGCACACCAAAACAACCCCTAAACCCACCCTGACCCTATAAAACTAATCCCTTACCTTCTCCCACCCCCCTGAACCCCCCCAAAACTTTTTACGAGTACCTGGTGGTCCAGTGGGGGCACGGGGACCAATCTCCCGCTCTCGGGCCATCGGCGCCATTTTGACTGCCACTCAAAAATGGCGCCGATGGCCCGATTAAAAAAAACCCCACCCGACCCTTTCAAGATGACCCCTTAGCTTCTCCCACCCTCCCGATCCCCCCAAAACATTTTTAAATTACCTGGTGCTCTAGTGGTGGTCCCGGGAGCGATCTCCCGTTCTCGGGCCGTCGGCTGCCAATCATAAAGATGGCGCCGATGGCCCTTTGCCCTTACCTTGTGACAGGGTATCTGTGCCATTGGCCGGCCCCTGTCACATGGTAGGAGCACTGGCTGGCCGGCGCCATCTTTAAAGATGGCCACCACCATTGTAAAGATACCCTGTCACATGGTAAGGGCAAAGGGCCATCGGCGCCATCTTTATGAGTGGCAGCCGACGGCCGAGAACGGGAGATCGCTCCCGGGACCACCACTAGAGCACAAAGTAATTTAAAAATGTTTTGGGGGGATCGGGAGGGTGGGAGAAGTTAAAGGTCATCTTTAAAGGGTTGGGTGGGTTTTTTTTTAATCGGGCCATCAGCGCCATTTTTGAGTGGCAGTCAAAATGGCACCGATGGCCCGAGAGCGGGGGATCGGTCTCCGCGCCCTCACTGGACCACCAGGTACTCGTAAAAAGTTTTGGGGGGGGGGGTTCGGGGGGTGGGGGAAGGTAAGGGGTCAATTTTAAATGGTCGGGCCTCACTAAAAGAAATTGACGATGTGAATCGGAACCAATTCCGATTCTCATCTCCAGCGATCAGATTTCTTTCTTCCTCCAGCCAAACCCGATCGTTAAGACGATCGGGCACACGATTCACATCTCTAACAACCATACCAGATTATAACAAAAGGGAACTCTGTCATTGATACCTTAAAATGTCTACCTGTACCTTTAGGCTTCAAGAGCTAATTGTGATTTAAAGCATTTCTAGAGCAGTTGCTCTCCATGCTCGAACCCAACTGGAGTCCCATCACACCTATGGCACTATCTCACCCACATGTGAGGGCTAGGACAGGGTCCAATGGGAAGGCCTACCAAGCCAAACACCGCTAGCTAGGCCAAGCTATGAACACTGTGTTGGCAGTCTTATACAAACTGTCTAGCAATACATGCCTCTTTTAGATTTACTATCAGGCAGAAAATATAATGCCAGCCACATGTATTTGATGTTATCTTTACTTTGACTAGTGTTTTTCAAGTACAATCTACTGTTCCATGGGAAGAGGAATCCTAAGAAGGCATACGTGTTTTCTGTTACATACTAACTAGGGATGTGAATCGTTTTTTGACGATTTAAAATATCGTCCGATATATTTTAAATCATCAAAAATCGTTAGAGGCGATATACAATAGGAATTCCCCCGATTTATCGTCAAAAATCGTAAATCGGGGGAAGGGGGAGGGGAAGGGGGAGGGCGGGAAAACCGGCACACTAAAACAACCCTAAAACCCACCCCGACCCTTTAAAATAAATCCCCCACCCTCCCGAACCCCCCCAAAATGTCTTAAATTACCTGGGGTCCAGTGGGGGGTCCCGGTGTGATCTTCCACTCTCGGGCCACGGGTGCGTTAATAGAAATGGCGCCGGCGCTACCTTTGCCCTGTTGGGCTACCTTTGCCCTGTCCATATGGCCATACGGCAGGCGCCATTTTGCAATACGGCAATATGGCCATACGGCCAGCGCCATTTTGCAATACGGCAATACGATTCGAGTGCAGGAGGTCGCTCCCAGACCCCCGCTGGACTTTTGGCAAGTCTTGTGGGGGTCAGGAGGCCCCCCCAAGCTGGCCAAAAGTCCCTGGGGGTCCAGCGGGGGTCCGGGAGCGATCTCCTGCGCTCGTGACGTCGGGGGACAGGAACCAAAATGGCGCCGCGCCATTTCTATTAACGCACCCGTGGCCCGAGAGTGTAAGATCACACCGGGACCCCCCCACTGGACCCCAGGTAATTTAAGACATTTTGGGGGGGTTCGGGAGGGTGGGGGATTTATTTTAAATGGTCGGGGTGGGTTTTAGGGTTGTTTTAGTGTGCCGGTTTTCCCGCCCTCCCCCGATTTACGATTTACACGATTTAAAAAAAAACAAAACCGCGACGATCCGATTCCCTCCCCCCCCCCAGCCAAAATCGATCGTTAAGACGATCGATCACACGATTCACATCTCTAATACTAACCAAGATAGAGGAGAAGTGAATGAAAGAAAAATGATAGAGAGAAGAGCAGCAGCAAATACTCTACTGGCCTCCCTTCCCTGGAAGGGGAAAAGGTAGGTGAGGCCTAACAGGCAAAGTAGCAGTCTATAAGGTTTTGCCAAACCTGGCTGCCATTCAATATGGTGTCCTTAACAGGTGCACATGGGTGATCCAGGGTATAGCATGGCATAGAATGAGATTATGGAATACACAGCAGAGCAGCACTATATCTCCTACTTTGGGTGGGGCATATATTAAAGCTCCACCCATTTTGTTCAAACTACGAAATCTACTTTTGAGAAGTCCGAAGGTGCATTCTATGACATTGCAGATAGAATACAAGGCCTCATTGTACCTCATTTCCCTCGAGATGTGGAAATGGCAATGGGTGAGAAGCCAGGTCCTGCAACCGTAGCTACAATCTCCTGAAGCAAAGACAGATTTACGGCATCAATCACAGCACAGTCACTTGGAGATCTAGCTGCCAAACCACAGCATGCTTTAAAAACAGTAGAAGCTAGCCTGTAGTTTAGTCCGAGCCTTAAAAGCTGATTTCCCTACCCCAAGTGCATGCCTCATTGTTCTGGGACAGTATATGTCCAGGATAGCAGTAGCTGAATATAGCTCAGATCTTCTGGACTGCTAAATCACATCTGGGGATTCCAACAAATGCGTGCCAGGCCCTCACAACCAAGCTAAGGCTGCTCTTCGTAGCAGTCAGCCAACCTTTAAGCAATATATAAGAGCTGCCACACCTGTCCTAGCAGAAAAATTGCTACCTCATAGTCTGATTGGGCAAGTCCCTGACTGCGCTGCAGTATGTCCTCCTGACATACCAATTTGTGAGCCCTGGCCCCCAAAATGCACAGGCCACTGCTTCTGGTTAACTGTGTGATAGACAAGACAAACTGTGCCCGACATCCTAACTGAGCCATCACTAACAGGACACACCTGATCTGGAAGTACCAGCAGTGTGGACATTTAAAGGTTGTGATTAACCAGTGAGATTTCAACTGCTCAAAATGGGAGGACTGGAAAAGGCCAAAGTTTAAAGTGAACCTGTAGAAGATGTGTAGTGGCTGCTCTCTCACCAAACCATATGGCAAGTGCATTGTTTGGCCTTACAAGAAGAGCAGGCCTCTTGAGCATGGGGAGAGAAAGGCAAGCCCTGGCACAATGGCTTGCAGACCTAACTGTACAAGCCACTTGTCATGTCAGCGATGCTGTTGCATCCTCCACAGCATTCAAGCGTCACAGCCTGCTTGCACATTGATAGAATGAAAGATCTTTCTGTTGCAGAAGATCTCCTCCCTTTCACAGGGTGGGATGATGGCCCTGTGAGTACAGAATATTCTGAAAGTTTGTGAAGGCATAAAAGCCTCTCTTCAATAGGGATGTGAATCGTGTCCTCGATCGTCTTAACGATCGATTTCGGCTGGGAGGGGGAGGGAATCGTATTGTTGCCGTTTGGGGGGGTAAAATATCGTGAAAAATCGTTAAAAATCGAAAAATCGGCACATTAAAACCCCCTAAAACCCACCCCCGACCCTTTAAATTAAATCCCCCACCCTCCCGAACCCCATCTCTCGCCGGAACATCGTTAAAAATCGAAAAATCGAAAAATCGAAAAACCGGCACACTAAAACCCCCTAAAACCCACCCCCGACCCTTTAAATTAAATCCCCCACCCCCCCGAACCCCCCCCCCAAATAACTTCAATAACCTGCGGGTCCAGCGGCGGTCCGGAACGGGCTCCTGCTCCTCAATCTTGTCGTCTTCAGCCGGCGCCATTTTCCAAAATGGCGGCGGCCATAGACGAAAAAGATTGGACGGCAGGAGGTCCTTCCGGACCCCCGCTGGACTTTTGGCAAGTCTCGTGGGGGTCAGGAGGCCCCCCACAAGCTGGCCAAAAGTTCCTGGAGGTCCAGCGGGGGTCAGGGAGCGATTTCCCGCCGCGAATCGTTTTCGTACGGAAAATGGCGCCGGCCATACGCGTATGGCCGGCGCCATTTTCCGTATGGAAAATGGCGCCGGCAGGAGATCGACTGCAGGAGGTCGTTCAGCGAGGCGCCGGAACCCTCGCTGAACGACCTCCTGCAGTCGATCTCCTGCCGGCGCCATTTTCCGTACGAAAACGATTCGCGGCGGGAAATCGCTCCCTGACCCCCGCTGGACCTCCAGGAACTTTTGGCCAGCTTGTGGGGGGCCTCCTGACCCCCACGAGACTTGCCAAAAGTCCAGCGGGGGTCCGGAAGGACCTCCTGCCGTCCAATCTTTTTCGTCTATGGCCGCCGCCATTTTTCGGCGCCATTTTGGAAAATGGCGCCGGCTGAAGACGACAAGATTCAGGAGCAGGAGCCCGTTCCGGACCGCCGCTGGACCCGCAGGTTATTTAAGTTATTTGGGGGGGGGTTCGGGAGGGTGGGGGATTTAATTTAAAGGGTCGGGGGTGGGTTTTAGGGGGTTTTAGTGTGCCGGCTCACGATTCTAACGATTTATAACGATAAATCGTTAGAATCTGTATTGTATTGTGTTCCATAACGGTTTAAGACGATATTAAAATTATCGGACGATAATTTTAATCGTCCTAAAACGATTCACATCCCTACTCTTCAAGTCCTGCCTGTCCCAAGGAAAAGCCATGTAGTAATTAATGCAGTCAGATTTAGCTGTTATGACCTGGTCCAGAGAGAGGGAAAAAGTGGTTTGGGACATTCCCCTCACGATCTCTACTGTCATTTGGAAGGAGCCAGTTGCCATGAAATGCAGGGTGGCCAATAGTTTAGTGAGGCCCTGCACAGCATAGGACATTTTTGTGACTGGATCCAGATCCCATCAGATTTCTTTACATAATTCCACAGCCTGAGAGCTGAGGTGATACCTGCAAACCACACAATCCTCTGGCATGCCCAGCAATGAGGCTCAGGGAGGAAAGATATGCTCCCAGTATCTCCTCTGCCATGGCTGCCTGCATGCCAGGCACTGCCATGGGCACCGAACCTCTCCCCATGGGGCCAGTGGCTAATCCCCTGGTACAGGGACTTCCCTAGGAGGGGGTGGAACTTCCCTTGCCTGTACTTGTGGTTGTTGTTGTTCCTCTTGTTGTCTGCAGTGAGCCTCCTGAAGCAACCAGTATCCCCCACCAAGTAAACTTGCCACAAACATTATGGGTTTAGGAAGGCAGGCCAGGTAAGAACAGGTGTTTTTATTGGGCCAGGAGGGCCTGGTAGGTGTGTCTGATAGAATACCTGTGATTATCATGCTCAATAATCGCTGCAATTCATGATATTGGCTACAGAAGTGTTATAAAAGTTATTTTTCACTGTACCGCAAAAAAAAGGTGTAGTTATTTCTGATGTTAAATCCCATGTTACTGTGCGATACTCTACTGCATTCTGCACTAGTAGACTCTCATTTCCATTAACTCCTGCCAAACTCCTCCCACTTGCATACTAAATATAACATTTCCATACTAACACGCATTGTGCTATTTATTGCGTGTGTTAGATGCATTTAATGTGCATTTGGGACCTAACACATTTTGATGAATGACCCAGTAAATTATGAGCCTAAATTTAGGAAGTCAGTTTTTTTGAATATTGACTTCAATAACTTAATTAAGCACATTCACTGTTTCATGTCTTTTCATCTCAGTTTCCCTGGTTATACTTGTCTCCTTCTGCAGTTCTCTGTGACATTATTCCCACATACAGTTTTCTCTCTCCTCCAAATAGCTGCATCACCTCTGCTGTGCCATACATTCCTATCTGTTGGGCCGGTACAGTAAAAACGCGGGAGAGCGGGCGAGCGCCCGCTCTTCCAGCGCGCGCACAGGACACTCTCCTGTGTGCGTGATACAGTAAAAAAATGTATTTAAATTAGGCCCGACGGTAAAAAGAGGTGCGAGGGACACTAGCACATCCCTAGCGCCTCTTTTCGGACAGGAGCGGCGGCTGCCAGCGGGATTGATAGCCAACCTCAATTTTGCTGGCGTTGGTTCTCGAGCTCGCTGACAGCCGTCGGAGCGCACTGTACTGTATCGGCCTGTGTGTGCACTAAGGACTCTGTTTGATAAGGCTTTTTCTGCACCGCTTCAATCAGCAGTGGACTGGGCTCCAGTGGGCTAGCCTTCAAGGGAGTTAGCAGCCCAGGTCAGAGCACAGGTAGCACAGGATGGTCCCTATACTCAGTGGTAAACCATGAGAGAGTCCTATATGAAAAATCCATTTATCAATGGCTTGAATGGCGCATTTCATGCCCTGCTGGTGACAGAAGATAACATACTGGATAACTCTATGGATCTGATGATGTGTTAGGTTGCAAATGTGGAAGTTGAAATTAGTAGTCCTTTAAACGTTTTGGCAAGTAACACTTTGCATCTAAATGAGGTTCTAGTGCTGGCTATAGCATTACAGGAAATAATTGCTAATGAGGTGGCTATAAAATTAGATGAGACTCCTGTGTAAACAATCTACCGGCATCCTCTGAAATGATCTAGAGACCTGAAGTCATGAGGAGGTGCCTGGATAGATAATGTCTGCCGAAAGTGTAGTAGTAAGGGCCACCGGAGGTGAGATTGTTCTGGTAGGTAGAAGATGCAGCAGGGAAACTTGAAATTTCTGTTGCAGTAGAGCCATCAGCAGCAACTACTGGGACAGCCCATTTAAAAAGTGCTTCTGACTCCTGTTTACCTGGTGCTATTAACAGCCGGAAATTAGTCTCATACATGGAGAATACCCGGTGCTAAAGGGGAAGAAACTTTGTACAGTAGAATTCAGATTGGTGAGCAATGACCATCAGCCAATGCAATCGGGAGGAGAACTTGAGCTTTCTGTGATCTTGGAGCCACCACAGATTTTGTAAACCTGCCCAGATTCCTATGTAAAAGGATGGTATATAAGTAAAATAAAAACATATAAATGCATGGACTTTCATGGTGGTGATCCATATTTCTAGTGCAGTTTTACTAGGAGATGTTTTTGTTAGGGCACATCACAACTACTCCTAGGGTGAAACAGAAGATGGTTATCCCTGGATGATATCCATATACCACTACTGGAAATGGATAGGAAGAAAGGGGCACTAAAGGAGGATACCCTGGGGGCTGTGGGGACACCTTTATCTAATCAACAAGATGAAGAGATGACGTGTTTCCTGTGGGGACCCAACATAAGATCCCATTGGGACCCATGTTTGCAGTGCTGGGATTGCAGTTCGTTACAATCTGGGAGCTTCCAGCGTTGCTCTGTCAGAACACACACAATACTATATTTTCAAATCGAAAGTAGAATATAGGATAGAATCAAATGCAATAACTTAAAACAAATGAGGATAAAGCACTAACAAGTGTAAACTTTTATAGTTAATGCTGCAAGCAGTTGCAAAATTTATGACTGTCACGAGAATTTTCTCCATAGTGCTTACATGGCTGTGAAGAATAAATGCTGCATGGCTGTGTCTGCAGGCAGGAGGGATCCCAACATAAAGAGGCACTTTCCATTTCATCTTTGCTGTAAATCAACAGAGAACAGAAATAAAAGTGAGAGACCAGGATAGGCAAAATGGAATTGATGAGGCTTCATGGACCTCCCAGCAGGTGGCAAATGAATAATAAAGTAGTCACAAGTCTATACAGTGGTCTAATTGCAGTGATCGGCAGGGAAGAAAACATCATGTTACATAAATAACCGGGAAGGGGGGGGGGGGGGTTAGCAAATAACTTTAAAGGTAAGTATAATTTCTAATTCCTTAGGGCTATGGTCAGTAGAAAATATGCAACTTCTGCAAGGGAAATCATGTCATCAGTAGAGAGTTGCACTGTTATGCACTTTCCTACCTGCATAAGCAGGTAGTTCCTTAAAAGAATAATATGGTCAATATGATTCCACTTGAGAAAGGAGGAAGGAATGCTTATTTATATGGACTTTTCAGAAGTGTGCACAATTTTTTTTGTTTCATTTTATTTAAATTATTTTTTTTCATTTTGTTTGGAGTTTATTTCATTTTATTTGAAACAAAATTGGTGCATTTGGTGGTCTGCGGGTCTCCCCCACAAATTACCGCTCTCATCTCCAGCCCTGAACCCCCAACAGGGACCCCTGATGCCGCATAGGACCTCTCCAACAGAGACGCGGCTAACCGCCATGTCTGTGCGGGCCCGACATGATGCCTTGACGACAACACAGGCCTCCAAACATGGCCATCCTTCGGCGCATGCATGCCTGACCCACTCACATCTAAAAGGCCCGTGGTGGGAAATTCCCTGCGGGGCCTCAAATGATGTCAGGAGCCCTGACCTATAAAAGTCCACTTTGCACTGCAGTCCTTGCCTCGGTAATAGGTCTCCTACCATCGTGTACTGCGAGTTTCCTCAGCATTTCTCCTGCGTTCCTAGTCTTCTCCATTTCTTCAGTCTGGTCTTCATCAGGATCTTCAGTCTTCATGGTTTTCATCTTGTCCATATTCCTTTGTAGTCAGTCTTCAGTTCTGTGGCCCTTCTTTATGCCTTGCTTCCTATTGTGCTCCTCGTCTTCCTGCTCTGCCCATTCATCCTGATTTTCCTTGGTCTGATCTTTGGTTTGGACCTCGGTTTGTTTCCTAGACTCTCCTGATTGCCACCTGCCACTCTGTCTAACCACCGGACTTTTTTTTGATTGCCGCCTGCCACTGAGTGACCACTGCCTGATCACCAGACCTTTTCTTGACTGCTGCCTGACAAAGACCACCTCCTGATCATTGGACTTCCTGTGATTGCCGCCTGTCCTGCCTTCAACCTCGCCTGCTCACCATTGCCTCATTATGGACCTTCAGGACTTCAGCAGAGGCTCCCACCTAAAACCTGCCAGCCCCGGCACCCAAGAGCTCAACCTAAGGGGAATGTGGGCTGGTATAGGCAGAGCTCCAGCTGAGCCTCTACCAGCTGATGGTGAAGATCTGCAGGGCTCCTCCCTGCAGGTTGCGCCAACTTCACCTCGGGTTCATGCCTTCAACATAAATAAATACTAAAACAAATGAAAAATAAAACATTTGCCCCCCCCAAAATAAAATACAAAAAAGGAAACCAACCTCCATCACCAGTTATATGTTGTACAGCTGTACAACAAACTGGTGTTGGCCTCAAGGCTAGTCAACACTATTTTAAACTGGACACCTGGTGATGCAGAAGCAACTGGGGATTGCTTCTGCTGTATTTGGATTTGCAACCCCACAGATGGGGTAAAATGGGTCTAGGGAGTGTATGTGTATGTGTGTGTGGGGGGGGGGGGGGCTCAGAGAAGGTCCAAGGGGAGAGAAGGAGGCTTTGGTTTGTAAATATCAGTGTCACTATGTTTTTGTGATGGTGGGAGAAAGGGTCTAGTAGCTTCATTTTAAAAAAAGAAAATTATATTGAACAAAACTTTGGTTATGTTATGTTTTGTTTAGTTTTCAAAACAAACTGAAATGAAACAGGAAATTTTGTTACTATTTTCCATTTTGCTTTCTGCAACTTATTTCCCACTCTATGCTGTGGAATGGACTGAAAAGAATACCAAGATGATCAGGTGAAAAAAAGAAACTAAAAGACCAAAGAAAGGCTTATTACTTTGTGTTGGCATCAGCAGGCTGAGAAGGTCTACAATCTTGAAGGAGGAACTAGTGATTAACTGTGGATTGCATTTCCTGAAAACTGAAAGTCTGTATTTATTCTTAAGGTATCAATATTTCCATTATGGGACAAGTTTGGTAATTCATATTTTGTTCATGCAATAGTCACGTAAGTAGTCAACAAATAAGGGCCTGATTCACTAAGGACAGAGTGAGATGTAAGTTTTTGGTTATCATAGGCAGATTGCCACAGCAGCATCCCTTTGAAGCTGTGCTGGCACACGGCCCTAAAGCAAGCAAAATTAGGTTCCGCTTTGGCCTGTATTGTAGGCGGCTTCAAAATTTGGCACCCTAAGCAGTTGTCTATGTTGCCAAGGCATAAATTTAGTCCTGACTAGACATGTCTTCCATTTTGTGTCTATGGGAAAAGAGTTAAGTAAATCAGGCCCATAGTTTGCTAAAATTCCAAGATGTTCTAAAAAGTAAGTAAACCACAAGCAACCGAGCTGCGGCCAGCATTCAAACTGGTTATGTAGAGATCCAACACGAATGCTGGTATAGAGTAATACAGTCCCAACACTTCACTCAGGTGTATAAATGCTTAATTTCATTTATTCAAAATTGGCAACTCCATTGTTAGAATGCACAGTCTTTCATGCACACGGGGTCCCCCGACACGGACCCGTGTTTCGCCAGCGGCTGCGTCAGGAGGGATGCCCATAAACTTTAACAGGAAATTCTAAAAATAAATTACAAAGGACTGTATAAGAAATGGTATTGGTACAGAACAAATACAGGTTAGTGCACGCATACATTTTACCTTTATTTATTTATTTATTTATTTATTTATTTATTTAAAGGCTTTTATATACCGGAGTTCATGCACTAGTGCATACCACTTCGGTTTACACGGAACAAGGAACAGAAAATTACATCAAACAGATTGAACAATTAAACAAATATACAATTACATCCAACAATTGGGTATAAATAACATGGCTAACTTAGTAGGAACTTAGAGTTAGAGGTGAAGGAGAGAAATAGTACCAAGTGGTAATAGAACAATGTTAATAGCTAAATAATAAATATAAATAGTAAATACAAGTTCTTATAATAAATACAGATGTTTACAGATTACAGTCTTCATGAAAAGTTTACGTCTACAGAATAGGGTTAAGTAAATAAGAACTGGCGGTTATTTCTATAGGAGTGAAGACTTCAAAAACTAAGGTTACATCTGGATTAAGAGGTATTGGTGTAGCATGTTCAAATATTTAATGATTTGGAATTGTGAGACCAAGGATAAAATTAGGAGTTGTTTGATATGATTATAAAAGCGAGAATGATTCAAGTTCTGGGATGTGGTTCTGAGCTAGACCTTTAAGTGTAGGCTTTTGTAAAGAGCCAGGTCTTGAGTTTCTTTTTGAATGTTCGAGTACACGTTTCGAGGCGAATGTCCGTGGGGAGGGCATTCCAATGAAGGGGGCTGGCAGTCGAGAATGCACAAATTCTTAAGTTCCTGGCATGGAATTCCTGGACGGAATTCTTAAGTTCCTGGCATGGAGTGCGTTCAAGCAGAGATCGAAACCAACTTAAAAGCTGTCAAAACTCGCGCCAACCAGATTTTACAGACCAATCAGAGGAGAGGAAAGGCCAACCAAACACAGATAAGGAAGTGACAGCTGCAGCCTATCAGAATCATGTAAAGTGAAACCATTCGATTTCTTTGTTGAGGCCCTTCGGTATCACACTATCTAACCGGTGTATCCACCTTTGTTCACAACGTGTCAATAAAGTATCAAAATCACCACCACGCAATGAAGGTGTAACAGTTTCTAAAACAAAAAAGAATAGATCAGATACTGTGTGAAAGTGTGATAACCAATGATCAACAAGAGGGGCCAGATTTCGGGAGTGTTTTATATTAGATCTATGTTCAATCACTCGGGTGCGGATCTGTCTTTTGGTTTTACCTACGTATAGCATGTCACAGGGACAACGAATGATATACACTACGCCTGCCGAGGCACAGTCCGAGTCTTGTCGCAGGGTGTAACATCTTGTAGTAAGGGGTTCAACAAACTGGGAAAGAGTGGTTGTATGTTTACATACCGAACAGTTTCCACAGGGTCTGTGAGTGCCCACCTGTATACCACTAGAGCGTGTCGATAGAAAGTCTGAATTAGTCAGGATGTCCCGGAGGTTTTTCCCTCTACGGTACGTGAATCTTAAAGAACAATGAAACATGCTGGAGAGAGCTAAGGAAGACCAATGTTTTTTAAGGATAATGGATATCGCATGACTAGATGGTGAAAAAGGCAAAATGCAGTTCAAAGAAGAATTATCATCTCTTCGTGATGGAAGGAATAGCCAATCCCGGTTGACATATAGGGCTCTTTTATAGGCAGATCTTAAAACTTTATAGGGGTACCCTCTCAGCCTAAACCAGGAGAGCATCTCCTTAGCTTTTTCTACATAGTCGGTCATAGAGGAGCACAGTCTGCGCAACCTCAGGAATTGTCCGGTGGGGATATTCTTTTTAAGATGTTTGGGATGGCAGCTATCGAATTTTAATATTGTATTACGATCAGTGTCCTTACGATAAATAGTGGTGGAAAAACCAGAGCCTGTGTTAGATATTAACACATCCAGAAAAGGTATCTCTGAATGATATAAACAAAAGCTAAACTGTAAATGAGGGTTACATTGATTCAACCAATCAAAAAATAAATAAAATTGTATTTCTGTCCCTAACCAAATTAACAAAATATCGTCAATGTAACGGTACCATGAATGTACAAAATTCCACCAGCTTGAAGGGTATATATACGTCTCTTCGAATTGAGCTACAAACAAACATGCTAAACTGGGTGCCATCGTGGCACCCATTGCAGTCCCTTTGATCTGTTGGTAAAAGGAGGATTCAAAACGAAAATAATTTTTAGTCAGTGCCAAAGCAGTCAGTTGCATTAGAAATGAGGTCGGAACCCTAGATGGCGCTGTGCGGGAATTTAAAGTATTTTCAATTACTGTAAGAGCTTCAGTTTGGGGGATGTTAGAATAGAGGGATACGATATCCAAGGTAATAAGTAAAAAAGGTGTCGAAGGAAAGTTAGCATTATCCAGTAAAGTGATAAGATGGGAGGAGTCACGTACGTATGATTTAATAGCAGGGACAAAGGGTCTCAAAAAAATGTTCTGTACCAATACCATTTCTTATACAGTCCTTTGTAATTTATTTTTAGAATTTCCTGTTAAAGTTTATGGGCATCCCTCCCGACGCAGCCGCTGGCGAAACACGGGTCCGTGTCGGGGGACCCCGTGTGCATGAAAGACTGTGCATTCTAACAATGGAGTTGCCAATTTTGAATAAATGAAATTAAGCATTTATACACCTGAGTGAAGTGTTGGGACTGTATTACTCTATACCAGCATTCGTGTTGGATCTCTAAAAAGTAAGTAAACATGAAAAATTTTGTAAAGATATCATTGAAGTGTCCCTTACTATTCCAGACTGTTCTTGTTGTGTCCGTCGGTGCTAGATGGCTTCACCTCGTTTGCCTCACCTTGTTCACGGCTCCTCCTGCTTACCTTGGAAAGATGGCTACCGCCACATCTACAAGCTGACCTCTCCGGCGTCCCCGGAACGGCTATGGTGCAGCCTCCCGCCATGCTCCTCCCAGGTACCTACTAGGGTGCGTGTGCACCACCCACGTCTTTATTTCAATCTTGGCGCGAACTGCAGGGGCGTTCCCCCTCGCTGACATCACGCCATCCGGGTATATAACCTCTTCTAATTTGCTAGCTCATTGAGTTAGTAAGGACTCAAATCCATTCCTGTCTACACTACTCTGCTGCTTCCGTGCTGCCGCTGGAAGCTTTCTGCCCTTTGGGGTACCTGCTAACCTGAGTACCTGCTCCTCGGGGGCCCTCTGCTTTATTCCAGGTGCCTTACAGGGAACAGGTACTCGCTCCTCGAGGGCCTGCTCTCTCTGCCTCAGTGCCTGCACTATCTTTTTCAACCTTGTGCAATCGCATACCTACAGCAAACATCTAGTGAGTACTCTAACTCTCAGTCTATCTCATCCACAGTACTACCTTGCTGGGAAACCTGCTTCGGAACCTCCCAATACCAACGGGGTGAGAAGGGCTCCCTCTGCCGAGGTCCCTGAGACTGCTACTACCAGACTGCCTCACTACTGCCACCTCTGGTAGACTCTTCAAGCTGTATAATAAAGAACTAACTTTGTGTTTGTGCATTCTGAGTCTAGCTCAGTACTGTGGCTCCTCACTGGGCTCCTCCCCGTGGGCGTGGTCATCTGCCACAGTACCCAAGGATCCACCCAAACACCGCTTAACCATAACAGTTCTGCTACAAGGCACGTTTGCCAGCTGCCAGCGTAAGCCTCGAGCGTTCACCCTCGAGGCTGTGTCAACTATGCCGCCGCAGCACTAAGGGCTGACACACCCACTATCCTTTACAACAATGAGAACAGGCATCTATAGTGTTCCTTGATACTCTCCAGTGGTAGGTGTTTTTCAGAGAATGTATATTATAAATACATATGAGCCTACTTTGACTCATGCTCTTTTATCTATTCTTCCATCCTGCGAAAGTGGTTGAAATCAGAGCCCTTAAGCCTTCAATGATAGGGAGATTAATGGAGTCCAAGGAGGATGCTAAAAGGTGCAGAGTGCTGAAAGAGAGTTAATCTCAGACTCCTTGTATTTCATTGAATATTTGTCTTAACTACTTTTTATTTACTTTTTATTTTTGGAACATACATATTATTATATAACTAGCTTAACTTTTACTGTAAGTTACTCATTGTGCCTTAAGACATATTCTTACAGATATTCTACAAACAGACAGAGATGCGTCAAGCTGCGGTTGAGTTCTAACTCGAGTTAAACAGCGTATGTCGCATGATATATGCTTTTATCACGCAATATAGCCCTATCGCAATGATATTGCATGATATATGTGATATTTTGCTTAGTCCTGCCCAGATTAGCTCCCCTATTACAATGAGCTGCTCTACATGCAATTTATCTGTATGAATTTTACAAATCCATGCAAAGCATACAATTAACAGGCAATTTGATGTTAATAACTTAGCATGGCTGACTTAGAAAGTTGTCAGCGGGAGCCTCGGGACCCTAATGTGTGACCCTGAGGCTCCTGCATTAGATTTATAGGGCCATGCAAAAAAATTTTAAAAATGTTAAAATAGAAAAAAGTGTGTGTGTTTGGGCGTCAAAGCTGATCCTTTGCTCATCCCGGGACCACCACAAGAGAAGGCCCTGATGTGCAAAGTTAAAAAAAAAAAAAGAAATACTTTGTTAGCATGGCAACAATAATGCCACCCCCCCCCCCCCTTCAAATCTATAAAATCCTGGCATGGTCCCTCCCCTTTCCCCAATGATATAATCAGATTTGTTGGGATACAGGGTCTGCCCAAAACCTCCCCCTCCTCCAGATCCCTCTAGTCTTATAAAATCTCATTGGTTTCTAGTGGAAACTTTACCCCTACCCCTGAATCCCCCTCCCACACACCCTAATCTCAAAAGTGCAAATAGACTCTGGCTTTGGGGCCTGGAGCACCCACTAGCCCTAGGCCCAGTCGGCACCATTTTGAAAAATGGCACCAACCTGATCTTATCCAGTTATATGACTTGGGCAAGGTCTGGGCACCAGTCACTGCACAAACAAGGCATTTCTTTTTTTTTTAGACTTGGCATATCACGGCCGCCTTGAGTGGCAACCCCAAGGAGAGCAGGGGGATCAGCTTTGACCCCACCACATTTTTTTCTATTATGTTTTTTTTGGCATGGCCCTTTAAGGCAATGGTGGGACTGCAATTGCACCTAAAGGGCTGATGCTGTGTTGTTTTGCCCTGCTGGGTTTTGAAGCGAGACAAAATAACACAGCGATACAGGCACAATGTTTTTTCAAGAGAGGAGCCCACTGTTGCGATGACTCCCTCCCACGATAGTAGGACCCCTACCGAAAAAAAATACATCACATGTAAGTCAAAGGTATTAACAAGATATAAGTTCACTGGACTTAGAACATCATGAAACATTGATTATACTGATATTCAATTACTTGATACTTTTTTTTTGCCATGGCCAGTAGATACCCCAGTTACTCTTATCTTTTAGTGCATAAGTGATCTGCATACATTTAAATGATCAGGGTTATGGATGACATTATAGACATTCTTGTAAAATCATGAGGTAGTAGTACTACCCGATACAAAGGCTATAATGTGTAGATGAAATCAGGTGTAATTAATTAATATACTCTATTCATTAACATTCAATTGTGAGGTAGTTTGACTACCCGGTGTTCATGAGAATTTATGTAAAGCAAATCCAATTGATATGTGTAGTTGTCAGTTGATGGTTGTTTTAATATGTGGGTATGAGTGGGTATGGATGTATAGTGTGGATGTAGGGTAATGAATGTATGCATGAATTTTAGGTGCTGAGAGACTGTTTAGATAGGTGATCTTATGTATTAAGAGAGGTTTAAAAAAATTTTGTGTATTAATATATTTAATAAAAAACTTTTTTGAGCATTGATTATATAATATATGTCCTCTAGGTGTGTCATTTTCTTATAATAGAGATAGAGGTACTTCATCATTATTGTTTACCTGCAGTAATGAAGCTATCTCAATCATCATGTTATGCCAGTACTCCATCTGGAGTGTCAGTTTCTAAAAGTATGCAATAGTCAGTCTTGCCGCATGCAAACACTGAGTTATAAATGCTTTGATTTTCTTATAAATTTCCTGCTCTCCCCTGCAATCTAATAAGCATAACGGTGGGGTTACAGTATGTCTAACCACATGCCTGCAATGGCTGTTACCTCTCCCTCAACTTCCAGCCAGAATATTTCAATGTCGCCGCAGTTCCACCACATATGTATATAATGTCCCTTTACATCCACACCCCCTCCAGCATAATGGGCTCAAGTAAATTTGGAGAAATATATAAGCTCAGTGTAACAACTTATATAATAATTCTGGACTCTTATTAGAGATGAACATTTTTAACATTGTACACCATATTCTCTGCTAGTCTTCTGCATCAAGTTCCTGATGAAGATCTTGCTTCCACTGTTCTATGCATATATTGCTATTGGACAGACATTTCATGTCACTGTACTAAACTGTTTTGAGCTATTAGGACTTCTGTACTGCTCTGTCAGGCCGATGCAGAAAGGTGTGTTCCGGCCAACACACAGCATTGCCTGCAAGTCAGTGCTCATTTTGTAAGTGTAAGCTGAGCATTCTAAAATGGGAGTAATACTTAGCGCCCTCACATGGAAATCCCATGCAAATGAGGGCATTAAGCATTACTCCCCAATGCAGAGCAGTGCGTTGGGCCGGCTGTCATTTTCTTAGCACTGGAAACAACTCCAGAATCAGAGATGGACTTCAATTTCCAGTGCTTGCTTATGCACTGGCACTTAAAACTGTTGTGCTTGCCGGCCACGGGAGACCTCCGGTCACGGGAACTCGGCCTTGAGAGGCCATGCGGTGGCGGCTAGGGAGGCCAGGTTCCAGGGGCTGAAGGTAGGGCTGCCGGCCGCGGTCTCCTGCAGCCGGCAAGCACAACAAAAACCATTTTTAAAAAAGTGAAAAATTCCAGAATACTGTAGGGGAGGCATCCAAGACAGTAAAGATCACAGCCAGATCACGGCCATATATTTGGAGCCTGGTTTTCATATATAAATACACATATATATATATTTTCTTGTATTGATTAGACTTTCTTCCTGCTACTTTCCCTATCTTCTCTGGATGCCTGACCTTTCATGAGCCCATGGCTCTTGCTTTCATGCACAGCTCCTTAATCTTTAGATCTTTAGGGTTTTATTTGGGTAAACAGTGGCAGCTGCCACCACTTACTCAGATAAGTAGCAAACAGGCCGATACAGTAAAACCCGTGGGAGAGCCGGCGCTCCTGTGCACGCGATTTAGTATGCAAATGAGGGCCCGCGGTAAAAAGAGGCGCTAGGGACACTAGCGCGTCCTAGCGCCTCTTTTTTGACAGGAGCGGTGGCTGTCAGCGTGTTTGACAGCCAATGCTCAATTTTGCCGGCGTTGGTTCTCAAACCCGCTGACAGCCACGGGTTCTGAAAATGGACACTGGCATAATTGAGCGTCCGTCTTCCGACCCATGGGCCGATTTAAAATTTTTTTTTTAATTGTAAATTTTTCCGACTTAATATCGCTATGATATTAAGTCGGAGAGTGTAAGGAAAAGCAGTTTTTTTCTGCTTTTCTGTATACTTCCCCGGCGCCGGCAGAAATTAACGCCAGCCTTTGGGCAGGCATTAATTTTTGAAAGTAAAATGTGCGGCTTGGCTGCACATTTTGCTTTCTGGATCGCGCGGGAATAACTAATAGGGCTATCAACATGCATTTGCATGTTGCGGGCGCTATTAGTTTTGGGGGGGTTGGCCGCGCGTTTTCGACGTGCTATTACCCCTTACTGTATAAGGGGTAAAACTAGCGCGTCGAAAACGCGCGGCCAAACCCGGGCCCGAAAGTAAGCAAACTATTCAGCTATCTAGCAGCGGAGAGCCACTGTCACTTAGCCAGATAAGTCGGTACGTATCTGGGTATCTGCTGTGGGTCACCATTAGTTAGCTGGATAAATATATTTTTTAGTTCATTTCACTTTCAATTTTGTTCATAGAAAATCTTTTCTATCAGGCTGCTGTTTAGAAAATTATCTCTGCGATTTGTCTAATTGGCTTCTCTTACTCTTTGCTTTTTTGGGGAGGAGGGGAGAGGAGGACATTTTCTCACTCTGCTCAGGCTATTTTTTATCTATTCTGGGTTTTTTTTAATTTTCTTTTGCATTTCCTGGATCTATAATCCATGTTTATTAGATATGTATCTGCCTAACTAGCTGCAACCCACTGTCAGATAGCCGGATAGATCAGTACTTATCCATGTAAGTGGCGGCAGCTGCCGCCGTTCACCTGGATAAAACCCTATAGATCTGAAGACTGAGTCACACACAAGAGCAAGAGCTATGGATTCATTAAAGGTCAGGCGCTTGGAAAAAAATTGAAAGTAGTAGGAATACCGAGATGCCCGAGTTAAAAAGCGTATTCGGCTGATGCCGAATGCATATTTTACAGTTTATATTTGTTTTTAACTTCAGATACATTTGCATAATATTAGCTTACTGCAATGGGAGTTAAAAAAAATTAATCTAAGCATTCAATATGTGTGCTGCAAACCAGCGCACAGTTTTTTACGCTCAGATTATTGCATCTGCCTGCATATATTTAATTACTTGTTTCCTGTTTCTGTGTGAGTTGAGATGCTGGCTGGCCTGTTTACAAGTTCTGTTTTACCTTGTTAGAAAGCAAATCTGTTTTACAGTTCTTGCAAAGAAGAAATCTCTCTGGAAGGTTTGTTCTTTCTTTAGAAGACATTCTCTTATCTAATCTTACTCGGTTGAGCCTCAAATGTCTAATAAAAAAAAATGGGTTATAGGTCCAGGCAATGCAAAAGAAAATAAAAAGAAAGCCACAGCCTGAGGAGAGTGAGAGAAGCTCACCCCAGAAAAAAAAAAAAAAGCAAACAGTAAGAGAAGCCAAGTAGTCAAACTGTAGAGATAATTTTGCTAAACTGCAGCCTGCATAGAAAAGATTTTCTATGAACCAAATTCAAAGTGAAGGTAATTTTAAAAATTGCTGAAAATGCTACAGATCATTCGGAAATGTTGAAACCACCTATTATTCAAACTGGACATTTAAGATTATGATTTTTCTAAAAAATAAGGGACTTTTGACAATCATAGATCTGAGCCCCCTGATATAACAACTACTCAGGAAGCAAAAAATACTTGAAAGAAAAGTGATTAGGATACTAGAAATGTGCATTCATTTAAAACAAATGCATATAACGTGACAAATAAGGGCCATTTGTTTCATTTGGGGGCCCTAAAATGAACTGAGGGCCACATGAATAAAACAAAGCTTATTTGTTGCATTCGTTTTAAATGAATGCATCGGGCCTAGGTGTAGGCGCAAGTCATTGGCCATGTCTAAAGCTTAGTCCAAGGCCCAAAGCAGGGGATGCAGCCTAGGCCTGAGCGTGATGCCAGGGTCTCGACCTAGGCATGGGCTGATGCAAGAGCCTTGGCTAAGATCCAAGTACCCCCCCCCCCCAAAACAATCACTTACCTGATTGTTGGGTATCAATGAAAGTGGCCAAGCTGGGTCCCAATGCCTTAGCCTTGAGCCAGAGCCAGGCCCAACACCAGGGCCAGGCTCAAAGGCTGGGTTCTAACTCCTGGACCTCAAAGCAGACCCAGACCCAATGCTGAGGCCTGGCCTGGAGGCTGAGTCCCAATGCCCGGGCCTTGGTCTAGGCCAGAGCCTGTGCCTGGGCTTGATGCCATGGCCTGGCCCGGCTTGGAAATGCTTTACAACAAAATGGTGCCATCCGCTGGGGTGAATGCGCTGGAGTTAACTCTAGTGTGACCCCAGTGGATGGCGTCAGTTGAAGAAGAAAAGAAGAAACAGGAGCTCATCAGAGTTACTCCACAGCCTTGGCTCTTGGCTGAACCCTAGGCCTCCGGGCCAGACCCTGGTGTCAGGTTTGGGTCTGGGCTGAGGCCCTGACATCTGGACTTGGCCTCTGGGCCAAGCTGTCAGGCCTGGGCCCTGGCTCCAGCCTAGGTTGAAGTGTCGACCTTGCATAGGCCAAGGCTGAGATCATGGTGACCTACCGTGTCCTTGGCCTATTCAAGGCTGAGGCTTCAGGCTGGACCTAAGCCTCGCTGGCGGATCCCCACCAGACAGGGGAAGTGGGAACCAGAGAGAATCCTAGCCCCAGTATTTTTCTGGGTGAGTGCGAGGGAGGGACAGGAAGTCCCATTTTTATTTTGTTGTCCATGTTTGTTTTTTTTTAATATTTGATTCATTTTTTTTCACACGAATGTGATGAATAAAACATTCCACAAACTGAAATTCGTAGGAAAAACCTCCCGAAAATGAGCCGAAAAACAAAAACAAATATTTTCCCTGCACACTCCATTTCATTTCATTTTTCATTTCATTTTATTAAAATTTATTAATCACTTATCACAAAAGGTCTAGGCGATTTACAATAAAAACGTACATAAATCATATATATTTATCAACAATAGATGTAACAAACAATGAATATCATTAGTTTCATAGAAACAATATTATCCAATATCTTATTCAAAGATAGCCTGGACGTTGCTTAATTAAATCATACCTCTCTTATAGGATACGGAGGTTATTTATTTCAAGACTAATAGATTTTTAGAAGACATTAAAGGCACGATGGAGTAGGAAATCTTTCAAAAAATTTTTCAAATTATCCAAGGAATGAAGTTCAAATGGAATAAGATTCCATGGAGCTGGGGCAGCAATAGAAAACGATGTCTCTCTAGTGAAAAACAAATGTGCTTGACACACTGAAGGTATTTCAAGGCGATTCAATTGAGAGGATCTCAATCCTCTAGTCGGTTTATAAATGCGCAACAATGTAACAATGCATTCGACCAATGTGATGAATCTGAATTAAGTCATTTGAAAATGATCATTGGATAGGATACTATGAGTATAAACACCAAGACATTAAGCACTTCACAAACAATTTACGTTACTAACTAGACTAAAGCGAAAGGCATCTGGTTACATTCAGAACAGGAAAATAAAGGACATATCTTTGAAAAAAAACTGAACCTTTAGAATGAGATAATGTCAAGTTGAGAAAGAATAGTCTGCCACTACATACATGCAAAGTGTAGAGTCAATAGCTGAACAACTCCAAACTGTAGGAGATCCAACTGAGGAGGCAGAAGTTGCATCACATTCAAGAACTCCCTCAAGCATACCATGCAGTGGTCAGAAGTTTTGATGTATGCAATATGTCTGAGCTGATTTATAAAAAAGTCCATCAAGCACTTCTATCAGAATAACAATGCCAGAAAATTAATTCTTCAGATACACAATAAGCATATAGGGGCAGATTTTCAAAGGGTTACGCGTGTAACCCCCGAAAAGCTGCCCCAAGATGCCCCTGTGCATGCCGAGCCTATCCTGCATAGGCTCGGCGGCGCACGCAAGACCTGGGACGCACGTATGTCCCAGGGCTTCGAAAAAGGGGCGGGAAGGGGGCAGGTCCAGGGGCGTGGCGGGGGACAGGGGGCGGGAAGGGGGCGGGACCGAGGCCTCCTTCGTTGTGGCCGTACCGGGGAATGGCGTGCCAGCAGCCGGCCAGCACGCGCAAGTTACGCCTGTCCAGAAGCAGGCGTAACTTCTGCAACAAAGGTCAGGATGGGGGTTTAGGTAGGGCTGTGGGGCAGGTTAGGTAGGGGAAGGGAGGGGAGGGGAAGGTGGGGGTGGCGGAAGGAAAGTTCCCTCTGAGGCCGCTCCAATTTCGCAGCGGCCTCGGAGGGAACTGGGAAAGCCATCGGGGCTCCCTTAGGGCTCGGCGCGCGCAAGGTGCACAAGTGTGCACCTTCTTGCGCACGCTAACCCTGGATATTATAACATGTGCATGGCAGCCCGCGCGTATCTTTTAAGATCTGGCCCATAGTGCATACAGAGTATGAAGAAACTCCAGAGAAAATGACAGAAAATAAAATACTATAACTGCAAGAAATTTGGACATTTGCAAGAGATTGCTATTTTGCACCGAAGGGAAATAAAATTTCTCAAAATGCAAAAGGGATTAAATATTTTTCACATAAAGGGATCAAAGAAAAAATAATCATAAAGCAAAAATAGCCAAACAGTGATCTAATAACAAGAATATCACTGGATCCATTAAGAAGCAATTACAGATGTGCATTTGTTTCAAACAAATTTAAAAAATGTGATGAATAAGGGCAATTATTTTTCATTCGGGGGGCTCAAAACAAATTGGGGGCCCCCTGAATGAAACAAACCTTATTCATTGCATTCCTTTGAAATGAATACATCATGTCTAGGCCTAGGTCTGAGGTTAGAGCCTCACATAGGACATAGGCCAAGGCCCAAAGCAGGGACCATGGCCAAGGCCCGAGCACAATGCCAGGATCTCAGCCGAGACCTGAGCCCCCCCCCCCCAACCGGGAACAATCACTTACCTGATCTGTCGGATATCCGATGGCCAGGCCAGGCTCCGATGCCTGGGCCTTGGCCCGATGCTGTGGTCCAGCCTGGAGGCTGGGTCCCAATGCCTGTGCCTTGACCTGGACCCATGCCTGAAAGCTGGGTCCTGATGCCTAGGCCTCGACCTATGGTCAGGCCCAGACCCGGAGCCCAGGCCTTGGAGCTCCCATGAAGCGGTCCTCTTCTGTCTTCTTTCTTCCTAAACTGATGCTGTGCCCTAGGGTTATGCCAGAGTTCATTAACACTGGTGCAATTACCTCAGTGGACGGTGCCATTTTGATTTACGGCATTGCCATACATCAAATGGTGCCATTTACTGGGTTGAATGCACTTGAGTTAATTAAATCCAGCATGAGCCCAGTGCATGGCATCAGTTTACGAATAAAGAAGACAGAAGAGGACCGTTTCGAGGGAGCTCCGAGGCCTGGGCTTTAGCCCAGGCTTGTCCCTAGGCCATGACCCAGGTGTCGGGACCCGGCCTCCTAAATTTAGGCCTCACTGGTGGTGGCAGATCCCCACCAGACTGGGTAAGTGGGGGCTGGGGGGAATCCTGGCCCCAACACTTTTCCGTGTGGGAAGGATGGGTGGTGAGGAAGGGACAGGAGGTCTGGTTTTTATTTTTGGTTCTTTTTTTTTGGGGGAGGGGGGGGAGTAATGTTTGATTCATTTTTTTTTCACAAATAAAATGAATCAAACATTCCTTGAACCAAAATTCATAGGAAAAACCCTGTGACACCAGCTATTGGCATGGGTCTAGTGGGCTCGCCCACTAGGCAACGCCAAGCATACCACCGCACTAAGAGCCCACCGACACTGAGTCTGTTACAGACTGCATCAAAGGTAAACATGCAATCAATGCAATTTCTAAGGAATAAAGCAAAAACCTATTGGAGCACATGAATTTATATGGACCCATGCCTGTAGATTCTATTGGTGATAGCTGGTATATATTTGTCATTGTAGATGATTGCAGACAGAAGTTAAATATATTTTTCCATAGGCACAAAGTCCTATATATTTTCATTGACTATGTACAAGAGAACACTAAACAAGCAGGAAGCTGAAATAAATCTGTATCAACAATGGAAGTGAATTTATAACATATAATATTGAAAATTTCATAAAGGAGCATGGAATTCATCATGAGAAGTCAGTTCCATATTCTTCATCCCAATGCTGATATGATCTGATCTACCAGTCAAGTTTTGGGCTAAAACAGTAAGGGGTGAATTTTAAAAGAGTAGCTCGCGTTTAAAGCCCCAAGGATGCAAGTATCCGGGACGAATATGAGCGACTTGTATTCTAAACAGCGCAATTTCATGCATATATGTGCACAAGTAACCAAACGCATGGAAAAAAGGGGCGGAGTTGGGCATGCCGGGCCTTTCCAGGGCAGGCCCAACAGTTATGTGCATAAATGTGTATTTTAAATCTGGCAATCACAGCACGCAGCAAGCTGTTAGCCGTCTATATTTACTTTTGCTTTTGATGAGGTATATCAGGAAAAGTTAGATGATAACAGTTTGCAGATCTTCAGTTGGCCTGCTGCCCTCCCTATTTTTGCCGCCCTAGGCATAGCCCTAGTGTGCCTATTGGCAAAACCAGAACTAAATGAAACAGTGATACTGAAAGAATATCGCCAATTTAGTAATGATTAGGGTTTAAAAAAAAAAATCCCAAGCAGGACTCACAGCCTAATCTCCCACCCGCTCACCCAATGGAAACACTGCCGGTGTTGCCAGCCCATCCCATTCCTGAGCACACCTAAGTCCCCCAAATCAAAGTAACATATTGCAGGTCTTTAAGCCCATAAAGCCTTTCTTCGTCTCCCCTGCCCTCACAATAGTCCAAAATTGAGGTCTTGTAAGCCCCACAGCATGATGCTTCTCTCCTCCCTATCCTGGCACAGACCACTCTTACTCTCCCACCTCATCATCACCCCCCCCCCAACCTCAAAATACAAACGAGAGCTTGGAACTTGCGTTGGGCTCTAGGTACACCCAGCATTACTCTGATAAACTCTGGTCATTTATATGACTAACATTTCTGTTACAGCAATCCTGGATGCACCAGAAATCAGATGCAAGTCCCGAGCTCCCAGTTGCCTTTTGAAGTTAGAGGGGTGCAGGTGGGGCATTAAGCTGTGGGGCTTACAAGACCTCATTTTCGGACTTTTGGAGGGGGAGGGTGGTGCAGTGAGGGGAGGAAGGGTTTTCTAGCCTAAAGTCCTGCAATGTGTTACACTGATTTTGGGGATGGATTAGGGGGTCTGGGATCAGGCCATGAGGCCCACTTGGGAGTTTTTTTTAATTTTCTAACTCTAATTACTGCTTGACCAATGATATTTTATCAATATTCCCAGATAAGTGAAAGTTCCCAAGTAACTTTACACTTCTTTGGGTCCTTGTCTACACATAGCCGAAAAATTTATTCAGCTACCTTCCAATATCAGAGTTAGCCAAATGAGTTATTCAGCTAACTCAGCTCCACCTAGGAAAGTCTCTGAAATGCCCTGATTTATTTGGCTAAAATTTAGATGAATACTTGCTGAGGATATCAAAAGTTGATATTTGTCTAGATAACTTACAAGTTATCTGGCCAAAAGATTTTGAATATTGATCTCTTTGTATTTAAATATTGACCTTTGTTATTGACCTATCTTTTTGTTGTTGTACTTACCAAGACTTAGCTTTACAACATCATTTTTTAGTGTTCTGTTTCCATCTTGACACTCACATACTCCTCCAAAGAGATAGATATCCTGTTGGAGAAATTATATCCAATATATCCTTGTATTCACAAAAATAGGGAAAATGACAGAAATACCACATAGCCCACCTGGCTTTACCCTTACTACCTCACATTCAAGGATCCTCTGTGCTGATTCTATGCTTTCTTGAATTTTGTTAATGTTATGGACTCTACTTCGTCCTCTGGGAGTGTTAGAGCAAAACGTTTTCTGGTTGATCTTGAACAAGGCTGTACATGATCAGAGGCTTGTAGCTTTGCACATAGAGCTACAGAGTGACTAGCAGATATAGGCAGGCTAGACAGATATTAGCCTGGTATGTGGCCCCCACCTCGGAACATCTGGATTGGGCTTTAGCAATTCAAAAAGGGGGGGGGGGGGTCACAGAAAAGGTGCAGAGTGTATAATGTTTGAAAGATTGATGTTTCCTCCTAAGTGCAACTGGCAAGGGTATTATGAAAGGGGAAAGGTTCCAGAAAGTGTAAGGTCATCCAATGGTCAAAGGTAGTGTATTGTAATTTTCTGACAGACTGGGGCTAGGATTTGGTTAGATCGTGTGAGGGGGCTCCCTCAGAGTCACCAAGCCAAGAGAAGGAGGCAGCTGTGACCTCCTCTTGGGGTTTCAGGGGAAAAGAGGAGGAGTTGGGCAGAGATACCCCACAGATTTCTTAGAAAGCTTGAGTGAAGAGAAAAGACAACTGAAGAATGTAATATTTGAGTTACAGAGTGAATAAAGGAATTGAAAGGAGGGCTTCAGGACCAGAAAGAAGCCTGTGCCTGACTGAAGTCTCTGAGCAGGGTTGGGGAGCTGCATCCCATCTACAGAAGAGGGAGTTGCCTTGCAGCCATCCTGAAAAGTGTGAGTAACAAATTGGATTTAAACTGTTATAGAAGTTAAGGAAGTCAGGCCTAGTCTAAAGCTGAAGAAAGGTTTGTTCATAGAACTGTGATTTGACTTGCTCTGAACTCTTTGAAAAGGATTGAGTGGGAAACTGCTGATTTTTTTTTCAGGAAGTGTGATTTCTACAGTTTTTGGACTGATTGAACAGTTTATTTAAATACATGATCTGTTGTTGAGCACACCCTCTGCAGTGTTTGTGTGAGTGTCCTCGGCTCATTTCCCAGCTGAGACTGATTTCCTCACTTTGGGTGAGTTATCCCAGGCTCCCAGAAGCTGAGAATGTGACACCAGAAGGATAGAGGGTTACACTGGGAATACCACAGTATTTCTGGCAGCTTGAAGGATAGAGGTCCAATCTGAAATGAACTGGTGGACCTGGAGAGACCCATGAGTACTCTCAGTATGTATCTAACCTGTGTCAAGTGCTTGTAGTGTACTGATGTAACTGGATTAAGTGACCCAGATGAGACTTTAGATTGTGCTTGTACTATCTATCCCTATGCTGTGTAGTGTTTTCTGGCAGAAATATAAGCATAACACAACCCAGAAAGAACTACACCGCTTAAGACTGTATATGTCTACATATATCTAAAAAGACACAAAAAACAGTCTCCAAACAATAGCTCACTTAATCAAAGCTTAACTACATTTATTTATTTTATAATTCATCTATTTATCACTGATCCAAAATTGAAAAAAACAAATCAACTTAAATTGTATAAAAATACCAATATCTACTAATTCATTGCATAAACCAAATTACAACCCCCCGAATACCCTCTCTATATCAATATACCAAGTGCAGGCGTCACCGGAGAGGAGCCCAGTGTGGAAGGGGGAGAAGATGGATCTCGGTGTTTGCTACTCCTGCAGCTCTAACTCACTGGCCCCAGGGCTGGCAGATAAAGGAGGGTGAGCAGCCTGCATGTTCACACCTTCTGCTATATTCAGTGCAGCTGGCTCTAAAAGGTTAACCTCTGACTTGAAGCAGGGGATTCTGGGTGGTTTTCCTCATGGTTCTATCTCAGTCCTGGTTATCTTTGCACTAGCCAGGCCTGTGTGATTCAGCAGCTAATCGGGCTATCCCTGCATAATTATTTACATTTTACTTGTCTTTATTTCTGTGACCCAGACTACACTGGTTGTTGTAATCTTCAGTTTATGCAAAGTCTGTTCTTTGCTTTATATGTTAATAAAGTTTGGAGTAAATAAGCAGTCTCCTCTGTCTACAATAAGGACCGAGTTAAGTTATCTGTTATAGCTGTACATAGGTAACGAATAGTGAAAACAGAATAGAAGCGTTGATGTGGGGGCCATGGAGCTAGATAGCGTGTTTCCTGGGCAGCAGCAGTAGTGAGGACCTCATTGACAGTGAAGTCCTGTTTTTGGCAAGCCGCTGGAAGGGAAAGCGGCAGGATAGCCGATAGCTCCTGCTGTTAAACTGCAATGTGAAAGGGACTTTGGGAAGGTGGTTGTGGAGGGTGGGAGCAGAGGCAGAGGAGCATCTTCAGCTCACACAGGTGGCACTGAGCATCCTTGGGAGAGGGTGAGCAGTGTCTCTTAGGTACACACAAATCTACAGATTTCCTCTTGTCTCACCCCCACACACACACAGATCCACAAGCAGACTCCCTCTCTGTAACTTGCACACACTTACTCATTCTCTCTCTCTAGATCTTTCCCCCTTCATGGATGACCCCAGCACACTCCTCTTTGTTTCCAAGAATGACTCCAGCATGCTTCCTCCTTCTCTGACCTCAACATGCCCTCCCTCCCCTCCTCCCTTTTCCTGATCCCTTTTCCTGGCTAGGCATGGGTATTCAGCACTAGTGCAAGGAATTGTTTCTCAACAGAGAACAACCCTGTGCTTTCATCTCCAGCCCCTCCCCTACCCCTCAGCAGACAGGGCACAGGAGGAGAAGTGGTGGGGCTGAGGGTGGAACAGATCAGAAGAACCACTCTGCTCCCTAACCCAGTCTCTCTCTTCCTGTTGCTCCTGTCCTCTTTTGTCCTGAGGGGAACAGGAGGGGAGGGGATGATTTTGGAGTGGACAGAGCAAAGGAAGGAAAGGAAGACCTATTCTGCTCCCTAATCCAGCCTCTTCCCTCCTGTTTCAACTCCCCCTCAAGCAGCCTGTGTGTTATTGTAGCGCTTTAATGTGCTATTTACTTAATGTGATAAAGTGTTTAGTGTATACCATGTTTAATGTGCTCCAATAATGAGTACCTTAATAAATAGACCTCAAAGTTCAATTCTACAGTAAGAAACAGGAATATTAGCTAATCTGTTTTTTCCGTCTCAGAAGCACTCTATTGACAATTCTATGACTTTCTTTAAAGTATGGTACAGTCTCAATTTTTGTAAACTAGATTCAAATTGTAGAATGAACTGATTTCAGCCAACAAGGAATGCATTTAATAAGCATCTGAAACAGTTTCAAATGCAAAATGTTAAAAGATGAATGTATTGTACTGAGCAGTAGGAATGTGCATTCTTTTGAATCTAAACAGGAAATGACAATCACTACCTATTTCATTTTATGATGTTGGTTAAAACAAAATAAGAGAAAAACCAATACGATTTTGCTATATTTTCTTTTGTTTTGAAAAAAAAAAAAAAAGGGAAAACCCTCCAGATGACTGAAGGCTTCCCAGGGCCGAGACAAGGGTTCTCCGAGGCCCCCCATGGTCTAAGGCCTAGGTCTAGGCCTGGCGTTGGGGCCAAGCCCAAGGCCAGATCCAATTGCCAAGGCCTCCGGGGCCCTAGCCAGAGTGTATGAACTGTTGCCTCGGCCCACGAATAGCCTAGAGGACCATTACCATCACCGAGGCCTCAGCTAAGGCCCAGGCCCAATGCCAGTGTCCAGCCTAGAAGCAGGATCCTATCGCCTTGGCCCATATCCATCCCAAAGACTTGGGTCACTTTGCCTTGGCCCATATCCATCCCAAAGACTTGGGTCACTTAGCGGAAGATGCAACCTAGGACTAGGCCCAGGCCAGAGTCCTAGAACCAGGCCTCTTCCATACGATGTCCTCTTCAAATGATATGCTGGAATCACATCACGTGGCATCCTCTGCTTAAGAGGAAGGTGCTGGAGTAACACAACTCTGGCATGCCCTCCAAGTGGAGGGCATCATTTGAAGAGGACATCGGAAGAAAGAAGATATATGGAAATCTAGTCCTAGGCCTCTGTCCTGGGTATGAGCCCGGGCCTTTGCCTCGGTGAAGGAGACCCAGCATCCAGGGCTGGACTCCAGTTTAGTCATGGGCCTAGGTCTTGGCAACAGAACATAGCCCACTGGGCTGGGACCTTGTGCTGGGCCTGGACATTGGCTATGGGACTCTGTCTCTGGGCCAGGTCCTGGGCCTAGGTTTTGGTGACGGGATCTGGCCTCCGGTCTGGGCCTGGGCTTCAGCGATGGGACCAGACCTCAGCCAGGGCCCTGCTGCTGGGTCCGACATGGCCATGGGACCAGACCATGCTGACAGGACCCCCTATGGACAGGATAAGTGAAGGCTGTGGAAGTTTCTGGCCCCAAAAACTTTGGGGGAGGGAGCGGATGACATGGGGTACAGAGGCCTGGTGAGGCCTTGTTTCATTTTGAATTTTTTTTTAACGTTTATTTTGTGTTTGCAAGGGACAGAAATGAAATAAACATTAAACAAAATCCTACCCAGGGGTTGGGGGAAACCCAAAAATGAAAAGAAAAACCCCAAACCAAATTTTTTTCCCTGCACTTCCATACTGAGCATCAGATGTACTGCAATAAGCATTCTCCTATAGATAGAAAATGCAGCTCTTAGTACCTATAACCCTTGTTTCATAAAACAACAAAGCCTATTTGTTGTTTTATGAAAAAGGGATGCAAGGATACCATAACAACACCTTCCAAAGCATCCATTGTCTGCATAGTTTGTTTATTTATTTATTTATATATTTATTTACGTCTTTTCTATACCGTCGTTTAGTAGCTTCCGTAACAATGGTTTACAATAGGCACATAAAACTAAGGATGCTGAAACGTTACTTTACACAAGTGCCATATCGGTCCGGTACATAGTTTTTTAAAAATAAAATAATTGTAGTGTGATAAAATACTGTACGGAGTTTTTTTTTCTTTTTTTTCGGAATTAAAAGCAATGCTAACTTTATCAGTGTCACTTTATCTTATAGTGATGAATGTTTCTGAGTTAATCGCTTCTTATTGTGTTTAGTGATAATAAAAATTGAGAAGTGAATGTATACCCCTTGCTCATGACATTAAAGGGATGATCATTATCTGATTTCCTGAGCAAGCAGAACAAAGTCTGAGCTGAAGCATCCATATCTACATAAGGTAAAGAAATATTTGAAACTAAAAAGAAAATTATGAAAATACAACCTTTCAGTCACTGAGCAGGAAGACAGAGAGAGTCCCAACACTTCATTTTCACAAAATGACTTTTATCAGAGTGATACTTCAAAATTATGTCCATAGAATTGGACTTGGGAAATATCAAGAAAGAAATTGGAGAAACAGTGTTAGGAATATATGCAACTTTCCTTACTTTGTCGTGGTGTGCTGTAAAAGAATGGTGTGTTCTTCCACTAGGTGTTTCCCCCTTGACTTCACATAGCTGCCACACTAAAGTAACTGAAGTAAAGCACAATTATATAAATTTTAGCACAAAAGATATTAAAATGTGAAACAGGATAGACAAAGATTTAGTAGGTATTTGAGATACTTCAGAGGAGACACCAAAAGCTAACCAATTAAATCAATTTTTGGAGAATGGGAATCATCTTGATGTTTGCCAAACAAGTTTTCTTATCGGACATAGCATAGAATCTAGTCTTTTGGCATTACCGGATAACCTCTGCCATAGTACATGTAGTGGTCTTTCTTGTTCTTTTGTCAGCCTTTGACACTGTGGATGATGTTGTCTTATTAGATCAACTGCATGGCCTCAATGCCAATAACACAGGACTAAATTAGCATTTTTCCTTTCTTAGTGGCAGATCACAAAAAATCTCAGTCCTTGCACTGGAGGTAGAGGACCTCCAATAGGTGCCAAACAGTCCAGAGAAGGAGCAATGAAGGCAATAACAGCAACAAGGGTATATAAATGGACTTGCACCAATATCCAGCAATATAGATAAACCACTATAAAGGGTACGAAAATCAGGAAAAATTACTCTCTGGAGTTCAAGAATGGTGTTCAAATAAAATATTCTTTACTGTAACTTAAAAGGATAATCCAGACCACAATACCAAAAATCATAGCATAAAAAATGTAATAGCAATGAAGATTATTGTTAATTTGTCCATCTTAGCTGTTACCTCCCTTCTCACTTGCCTTACCCCATTATCCATGGAGAAAAACTGCTTCCCTTGTAATATGGGAAAACTGGAATGGGGTTCTAGCATAAAGTCAATCACCAAATAGAAGAAAATCCCCAAGCACAAAAACTTCAGGACCACTGTTCCCACGTTTAAAAACATCCAACGTGACTTGGTCCATGTTTTAACTTTTCTTCAGACTGGAAAAACTGTATCACACTCACTGTCTCAATGGGGTATAGCCCTTTGAATCCTTCTACCAAAATCTTCTTACCCTTGCTTCTTCAGGTCGCTCAGGCAACCAGATCCTTGCCCCAATCCTCTTGGATACTGGAGGCATGCCCTTCCTTTCAAACTGTTCAAGTCAAAGTCCAAAATATCTTTTATCCAAAAGTCCTTCAATATCAAAATGCAAAAGTGATGAGCAAAGGCCCATCCAAAAGGTTCTCAACTATTGTCCTTTGAGACCCCGTAGAAAGCCCCAATCTCCTCTCTCCTCCTTATAGATCCTGAGGGGATCCAAAGCTCTGCATGATAGTGGAAATCCTGAAGAGATCAGTTACTCTCCTTTCTATTGCTACCTTCAATCCACTGCTTCCTTGAGATTCTGGAGAAATCACTACCTCCATCCCTCTATTTTCTCTCAGCTTCTTCTTCCCATTGAAGTTCTGAGCATGTTCCTGGGAAATATATACCTGGATGCCATACCCCCCAAAAGATGGGATTATCACACAGAGTGGAATCAAAACTATAAACCCCCCTCCCTCAGCTACTAAATATCCAAATTACAAGGGAAATATTAGTGATGGCTTTGACCCTTCTCACACAAAAAAACAATTAAAACTTAAAAGCAACAATAATAAATATTAAGAAGACTAACAATTCACATTGATGAAGTAAGTTATTTTTAAAATACTGACTGAACTATGACACTAAAAGTAAGAATATCTACTCTTCACTGCTCTTCTCTATAAGCTTAATTGATTTATGCACGCTATAAAAATCTTTCAAAATTTCAGATAATTTTCTCTTAATCATTCAGATTCTATGAAGTACTTTAATAATGGTCTTAGTTGCAACTTGGATGAGGATTAATAAACTGAAAGTAAGTGCAGATAAGAACTTTGGGGTAAGATTTTTAAAGGCACGCGCGCACGTCCATGTATGGTGGGACCCAGCGCGCGCACATGGACGCGCATATTTTATAACATGCACGCATGGCTGTGCATGCGTTATAAAATACGAGCAGCAAGGGGGGTTAGATAATTGCAATTTCTGCGCGGCGACACATCGAGGCCTTCCCCAGTTCCCTTCGAGTCCGCTCCAATTAAGGAGTGAACTGGGAGGGAACTTCCCTATCCCTTACCCTAACCTTCCTTCCCCTTCCCCTCTCTACCCCTAAACCCCTTTCTCTTTCCTCTCTTTTTTTTTGTTATGTTGCTTACTGCTCCAATGGAGCAGTAACAACTTGCATGTGCCAGGATGCCCTTCCCCGATACAGCGGCAAATGGCTGCTGTACTGGCCGCCTCCAGCCCCACTCCTTCCCACCCCCAGACTGATCCTTTATCTGGGCCCGGCACTTCAGCAAGTAACAGCGGTTATGCATGTGGCTGGGCCCCTTTGAAGATGTGTGCAGTGCGCGGAAGGCCCGGCCACACGCATAAACCCCGTTTTTGTGCACGGGGTGGGGGGACGACTTCAAATTTGGCCGTTTAGGTTTTGGCTAAAATATCCCTCCTTAGCAACTATTTCCTAAGGTTAATAGTAGAATATATAGTTCTGAAAGTAAGGCCTGAAGCCTAGATCTTGGGAGTAGTCTTTGACAGCGAGATTTCTCTGTTCATATTACTTCTGTAATATATATGTCATTCTCCCATTTCCAAATCATTCTTTTTAGGGCTTCCTCAGAAACTGCGGAGATTACAATTGAAAATAAACGAAACCAAAAAAGTGCAAGAACAATATGAAACAAACTAAATATATCTCGCTTGTAATCAAAATGAGAATGGAGCTTTTGCCTGCTGCACTTAAAAATAATCTCTTAAAGTAACCATCATAAAGCACTGGGTTCACCAAACAATTCGTGTTTTTAACCCAAAATCTTGATTCATAATACAGCAGTTTAGCTGTTTATGGACCTACATCTATAGGACCGCATTTTAGGGATCTGAATTCAATTTAATTTTGTTTACAAATATACATTTTTTATGCACTTAAAATCATATTTACATGCATCAAATTAATTTTATATGTATATGTGAACAAATACATGTATGAAAATGCCTTTTATGTGCGTAAACAAAATAAAATTTAGAAAAACAACAAAGAAAAATGAAACAAATAAAATGTTTCTGATCCACATTCTTACCACATTTCACCTGCTTTACGTAGTCTATAATGGCTCCTGATAAATTTTCATTTTCAGTTTAAGATTTGAATATAATAGATACAAGCTCTCTATAAAAGGGTTCAACATATATGAGATCATCCTTTGGTCTTATCCGTTACATAAGAGAAATTTACATTCTTCCCAAGATCATTTCCTGTCTGTTCTAGCAAATGCTAAGTTGATGGACACTAGTAAATAGGCTTTCTTTCAGAGCAGACCACAACTCTGGAATTCATTTTCTAAAGCCCTGCATTATATTCCAGTGTAGCCCTGAACTTGAGGAATACTTTAAGGTTTACAGGATCAGTCACAAAAGATATTGGGGCTTAAGTTACATACACAGTCACACTCCACTCTTTTCAAGCCCCAGTCTGTGGGTTTATTTATTTATTTATTTAAAACTTTTCTATACCGTCGTATAGTAGAGCACCATCACAACGGTTTACAGTTAGGCACAAATATGTGGTTTCTAAGTTATCCAAAGGGTGCCATTATTATACGGTTACATAGTTCGATAATATACTCTAAATGGGAATGGGTGCGGTTACCATTTACTATTAACTGTCTTTATAATTTAATACTTAAATTGTGAGAAAATAACAAAAGTAAGCAATAGGGATGTGAATCGTTTTTTGACGATTTAAAATAATCGCCCAATATATTTTAAATCGTCAAAAATCGTTAGAGCCGTGATACAATAACAATTCCCCCGATTTATCGTCAAAAAATCGTAAATCGGGGGAAGGGGGAGGGCGGGAAAACCGGCACACTAAAACAACCCTAAAACCCACCCCGACCCTTTAAAATAAATCCCCCACCCTCCCGAACCCCCCCAAAATGCCTTAAATTACCTGGGGTCCAGAGGAAGGGTCCCGGTGTGATCTTTTACTCTCGGACCTCCGTGCGTTGTAGAAATGGCGCCGGCGCTACCTTTGACCTGCCTTATGACAGGTCAAAGGTAGCGCCGGCGCCATTTTGCTTTTTTGTCCCCCAACGTCAGGAGCGTAGGAGATCGCTCCTGGACCCCCACTGGACCCCCAGAGACTTTTGGCCAGCTTGGGGGGGCCTCCTGACCCCCACAAGACTTGCCAAAAGTCCAGCGGGGGTCCGGGAGCGATCTCCTACCGCGATCGTTTTTCCGTACGGAAAAATGATTCGACTGCCTTAAATTACCTGGACCCCTGCCTTAAATTACCTGGACCCCAGGTAATTTAAGGCATTTTGGGGGGGTTCGGGAGGGTGGGGGATTTATTTTAAAGGGTCAGGGTGGGTTTTAGGGTTGTTTTAGTGTGCCGGTTTTCCCGCCCTCCCCCCCCACTGGACCCCAGGTAATTTAAGGCATTTTGGGGGGGTTCGGGAGGGTGGGGGATTTATTTTAAAGGCTCGGGGTGGGTTTTAGGGATGTTTTAGTGTGCCGGTTTTCGATTTACACGATTTACACGATATTTAAAAAACCCAAACTGCGACAATCCGATTCCCTCCCCCTCCCAGCCGAAATCGATCGTTAAGATGATTGATCACACGATTCACATCTCTAGTAAGCAATACTGCTTTTTCTTGGTGACTTCCTGCTTTGTGTATGTGTTATTCCGCTACCTCACTGTGAAATGCTTTGTTAGGTGGAGGATATCCTCCAGGGTGCAAGGCATTAAGTGTGTCAATCATCAAGTACATTTACAAGAACCCCAGGGACAATTAACTGGTGTTCCAGTATAAAGTCTTTACGGAAGCACTTGTAAAATAACAGGAATCTGACACAGATAAACTTTTTCTATGATAAAGCTACAATCCAGAAATAAAGACTTGAATCTGCACATGTGCATTCCCTCCTTTCCATTATAAGGGCCCCCTCGTATTCCTTTTTGAAAGTGAGGGACTCCACCAGCTATTTCAACTGGACTTTAGGGACTGTTGGGGCTTTGTACAACAGACATTCCTTCCAGTTTAGAGTTCCCTATAAATGAATAATGATGAAGCTCTGTTGGCTCCTTTTGTTTACTTCTCCTCCTCTGTTTCTCTTCTGTACCAGTTAGATAACTCCTTGATTCTCTGGGATGTACTGGGTGGGTACAGGCTGTGAACAAACACCTCATGGGTGCCACTTCACTCTTCTCTCGTGCTTCCTCTGGATACTTGGCACTGATTCTGTCATGCTGAGAAAACCAGATGGGAAATAAACAAATTCCCAAACATAAAAAGAGAAAGGAAGGGTAGGAACAACTTCCTTTCAAACTGAAGCTCCAAAATGAAGAATCTTCCACCGACCTCTGCTCATTCCTGACTCTGCTTCTGCCTGCCGCCAGCCACCGACCTCTGCTCGTTCCTGACTTGTCCGCTGCCTGCCGCCTGCCTCAGTCCACGGCTTCTCTGCCGCAGCTGCTGCGCTCCTGTCCTCCGGACAGCGCCCCCCGCAGGCCTGGGCTGGAACTACTGCCAGACTGTCTTGGGTCCTGATACCTTCTACTTCCTGCCAGGCTCTGGCCTACTCGCTGCTGGTTCCCGTATTGCACCCTGCAAGTTCCATTCAAGACATTACTGACTCTGATCCTGCTTCCGCTTGCTCTGTGCTCCCTGGCCTATTGGCTCTTGCTGCTGGACTCTGTGCTTACTCCTTGCCCGGGCCTTCCTAGAGAGACTGACACTGTGCATAAGTCCCAAGGGATTGGGACCCTACGGGCTCCTCCTGGGGGGTTCCGGTTCCCGGGTGAAGAGCTTATCAGCACTCCCAAGTCTCAAGGTTCTGGGACCCTACGGGCTCCTCCTGGGGGGTTCCCAGTTCCCGGGTGAAGGTCCTACGTGTGACTCCTAAGTCCCAAGGCTCCAGGACCCTACGGGCTCCTTCTGGGGGGTTCCTGGTTCCCGGGTGAAGATCTGTGCCTGTGGCTCCGCCTCCAGAGCTACTCTACCCAGGGTGGTTCGGCTCAAGGGTCCACTCTCGAACTGCAGCTTCCCAGACTGCAACAGTGTGGAATGAATATGTTTTTTGAGTGATCCATAATGAAAGCATTGAACATGCCGAAACATGGACCATGTTGGGTCAGTATACTGGGTGTACTCTTAAGAATGTGATTGATACAACTGAACAGATAAGTGCTTTATATGTTTTTGATGGAAGCTCTGATTTTTTCTAAATGATTGTATGGTTTAGATTATTGTTGTTCATAACCTCAATGGAAGTTTTGAATTTTTGAAATTTTAAAGTAGATTAATAAAGAAACGCATTATTTTGTACTCAAGGAGTCTGGTAAATGATTTGACTCTTATATGCCAAACAATGATATTGTTTGAAGCCCATTGCAGTCAGGAGACAGTGGATTAGAACCACAGCACTTGGTCACTCTTATAACCATTCTTTTTTTTTTGAGATAGTGATAACGTTTTTTGCATTTTATTTTCTGCACCTCATTTTTTCTTGTTTTTTGAATGTCTAGAGGTGTTGCTCTTTTTGTGTATTAGATACATTCTGAGACCACTGCAGTTTGCACAGAATACTGCTGCTCATATGCTGACTGGGCTAAATGCAAGGCAACACAACACCCATATCCTCTGCAAACTACGCTGGCTCCCAATTTCATGGCAAATCAAATACAAAATCTCCATGATCATACGCAAACTCATTGAAAGCCCTAAGTGACTGTGGATTAGTGTTATAATGAATATTATGAATCAAAGTTACATCAGTTACATGACTACTGGTGTATTCCCTGGAAGTGTTCTCTAGTACTATTGCCTGCCTGGTTGATTCTACTAGAGTAGTAAGATTTCTTATCATTTTTAATAGCCGACCTGTATTAATTGCAAAGTCATCTGTAATTTTCTAGATCTAGCACTGAACCAGATCTTCACCAATAGTTCTCCAGCTTCTGCAATACAGAAATATACCAAGATATACTACTGTTGTGAGGTTGAATCACTGGTCTGCAAGGGGCAATCTCCTAGGTAGAGAGTGAATCAAGTTAGGGGGAGAGTACATCGTAAAAATCTCATCTTTGAGTACCTATCCTCATTCTAAGTTCACTGATGTGTACAGTGCTATTTGTACCTCTGACTGTGCATGTAAATATGGCCCACAAACCCAAGACCACACCAAAACCTCACCTCAAGTTACTAGTTGACTCTCCTACAGTGGTCTAAATAGATGACAAATGTGTGCGCCACCCAGAGGCACTCTCTCTCTCCCCCTCCCTGAAGTGGGATTTGCAATAAATATCACAAATTCCATTAAAGGTTTAGTTATTTCCATTGATAACATACATTATGCTATTCACACAGGGCCGGATTTTAAATGCCCTGCGAGCATAAATCCGGCCGTATTTACATACGCAGGGCCCTCACATGCCTATTTTGCATAGGCCGCCGGCACGCGCAGAGCCCCGGGACGCGTGTAAGTCCCGGGGGTTTGTAAAAGGGGCGTGTCGGGGGCGTGTCCTAAAATGACGTGGCGTTTCGGGGGCGGGCCCGGGGGTGTGGCGCCGGCCTGGGTGCATGGTCGAGGCCTCCGGACCAGCCCCCGGGTCGGGTGATGGCGCGCCAGCAGCCTGCTGGTGCGCGCAGATTTATGTCTGCTTTTGCAGGCGTAAATTGTGCAACAAAGGTAAGGGGGGGGTTTAGATAGGGCCGGGGGGGGTGGGTTAGGTAGGGGAAGGGAGGGGAAGGTGGGGGGAGGGTGAAGGAAAGTTCCCTCCGAGGCCGCTCCGAAATTGGAGCAGCCTCGGAGGGAACAGGCAGCACGCGCTGGGCTCGGCGCGAGCAGGTTGCACAAATGTGCACCCCCTTGTGCGCGCCGACCCCGGATTTTATAAGATACGCGCGGTTACGCGCGTATCTTATAAAATCCAGCGTACTTTTGTTCGCGCCTGGTGCGCGAAGAAAAGTACGCGCTCGCGCAAAATTATAAAATTTACCCCACAACGTTAAACACCCCTCATTTTCATAAACTCCTCCCCTTTGACTAAATTTTAAAATTTGCGTATGCATCACGAGATGTAAAAAAATAACGCATGCATTATTGGCAGCATTAGGACTGTAACGCCCGCGATAATGCCATAATGCATTTTGATGAAGGTCCCTGTAAGTTAGCCAGATAAGTAGCTCAATTCCAGATTGCCCCCATCCTACCCCTTACTTATCCAGATTACTTTTTAACTAGATAAAAAGTTATTTGGATAAGTGGCAGCCACTGAATGTGGCCAAATATTGAAATGGAGTCACGTAGTCAGATATGTCTAATTTATCTGGCCAAGTAGCATTGAATATTTTGCCTGATTGATACTTTGGATATGTAGCTTATCCTATTGCTGGTAAAGGGCATCTGACTACTTAAGTTTTGTTTAAAAAAACTAAGTAAAAGGGTAATATGCTGAGATGTACTTTCTAAACATTTTTTTTAAAGATATTTGTTTTTGGATATTCAAGTATCACAGGAGAGAAAGGCACTAGTAAGTTCTGGTGTAAAAAACTGCAAACGATTCATGTCAAGAAAGTTCCATGAGCTCCTAGATTCATGAGAAATAACTCAACATTTTTTACACAATATTAAAAACTTGCATTTGGACAGATATGTTGAAATACCTATGACAAATTTTATCAACATGAAATCCCCCATATTATTAATTTAATATGTCAAATTTTCTGGACTTTACATTATGGAAGACAAAGCATAAAGTACACAAATGAAATACCCTGGGGTGTTTGGGTCATTTCATAAAAAATGAAATTAGCAAATTTCATATGTCCAGCTTTCTATTTTATTCACATAGTTTTGCATAGATCTTTTACTTACTGCATGTTCAAGCTGGCTCACATCTTTAAATATTACAACAGCAAATCAATTTACATATTGGACGATACAGACCTTTGACAGATTGAAGAATGTATACTATTAACCATCATGACCCGAAGGAGGTCTAAAAGATTAAACATTTTATTAATCTGACTTTTTTTGATAATTGTTTATACTGTACATTTTTTAGAATTAGTGTAAATAGTGAATATACCAAAGGTTATGGCAAACTGCTGCACTAAACTTAAAAGTACCACCATTCAAAAAACTGGAAAATACAATACCTGTGTCTAACACATGCACATCCGTTTTATAAATATTCTTCTCAGTGCAGCCTCCAAATAAATATATTTGATCTCCAACAGTAGCTAATGTATGGCCTGACCTGAAAAGAAAATATATAGCTAGTCAGCATGTGAGCTATATTTTTTGCAATTTAACAAAAGTTGAAAGTAAATAAAATATGATAGAACCACATTTTAAGAGAGAAAAATAGATTGAAGTTAATCTTATGATTTATTTTCATCTGGGTTGGGTTTTTTTCCCCTATTGATGCCTTAGTTTTCTTAGATGGCAGCATATGTTTCTCTGTAAACTAGTAGCTATACAAAACCACCCAATCCTCATTCACTTTCCTTCACTGATACAATCTGGCCTAGTTTCTTGAGACAGCTCAGGGTAGATTCTGTGGAAAGAACTGGAAAATTCTTTGGCAAGTCTGCAGCACATTTGCATACATTTGAATCATTTTGCATATTAAACAAGGTAAATGTAGTTGCATAATAAAAATTAAAGTTGTTTTCCAAAATTCATTTTGTTCTTTAGGTAGTTTTATGGGAGGGGTATCTCAGGCATTGATATTTATTTATTTATTTATTTTTAGTTTTTATAAACCGAAGTTCCTGTATAATATACATATCACACCGGTGTACAAGGAAGTAAAACTGTCGCCTCGGGGGCAGCTTACATTGTAACAATTAACAGAGAAACATAAAGGAGCTTAATGGAGCATAAATGAACTTAGGGGAGTTTAGAGGAGTTTACAGTAAAACAATCATGACTAAATAAGTTTCAATAACGAACTCTTCAGGAACTTATGAACAGGGGGGGGGGGGGGTCAAAAACTGTCAGCGGCTAAACTGATAAGTAGTTCTTCCTGCTCTTAGATCTCCGGGAATGCTTGTGTGAAAAACCAAGTCTTTAGTTTCTTTTTGAATGTATTATGGCAAGGTTCAAGGCGAAGGTCTGGAGGGAGCGAATTCCAGAGTGTGGGGCCTGCTGTGGATAGTGCGTGTTTCCTCAGGGAGGTTTTTGCCGGCTGGGTGATTAGCATGTTCTTATACGCACTTCTGGTCGGTTTCTTGGAGGTGAGTAGCTGGAGTTGATAAGTTAAGTTGAGAGGAGCGATGTTATATAGGGCTTTGTGTATCATCATGATGGTTTTAAAGTGAATCCTGTATTTATGTTGAAACGGTTTTTATTGAATTTTGCAGTAAGAAAAAAAATACAACTACCAGAGGGGAGTGGTTCCTGCACCCCTCCAGTCCGCAATAACCAGCAACAACCATAACCGCCCCCCCCCCCCCCTTATCCCCCCCCCCAGAGGAGCAAGCAAGATAGCAGTTAGAGTGATAATAAAAGTTACAACATACAAAAAATACAAGGAGTACCAAAGAAAAACACAGGTAGGAGTGGTCCTAATCATTAAGCACATAACTACGCGCACGATGCGGGAGGGACTGAATGTAAGGCTGCCAGTTAATTAAGAACCGGCGTCGCTGGGTCAGCGAGGACCTGGCTGCCAAGCCTTCCATGGTCATCATGAAATGAAAGCTGTTCCTCCACGCCCAGAATGATGGATTGTCCGTTGAACGCCAGCCGGAGAGAAGGATCTTCTTTCCTACAAGACAGGCCTTGTGCAATAACATGCGCGAGCCAAGATCTCGAATGCGGACTGGGGAAACACATCCAAAAAGCATCCAATGTGGTGTCACCGGGAACGCCACGTCTAGCAAATCAGCCAAATAATCCCCTACCCTCTGCCAGAACTGTCGTACAGAAGGACAGGACCAAAAAGCATGGGAGAGAGTGCAGGGAGTCGTGCCACACCGTTGACAGGCCCTGGAAAAGTTAGCGCTAAAATGGTGCGCCCTGTCCGGTGAAACATAGGCCCTGGTAAAGAATTTAAACTGCATCTCTCTATAATAATAGTTGTTCGAGATCTTGGCTACGCGTCGAAATCCAGCTCGCAATATACAGTTGGTCACAGAAAAATCCCCATCCTTATTCCACCGGGACACCAACACGTCCTTATAATCTGCAGATTGTAGTTTCCAGACCCCCTTATAATACATAGATAAGGTTGGTGCAGTGGCGTTCCCAAAGTGAAACACCGCCTCCAAAGCATGTACCACCGAAGGCGCCTTGAAGGCATCCGGGATGGCCCGAATATAGTGGCTAACCTGAAGATAAGGAAAAACCTGCGTAGATGCCAGCCCACACAACTCCCCCAACTCCCTCAAGGATAAGAGGACCCCCTCTGTACTAAGTAAATGGCCTATCCGTGTGATCCCCTTATGGTCCCAGGCAGCAAAACTAGCAGACTGGTATCCCGGAGTGAAGTCCACGTTGCCCCGTACTGGCAAAAGGCTGGCACACTGCCGCGGTAGCTGCAGCAAACTAGTCAAGCGCCGCCATGCCTGTCGAACAGGACGTACCAGTCCCGTGGAGCGTAACAGGGGTGGCAGTTTACCAGAGGGAATCTGCAGCACACACGCGGGTTCATAAGGAGCCATAAGTGCCTGATCTACGGAAAGTGGGGAATGTACCGAGGAACCCAACAACCAGTCCCGAATAATTCGTAAGTGACTTGCCAAATTATAAGCCATCAAATCAGGGACTCCTAAGCCACCTTTCCCCCACCGCAACTGCAGCCAGCATAGCGGCAGCCAGCATAGCGGCACCCGCGGTTTCCTGCCTCGCCAAAGGAAACGGCGTAAATCTCCCTCTAGGCGACGGGCGTCCCTCCTACACAACAAAATTGGCAGCGTTTGAAATAGGTAGAGCCACCGGGGCAAAAGAACCATTTTGAACAAGTTGACCCGCCCACTCAAAGAAAGAGGCAAGGTGGTCCACTTAGCCAAACTGTCCCTTGTTGACTTAAGCCTATCCGGGATATTCACCTGGTATATTCGGGCGGGGTCCGCCGGGAGATTAATCCCTAAATAAGGCAAAAAATCATCCACCCAGCGTAACGGAAACGTATCTGGCCACGTCACTCGCAGGGCCGGCGGGTATACCAATGCAGAGGACTTAGATTCATTCAATTTCAATCCAGAGAACACCCCAAAGTCCCACATCAGGCGCAGCAGCAGGGGCAGAGACTTCTGAGGGTCCGTCACCAGTACCAATAAATCATCCGTGAATGCAACGGCTTTAAAAACACTAGCTCCCAACCTCACCCCCCTAATCTCCCGACGACTCGACAGCGCTAGCAACAACGGCTCAAGTTGCAAAATAAAAAGCAGCGGGGACAGGGGGCACCCTTGCCTAGTGCCGCGGGCTATCTCAAGTGGTTCAGACCGCGCCCCATTCGCCAAGATCACTGCTCGAGGGTCGGAGTACAGCAACCGCACCGCCTGGATGAACATCCCCTGGAAGCCCATAGTCTCCAACAGAGAAAACAGGTATCCCCATTCCACTCTGTCGAACGCCTTCTCGGCGTCGAAGCTGATAACCAAGTGGGGCAGATCAAGCGCCCGGCAGACCGTCATTGCCGTTAAAATGCGGCGTACATTAGCCATGGCATAACTTCCCCGCACAAACCCCACCTGATGATCTCCCACCAGCGAGGGCAGTAAGGGCGCCAAACGGTCTGCCAGCACCTTCGCCAGGATCTTATGGTCAACATTCAGTAACGAAATCGGGCGATAAGATCCAGGCTCCAGTGGGTCCTTCCCCGCCTTAGGGATAAGAGTTATCAATGCCACATTATCCCGTGAAGGGAAGGAACCCACCTCAATCAATGCCGTAAACGCTGCAGTCAAAGGGGCTACAAGCTTGTCAGCCAATAGCTGATAAAATTCCGCCGTATACCCATCTGGGCCCGGGGCTTTCAGAGGTTTAAGCTGACGGATAACCCCCTGTATCTCCTGTTCCGACAAGGGCCTATTCAATTGCTCTAGTTGCCCTCCAGTCAGAGCGGGAATATCTATCTGAGAACAGAACCGTCTACCCTGGTCTCCCGACCCCGCGGAAGACACATACAGGGCGGCATAATAGTCCCTGAAACCCTGCAAAATAGACGGAGTATCCCGAGTGATGTTCGTGGGAGCGAGCCGCAAGGCAGGGATCACCCTACTAGCACGCGTGGACCGAATCAAATTTGCCATTGTGCGACCCACCTTGTTGCTGTACTGGTACAAGTGAAATTTGTAGTATAAAAGACTTTTTTTCCCCCTCTGATGTAACAAGGAGTTAAGCTCTGCCTGGGCGGACCGATACTGCGCCACGGTCTCCGCTGAGCGGCACCGCAGCAGACGGCGCCTAGCCTTACCTAACTGTGCATTTAATAACAAGATGCGTTTATCAATCATCCTGCGGTGGTGAGCAACATAGGAAATAATGTCGCCCCGTAGGACTGCCTTCGCCGTGTCCCAATACAACGCCGGCTGAGATACGTGTAGCTGATTTAAGGACGCGTAATCCTCCCACTTCGCCCGCAGATATTCACGAAATTTCACATCACGAGCTAGAAAATAAGGATAACGCCACAGCCGAGTAGTCGACTGCAGAGAGGCGAACCGAAGTTCTATCCATACCGGGGCATGATCTGAGATCACAATGTTCTCAATACCCGCCGTTTGAACCAAGCTAAACACATTTCGACTAACCAAAAAATAATCTAGACGGGAAAGGGAGGCGTGAGCCCGTGATAAGTGCGTAAAGTCCTTCTCTAAAGGATGTAATGTTCTCCAGGCATCTAACAGGTGTAGAGAGTCCTCCAACATGCGAGGGCCCCGGCCCTCCCTCCGTCTACCCCCTCCAGACTGGGAGGTATCCAAGGTCACATCCTGAACCGTATTAAAATCACCACCGACTAGCAAAACATCATTAATATGGGGAAGTAGGAGGGAATAGATTTGGCGAAAATAACCAGGACAATAAACATTGGGAGCATACACATTGCAAAGGAACACTGTACGATTGTATAGTTCGGCTTCCAAAACCAGATAACGACCTTGCGGGTCAGCGATCTCTCGCTTAATCGTAATAGGCAAATTCTTATGCAGTAAAATGGCAACCCCTGCAGATTTGGTAGTGCCTGATGCAAAGCGTACTTCCCCCACCCAGTCCCGTTTTAATTTCAGGTGTTCTTCTGGAGTAAGATGAGTCTCCTGTAAGTAAGCTATATGGGCCGACTGACGCTTCAATAATGAGAGAATTTTGGTACGCTTAACCGGCGTGTGTATCTCACACACATTCCAGGAGAATAATCTGGTGGGATTACTCAGAGAAAACTAACAGTAAAAACAATACCCCGGGGACAGACCGAATATCCCCAGAGGGCGCCCTCCCAGCTAAGGCCCCTGCAGACAAAATCCCTCCTACACAGCAAGCCATAAGGACCAGGATGTCCAGGAAAATGAAATAACTCACTCCATACCAAAGATTTCGTTCCCCCCCCCCCTGAAACTGTGAACTCCCACCCCCACCCCCCTCCTCCCTCCCCCCGTCCCCCCCCCCTCCCCCCTTCCCACACCCCCCAAGTCAAAAAGACTACCCCTTAACCCCCAAATCCCGTCATCTAGTCCCATACCTTCGAAACAGAAGGTAGAGGTCAGGTCATTAAGTGTCCCCGACCCAGCCTCTCTATAAACCAACACTAAAGTCTCACCAATGCTTCAAGCCCCAACAAGACTAACGCCTGCACAGGCAGACCCATGCAACCCCAGTTACCCCATGTAACCCCTCACATTCATTCATGTCCCACAATAATGTCCCTTTCAGTCCCAGAGAACTTCGTAGGGCATCAGTCTGGAGCGTGCTGTGCAGCGTCCTCTGCACCGACGGGCATTACTGCCGCGCTTTAAAGAAACCAGTGCACGCTGTAGGAAGCAAGCGTGGAAATCCGACTGGAATGTCGAGCGAAATCTCGTGCTCCAAGAAAACAACAGCACACAAAAAAAAAAAAAAACATCCGCGGCAAGCCACCCCTGTCAGAGCACATCCAGCCGCTCACCGTCAGGCAGGGTTAGGCATGGGGAAGAATGAAAAAAACCCCCCCCCACAAAAAGCCCTTGGAAGGGGGGTGCACACAGTCCTGGAATAAGTCGAACTCCCATAGGACAACCAGAAGACCCAGGTCACGGCTAGGGTTCAGTGTCTGGGGAGCCGTAGCAAGAGCAGGGAGAGATAAAAAAAAAAAAAAAAGGTTTTATTTTGCAAACCGTGTAATGTCTCCTCTGCAAACATCTGAAGAACCTCAATCAGCTCCCCAGGGCAACCAGACGAACAACTAGAAAACCAGAACAGAACTTTGTCGCTGGCCCTCTTACCCCCCAATAAAGGGGCCCTGGACAAGGGTCAGCCAGCCCTGCATCTGCAGGGAACAAATACCCAAGCAAACCAGCCAAGTCAAGTCAGGAGGGAGTCCACAAATTGCTGTGCCTGGGCCACCGAGTCAAAGACATGCGCTTGGTCTGCGTGCCAAATGCGGAGGCGCGCTGGAAACAGCAAGGCAAATTTCACTCCCCGATTGTGTAAGGTAGAGCATATGGTGGAAAAGCCCTTCCGTGCCTCAGAGACCGACGTAGAGAAATCTTGGAAGATGCGAATATCATGGGCCTGATAACATAAGTCACGCTTCGCCCTCGAGGCCCTCCAAATCTCACTTTTATGCGCCGAGTTGAGAATCTTGGCGATCACGAGCCTCGGGCGAACATGCTGCGCTTGCTTAACGCCCAGCCGGTGCGCTCTCTCCACGACAAGTTTCCCGTGCAAGTGAGGCAAAGCAAGTGCCTCCGGAATCCAGGTTTCCAATAGGGTGCATAGCGATCTCTCTTCGATATCCTCGGGAAAACCCAGAAAGCGCAAATTGTCTCGCCGCGCCCGGTTCTCCAAATCATCCACTTTCAACTGCAAGGCCTTCAGGGCACTATCATGAGCCACCATTTTGTGCGCCGTCTCCCCACCTGCGTCTTCCAACGCGGAGATTCGCGCTTCAGCTGCCTCAAGCCGTGGCGGCAAAGCTGCCAAAGAATCGCGGACTTCCCCCATCTGAGCTGTAAGCACTGACCATTTCTCTTCTAGCGTTTCCCGCATCGCCTCTTTGATGTCTGCCAAGGTCAGCGGAGCCTGTTGGGGGGAAGGGGAGTCCAGTGCCGCCGCATCCGCCATCTTGGGATCCCGGTCCTTCAACTTTTCGCGGTCCTTCTTCGCCGGTTTCGTTGTCATCGGGGAGAGCAAACGGGTCCTGGTTCTGGCCACTGACATAGGCACACTACCCCACTAAGAAGCCAGAGTCGGGGGAACCACAAACGCGCTATGAATGCCGCGAAAGGCAAGGCTGGGCGGGAGCCGAGGAGACCCACGTCTTCCCCGCTACCACATCACGTGACCTCTCGTGAATCCTGTATTTAATCGGTAGCCAATGAAGCTGCTGGAGGATGGGGGTGATATGTTCCCTTTTTTTTGGTGTTTGTGAGAATTCTGGCTGTGGCGTTCGGTACCATCTGAAGTGGTTTGGTGGTGCAGGCGGGAAGGCCCAGAAGGAGAGAATTGCAGTAGTCCAGTTTTGGGAGTATGATGGACTGTAGAACCAGGCGGAAGTCTCTGTAGTGTAGTAATGGTTTTAGTTTCTTTAGTATTTGCAATTTAAAGAAGCATTCTTTCGTGGTGTTACTTACGAACTTGTTGAGGCTGAGTCTGTTGTCCAGAAGTACACCCAGGTCTCTTACTTGTGGCGAAGTAGAGGTGACAGGACATTGGCTAGCCGTTGGAGAGATGAGTGGGAGGTAATTTTCAGGAGCTATAAGGAGGATTTCAGTTTTGTTTGTGTTTAGGACCAGGTTGAGGCTGGCGAGTAGGTTGTTGATTGCTGCGAGGCAATTATTCCAATATGACATAGTTTTGTGTACAGATTCCGCTATAGGGATGAGGATTTGTATGTCATCCGCGTATAGGAAGTGTGTTAGCTTGAGGTTAGTAAGAAGGTGACAGAGTGGGAGAAGATAGATATTGAAAAGAGTGGGTGAAAGGGAAGATCCTTGCGGTACCCCCATCTTGGATTCTATGGGGTGAGACTCTTTGTTGTTTACTTTGACCTTGTAGAACCTGTTTTCTAGAAACGATTTGAACCATTTGAACGCTGATCCTGTAATGCCTATATCAGTAAGACGCTGAAGTAGGCACGCGTGGCTCACGGTATCAAATGCTGAGGATAGATCCAGAAGTGGGTTGACCTTTTTCCAGATTAAAGATAATAGTGCCTGATAGTGAGGCTAATAGGGATTCGGTGTTCCGGGTCTTACGGAAACCGAATTGGTTTGTGGTGAGGATGTTGTTATCGTCGAGGAATTCTGAAAGTTGTCTATTTACAATTTTCTCCATAATTTTGGCAATCATTGGAAGGTTTGCTATAGGTCTGAAGTTGGCTGGGTCGGTAGTGGGAAGGTTAGGTTTTTTGAGGAGAGGCTTAAGCATTGCCAGCTTGAGTTGATTAGGGACTTGGCCTTCAGTGAGGGAGCAGTTAATGATGTCTGCCACGGGTTTGGCAATGATAGAAGGGATGGAGTTCAGCAGATTGGAAGGAATGTGATCCAAAGGATGGGATGAAGGCTTGATATGAAAGAGAAGAAGAAGAGGATACCTTAGGGATGAGGAAGGGAAGGAGAAGGAGGGAGGATTAGGAATGGGGAGAGGAGAGAGAGAAAGGATTAGGAACAGGGAATGGAGGAGATAAGAGGGATAGATCAAGAAAGAAAAGTAGAGAAGATCAGGAAGAAGAAGAGGGGAAGAAGAGAGGAAGGAAGTCCAGAGATGTTGATAGAGATCCGGAAGTAGGAGAGGGAGGTTCTGAGATCCTGAAGATGAATTTAGAGAAGGAGAGGGAAATGTCCCTTCCCCAGTTCCAGCCTTGCTCCCCTTTGTATCCCAGTTGCCACTATCTCCCTTCCCCCCACTCCAGTACTTCTCTCCTTTCCTCTTCTCACCTTAGTCCTCTTTCTGCTCTCCCCATCTCAGGTGCCCTCTTGCTTATCCCCCATCCCAAGTGCCAATATACAAACACCCATTTGGTTTCTAGATTCTTTCACATTCCCACTGTCTCTAACCCTCTTTTGTACAACCTCCATTTCCTCCCCAAGGGGCCAATGCAATAAAGTAGTGTAGAACGTGCCCACTCTCTTAACGCACGCATGGCGCCCCAAAGGGGGATGCCATGCAATATTAAAATTAGTCACGAAAACCAACGCCGGGTTTATCTGCGTCGGTTTTTGAGGCTGTCCGCCGGTAATGAAAACTGACGCCGTTAAACTCGGCGTCGTTTTTTGTGATGGGTCTGACGGTAAAATTTTTTTTTCTTTTATTTCTTTTAGTTTTCTTCTTTTTTTGATGCGCACATCTATTAACGCCTGCCAGGAGCAGGCATTAATAGATGACAGTTAAATGTGCGTCCGAGACACACATTTTTCTTTTTGCATCGGGAGTGAATGCCTAATAGCCTCATTCACATGCATTTGCATGTGAAGATTGCTATTACATTCACTCCATGTTGGACGCACGTTGAATATGCGCTAATCCCCTTATTGCATAAGGGGATTGATTAGCGCCTATTCTACCCACGTCCAACTGCACGTTAAGAGCTCAGCACACTATATTGCATTGGCCCCCAAGTGATTGGGCCAAAAAGAGGTGGAGGTGAGCAGCTCTAAGGCCACATCCTCCTCCTTCTCTTCCACCTAGGGCCTGACTCATGCTTTGAGCCACGTGGGACACCACAGTGTCACGTGGCTCAGAACTGTAAGAGCCTGCATAGCAGAAAGGTGACTTGAAGTGCTACAAATCACCTTCTTCTTCTGCCGGCCAGTCACTGCTGCCACCCTCTTTTGCCTTACACCCTCCCTGGCTCAATCCCAATCTCCCTCATTAACTAGCCAGTTCTACAGTAAGGATTAGATTTGCAAATTTCAGGAGACTAGAGACCCTGTCTATAATAAGTCAGGGAAACATAGACTGTTCTGCATTTCTGAAGTTCGTTCAAAGTTCAAATTTGTAAAGACATAAAACAATAATACATACAGCAAGTCTTGCAGGAATTGATACCACACTCTGAAAATAAAAAAATATAAAATCTTTATAGAAAATAAATTTAAAGAAAACTACACCCTCAGCCTTCTACGATTAGGAAAAGAAGAAGACAGGAGAAAGGATTGCCTGAGAAAGAAAATAGTAACAGCAAAAAATCATTGAAGAAGAGCAAAAAGCAGAGCTTTTGAGAAATTAACACCCGCGGACTCCAGAATATTTTTTTTTCTTTTAAGAGAGGATTAGGGGGTGGGGAATACAGGGTTTGAGTGGGAAAGACAGAGAAATGGGCCCTAGGTCCTGTACTTCCTTTTTTTTTTTCTGTGTAAAGCACTGCTTAACTGGATATCTAAATAATAAATCTGATCGGCTATATTCAAATGTAGCCAGCTGGGTTTTTAGTTAGCCAGCTACATGTAGCCAGATAACCTTAGGTAAGTATATTTAGTGGGATGTTTATTTAATGTTTGGGTACTTGCCAGGTGCTTGTGACTTGGATTGGCTACTGTTGGAGGCAGAATATTGGTCTGACCTAGTATGGCATATCTTATGTTCTTATGTTTATCTCGCTGAATATTCAGAACAAGTTATCCGGCTAACTATAGCGGGATAATTTGTGCACTAACTAGCTTAATGAATTCTGACCTTGCAATAACAAAGGTATTGGTAATAACTTGCATTCCAGGGCTTGGAATATCTCTTTTCCCTTATTCTACCCCCCAACATCCTCAGTCTCGGGTCTCTTCCCTCTTCTCCATCATCTGGATTTTTCCTTGCGAGATGGAGACTCCTCTTCTTCTACTCCTGGCCAGGGGCCTCTCCCCTTGAGGGAAAGATCTGCTGCAAGGCTCCATTCCCTACTGGAAGGATCCTGGGCCAACCAGCCCATGGAAAGGCTACTCCAAGAGATCCATCTCTTCCTCACTCCATCTTCAAAAAGAGCAACTCCTGCCAAATTGATCCAGGATGTAGACCCTTTTAGGCCACCTCCCCACCAATCAGAATCCTTAATAACATTCACGTTAAAACATTGTAATAAACACAATACAATCCACAGTTCATCACTATGCTTGATACCATCCAGTGGCAATCCAGCAGTACTGCAGGCCCAATCAATATTTCTCCTCATAAATCTTCACATCAAGGTGTTACAGTTTCAGATCGATAGAACAGGACAAAGGTCAACTACAGCTCCTAAGCTCATTGTAGCTTCTGAACAATGTCGCTCACCTGGAGATTTATCTGTGACCTTGATAGGCTTACTGGGGCTCACCTACAGATCCCAGACACAATGGGATTTATCTACCTGTAACTATAACAGGGCTTATTCTACAAGTATACACAATTTATCCCTTATAGGAGCTCATTGCAGCCTCCCTGCTCAGAAGATTCTGCTTCTTATCCCTTAAAGCAGCTCACTGTAATTCAAACCCACCGCATCTATAGTGCTTCTAACACCCACACACTGAGACACAATTCAGTTCTAGGTGAATAGTAACAAATTTATTATGAGTATATACTGATCACATAAAATAAATGGCAAATAAGTAAATAATCACTGATTGGTTGATTGTACATATAAGCAATAATAATAATAATAATAATACAGTATAATAGGCAAAGTATACATTCATAGTGATGTCATCTGAGCACCCAAGGAATCATTCTGTTCTGCCAGTTCCAGAAGTCTGGAATGTGAAGAGATCTGTTTTCTCACACATCTGGTTATTTTTATATGTTTTGCCTTACTATGGGGCAGATTTTGAATCTTACGCGCGCAGGGTACATTTGTGCGTGCTACCCGGCGCACACAAATGTACACCCGATTTTATAACATGTGCGCACTGTTATATAACATGCGCACCCCCGGCCCGCCCCTTTTTCAAAGCCCCGGAACATCCGTGCGTCCCGGGGCTTGCGCGCACCGCCGAGCCTATGCAAAGTAGGCTCGGCGCGTGCAGGGGTAGGTTTTAAAGGGTTACGCGCGTAACCCTTTGAAAATCTACCCCATTGTGTTCTATCTATTGGGAGGAGTACCGCCTCCCAAAACCAGACTGAATCTGAGATGTTGTGGTTTAGCCACAGACCTTCAGCAGGCCAGATGCATTTGTGAGTACAGTACTTCCTCATATTTTCCTAGGCCTGCTCATCCCTTAGTTGTTCCTCTTCCTTGTTCCTCTAACTATTTTGCACTTTTGCAAGCAAAAGCAAAAACTATTCATATAAAAATGGGTTCACTGAGAGGCTGTTCTGAGAACTACAGATTAGTCACTATTAGTTCACCGGAATGTGGCCAATACTTAGGTAACCCTACATTACACAGACACCTCAGGGTCTCTACCATACAATTGCCTTAAAATATTAACTCATGAACGGGGACACAACTGGTGATCCTATCACACTCACAATGACCAAATAGTTATGACTGGCATGATCTATTAGGCAGCATTGGTGACTGTTAAGGGTGGCAGGTGAGGTGATGACAAAAAATGCTCCTTAGGCTTCCATTGCTGCTATCCCTTTAACTTCCCTCCTACCATGGACCACTGCTGCCGAGCTATGTTCCTCTATATCCTGTAGTAAACCATGGAAGACAGCATTCGTATAGCTAATGATATTCATATCCTTCCCTGGTCAGGCACCCAAAACTTGATTAGTATTGTTTATGATCCAACTTAAAGAATGTTATCACCAGATTGTGGGAACCAGGTGGTGTCAGACAGCTTGATAAATGTTATGAAAATCCCTGGGAGCACATAAATAGCAAATGTTGCTTACCTGATGTAACAGGTGTTCTCACAGGACAGCAGGATGTTAGTCCTCACAAATGGGTGACATCGAGGATGGAGCCCTGTACGGAAAACTTTTCTGTCAAAGTTTCAACAAGCTTTGACTGACACTGGCACACTGGGTGCACTGAGCATGCCCAGCCTGCAATTATCCCTGTGAGCCACAGGTGTCTCCCTCAGTCTCGTCTTATAGCTAAAAAGCGCAAGCGAAACTAAAATAAAAGTATACAGACCCAACTCCGCGGGGTGGCGGGCGGGTTTCGTGAGGACTAACATCCTGCTGTCCTGTGAGAACACCTGTTACATCAGGTAAGCAACATTTGCTTTCTCACAGGACAAGCAGGATGGTAGTCCTCACAAATGGGTGAGTACCGAGCTGAGGATGCCCGGGAATGCACCAGATACACCGCAGATGCGCAAAGGCGTAACAACTGAGGTGGAAATGGGAACGGAGGGCATCCGCAACACCATAATGGGTTCGTGGAAGGATGTTGGGTAGTGAATTGAAAAAAGTAAGAGTAGGCGGACTGGCCAAACATGGAGCATGCCGGCTAGTCAAATGTAAGCAATAATAGGCTGCGAAGGTATGGAGAGGACTCCAGGCTGCAACCTGATAAAAAAGTACAAGCAGCAGTAACCAAAGGGAAGCTGTTAAGGCTAAGACGGACACAACAGTATGTGGATACCCACAGTGTTGTAGTGAAATGTCTGCTTGTTGGTAGGAAAGGAAATATAGACCACTTAATCAGAAGGATTAGGTCTGTGTGGCCACTGGAAGTAGCAGCTTGACCCTTGCATGAAGGAAAGAGTCAAGTGGAATTCACATGGAATGCAGTGCAATGTAGATAGAATGTAAGCGCAGCATTACTGTCCAGGAATGTGGAAAACCCAGTCTCTCCCTAGGGCGAGAGAGAGAGGTTAGGAAAAATTAATAGAGTATTTCCTGAGGAAAGGAGATACAACATCTACCTGAAAAGGATAGAAAGTTGAATGCGTAGAACTACTCAGTGGCAGAGGAACGGAGTCAGGTGAGTATGGAAAGAGTGCATAACTCACGGACCCTGCTGGCAGGAATGACATTAAGAGGGAAAGAAGTTCCCTTGCCAAACTGTGGAAGAGAGGAATGGAAAGGCTCAAACGTAGAATGTATGAGACTTATAAGGAGAATATATATGTTCATTCCGTGATTAGAGAAATAGAGGCGGCTTGATCAGTGGATAATCCATGGTAAGCCGACTCAGAGAGGATTACCGAAAACGGGAACCCAACTCCCAAAACGATACACCTCCTAAGAGAAAGGTGTATCTATGTGGAGGATGTCTGGAGAACAGAATCCGAGGGAGTAAGAAAAAATGGTGGAAAAGTAAAAGGGGTAATACCTCTTTTTTTTTTTTTTTTTTTTTTTTTTTTTTAGCGTCAGGAGGTAAAGCCTGCCATATTAAACGGCAAGATTTATGTTTAGAAGGTTTTGTGACGCTACCAGAACCTAAGAACATCAGTAAGTCTATGATTTGGGACTGACTGGTGAGGGAATAAAAGGTTACTGATATGATGGATTGAGAAGTATGGGAAGCATACTGATCTCAGTCAGGGAGTGGGGAAAAGAATACTGAACCCCATCCCAGTTCAACATTAGAAGAATGCTGGCTACGAGAGGCAGCAGAAGAGATATATTGAAGAGGCCTTTGATGGAAGAAAAGGCATCTAAGGGAACGCATAGGAAACATGTGTAGGGAGCAGAACCTGTGCATCGTATGGAATGATGCAGACGCAGAGGAAAGTTTAGTTAAACTCAGCGTTAAAAGATTTGCCCTGTACACATGTAATTGAGACCATTCGAGAGGATAGAACCTACGTGGAGAAGGTCAGATAGAGCGTTCATTAAATCTCTTAGATATGTGGCCCAAAGACGCATGAAGTGAACAAGGGCCAAGGGTAGAGCTGCGCAGCTGTCTAGCAGAGCAGCTAAGAGGTTGTGCGTGCTTATGAGTTGGAAAGCACATTGTCCCTATGCTGTCTGTCTGTATGCACAAAGAATTGTTGCAAAAGCAGTATTGGAAGGCATAAGGGCATAACTCATGGGTGCAACGTCCAGGAAGTTTATGAGAAACTATGCTGGAGTGCAATAGATGCATAATGGGTTGACAGCTTTCAGGAGAAACTTTATAACCCTAAGGAATTGCGAGCATGAGTCGAAGGAGACTAGGTCCTAGTTCGAACTGGGATAAGAATCAGGGATGAAAGCAATGAAACCACTTAGGTCCATTGAGTATAGAATGTCACTGAATATAACCCATAGCAGTTTTGAATTATGAGAAAAAATGCATAGTGGGAAGAAACCCCATAGCCCAACCATGAAAAGTTGAAAGGTTGAGGTTATGGAAAATATGCGCAGGGACATATAACAATGTATCAGAATGTCTGTGCGCATGCTGGACAAGAGGGTCTTAAGACTGTGGTGTCCAGAAGTGTTACAGAAGGGATTTATGGCAGTGACAGTAATCCCAGTTAGTAAATGTATAGTGAGTCCTGAAAAAAGTGAGAGCTCTTTGCATGTACTGAAAGGAAAGTGAATGATGTTACACTCCGCAGAGAAAACAGCATTCACCAACAGTGATGCAAGAGACAGTTCACTTACCGAAGCTGGTGCCGGCGGCAGAGCTTGGGGTTGTAATGTTGACTCACCATAAAGCACATAGAAACATTAAAATAATGTACTTACTGCAGTATGGAGTGATGGTAACCAAAGATACCATTGTACCTGTGACGTCTAAAGAAAGTTGGATTTTCTTAGGTCCAGGATGTGCGGAGAGTAACTATTTTCTGTTAAAAGAAAGAATAGTGCAATTAAAACTCCCCAACCCCCCTCCCTTCTCCCCTCTGCACTTCGTAGCGCCTGGGGGAGTGTACCGGGACTTTGGTACAAGGTGGGGTGGCCGCTCTGATATCTGACCAGATGGGAGACCAAGAGGTGTCCCAATGGAGGATATCATGTAGGCTCCTGCAGGTGTGTGAGCGGTAAGTGGTACCCGCATTTCTGTATGCTGTACAAGGAGACACTGAGACCTGTGGCCAGGCCTCAAGGTGGACTTGTACATGGGGCAATGGTTGCTGAATCTCATGTTTAGCAGATCAGCCAATGCAGCTGGACCTTGGTTGGGAGGGAACCAAGAGTCAGAGCATTGGTCGGCACAGGGACTTGTTACTGACAAGAGAAGAAGCCCTGCTGCAATCCCAAGAAGATAGAGGGGTTCTCCTGATATTGTGGCTAACATAGCTAACATAGTGATATGTGACACTAATACAGTTCTAAAAGGCACAAGACCCAGAACTTTTCGAACCACGGTCCGAATGGGAGAACACAACTCTATGGGAATGCCGCCGAAGCGGGTACTTACCATCCGACGTGGATCGCCGCAAGACGAGCCGGTGAAGATTGTTGACCCCGACGGTCTCCGGAGTCCTCGAGGGTAAGGCCGGGGACGTAAACGTCCATCTCGCTCTGAAACCCGGTATGGTGGCACAGGTACAGAGGAGACAGGCCAGGCGTGAGTGGCGTTTAGACTGCTAAGTGTAACAGATGGCCATAGTCCCACACCACTTGACGGTGGGGCACGCCAGGAACAGAGGAGCCCTAACGGAACTCATGTTCCCTCCCTCGTCACAGCGGCTCAATGTGTCGTGACGCCAATGCAGAAGCTGTCGGACCTGGATCCGGAAGTTCTGGATCACCAAGGACTGCCAAAACTGTAGGAACAGTGCTGATGGCAGTGGTGATGTCGCTCTGCCCGAGCGTTGTCCAGCCTGGAGAAGGATGGCACCGATGTGCTGGATGGCGTCAGCGGCGGACGATCACGATGTCGGCGATGATGGGTGCCACGGTGCTCGGCCCGGTCTTTCCCCAGCGCCGAGATGGAAGCCCTCGTCGTCCTGGAAGGCGATCGATGACGAACTGTCAGCACGCCTGCTCTGCTCCTGACACAATGGAGTGTCTTAAGCTAATACGGGGCTTAAAAAAGAACCCAAAGCGTGGAGCAATGTGAGGAGGCGAGGGTATTATGTGGCGGTGCTATGTCGGTATTGACGATATTGAAGGCAACCTAAGGGGCTTCGAGGATATCATCAAAATGGGTATGAAAAATCGTCGATGACTGGCCAGGAGAATGATGACAGTGACGGGCACTGACAGCAGTGGCATAGGTATCTTTGAAACGATGTGGAATCGAATAATCGAAAAACATTGCCGTTATTGAAAAAGATACCGGCATCGACTGAGTCGAAGTCGAATCAATAGGGCGTCAAGGACACCGAAGGAAAACGGAGGTGTCGAGGGCATCGATGCATGGAGGCGGGCATTTATGCCGTTTGTGGCATGGCCACGGGCATCAACTATAGGGCCACAGACGTTGACGGTATCGATTTGGACAGACTCAGATTTCCAAGTGTACATGGCATCGGTGCCCCAGACACGTGTGTCGGTGGCATCGATATGGACACGTATGGAATCGATGGCATGGATCTCCCAGTCGATGAATTCCATCCCGGCATCAACGCCAGTCCTGGAATCGGCATGGGCATCGATGCCAGCCATAAGGCTGGCATTGGCATCAACGCCCATCCACGGAATCGAGCCGGCATGGATATCCACCGATGGGATCCACCTGGGCATCGAATTTCACCGATGGGAGCAGCCTGGCATCGACTGCCCTCGATGGATGCATTCTAACATAGATGCCCATGGATGAAACACCTGGGCATCGGTGTCCATCGATGCAAAAGGACCCGGCACCGATGCCATCGACGGACGGCCATCCGGCACCAATGCCATCAACGGACAAGCCATCCGGCACCGATGTCCATCGATGGGGACCATCCGGCACCGATGTCCACCGATGGGGACCATCCGGCATCGATGCCCACCGACGAATCGATGTGGCACCGATGCCCCCCGATGGAAAGGGCTGGACATCGGTGGGGAGGATGGGGCATCGATGGCATCCCCAAAAGGGGGGGGGTGGCATCGATGAAGTGACCCTGGGATCGTTAAAAAGTGTCTCGGGCAGCGGTGGCGGCGACCCGAGTATGCATGGCAGTGACTAACAGCGTGTGCGTCAATGGCATGCATCCGGGTAGGGACGGCACCGAGGAAGCCCAAGGAAAAAAACAGTGCGTAGGAGGAAAAGCCTGGTAGCACTGAAAAGCAAAAAACATGGATAAAGGCATCAGGGCACCGTGGAGGGAGGGGCGCTGATGACATATAAAAGCCCAGGGCGGTTTAGGCGGGTCCCGGTGTAGCGATAGGGTATCGACTGCGTGAGGGTACCAGGGAACGAAGGACTTGAAGCTACAGAGGTCCTAAGTTAAGGAAAAAATCCCTACCCCACTAGCATAAGCAAGCAGAGTGTCACAGAGATACTCGCAAGCTGTTTAAAGCTAACTGAAAAATGGGGGAAGGGAAGGCTTCAGTCAGTTAACAGCCTTAAGATAGTGACAGAAACCGACCGAAAAATAAGAATTAGTACTCACCGAGCGTCGTAAAAACGTACACGGAGGGAGACCTGTGCAGGGAAAAGTGTTTTTTGAAGTGAAAAGTTAAGTGTTTCCATGAGGTAATTAGTTAAAAAATCCTCACAGAGCTCCAACCGCTATGCTGACTGCAGAGCGGAAAAAAGAAGACTGAGGGAGACACCTGTGGCTCACAGGGATAATTGCAGGCTGGGCATGCTCAGTGCACCCAGTGTGCCAGTGTCAGTCAAAGCTTGTTGAAACTTTGACAGAAAAGTTTTCCGTACAGGGCTCCATCCTCGATGTCACCCATTTGTGAGGACTACCATCCTGCTTGTCCTGTGAGAAATATTGATTCTCTTTTGGAATTAAAGAGCATCAGGTGGGACAATGTGAAGTCTTTATTTTTTTTTTTTTTTTACATTGAGCAAAAATCGCAATTAAGGTTTCCTATTATTTTTCAGAGTTTCCTATTATTTTTCAGATATGAGAAGTAAATGTTATATTTAGAAGTACTGATTTTTCTTAAATAAGGATTATTTCTGAACTATCTGTTATTCTTGTAACAATTTGTTTCTGTAAGATTTTGTTAAATTTCAATAAAAATAAAATTTAAAAAATCGCAATTAAGAACTTGTGAAACACTTCAGCTATGGTTTAATGGAGAGTGTTGGGGAAATAATATTGTAAAAGTTGAAGAGGCTTTTGCCCTGTTTAAAAACTTTTTTTTTTTTTTAATAAAACAACAGAGAACAATTTTCATTATTTTTCAATAAAAGTTTATTAGTTGGAAGGCAGATGGTCAGTTAATGATTAGAAAAATATAAGGTAATGGAATATTACCAATTGATGAATGAATGGAATATGAAACCACAACCCTTTCCATAAAAATTTTTTTTCTTATCAACAATTTTTTCAAATAAAATACATTTTTCAAAAGTATTGTTAAATACATCATATAGAGTTAATTATAGATTTATTTGATTGAAGCAAGCTGATTTGGACACATGACAATTGATTGACCAAGGTGACCATTAACTATCAAGCTGGTAGATTGTCATCTTGTTGTTATATTGGTTTTTCACATGAAAATCCCTGGGCCATGGAATGTTTCTGAGAAAGTAAGCCAGTCTATCAGGTGGTGCTGGGTAGAGTTATACTATAAAACAGTGAAGTTCTCAAAGTTTCTTTGGACTTCACTCAGGACTGGAGTTCACCACTGGTGCCTGGAATCACAAAGAGGCTCATTGCAACCATTCATCACTGTTCAGGGACCCTTGATTGCTGAAAGAATGTGAGCATTGTTATTAACCAATGTTATTGTCTTGAAATAATGCATCGTAGTACTGCATACTGATGTGCTTGCTACTAGGGATGTTCATTCGTTTTGAACGAATGCGCAATCTGCAACGTATAGGTTCCTATTTGTTGCATTCGTGGGTCCGTGAAACGTATCACAATCCCCCACGAATGCAACATATCACACGTTTCCATTCTTTTAGTTCACGCCGCGGTGTTATAGAAATAGAAGGCCATGTGAGAGTAGGGGCGGATTGGCCTATTGGGGGATCGGGCTTCCCCTGGTGGGCCGGACTAGCGGATCACGTGGCCTCCTCTGCTCCGGGCCATTGAGGGTGCTGGGCTGAAGAAATGAAGAGACCAGGCCAGAGGGACCGAAGAAAAGAAGATGGCCGCTGCCAGCCACCGCCGAAGAAATGAAGGCAGGTGCAGTCAGGAAGGACAGGGGAGGTGGGGGTAGGGCGCCAGGCTGTAAGGTTGTCCTAGGTTACCTAATACCCTTGCACCGGCCCTGTGCACAGCAGCAACGCTCCACCCCACCAAGGCATAGTTCATCATGTTTCAGGTCATAGCACACGTGTTAGGCTTCTTGGTCCATATTTCAAAATGGGTCAGGTGGACAGTACACCCTGGTTGACAGTCACACCACATGCTTAGCCTCGTCTTGTCTTGCCTCCTTGTCTTTCCCCTATCAACACCACAGCGACCTGACTACCTCCGCTCTGCCAGCCTGTCTTGCCCCTATCAACTTTCTACCACTCTGCCTTGCTGCCATACACCAGATGACTCACTCAACTCCTTGTGGTGTTCTTGCCACTATCATGGTTCCTCAGTGTGTTGGTGCTAGTCTTTCTGCTTGCTATGTTCCCCCTTCATTGTGCTGTAGGATGTTGATGCTACTTGTCTTGCCACTTTGCCTGTCATACTGCCTTCGAGGGTTCATGCATCTGTTATTGGTGCTCTCTTTTGAAGCTGTGGTGTGTTTTTCACACTCTCACTGCTGCTTTGCACCTCTGTTAAAGCTCTCTTGCCACTCCTGGTACCCCTTTGCCCCTTTAAAGTGCCTTAAGCTATTCATGCCACTTTGGTGCCACTTTGCCACAGTCTAAGTACCTTGGAGCTCTTTTCTCGTTCTGATGATTGCTCCCCAGAAGTTTCATCAGAATAGAAGAATTTTTCCATCCCCTTTATCATTTTGTTCGCCCTTTGCTGTACCTTTTCTAATTCTGCTATATCTTTTTTTAGATGTGGTGATCAGAACTGCACACAATACTCAAGATGAGGTCGCACCATGAAGCAATACAGAGGCATTATGATATTCTCTGTTTTATTCTTCATTCCTTTCCTAATAATCCTTAGCATTATATTTGCTTTCTTGTCTGCTGTTGCGCACTGAGCAGAAGATTTCAACGTATTTTCAACTACACCTAGATACTTTTCCTGAGTGATGACTCCTAATGTGGAAGCTTGCATTGTGAAGCCATAATTTGGGTTACTCTTCCCTAAGTGCATTGCTTTCTTTGCACTTGTCCACATTAAATTTCATTTGCCATTTGCAAGCCCAGTCTCCCAGTTTTGCAATGTCCTCTTGCAAATTCTCACAATCTTCTTGTGATTTAACAACTTTGAATAATTGTGTGTCATCAACAAATGTGATCACCTCACTTATTGTTCCCATTTCCAGGTCATTTATAAATATAATAAAAAGCATTAGTCCCAGAACAGAACCCTGGGGCACTCCACTACTCACCTTTCTCCATTGGGAAAATTTATCGTTTAGCCCTACTCTCTGTACTGTCTGTGTAATCATTACTGTTTGTGATAACTTGCTATATAAAGTTGGAGTATGGTTTCTTTTCTGCCTTGCCAGCTGATAAGCCTACCTTAATTACTCTTTTTCATGACATGTGGCATAGTCACAGGATAGTTTGACTGACGAACATGTAGGAAAAAGACTGGAGCTGCAGAATTTGAGAAATCCTGGATTCTAGAATCCCCCCCCCCCCCTTTGCTAATGCATGGGAAGTGGATGTTCAGCTGGTGGCAAGGTTAGGTATTCAAAGAGCAGGGAAACTGACTTCCATATAGTGGAACATATGCCCCACATTGTAGAGAGATGGTTAGAGAAAGAGATGCTATTAGGAAAGTGTCTAGGCTAGCAGAAGAGATTGAGAAACTGAAAAGAAGGAGGGCTGTATAACAGGTGTAACCTGCAGCTGTCCAGTTGGCAAAAGTTGAACATAGAAAACAAATTTAGAAATGTACCCCTGTACAATCTCCAAAAAAGTGTGTGTCTTATTAGCAAACTAGTCCTGGGATCCAGAACATCAGGATGGGAATATTTGGAAATCCTCAACTGAGGACGAGTGGACAGAAGAGGATAAGAAGTTGAAATTAAGACTTTTTGATAACTAAAAAACCAAAGACCCCCACCGGGGATTAGGGCTAAAGTTATCTGGCTATGGGGTACATTTTCAAAAACAGCACGCACGCGTACTTTTGTTCACGCACCACGCGCGAACAAAAGTATGCTGGATTTTATAAGATACACGCGTAGCCACGCGTATCTTATAAAATCCGGGGTCGGCGCGTGCAAGGGGGTGCACATTTGTGCAACCTGCGCGCGCCGAGCTCGGCGCGCGCTGCGTGTTCCCTCCGAGGCCACTCCGAAATCGGAGCGGCCTTGAAGGGAACTTTCCTTCCACCTCCCCTCACCTTCCCCTCCCTTCCCCTACCCTACCTAAATCCCCCCCTACCGTTGTTGGGCAAGTTACGCCCCTTTTATGAAGCCCCGGGACTTACACGCGTCCCGGGGCTTTGCGCGCGCCGGCAGCCTATGCAAAATAGGCGCACCGGCGCGCGAGGATTTACGCGCGCAGGGCTTTTAAAATCTAGCCCTATATGTACAAGTTCTCCTTGCAAAGAATCCAGGATATCTCTGCTTCTAGAAGATACTGCAGCTGGAATGTCTTAATCAAAATCCAGAAGAATGAAATCACCTAGCAATAGCACCTCCTCTTCAAAACAACTTTGTGAATATCCTTCATTAAATCACTACTCATTTCTTCTGTCTGTGAAGGTCTCCATATCTCACCAATATAGATGGATATTTTGTTTCTCTTTCCAGATTAATCCACAGAGTCTCCTCTACCTCATTAGCTCTTCAGTTCTGTTGCTTTAATACCATTTTTACTACCCTGTCCTTCCTGAATAGGTTGTATCCCAGAATAACTATATCAGACTCATGTTTTTCCATGTACCATAATCTCCTTAACAGCCATTACATCCAATTCAGTATCTTCCATGACTGCCTCTAGATGTGAGACTTTATTTCCCACACTATGGACACATAGTTTTCCAGATGTTGCCCTTTTTCCTATTTCTATATGGAGCCAGATAACTTTTAACCCTAACTGGCCAGCGTTTGAATATAGTCAGTTAGGCCTAAAGTTATCTGGCCTTGTGTGGCTAGATAACTAGATATTTAACTGGATATTTTAGATTAAAAGATAAAACACAGTCGCAAGCCTCCCAGTCCAATTCCCACCCTCTCACCACAAAAGTCCCAACCCACCTGCTGGCCAGGAGCCCCTCCTAACCACTTGAAATAAAAAAATTAAAAAGATATTGGTGATGACCTGGTCTGGCCCTCAAGCCCTTCCCCTGCCCCACTAAATGAAGCCAAATAAATTGCCTCCTTGCGCCCCCAAATACTCCACCATGGTGCCACCCTCCCCCCAAAGCCCTCTTACCCACCCAGTCCCAATGTAACAGTCAGTAAAAGTCAGGAAAGAGGTCCAGACAACTGATCCGCAAAGATAGACTTTTATTGCCAGCAAGATGCAGCTAAGACAAAGGCTTAGTACAAACTGCATGCCACTCCCCGTGGGGAGTGAACTTTTATACATTCTTTCAAGTAGGTGTAGCTTATAATCAGACCACTGTACACGTCATATAATAGACATGATATGTTAGACATTTTATAGCAGCAATCGTATTAATACAATACAAAATATTATTACAAAATGGTAGTGCGTTTCACTGAATGTCAGTACGTAAGTGCGTAGTGCATGCCATTGCGTATCAAACGTTAGTACATTCAATATGGCTGTGCGTTTCAATGCGTTTCAATGCTGGCGTTATTAATTAGAAATTCTCAGTTTTCTCATTCATCTCGCTTAACGATTGTTCATAGGATCGAGCTCCTACACCTGCATCGCCATCCCCTGTTTCTATCCCAGGATTGCAGTACATGAGATCCCAGCTGCTTCCAGCATTACTCTGGTAAGGAAGCATATTCTATCATGCACATGTATGCTGATAGAATACGCTTCCAGCATTATTTTCATAGTAACCCTGGAAGCACCCAGGATCGCATTGTACATTTTATTTTTAATCTGAATGCCACTTAACCAGATATTTTTTGAAGTTATCCAGATAAGTAGCTAGTTATCCAGCTGCACAGGCCAGATAACTTTAGGCTTGCTCTGAAGCAGGTCTAAAGTTATCTGGCTAATTTAGTTGGATATGGTTCACAATTGGCTATGTTAGCCAGATAACTAAACCCCTTCCAGAAATGCCCCCAGAATTCCTCTTTTTTATCCAGCTCTAATTTAGCTGGCTAAGTAGCTAAACATGGCAAAACTGGCCATTTAGACTGACAACTAGTGAGTTATGGCTTTTGAATATTGACCTTATTAGTGATAGGAGGAAGTGCAATAGTGGCAGTGTGAGGGAGGATAAAGGATGGAATATGTAGAGGCTGATGAGGAAAAAACAGAAGTTCCTAACAAATTTTTCTGTTTGGTGTTGACTAAATAAGGGCTAGGAGTAGGACCACAGAAAATGGACACAAGTAAGACTGGAAATGAGGTAAACCTCTAACAATTTTCTGAGAAGTGTGTTCGTGAGAGATAGCTAAACTAAAAATAGGTAAAGCAATGGGTTGCTTGGGATGCATTTGAGGTTTAAAGGGAATTTAGAGTTGTTCTGGCAGCTACACTGGCTGACCTTTTCAATGCTACTTTAGAGATGTGAGTAGTTCCAGATAACTGGCATGTCAGGGCACACTACCGGCGCATGACCCCAGAAGTAGGAGCAGGCTGGACACTGATGAGGCAGGCTGGAGCAGGATCAGATTCTGATGTCTTCTGCACATATGGGCCACATTCCCCTTGGGTTGAGCCTTAAGGTTCTGGTGGCTGGAAGGACTTAGAAAAGGAACAGTCATACCAAGAACTAAAAGGCACCCACAAGAGCAGAGATGGGCTGTTGCAAGAACAGGGAATAGAAAGGTGTTCACTATAGAAAAAAATACTACGTAGGAAACATAAAACAAAACTAGAACTAGACAGGAACACAGGAGCAAAACAGGACAAATAAAGACCAGAATACATGTCCTGGGAGACGGGCCAAAGTTAGGCCTCAAATTAGGGTCAAATAGGACCAGAATCAAGAACCCAAGGACCATGATTAAGACCAACACTGGGACTGTGACTAGAACTAGATCTAGGACCAAACTCTGACCGCATTCATAGGGTAAAGTTGGAATATAACAGGGTCCACCCAGGTACAGCATGGCAGCCAGCAAGATGAACAGGCATAGAGCTGGGAGGATCAACCAGAGTGTCTAAGCAGTAAGCCATAGTGCTAGAAAGGCTTAGCATATAGTCAACTAGGCTACTAAGGGCTCCTGCTGGTGGGAGGCAAGAACTGCCCAATAATACTCAATTATACAGTAGATAGGCAGATATGGTTCCTTTTCACAAAAGTGGAAGTAAGGAGGAATCTGGGAACTGCAGGCCAGTTAGTCTGACCTCTATGATGAGTAAATGAATGAAATCTCTGCTAGTGCAGTTTCTGGAATCCAGCAGATTTCAGGATCCGAGTCAGCACTGTTTTACCAGAGGTAGGTTTTGTCACAGATTTGATCAATTTCTTTGGGTGACCAGAGAGTAGGATCAGAGGGATTTCAAAGGCATTTGACACAGTTCTACATAGATGACTAGTATGGGCTCTAAAGTGACTGACTGGGTTAGAGACTGGTTGAATGGGAGGCGAGAAAGGGTAGTGGTAAATGAAATTCACACAGAGGAGAGGAATGTTACTAGTGATGTGCCACAGGGACTGGTTCCCTATATCAGTTCCTTTCAACATTTTATAAATGATATTGCAGATAGACTATTGAGAAAACTTTGTCATTTTGCAAATTTGACCAAAATCTGCAATAGGGTAAACAGCCAGGACGTTGTGAGAAACATGATGAGGGATCTATTGAAGATTGAGGAATGGGCTAGATCTGGCAGATAAGATTTAATGCTAAAAAAAATGCAGAGCCATGCATTTCAGCTGCAAAAATCCAAGGGAGCAGTAAAGTCTAGGAAGTGAAATTCTTCTGTGCATAAATCAAAAGTGGGATCTGGGGGTGATCATATCTGATGATCTTAAGGTGGCCAAACTGTCACACAAGGCAGTGGAAAAAGCCAGAAAGATGCTTGTTTGCATAGGGAGAGCAGAAAAAAAGGAGTGATATTGCCCCTATTTAAGTCTCTGTGAGTCCTCATTTGGAATACTGTATATAGTCCTGGTAGGGGTTATAGAGCTGATCACTTATATGGATGGGTAAACTAGATAGGTCATATGGTCTTTTTCTGCTGTCAAATTTATCTGATTCTATTTACTGTAATTGTATTAAGGTTAATGAAAAATAATGATAATACAATTTATAGCATCCTTCCTGTTTGTTTGTGGTAGAAGCAAAATATATAATGCATAATTTATTGGATTAGTAATAAAGGTATTACATTGTGCCCTCATGAGTTGAATTGAGAATGATGAATTAATGGATTTCTTAATTTTTCTTTGATCAGTAATTTAGGTAGTCAAACCCCTAATGTTAGTTATATTATTTGTGCTTCTATAGTATCTCATTTTGTACTTTTAGTATATTTACTGAGAATTCCTGACCACCACAGTATGTACCTTATCCATGAACAAACATGTGACACTATAGGAAAGTAATGTCTGCAGAAGGGATTATGGTATCACCTCTGACACAGCTGCATTAGGCCACATCACAAGATTCTATTGAAGAAGCAATGTTAACTGAGTTTCATATTATGCGTTCTAATTATTATTATTACAAAATGGTTCCTCCAGTATTGCTATCATTATCTGGAAATATCAAAGCAAAAGCTTTGACTTGTTTCATATGAATCATGTAATAAGTAAAGTACATACTTAGTGAAATAGGTAGAGTGAAGCACATACCACAAATAATAACATTGGTAATTAAAATTGATATCATGCTTTCATGCAGGAAAACTAATTCAATGTAACTGGTTCCTTTCTTGTCATGCTGATTTGTGTCTAGCTCAGCTGAGTTGAAGTGATTGGCAGGGGTACAAGCTATACTGTGTACCTTAGCAATTGAGGTGTTTCTTAGGTGAAAGTGAAAATGCAGGTAAAGAAGTATATCAAAATTCTTTCCCTTGGAAATGAAATATAGTATTTTAATTGGCCTAAATCTTGTATAATATAAAAATGTGATTAAAGGGGTATACCTTGAATTAGGAATGTTAGTTTTATGTGGAAACACTCATATTGCTTTATGTAATGACTTTATTATGGTTCCCATGTATGCCTTCCTTTCAGCTGTATATTTATGTTTAGTGCTTGCTTAGCTGCATTTCTTATACCGTGGGGTAGATTTCCAAACATACCTCTGTGCGTCCATGTGCACGCGGTTCATAGCACACGGGCGCACTGATTTTATAACATATGCTCATGTTATAAAATCGGGTGGCCACGCGCGCATGTGTGGACAGCAGCGCCCAAGGTGGGGGGGGGGGGGGGGGGGGTCAACTTTTGCAATTTCTGCATGGCGACTCAATCAAGCCTTCCCCAGTTCCCTCCCAGTGCACTCCAATTAAGGAGCGGACTGGGAGGGAACTTCCCTACACCCCTACCTAAACTCCCTCCCTCTTTCCCTCTCCTCCCCACTTCTTAAACCCTACTGATCTTTTTTTTTTTTGCAACTTATTTCAGGCCCGGAGTTGAAGTAAGTTGCGCATGCCAGCCGGCTGCCAGTTTGTGACTCATGGGGACAGCGTACAATGGCGCTGTCCCGGCCCGCCCCTTTGAAGAGCCCCGGCACTTGTGAGTGTTCCGAGCCCCTTTGAAAATTCAAGCGGCGCGCAAGGCCCAGCCACGTGCGTAAATCCCTATACCTTTTCCCCTTTGACCCAAGACACATAAGGGGCCCAATATTCAAAATTAAACATTTATTTAAATTAACCAGATAAGACTTATCCGATTAATTTAAATGGATATTCAGCAGCACAACTATATTTCTGGATATATGTGTATAAGTCTCTACTAAGCTGTATAAGTTATATCCAGCTAAGTTAGACCTGCTTTATAGCGGTATAACTTATCTGATTAACTTAACCAGATAATTCTGAATATCAGCACTTATCTGGCTAAGTTAACTGGATAAGTAGTGCTATCCCGACCCACCCATTCCCTGTCCATTGACTATACAGCTAAGTGGTGAAATATAGTTAGATATTTAACAGCCACTACTTAGCCGGATAAATCCTACTTATCTGGCTAAGTAGAGTTTCAATATTGACCTCAAGATGTTTCTAAACTGTTAAACTTTACAATGTTTTATGCCTATTTTAACTTTCTTCAGAAATATAGGCCAAACCATTACTTAAGGCCCTGTTAAACATTGTTAGGACACTTAGCTCAAGATGCTTGATTCATTGTGAGAAGTTATTTGACTTTTCTTAAAACCGCAAATCATGTTTGCCATATTTTTATCATTCTCATTTTGATTGCTATGTAAATTCTTCATATTTTGCTATGTTCCTTTTCCACAATAACATGGAAAATATGTGGAGGTCCATACTGAGACTTAGCCAGAAATGTAAGTTAACCGGATAAGACATATCCAGTGGGGTGGATGTGCTGCTGAATATACCTGGCTAAGTTTAAAGTTACAAACCAACAAAAATCTAAACCACCATCACCGATATATAATTATACTGAAAATAAAAAAAAAAACCAGAAACACTTCTGTTTAATCGCTGTACCCAAACCAGTCTTATAAAGTTCCTTCTGTGTGAAGAATTTTTAATTTTCTCAAATATTTTGAGTAAAATTCAATTTTTTAAAAGTAATTTAAATGCCTACACGCTATGTAGGTTGATTATTATTTTCTAAAGATATATATGTTTATTTAGTTTAAGAACATTATGTGAAAATATTGTGATAGGAGAGATGAAGGTTTCATATAAACTATGTAGGCTTTCCCGCACCTCTATTGGATGATATAATCATAAACCTCCACCACCTCCTATATGTGAACTATTTTTATGAAAAAAAATTTTTTTAAGTTATTTTTGATATATCTATAATATGTTTAACTGTACCATCCAGTCTATGTTGTGCTTGTGGCTGTGGAATCGCGTGTTTAATTATTTTCACTACAATCTCCGATTTTCCTTATGTTGTAACTCTGGGGGAAACTACCACTCATCTGTAGTAGAAAAGCAAGTTTGCTTACTGTAAACGGTGTTTCCGTAGATAGCAGGATGAATTAGCCATGCTGTCAATCAGGTCTGGGAGGTGGAGCTTTACAAAGCAGAGATTTAGATTTTAGATCTCTGCGGCTGAGCGTGTGTTCCCGCTCAGGAAAGTAACAGATTCTCCTTAGTCTGTGATTAAGCTGTAGGTTGTAAAGACAGTGACTGCCAGGGAGGAGGGTGGGTCAGCATGGCTAATTCATCCTGCTATCTACGGAAACACCGTTTACGGTAAGCAACTTGCTTTTTCCCGTCGATAGCAGGGCTGAATTAGCCATGCTGTCATGGGAGTCCCAAGCTCCTGATCACGTTGTTTATGGTATATATATGTTTGTACGTGATCATGAACAGTATGGCATTCACCGTGTACAAGAGGATAGAGATTGCAGGATTGCGTGCCCTATCTTCTCATCAGTGGCTGCTTGTTGATCAAGGCAGTAGTGCGATGTGAAGGTATGGAGCGATGACCATGTAGCTGCCTTACAAATGTCAATGGGTTGTACATGTTTAAGGTGTGCCAAGGAGGCCGCCACTGCTCTAACTTGATGAGCTTTGGGACAGAATGTAGCTGTAGGTTCTGTTTGTCGTAGCAGAACTTGATGCACTGTGCTATCCAGCTGGAGATGGTGAGTTTAGCCACCGGTAGTCCAGGTGCTTTCGGGTCGAAAGAGACAAAGAGTTGAGATATGCTAATGCTCTTTTTTTTTTTTTTTTATTTTATTTTTCATTTTTCAAAATACAGCAAGACTTTATCTTACTTCAGAAAAAGAATACAATATAATAACATAAAGAGAAAAAGGAAAAACTCCAATTTTCCCATACCAAAACCTATCATTTAAACTTCTCAAATTATACATTGCATTCCTCCAATAGGAAATTTTACGGGGGACAGAAATTTAAGGAAGATTACAAAGATGAAAAAAGAAACATGCATGTAACAAGCATTAACGTAATAAGGTTCCTATATATTACTTGTTCCAAATTGGACTTATTTTAGGAGGGAACTAATACCCTCCTTGCGTTAAGGATTTTAACTGTTCAGGATATTGAAAAGCATAGATATCTTTTACTGATTTTACTAGACATTTGCATGGGTATTTTAAAACGAAGGAAAATCCCATTTCTATTACTTGTGCTCTCATTACCAGGAACTCACGTCTCCTATTTTGTGTAGCTGGTGCATAATCTGGGAACACCCTTATTGGTGCCCCACGAAATTGGGTCTGAATATTTCTGAAGTAACGTTTCATTATCTCATTAAGATCTTTTTCAACAACAAAAGATACCATTAATGTGGCTGTTTCATAATACTCCATTGTGGAGTCCTCCAAAAATCTTGTTAAATTTCCTCCATTAACATCAACATTTACATTTTGCAAGAAATTTCTATTTCTATTTGTAACAGGCAAATAATATAATTTATTTACTAGCGGAATTTCGCCTTCTTGAAATTTTAAATTTTCAACAAAAAATTTTTTTAACGTGATAAATGGAAGTTCACCGACAATTTTTGGAAAGTTCAGAAACCTCAGGTTTAAATGTCTGGAAAAATTTTCCATGGATTCCAACCTTCTAGAGATAGTAGTAATATCCTTTATTATCTTCACGTTACATTCCTGGTTTTTCTTTAGTTCAGTCTCTATAACTACAAGTTTCGGTTTAATTTCTTCTAGTTGATTTTCACACAGCTCTACTTTATGTTCTACGTTTTCTAGATCTTCCTGAAAGTTCCCAATCACATTCACTAGCGCAGCCAAAATATCCCAGATAGCTTCTAGAGTTATTTTCTCAGGTTTATTGGGCATTTGAAAACGGGGCCTTGAAAACTCACCCGATTTCAGTGCCTGTGATATTCCGCCTGGTTGACTCTCCCTTAATGGTGCCAGAGACGCTTCAAACAAGTTCCCTCTGTCTTCATTTCCAATCGGAGTCGATACGGGGGGCATAGGCAAGTTATCTGCCCCTGATGTTCCGGGGACTTCAGAGTCCTGTTTCGGCGTCTCGGCATCCACCGCCCTCTGACCTCCCTGCGCCGGGCTCTCCAGTACCACGTCATGTGCCTGCGACTCGGCGGTCTCCGGGCGGATCGGGGAGAAGGCCATCTCGGGTTTCCTCGGAACAGGGGGGCTAAGAGTAATATCTCCCGAAGAGGCTAACGCTTCCTCGATAGCTCCTTCAATGGAGTCTGCTCCCCCTTCTTCAGGTTCCTTAACGGACGCATAAGAGGTGATTAAGCGTTGAGCGGCCATTAGCTCTGTGTCTGAGGGAAAGACACGGAGCTTGCCCTTGCGTTTCGCCGGCATCTTTGCACGAATTTACTCCCAACCTCAGAGCTCAGCGTGAGGTTTAGGGAAAAAGATGGGTAGTTCTATGGTTTGATTGAGATGGAATTGAGACACTACTTTTGGTAGGAAGGATGGGTGAGTTCGGAGAACCACTTTTTGGTGATGAAACTGTACATACGGAGAATAATGGACCAAGGCCTGTAATTTACTGACTCGTCGTGCTGATGTTACTGCCACGAGGAATACCACCTTCCATATGAGGTATTTAATGTGTGCCGAGTCCATGGGTTCAAACGGGAAAAACATGAGCTGTTCAAGAACTATGTTGAGATTCCATGGAACTGGAGGCTTAGAGATCAGAGGGTGAAGGTGAGTTAACCCCTTGATGAAACGAGATAGTAAGGCGTGATTGGAAATAGAAATATTGTTAAGTGGTCTGTGATATGCCGCTATAGCACTGAGATGGACCCTGATGGATGAGGTTGCCAGACCAGCTGTGTACAGTGTATGTAGATAATCCATGAGTAACTCAGGTGAACAGTCTAAAGGTGGTACACTGTTAGAAGTGTACCAGGTAGAGTAGCGTTTCCATTTATAGCTATAGTTTTTCCTCGTTGAGAGTTTCCTGGAATCTAACAAAATGGATTGTGCCAAAGTGGAAACTTCCTGTTCTGTTAAAAGGAGCCTCTCAATCTCCATGCTGTTAAATGGAGAGATGAGTGTAGCAGGTATAGAAGCATTCCTTGATCTTGGAAGAGAAGATCTGGGCGATTCGGTAATCGAATGGGGTCCGTGATGGACAGTCGGAGAAGGAAACTGTACCACGGTTGCCTTGGCAGGGCTGGAGCTATGAGTATCAGTTGAGCCTTGTCTGCTATGCACTTCTGAAGTGTCCTTGTTATGAGTGGTATGGGAGGGAAAAGCATATAGGAGGCCTGTCGTCCACAGAATGAGGAAGGCATCTTGGGCGATCCTGAACTGACTTGGTCTTATCGAGCAGAATTTGGGAACCTGAGCGTTGATCTCGGTTGCAAAGAGATCCATCGAAAGTGTCCCCCTTTGCATGAGAATGTCTTGGGCTACCTCCGAATTGAGTGTCCATTTGTGAGGATGAAAGATGCGGCTTAGTCTGTCTGCTCTTGTATTTGCTACTCCTGATAGGTAAGTTGCTTGCAGATGTATGCAATGTTGGTGAGCATGTTTGAAGATTGTCAGGATCTCCTTGCAAGCGGGCCATGAACCGGATCATCCTTGCTTGTTGATATAAACATAGCCACTTGATTGTCTGTGTAGATCATGACTCTGCGGCCCTTTAAGTGATCTTGAAACACTTGTAGCACATTCCGAATTGCTCTGAGCTCTAATAGATTTATCTGCAGGGTCTGCTCGGAGATTGTCCATAACCCTTGGGTTTCGTAAATCTCGAGATGTGCTCCCCATCCCTTGCAAGACGCATCTGTGGTTAAGACTGCATTGTGAGGAGGAGGACTGAATACTGCTCCTTTTGACAGGGTGGAGTGTAGGAGCCATCATGTTATGTCCTGTTTCATTTCAGAGGTCAATGATAGCTTCTGTGTCAACAGTTATGAGTGTTGTTTTCACTGACGTTTCAGTCCCAATTGCAGGCGTCTCATGTGTAGCCTGGTGTTGGGTACTGTGAAGATAGCCACCGCCATGTGGCCGGGGACTACCAGAATTTGTCTTGCCGATGGCCTTTGAGTGTTGTTCAACGAGTAGAGAAGTTGACGTATTTATGTTATTCTTTCTGTTGGGAGATATGCCTGATTGCGAACAGTGTCCAGGCCTGCTCCTATGAACTATAGTCGTTGTGTTGGTTGGCGATGTGATTTCTGAAAATTGATCACTAGCCCCAATTCCTGTAAGCAATGTATCACCCGTTGGAGGTGATCGAGTAAGATCTCCGGGGTCGAGGCTATTATTAGCCAATCGTCCAGATATGGAAAGATGGTCATACCCTGTTGTCTGAGATGAGCCACCACCACAACCATGCATTTGGTGAAAACCCTGGGTGCAGCCGATAGTCCAAAGGGAAGAACCTTGTACTAGTAGTGTTGATGGCCGTAGCGAAAGCATAGGTAACGCCAAGAGGATGGATGGATTGGAATATGTGTGTACGCATCCTTCAGATCGATGGAACACATCCAATTGTTGGGTTGAATCAGAGGTAAGATCGATTTCAATGATACCATCTTGAATTTCTCTTTGGTCAGGAATTTGTTCAATTCCCGTAGATCTAATATGGGGTGAAGTCCACCCGACTTTTTGGGTATGAGGAAGTATGGGGAATAGAACTCTATTTTTTGGGTTTTTGGGAAAATTCGTTGAATGGCCTGCTGTTTGCGAAGCAAACCGATCTCCTCGCCCAGTTGTGGTTGGAAGCTTTGACTCTTTAGAGTAGAAAAGTGAGGTAGTATGGGTTTTGTGGTAAATTGGAGTCGGTACCTGTATCGTACTATCTCTAAAACCCATTGATCGGTTGTTATTTTCTCCCAGGCTGCCAGGCAAGAATGAATTCTGCCCGGTGGTGCTTGATGTAGTGGTGGTGGCTGGGTTATTAAAAAGACGGCGTTGATTTTACTGCAGCAGCCGGTTGTTGTGTTTGCTGTCTCTGGTTATGTGGTTTACCCCTACATTGAGTCGTGTTGTTTTGTTGCGGCGGAGGACGCTGGTAAGATGGATACGTCTGTGTACGAAAAGATTGATAAGACCTGTAAGGCCTACAATTATAGGATTGTCTACGTGTAGATTTATTTTATTTATTTAAGATTTTTATATACAGGCATTAGTATGCAAACATCATACCGGTTTACATTACAACTAAAGACTGAAAGTACAATCAACGGGAGAGGGGGAGTGGAGAATGAGTAATTACAGAGTTACAGAAGTATAGAAAGTAAAACAGTAACAATAAACGGTAACAGAAAGGCTATATACAGTGGTGCAACTTATATACAGACTGTTCAAGAGAGGGAATAAATACAGGGTCCTGGAGGGGTTACAGGAGATTTCTAATCTTAATGATGAAGGGTTTATTAGGTGCGAATAGGCGCATGAAATTGGAAGGGGGGAGGTAGATAGAAACAATTATTCTGGATAGGCTTGTCGGAAGAGCCAAGATCTCACATAACGATGCATGGTTGTGTAGTGAGATTGTGACATTAAGGATTGGATTGCTAGAGCTTCCTCCTTTAATTTTCCAACTGTTTCGTGAAACCATTCTCTGAGCAGCTTGTCTCCTGTACACGGGAGGTTCATCAGTTTCTAGTGTAAATCTTCTCTTAGCGTACTAGATCGTAACCATGCCATCCTATGGGCTGCTATGGCTGTCGCAGACGCCCTAGAAGATGTTTCAAATGCCTCATATATTGATCGTAGAAGGTGTCGAGAACACTCCTCCATATCATAAAGAGGTGGTACCTGATCAGCCGTCGAAGAAAGCATACCTTTTGTGGCTTGTATGCACTCATATAGGTATTGTACCATATAGAATTGATGGTGCATAATGCGGGCATTCAACATTGAGTAATGATACATCTTCCTGACAAAGTCATCTAAACACCGGTTGTCTTTACCCAGTGGATACGAGGCATGCGATTTTGCTTTTTTGAATCTTTGCATTGCCGACTCTATCACAATTGAAGCATGTGGTAATTGTGGTATAGAGTAAGGCGATGTTTTTCTCATACGAAATTTTATATCCATTTTCTTGGAAACCGCTCATAGAGAATAAGGCGTTTCCCACGACTTCTGCAAAACAGAATGTAATAATTCATGTGGTGGGAGAAATGTTGGTTCTCCCGGAGCATCGAAAATCTTTAGGAGACCAAAGGTTTCTGACCTAGGGTCTGTCTCCTTTTGAACCTCCAGATGTAATATCGTTTCCAATTTTTCTAAAACTTTTGGGTATGTCAGGTCCTCTGGAGGAGAATATGGGTCCTGTGGTTGTTCCTGTGGATCCGATGGGAATCCAGTAGATGACAATGGAGACATTTATGGAGATAGAGAATCTATAAGGGTATCTTGCTGTTGAATTGGTGAAATTGGTCGTTTTGTCATTGGGGATGCTGGAGGCTCCACTGACGGTTCTCTATAGGTATTTATATTGTGTTCCGGAGAATTCACAGATAGCTCGTTAGACATCTTAAAAGATGATTGAAGAGTTTCATAAAACCCTGCCAATGATTGGGGTAATTGAAGAAATGCCTCTTTTGTTTGAGGAGGCATTGCTGCAAGACCAGATTGTTTTGGTAGTTCACCTGTTTTAGGCGATACTGTAGTTATTTCAGCGGAAGTAGCTGGTACGTCATACTTGTTCCTCATCTTGCCCTCTGTGGTCTTAACAGAAATATCTGAGGACAAAGATGCATCAGAGGAAGTAATTTGTATTAATTGTCTACGAGATAGAGAATCTACACTTTGTGGTTGAGATTACCTAGAAGTGGAAGGGCTCATTGCCCATGTATCTCTAGTGTTCGCAGCTTTTTGATGTGAGTGATGTGATCGTCTATGGTGATGGTGTGACAATGATCCTGTATGGGTTCCATCTCCCAACAGTGATCGTCTGATTCGTTTTGACCTCACCTCTGTAGAATTAGAGTCTGAAGAGGTGGAATGAGGTACATGTGGAGACTGATGTCTTCATTTTACAGCATGTGGTATTGAATGATGTATTTGTTTGGACTTTTGTAGTCTACTGTGCGTTGATCTGTGTGTTGTCGAATGCGCTAATGCCTTCAGCGCCATGTGCGTCGATGTTTTCTGTAAGTTGTGTGCACCTACCGACTTGTGCACAGAAATTATCGACATCGTGCGCTCAGATGGTTTCGGTGCCGAGCTCGCTTCAGACAGCTCCGGCGCTGTACGCGCAGAAGTCTTCGGCACCATGCGAGCAGAGGTCTTCGGTGCCATGCGCGCATAACTCTTTGGTGCCGTGCGTGCAGACATCTTCGGCGCCATGCACGCAGACGACTTTGGCGCCATGTGTGCAAATGTCTTCAGCGCATTATGTGCATACGCTTCCTGCGTTGTGCACGCCAGTGTCTTGTGCGCCAATGATTATTCGGGCACAGAAGTATTATTCGCCAATGGTGATTTGGGCGCAGAAGGTACTTCAGGCGCATAAGTCATCGGCGCTGCAGATTTAGGCGCCGTTGTTTCCTGTGCTGATCGCCGAGGCTTTTTCGGTCCTCTCGGATCCGAAGGCCTATGTCGGCTCTGTAAGTCCTTACCTCCAAGCCTGGAGGGTTGAGGATCCCATGACGATGCTCTTTTCTGTGACGGAGCCGCCATCAACGAGAGACCCAGTGAAGAATGAGCCTCTGATGGCTCGGAAAATGTAAAAAGTTCAAAATTTTGTAGGCCCATTGTTTTTGGGCCCTTGGGGACATTCAAGCACAAAAATCACAATTTTATAAATTGTGCTCTGGTCCCAGGCATCGGTAACATCGGTCATGGCCATCCGTGACCGACATTACCTTGCCACAGGCACAGGGTTTAAACCCCGGCTTTTTTGACATTTCAATAAGATAATAAATGCTGAGGAGAAGTCAGCCCCGCGTGCGATCCTGCTCGTGGAAAAAACAGACTGAGGAGACTCTGTTACTTTCCTGCGCGGGAACACACGCGCAGCCACAGAGAGCTAAAATCTAAATCTCTGCTTTGTAAAGCTCCGCCTCCTGGACCTGATTGACAGATCCCATGACAGCAGGGCTAATTCAGCCCTGCTATCGACGGGAAAAAATCCCTAAGGAATGGACCTCCATATATTTTCCATGTTACTGTAGAAAAGGAACATAGCAAAATATGAAGAATTTACACAGCAATCCTAAGGGATTTTTCTATGTATGAACTGATACCTACTACAGATGAGTGGTAGTTTCCATCAGCTTTGGGAACAAACCAAAGGAATTTTACAAAAGGCAGGATAACGGGCCAAGAAATGTTTTGATGCTCATCACAGAGCAGCACCCTAATTCCAACCAGAAGACAAGGTATGGCTCAGTACCAAGTTCATCCATCTCAAGCTGCCAACTGTTCAATTCGCTCCACGCTACATTGGGCCTTTTCTCATTCTTCGCCACCTGGGAGCAGTAACTTACAGGTTGCAACTACCTACTTCCATGAAGATACACAATGCCTTCCACGTATCTTTCTTGAAGCCACTCATCCTCTCCGAGTTTTCAAATAAGACTCCTGACTCACTACCTCTTACTTCCGAAGAGGACATCACGTACCAAGTGGATGACATTCTTGACCTACGTATACGTGGAAAGCAATGGGAGTACCTCATATCCTGGGAAGGATATGGGCCGGAAGAAAATAGTTGGTAACCTGCTAATAACATAATTAACAAGGATTTAATTCTTCAATTTCATGTAACTCATCCAAGGAAGCCGAAACCCCCTGGGAGGGGCCCTAAGAAGAGGGGTACTGTTGCACCCGAAGGTTGCAGACGGCTGTGACCTCTGATGCTCACCTCCTTTTTCCCTGTACCAGTGATTCTTGGAAGAATGGCAGTCTCCGCCTGCAAATGCCACCTTCCCCAGCGCCCCCGGGATGGCTTGGGCAATCCTGTCCGCCATCTTGAATTGGGGATTACCTAGTGCGCGCGCCAGGCCCTCTCTTAAACACGTCATGGTGGGAACCTCGGGGGGCGTCCCATCTGCATGATGTCACCTGCCAGTGTATTTAAGCTATTTGGACTTTGCTTCCTACGAGTTAGCAAGAACTTCCTTCCTGTTGAATTCCACTCCACTTGGAGAGGCTTCACTTTTTGCTACTCTGAACTTGTTCCTGCACTCTGGGTCTTGAACGCTTTAGGTACTCGCACCTCGGGGGCCATGTCACATTCAGGCTATCTGCTTCTTGGAGGGCCTTCCTGCCTGGAGAATCCATCTACTCATATTGGGACCCAGCCTTGTTCAGCCTTGTGAGTACGCTACTCGTTTGCTACTATCTTGGCTGATGAACCTCTGGTGTATCCCGTGCCTCGGGCCACTACCGGGCTCGCCTCAGCATACCTGCTTCTACACTTCGGAGTGAGTACCCTCATCTATTCTGCTCTGCTGACCTCCTGCACCTCTCTTACCAACATCAGTGCTGATTCTCGGCATACCCCATGCTGCAGTTCCCTGGCATACCCCACTCCACAGGCCACTACCAGAGATATCATCACTGAGTCACCTTACTACTCTGGACTGTGTCTTTCTTCCCACTTGGTGGGTACTTCACCTACGTTCCAGTCTAATAAAGTCTCATTACTAACTGTGTCCGTCTCAGATGAGGCCACGCCTATCATGGTGAGTCCCCAAAGGGCTCCTCCTTGTGGGTGGAGTCAGCTCTTACTACAATCCAGAGTCCACAACCATACCAGAACAAACAATACCTTGTTCCCAGCAGAAGTAAAGTTACATGGCATTGGACCTAGGCGTGCACCCTGGCGCGTAAATACTTGCGTGCATATTTCTTGGCTCCACCACGGAATGCCTATGCCCCAGTCATACCATGCCCCTTTTTTTCAAAGTGAGATATTCGTGTATTTGGAAATGTGCATGCATATAGGCGCCTGTTAAAATCAACTAGACATGCTCATGTCCTACATGCGCACATATCTCCTGATTTTGGCAAGTGCATGATTCCCTTTTAAAATTCACCTTACAATATAGGGGAGTATAATATGTAGGAAAATGAAGAATTTGTGTAGAGTAATCTGAAAGAGACTATACTTGACAATGATTTTAGCTTCCAGTCTTTACAAAAATTGTGTATACCATATACATGCAGCACACAATACACACATTTTAATCTATAAAATGCCAGTAATGGCCAATTATAGTATTATCAGATATTTTCATAACATTCTCACTTTAAACAGTATATATAGTAGTTTTCTTATGTGAAACCTTTTATAAATCTGTGGAAGATATAACCTCTCATCTAACATGAGATAAGACACTAAACTTATATGCATATGTGGTTTCCCTCCCTTTCCCTTTCATTCAGATGTAATATTACTTAAAACTAACCTGGCTTCTGGTAATAAACCAGTAGTTTTCACTGGGATCCAACTAAAAGATACTGAAACAGAACACACACAAATCATCCCATGGAATCATATTAACATAATCAATAGATCAATTTCTGCTATACGCTTTTCATTGTACACTTGCTTTTGAGAAGAAACAAGAAAACAGAAAACTTAGTATTCAGATAAATGTTATTGTATTTACTCATTCTTAATCTGTTAGTATAAATGTGGGCAACAGAGAGACAAAAGAAAGTGTAAAGAAGAACAGATCTAAAACCGAATCTTATTATTCTGTTTTTTAGAACACCAATATTTTATATTTGTATGATATCTTACCAAAGGCATGCAGGCAGATAGACCAATGTTTTTATTAGTATACTGAATATACTACCGTAACTCTAACACAAATACCCTAACAAAGTAAAAAATAACCACAGAAGGTTTTACTCCTTACACCTCTGCAGGTTCTAAGGGGGAAAAGGGATGAGAAAAGTCAAGCATGGAAGACCCCAAGGAAGCAATTTTGAAGTTGCCCAGGAAACTTGCAGGTCCATGTAAATTTTGTACCTATGGAACTACAAGTTAATTTTCAAAGGGAAACTCCCCATGGAGTTTCTGTTGAACATTTGGGTTAGCCAATATGAGTGTGACTTTGTACCTGCTTTCCAGCATAAGTAAAGTACAGGTGGGGATTTCAAACTGATATCTTTGCACTCACTTTTCCTTCCCTGCCCCAGAGCTGCCTCTTTTTGAAGTAGCCAAAACTACACGATGTAAAACAATGCACAACTTTTTGCTAGTATTGAGGGGCACAATTTTCAATTGTAGCAATCTGGCCATGTTCATTATTACTGTGCCTAGATGCCTTTGAAAACCAGCACTCATGCTGACAACCAATATTCAATAGGGATGTGCATTCGCCCTGGTTCAGGGAGCACGAAACCCGAAGGAATTTTTCCTGAAATTTTGGGAAAATTTTGTTTTCGGGTTTAGTGCGCACTAACGGCAAAATGTTAGCGCACACTAACAGGAGTTAGTGCGCACTAAAACGAAATTCAGGTCTCCCCGAATTTGAAAGGCCCAAACAGTGGGAAATATGAAATTTCCTGTGGCGAGCTGAAAATGAAGTCCCTAAAATTCAATGGGAAGAAGAGAAAAGGTAGTGCTTGAGAGGTGTTTTCTGATCTCATTGGCCCTCTCGTGCTTTAGTGATAGAACCTTCACCTGTGTCACTTAACCAAACTTGAATCTATGGTTGCCAGGCTGACATTCTTAACAAAAAAATTAATTATAGAGTGATCATTCTTTAAGCCAGTAGTTCTCAACCCAGTCCTTGGAACATACCCACAGCCAGTCTGATTTTCACAATATCCACAATGAATATGCATGACATAGATTTGCATACAATGGAGGCAGTACATATGCAAATCTATGTCATGCTTATTCATCGTGGATATCCTGAAAACCAGATTGGCTAGGTGTGTCCTGAGGACTGAGTGGAGAACCACTGTTAAGCAATGACCTACTGTCATTGCATAAAACAGCAGTTCCAACCAGATTATTAAATGTGGGGGCAAAAATGGCAATAGAGCTCAAAAAAGTATGAGATGTGCATAGACGCCAGAGATCAACTGAGGTATGTAGTATTGGAGCAGGTAAGGAAAACAGTTAGACTAGACAGGCTTTGCAATATTCAACTGTAGTCATATTCTCTTAAGGATATGCATTCACTGAATTCAGCTTTGGAGATTTGTGCATGTAACATTTTCTGTACGTAAAATTTGATTCTATGCACATAAATACAACTCATGCATTCAAAATAAATTGTATGCATGTAATACAACATTTATTTGCATAAATGTGGAAAATAAATTGAAATAAATGGGACTTCCAGAACAAAAGACCCCAAAATACCCAAGACAAATATGAACCGAACTGAATTAGGTTTGGCTGCACACCCCTATATTCTGTGGGGGTAATTTTCAAAAAGCATTTACACATGCAAAATGTGTGCTATTAGAAAATTATCCCAGGGGCAGTATGTATGCATAAAAGTAGACATAGAAGCAATTTTGTGTGCATTTTTATATGTACTGCAAAGAAGTATTCTCAGGAGTAGCGTTGGAGGTGGGGAAATAATTTATGTGCAAAAGTATGCACATAAATGCACATAAATGTTCACATGGACATTTGCACCTGCTCTTTAACAGGTGTGTGTGGTCCCATGTATACGTGCTTGAAAATTAGGACTGAAGTCCAGGCGGACTTCAGCCTTACATGGGCTGTTATAAAATTACCCTCTATGTTTGTGTAATGCCTCAGCAAAAGCATACTAGCAGAGAAACCAATGTTTTTATAACTATGCTGAATATAGTAACAGTTTTACTGAGACTAATAACAATACATACAGTGAAAGGTAAACAGATTTTTTTTAATCTCAAAATTCTAACCAACCCCTAGATGCATCAAAATGCTACGTATGAACAGCACAGTACACCTCAGTGAAGATTTGATGTCATTTGGAGTGAGGGAAGTCTCACAAAGATGAGATTTCTACAATGTTCTCTGGTCCTGGCATGACAGTACTCTGGCATAGAGTCCATCAAGCTAGGGTGAGAGAACACTGTAGAAATCTCATGTTTGTGAGACTTTCCTCACTCCAAATGACATCAAATCTTCACTGAGGTCTACTGTGCTGTTCATTTGTCTCATTCTGCATGTAAAACTGGCCCCAAAACCCTAAACCACCACCAAAACCTCGAGTTATTAGCTGGCCCTCCTATAGTGAAATAAATAGTTGAATACTGTGAAGGCCTCCCCAAAGGCTCTCTCTCTCTTTTTCTTTACCTCTACCTCTACTCCACTCCACTCCTCTTCCCTTTCCCACTCTCTCTCCCCAAGCCCAAAAATGCCTGAAATGCAATTTGCAATCTTTATCACAAATTGCGATACAGCCATTTCGCACAGCTTAACACCAGGAAAAAAGGTGTAGTTATTTCCAGCATTAAAAGCATGCGATAACATGCATTATGCTGTCTCATAGTGTGATAATGCCCCTCATTTTCATTAATCCCGCCCAAACCCCTCCCCAATCCCAACCCTCTGAAAAATTTGCATTTGCGTTACCTTAACTATTTCATGCGTTATGGCATTTTCGCGGGCATTAATGCCATAACACGTTTTGATGAATGACCCTGCAAGATTAGAATTTTCCTTAAGAGGAACATGCTTGTTTTACCAACCTGGATTGAACATGTACAAATCCTCAACAACTGTTCCACATTGCCTTCCACCAAAGAAAAATATGTTTTCGCCCACAACTGTTGAACTGTGTCTCAGAGTGCGGGGAGCTATGCCATTTGTTTTTAACTTGTGCCATGTTAAACTACCTATAAGGAAATAAAATGAAAAATAATTTAACTTTAGAAGAAATTCTTCTCAAATTGTTTTTATCCTAAGAATAAAAGTTACATTGACAGTTTACATCATATGTGCACATTTAAGGACAATTTTTAAATCTGTATAGGCAGGTACATGCATTTTCCCTTTAAAAAATGCCCAAAAAAATACATCCTTAGAGTTTGCACTTGCTTTTTCTGTGAATACTTTTTTCAGTACAAACAACGAGGTTGATTTTAAAATGAGCACATGCGCCCATACATGCACATATTGGTGCACGAGAGAGGATATGATAGAATTTTTAATCGTGTGCGCACTTAGGGATAGATTTTCAAAGGCCCATGCAGGCGACCATGTGCGTGCAGTTCCCGATGCGCGCACATGGACGCACAGATTTTATAACGCACGCATGTTATAAAATACGATACCCGCACGCATATGCGTACGCGATTTTGTATTGGCATGCGCATGTGCGCGCGGGTCACGACTCGCAGGGAGGGGAGAATTTTTAAAGTACAAGCTGCGATGCGATTGGGCCTTTGTCCAGTTCCCGCCCAGTCGCTCCAGTTAAGGAGCGGTCTGGGAGGGAACTTCCCTATCCCCCACCTACCCTTCCACCCTTTTCCCCTGTCCACTCCAATCCCTAAACCCTATCTGTTAAGCTCGGGTTTGTGGACCCTTGGGCCGACGGGAGGATGGAATACCTTGGGGAAGACCCGAAGGTTCTCCCGTTGGGTGGCGAGGCAGGAACCGAAGACGTGACTGGTGGACCCTTGGCACTGGAGACTGCGGTGTCTTCACCCCTGGAAGTCTGCGGTTCCCCCAGGAGGAGCCCGTAGGAACCCAGACCGCTGGGACTTAGGTGGACCTTTGAGAGGTCAGATGACAGTGCAAGGGCTGACTGGAGCTTCACCCTTGAAGCCCATGGTCCCCCTGGGAGGAGCCCGTAGGGACCCGGGCCGCTGTGACTTAGGCAGACTTTTGAGAGGTCAGGTGATGGTGCAAGGGCCGACTGGAGCTTCACCCTGAAAGCCCGTGGTCCCCCCGGGAGGAGCCCGTAGGGACCGGGCCGCTGGGACTTAGGCAGGCCCTTGGAGACGGTAGTCTTGAAGAAGTCCTAGGTCGAGTGCCAGAGGGTCGTCGCTCACCAGTCCGAAGTCATACGCCGGAGAATCACCACTTGCCAATCCGAAGTCAGGAACCAGAGAATCACCGTAAGCCAATCTGAAGTCAGAAACCAGGAACACGAAGACGAAGCAGGAACCAGAAGCCAAGCTCGAGGAACTCACCGAAGCAAGCAGACTAGACAAAGCTCACAGGAGACGTTGCCAAGTCAAGGAATGGTTAGAGGAAGTCTCCCTTTATACTTCCTCTGACTCTGGAGATAGGAATCAGCTGAATCCACTTAAAGGGGCGAAGTCCCTTTAAATAAAATGAAGAGGCTTGGCCTCGCGCCTAAGGATGGTGGCGGCCATCTTGGATCCGGGCCGCGGAGGAGAACAGTGGCGGCTGCGAGGGAGGAGCAGGAGCGGCTCCGATCCCGGCGGTCAGCCCGGGGACTCGCGATGCCACACGGAGGTGCCGGGCCCGGCGCGGGGCAGTCGGTCCCGCCATGGTTGGAGGACAAGGTAGGGGACCGTGCCCGTGGCCGGCCACGGGCATGGAATACAACACTATCAACCTTTTTTGTTTTTGGTTTAACCACTTATGTGCTCTAAGGAGCAGAAGTAAGTTGTGCACGCCGGCCAGCTGCTGGCACATGCTTCCCCGGGACAGCCAAAATGGCGCTGTCCCAGCTAGCTCCCCCCTGACCCCCCCCCCCCGCCTATAACCCCTCCCCAGCTCACCCCTTATTTAAACTTCAGTTCTTCCGCACATATCGGCAGATACATGAGTATCTGCCGGGACTTGCGCGTGCGGGTTTTTTTTAAATTACCCGTTAGCACATATATTTTAAAATGCATCAACTGCATGTAAGTATGCTCCTAATTTTAAGAAGTTACTCGAGCACAGCTAGCACACATATGTCTAAAATAGGACCATGTCGGCTTTTACGTGCATATGTCAATGAATTTTAAAACATGCTTGTGCAAGGCACATTCCCAGTTTTCCAATTAGTCCACCAGTTTGTCCAGTTAATAGCGAGGAAGACCTCTCTGGTTCTTCTTCCTGCATGCTGCCCAGTTGACTCGGACCCCTCTTTCTGTCCTATAAGCCCTAAAACTTGAGATGTACAGACTTGTTCCTCATCAGAAGCAGCAATAAAATTATGCAGATATCTAGCATACGCATGCTGCGGGTTTCTTTTTTAAAATTCAGATTTACATGTGTAAGTCTTGACCCCACCCTGGTTACACCCATGCTCCACCCATTGCCCTCCCTCTTATTTCTCACAAGCGCACAGAAACATACCTGCGTATTTTGTGACTTTTTAAAATCCTTGTTACTCATGCATGATTTGAATGTGCATAGTTTTGAAAATGCATTTTCTCCCCCAGCCTAATCCTGCCCAGGAATACTCCCACTAAGTTGTGGGTAATAGTAAGCATGTGCTTGCACATAAAATTTAAAGTGCTTGAATGGTTTAAAAACACAGAGTTCGGTGTATATGAACAGCCACTCACTTATGAGGGTAAACCTGTCCGATTATACCTCACATTTTTGTGTGTGATTTTTCTTGATATAGTGTTCACTCTATCACATACTTTACCAGTTTTTTTGATTTTTGAGATCTTGAGTCAAAGCATGAGGTCACATATTACTCTTGTTCTTAAAGACTTACATTGGTTGCTTTTTGTGTGGTGAGTTAAGTATAAGACTGCCACACTGATTCATAAGATGCTTAGTGACCATTCTTTGCCTTGGATGATCTCGATATTACATGTTTATAACCTCATGTGTATGTTAAGATCCTCACAGAAGATGCTGCTGGGTGTTCCCTCATTCTACCATTCGCATTTGGCTGAGATTCGAGAGCGAGCTTTTCAGTGGCTTCTCCCATACTGTGAAACTCTTTGCTAGAGATATCGTGCCTGGTTATATGTACAAAGTCCATCAGGAAGATGCTAAAAATATTCTTGTTCCAGCTGGCATTTGAATGACATGTGGTGGCAATTTGTTTCTGACTTCATGGAGAGCCTTTGATTGTATTTTATAAGTTCTGGTTTTGTTTGTGCTTGTTGTTATTTTATTAGCCACATTGTTATGAACTGCTGCTCGCGGGTCCCCCTGTGAGCAGACTCACTCACCATGCCGCCTTGTTCTACCCAACGCGGCCGGACACCACTGTCGGGCCTGCCCTAGAGGCTGGAGCCACGGACTTCCTGCCTCTCTCCTTAGGGCCAGGACCACCCCCGACGCTACTGCCATCTTTGCGGCGCTAGGCCTCAAGCCCCGGTTCCATCCGGCGGCTGGAGCCGCCCCCGGGACTCCCCGCAGCGGCTGGAGCCGCTGCCAAAGTCAGGGTCTGCTCCTCAGGCCCAGCCTGCATCTGTACGCACAGACGCTGTGCAGGCCGCTGTCCACGGTCCTGCACAGCCCTGCTTCCTGCCCCTTAGGCACCGGCGCACGCCTCTCTGCCAGATTTAAAGGGCCAGATACAGGAATTGTGCTGGCCCCACCTAGGGAGTGGACTTCCTGCTTGAGCCCTATAAAGGGCTGTCTTCTCAGTCTGTGGTTGCCTTGCATCTGAGCAACATCCTTCTGGAGGCTCCTGCCTGCCAGAGTATTGTAAGGTCTTCTGTTCTTCGTGGAGCTCCTTGTCTCCTCTGCCTTCTACCACGTCTTCGTGTCTTGCCTGAGGTCCTGGTCCATGTTCTGATGTCTCGTCATGATCTTCCACATCCTGATGTGCCTGCCTTTCCAGATGTTCTTCCCTGCATCTTAGTCTGGTGCTCCTGAGACTTCTGTTCCGGTAGAGCTGTGGTTCTCGGATGGTGTGTGCCTGAGAATGGAGCGGTCTGCAGGTGGGATTGGTCCCTGTGCTCCAGAGCCTCTGTTCCCGCCAGCCATAGATGGAGCTTCGGGTGACATCGATTCCGTCATTGGAGTTCCTCCTTGCCTGGGTCTTCCCTTCGCTTGTCCCGCTCTCCTCGTGGTCCGTGACCAGCCTCCAAGGGCTGTGTAGGGCGCGCAGTGGGACAGGGTGGTCCGCGACTCAGTCCCGCGGGTGGCCCGAGTAGGGCGCCCTGAGAGACAGTGCAAATGTCCTTCCTCCCAGCTGTTGTCAAGTTCCAAGTGTCTTTGTCCGTGATGCCGTTGCATCAACCTGTGTCTTCATCCGTGATGCCGTCGCATCAACCAAGTGTCTTCGTCTGTGATGCCGTCACTGTTACGAGCGCGCGTGGGCGCGGTCGTCTCGGGCGGGTGGTGAGCCCTTGGGCCACGGCAGGACCCCAGGAGGAGCCCAAGGCCACACCGTGGGAGGTGAGCTGAGCAGGCATGGTGAGCCAGGCAGGCAGGAACAGAAGCAGGAAGTCCGGCCCTCAGCCGGACCTGCATGCCCATGGTGGCCAACACGGGGAAGTTGACTAATGAACGGTCCTCCGACTGTTCCTGGCCCTTTCGGACCCGCCGCAGGGAACGGCAATGGGCAGCAGGCCGGACAGAGGCGAGGGCAGACAGAGTCCTTAAACAGAAGACATCAAACGGGGCAGAAGCAGGCTGAAGCAAGACGGAGACATCAGGACAAGGGCTGAAGCGAGACACAGGAAAGGTCCAGGCGAGCAGGAACTCCGATGCTGGGATACTCACATCCGAAGCCCCCTCGGCTGGCAGAAGCTCAAGAGCCCGTGGGACGAATCCCTCCTGTTGGCCACTCCAGGGCCCAACAGGACAGAAGGCTCAGGAACCAGGTCAAGGCAGAGACAGGAAGACATCCGGGCAAGGGCTGAAGCAGACACTGGAGACAAGGCTGGACGGGAACATTGCACTGTCCATCAGGGCGCCCTACTCAGCCCACCCGTGGGACTGAGTCGCGGACCACCCTGTCCCAGACGCGCCCTACACAGCCCAGGAAGGCTGGTCGCGGACCACGCTGAGAAGGAGGGTGCGGGGAAGACCCAGGCGCACAGGAACTCCGATGCTGGGATACTCACATCCGAAGTCCATACGGCTGGCAGAAACAGGAGCGGACATCAGGCAAAGACACTGGACAAGGAACCAAGGAAGACCTGGATCAGCACGGTTACAGCCAACTGTAAGGCCTGATCGAAGGACGAAGACAAGCAGGAGTCGGAGTCACGGACCGGAGTCAAGGCAGGCTGAAGACAAGCAGGAGTCGGAGTCACGGACCGGAGTCAAGGCAGGCTGAAGACAAGCAGGAGTCGGAGTCACGGACCGGAGTCAAGGCAGGCTGAAGACAAGCAGGAGTCGGAGTCACGGACCGGAGTCAAGGCAGGCTGACGACAAGCAGGAGTCGGAGTCACGGACCGGAGTCAAGGCAGGCTGACGACAAGCAGGAGTCGTAGTCACGGAGGACCTGGATCGGGAGAGGCCACAGGCAACTGTGTAACCCAATCCGAAGGCAAAGACACAGTGAACAGAAAGTCCTTAAATACTGGAGGTAGAGGGCAACTCCCTGGGAGGAGCTTGCCAGGACCGCCCACCGCTGGTCCTATAACTAGGGTAGAGAGCTGCGGGCCAGCCCCTAGGGAAGGGCGTCGCCCAACAGGAAGTCCAAACACTGAGGCTGCAAGCCACCGGCACAGCTAGGCCTCTCAGGCCCTGGAGCAAGTCCTGGATGATGCGCAGGCGAGGCCCTGGCTTCAGAGCGGCCTCTGGAGGAAGGTAAGAGACCTCCTGCAGCGCAGCAGCAGGGGGGATCGCAACAGTCACATCAACCCAAGTGTCTTCGTCTGCGATGCTGTCACATTGACCATAGTCCTGTCTACGTGTCAAGGCCCGTCTGCCCTCAACCTCAGGCCAGGCCTGCTGCTCCATGCTGTTCCATGCTGTTCCATGCAGCAGGTCCGAAAGGGCTCAGAATGGTTGGAGGACCATTCAATTTCCAACATCATCCTGTGTTGGCCTTGGGAGCTTGCAGACCTGGCAGAGGGTCAGACAGTCAGCCACGCTGGGACACGCCGTCAACCCTCGGCCCGGCCCTGAAGGTCTGGGCTCGGGCAGGGGCCCTAGGGCACACTAAATCACCCGCTGCTAACACACATAGAGTTGTGGTTTAGGTGAAATATAAATCTTTGAGATAAATGAATAAATACTTTTACCCACAAACAGGGTGGGCAATTTTCAAAAAGTTTTTTTTTACATGTGTAAATAGCCATTTACATGGATAAATGGCTTTTGAAAATTGCTCCCTTATTAAACCAATATCCTATCCCTTGCAGAAGTGCAAGCATAGATTTTTTTAAATGAAGAAACTCACCACTAAAGTGCATTGAGATATATAAATCTTAAATCATTATCAATGCCATGTGCATCCATAGCCTCTCATGGCTTGCTGATCAAAGAAACTCAGTTTAACATGATGGGAGAAAGTGGTTTAGTAGAACACAGTACTGAATATGACTTCAATATAAAATCTATGGATCTGATGGACCAAATTTCTATACTTTTAATAATTGCCCACACAAAAAGTGAAAGGTACTCTCTGTTGCGCTTGGAGGTGGACCCTTGACCTGGAGTAGTGGAAAACGGCTCCCTGGTAGGGACCAGGAAGCACCTGCTCCCAGGGGGCGGAGCATAGGAGGAGACAGAGGCTAGGATGAGCTTCACCACTGGAAGCCCGAGGTCCCCCCAGGTGGAACCCATAGGGACCCGGGCCACTTGGACTTAGGTGGGCCTCACAGGGTCTTCCGGAGAGGTAGTAGAGGGGCGTGCCCACGATCAGCAAGGGAGCGCAGTTGGACTTCACGCTGTTGGCCTGGAGAGGCAAGGAAGGCTCAAACAGCGTAGGCGATGACAAGGCAAAGGTCAGAGCCAGAATCAGGAGACGTGGTCAATGGCAGCCGAGGTCAGAATCTGAGGATCAGTCCGAGGAGTAGTCAACAAAGCAGAGGTCAGGTTCCGGAGGTCAGACAGGTCACAAGGCAGGTAGAGGTCAGGATGCAGGCAGCGGACAGGATGGTCGAGGAACAGGCTGAGATCAGTACCAGAGAGCAGTTCGAGGTTACTACCTGGGAGGATGGACAGACAGACGCAGGAACAGAAGGACGCTGGAATAAGGCTGGAACAATAGGATACTGGAACAAGGCTGGAACAAGACTGTGAACATGGAGACAAACTAGAACACAATACAATGCCGACCTGATTGCCAAGGCAAGGAAGTGCAGGCAGGGACTTCCTTATATTGTTCCATCAATCAGGGTGCGCCGTGGAGCTAGGACCTGCCCCTGGCACTACAAGAGGCTGGGCGGTCCGCGTGCACATAGGGGCATGGCCAACGCCACTGGAGATGCCGAACTCCGGCGTGAGGCCTGGTGCGCAGTGGAAGGCCCGGCGACCTCCACCACAGGACGCCGAGGCCTCGAGGAGCTCGCGGCTGCCGCTGGGGAGGCCAACCCGTGACCTGCAGAGGAGCTAACGAGGTAAGCAGGCCTGTGCATGGGCAGGGCGCGCAACACTCTCCAGTACATTTGAGCGATGTTACAGCATGAGACATTTTAGACCAAGAGAGAACATGGCAATGAACAAATAAGTAAATCTTAAATCATTATCAATGCCATCTGCATCCATAGCCTCTCATGGCTTGCTGATCAAAGAAACTCAGTTTAACACGATGTGAGAAAGTGGTTTAGTAGAACACAGGACTGAATATGACTTCAATATAAAATCTATGGATCTGATGGACCAAATTTCTATACTTTTAATAATTGCACACACAAAAAGTGAAAGGTACTCTCTGTTGCGCTTGGAGGTGGACCCTTGTCCTGGAGCAGTGTACCTTATCTCGTGTACTATATTAACTCCCTTTACTCCATCTAGTATCCCCCATTACCTTTTATAATGTATAATTTCCTCGTATCTTGTATCCCCTGTTACCTTGTATAATGTATAATAATCCTTGTATTTTACGGGTTTTTTTCATGCTATTCTGTACTCTTCCTGTGTATATTAGTTACTCTCCCATTTACTATAATTTACTTACTGTTACCTTATTTAAGATTCCCTTGTACACCTCCCCCTTTTTTTGTTCCTCTGGTTGCTCCCATTTCGCCCTGTTCCATGTATCTCTTTGAGTTCTCTGTAAACAGATATGACGTACCCACGAATACTGGTATAGAAAAGTTTATAAATAAATAAATTCCCCCTGATGCAGCAGCCATACAAAACACGGGCTGGTGTCAAGGTTCTTTGTACTCTCTTTTGGAAAATGAAAAATAGGCTCATTATAGATATGTAATGTTTTGGGTTTTTTTGATTCACTGGGAACGCAATTTTCGTTGAGTTAGATCTGACACTTGTTTTTGACTAACTTTTGACATCTGAATCCAAAAATGACCCCAGTTTTTCTCTATCACGTCAACTTTTTAAGGTACAGGATACCCTCCCTTTGTCCCAAAAATCATACAAAATGTACATACAAAGGAAATAAAAGAAAACAATTACCTGAATATACTGTTATTTAGAGTTATTTATTCATACAAAGGCTATATATTGTTACTGTAAATCAAACTGTGTACAAGTAGTAAAGTTCTGCTACCAGGCATACATATTAAGGTAAAAATTTACGCTTATAGCTTTTCCGGCAGTGGACAATCTCTCCTGTTGCTCCAATAGTCAGCCATCATATATACATCCCATCTACCCTGATACTGTGCCTCCATGACCTTCCAATCTTGGTGGAATCGTTCACCTTGCTCATCACTGACTGCACCAAGGTTTTCGGCAAGTCGGCAAGATAGCTATGCAGAAAATGCACCTTGATGCTCATGTTGCAACGAAGCATTTTGAAGCTCTCCAAGAGTTTCTGGACAATTTCGGTATAATTCTGTGCTCGTGTATTTCCAAGAAAGTCCTTGACAAGGTTTTTGAATGACAACCAAGCATTCGTTTGGAATTCTGACATTGTCCCGATGAAATGTTCATCTTTAATGAGCTGCGAAAAAATTATCGCAGTTTGCGGTAATATCTATGCGAAGCACTAAGATAGCGCACTTTGCGATAAACAGCCTATTACCATAAAACACGCCCCTTTTCCTATCACATGCGATATTTAGTTCATTTTGATAAATCCAGGCCTAAGATAGGCTGTAGAGAAAAAACTTGACATGATAGAAGAAAACTAACTGCAGGTTTGAAATCAGCATGCCTATTTAAGTCTAAACAGCTGAAAAATCAAACTCAACAGGAATTATGTTAAAAGTTGTTCCCCAGTGGTAAAGTTTTTCACTTTTTTTTTGGGGGGGACGGGACACACATGAATACATGAACATCTTTTTTTGGGATTGTTACACTTATTTTGAGCTGAATGACTGAGTAGACTGGGTGACTTTTAAGTTTTCTGAGTCACCTCCATGCTTGCTGACACATCTTATTTAGACTTGTGTGCTACATTTAGGACTGATTTTATTGTCTCTGTTCTATGATTTACACTTTTACAAAGCTATTAATGCTAAATGGAAATGGGTTATGCAATACATCAATAACACTAAATTTAGTGCCACCTTTTGGATATTATTTTCTGCTGGTGTCAAATAGAATTGATTTTTCATAGCTTTGCACTGTGCCTCATTACAAAAGGCTTGATCTACTCAATTTCATCTTGGCTGAGAAGTGGCAAATATCTAGGAATCTTTGTTTTCTGTTTTTATTTTATTTTGCCTGGAAATTCCAATGTTAAAACAAAAAAGAAATCAGTGGAAAAATGACTTTTCCCATAAGAACATAAGAACTTGCCATGCTGGGTCAGACCAAGGGTCCATCAAGCCCAGCATCCTGTTTCCAACAGAGGCCAAACCAGGACACAAGAACCTGACAATTACCCAAACACTAAGAAGATCCCATCCTACTGTTATTATTTGTGATAATTGTGGGTGGATCCTTGGGCCGGTGGCAGATGACCACGCCCACGGGGGAAGATCCCAAGAGGGACCATCGGTCAGGCTCAGAGTTGGAAGACAGACACACACTAGTTCTTTTATTAAACAGTTTTAAAGAACCACCAGAGGTGGCAGTAGTGAGCTGGAAGAGCTTGGCTGGGCTGTAGTCCCTCAGGCACTGGATAAGCGATCCCAAGATGGCTGAGCTTTAGAGAAACTGAGATAGTGAGTAAGCAGAGTATGCAGAGTTCAGGAACAGAACCTTGATGGTAACACTCACACAATAGTCCCTTGGAACAGCCCAGGAGCTGGAATGAAGTAGGCCCTCGAGGAGCGAGTACCTGGTTCCAGGGAAAGCTCTGAAAGAGAGATGGTAACTCACTGGTGTTGTAGGCAGCGGTGACTTCCTGGCAGAAGTTATATTCAGTAGCAGGTTCGGGAACTTGGGCCCTTGAGGAGCAAGTACCAGTTCCACACTGCGACCTGAAAAGCAAGAGAGAGAGCGAGGCCCCCGAGGAGCGGATACCCCTGGTAAAGTCCGAGGAGGCAGAGTAGCAAGGTAAGCGGAGAGTGAATTCCATCCGCAGCGATACCTGGAGGCAGCTAGGTAGGAAACCCTTTGCTAACTCGATTAGCTAGCAAAACAAGAGACCTTAAATATCTGGCGACATCTCTCAGGGGGATGCCCCTGAGGTTCGCACCACAGCTGGTACTGGAGTTGGGGCCGCGCCGCACATGCGCCCTTAGGCCTCAGGAGAACATGGCGGAAGGTAGCATCTAGCCGGTCCAGGGACGCCGGAGGCGGTCGGCAAAATGACGCCGCGGCAGCCAAACTTCCATCAACCAAAGAGGGAGTCGCCAAAGAGGTAAGGTGGGCAGAGTGGAGACGTCGTGCAGCGACGGTCGCAACACCTACTGATGCAATTAATAGCAGTAGCTATTCTCTAAGTAAACTTGATTAATAGCAGTTAATGGACTTCTCCTCCAAGAACTTATCCAAACCTTTTTTGAACGCAGCTATACTAATTGCACTAACCACATCCTCTGGCAACAAATTCCAGAGCTTTATTGTGCGTTGAGTGAAAAAGAATTTTCTCAGATTAGTCTTAAATGTGCTATTTGCTAACTTCATGGAATGCCCCCTAGTCCTTCTATTATTCGAAATTGTAAATAACCGAATCACATCTACTCATTCAAGACCTCTCATGATCTTAAAGACCTCTATCATATCCCCCCTCAGCCGTCTCTTTTCCAAGCTGAACAGCCCTAACCTCTTCAGCCTTTCTTCATAGGGGAGCTGTTCCATCCCCTTTATCATTTTGGTTGCCCTTCTCTGTACCTTCTCCATTGCAACTATATCTTTTTTGAGATGCGGCGACCAGAATTGTACACAGAATTCAAGGTGCGGTCTCACCATGCAGCCTTATAGAGGCATTATGACATTTTCCGTTTTATTAACCATTCCCTTCCTAATAATTCCTAACATTCTGTTTGCTTTTTTGACCTATGCAGCACACTGAGCTGACAATTTTAAAGTATTATCCACTATGATGCCTAGATCTTTTTCCTGGGTGGTAGCTTCTAATATGGATCTTAACATTGTGTAACTACACAAGGGTTTTTCCCTCTATGCAACACCTTGCACTTGTCCACATTAAATTTCATCTGCCATTTGGATGCCCAATCTTCCAGTCTTACAAGGTCCTACTGTACTGTATCACAATCTGCTTGTGATTTAAGTACTCTGAATAATTTTGTATCATCTGCAAATTTGATAACCTCACTCGTCGTATTCCTTTCCACTAATTTTTCTCCTGTGTATTATATCAAAATCATTTTTCCACTGACTTTTTTTGTTAAAACATTGAAATTCCCAAGTAAAGTAAAATACAAACTGAAAACAAAGGTCCCTAGAAATATCAGAAGTTATTTGGAGCTCCTGTTTTTATAGATTTCAACTGTCATTTAAAAGATATTTGGATAAAATATTTCTCCTGGCCTCACTAAAAGTAGACATGTTACATAGGACAACTAGTTTCTTTTTAGGGTAGTAGCAGCTGCCGCTCTATGTAGGCTATTCCCAAATGTTCTGTTAAGGGTAGTAGCAGCTGCTGCTCTGTGCAGGCTACCCCAAGCAGCAATGTAAACTTTAGGTGTAATAGAAATGTTACCCCATTTCTTCATTTTCATTCTCTAGCCAGCAGGGATCCTCTGTTTGTCCCATGCCCTTTTGAGCTCCATTCCCATTCTAGTCTTTCTTCATCACCTTTTCCAGGAGGGCATTATGGGGCGGATTTTAAAACGAGCGCGAATAGCCTACTTTTGTTTGCGCTCCAGGCGCAAACAAAAGTACGCTGGATTTTAGTAGATACGCGCGGAGCCGCGCGTATCCGCTAAAATCCTGGATCGGCGCGCGCAAAGCTATCGATTTCGTATAGCCGGCGCGCGCCGAGCCGCGCAGCCTACCCCCGTTCCCTCCAAGGCCGCTCCGAAATCGGAGCGGCCTCGGAGGGAACTTTCCTTTGCCCTCCCCTCACCTTCCCCTCCCTTCCCCTACCTAACCCACCCGCCCGGCCCTGTCTAAACCCCCCCCCTTACCTTTGTCGGGGGATTTACGCCTCCCAGAGGGAGGCGTAAATCCCCGCGCGTCAGCGGGCCTCCTGCGCGCTGGGACGTGACCTGGGGGCGGGTCCGGAGGGCGCAGCCACGCCCCCGGGCCGCCCCGGGCCGTAGCCACGCCCCTGGAACGCTCCCGACACGCCCCGAAAATGCCGCACGGTTCGGGCCCGCCCCCCGACACGCCCCCTCCGAAAACCCCGGGACTTACGCGAGTCCCGGGGCTCTGCGCGCGCCGGTAGGCCTATGTAAAATAGGCTTCCCGGCGCGCAGGGCCCTGCTCGCGTAAATCCGCCCGGTTTTGGGCGGATTTACGCGAGCAGGGCTCTGAAAATCCGCCCCTATATGTATCCATCATGCTTTCTGTGATGAAATTTTCCTGACATTGCTCCTGAGTCTTCTCCCTTGGAGTTTCATATTTTAACTCCTGGTTTTACAGCTTACTTTCCCATCAGCAAAGATTTGATTTTTGTGCATCATTAATTCTTTTCAAATATTTGAAGTCTGCATCATATCTCCCCTCTCTCTTACAGGGTATATATATTAAGAGGTTGATTTTAAAAGCATTGCTCACACAAGAATGCCCATATATGAGCTTATGTGGGCCACATGCGAGCAATGTGGATCCTAAAAAGCTGCGAAGTACACGTTTATATGCCCATGCGCACATCAAAAATAAGAGAAAGGGGAAAGTGAGGGTTTATCCTGCTAAACCTGTTCACTTACCATGACAGAAAATGATCAATTCTTTCATGTGTATGACTGTTGTGAACTCTGGTGGAGTAATCCTTGTTGCAGGATCTGATGAGGGAGTGTCAGCCCAGCTTATGAGTCAATTTTAAAAGCGTTGCTCACGCAAAAACGGCCACATACATTTTAAGAAATCACGAAGTACACATGTACATACCGGTGTGTGTGTCATGAAGAAGGGAGCCGAAAAGGGGCGGGAATGGGCAGGGCATGGGTATTTACTGGTGTGGCCAAGACTTACGTGTGCAAGTCCGCATTTTAAAAAGGCTGACCGTGGCACACTTCGGCTTGTTATCCGCTTAACTATCCTTCTGGTTCTAATAAGGAGCAAGTCTAGAGATCTTGAGTTATAGGGCATTTAGCACAGTGTGAAGGTTCGGGGTCAAGTGGGGGGCTTGCGGAAAGGAGACCCAGAGAGGTCTTGAAGACCTCGATATGAACTGGGCAAACTGGTGGATGACGTTGAAAAACTGTTTTTTTGTGAGTACCTCCAGTACCTTAGCCACATCTTGTTTCAATGTGGCAAGCTGATACTCATGGTCATGTAATAGTAAACTTAATCTAGAAACCTGAGCATCCAACCTGTAGACATCAGTATGCATTGTAGTAACAGAAGTAGACAAAATGTAACCGAATCGCTCCATAAGTCCCCAAATAGTGTGTATCTAGATGACATTTTCATCTATTCCAACTCTCTGGCTCAACACAGGCAGCATCTCAAACAGATACACCAGATACTCCACGAGAATTACCTCTATTCCAAGCTTGAAAAATGCACATTTCAGCATCGGGAGTTGAGTCGCAAGGGCAGGGAACTGAAGGAGAAAAGTTAAGTTCCCTACCGGACTCTGAAACAACTCTGTCCCCGATGCAAAGGCAAGCGCCAAGGAATCCTGCGACGCTGAGAGACCCGGATGGGAACCCGGAAGCGCTGCAAGCCGAAAGCGCTAGCGGCGAGTACCGGTCAGGGAGTTCACCAACAGGAGAAAATAGCGGGAAGAACAGCCTGGAGAGCTAGAACAGCCCGGAGGGCTTGAAGCTGACCTTGGCAGCCCAGACAGAGGCGGATTAGAGCTCAATCAACCTGGGAGCACATCTACGCCGCAGCAGTTAAGTTTAAAAATGTTTCCTTACAATCCACAAAAACCGGGACAGATAACGTTAGAATCTTTGTGGGGAAACTATGGTCGAGTTTGGGAATCTGATGATAAAACAGACTGAGCCATTTAGAATTAAGATTGAAGATCATGAAAATCGAATAAAATCTTTAGAAAATACGATAAAAGCTATTAATAGTTCCAAAACTGAGAAGAAAGTGTTATTGGACTCTGTGAAAACCAAACAAGAATATATAATTAAAGATAATTTGGTCTTGTTAGATAAAATTGAAAATATGGAAAACCTGTTAAAAAATAAAAATCTGTGTATAATTAATTTCCCGAAAATGTCTCATATAACACCAAGAGATATGTTCAAGAAATATATACAAGAAATTTTAAAAGTTTCTTCAGACCAAACTCCACCAATTACATGAGCTTTTTATGTACCTGTGAGAGGGGCTATAAAAAAGGTTTCCAGCGAGACTTTTGACCCTGTGAAGGGATCAGTAAGAAAAGAAAATGGAGCTGCAAATTTAAATTTAACGGCCTGTTTGGAAACATCAGACCAGACCCTAGCTGAGCCAGCCACATTGATAGTAAATTTCGCAATGGAAATGGATAAAGAATGGATTTTAAAGTTATATTTTAAACATCATTTAGAAAGATTTATGGGTTTACAAATAAGGATGTTTCCTGATGTTTCTAAATCAACGCAGAAGAGGAGGAAGCAGTTTTTACTGCTGAGGCCTCAAGTATTACAGATGGGAGCAACCTTTACATTAAGATTTCCGTGCAAATGTTTAATTAAGTTTAAGGATAAGTCTTTTCTTTTTTTTTTTACCATCTCAATTAACACAGTTTTTGTGTGATAATCCTGGAAGTCGGTGTATGTGAGCACCAGTGATTTAGTTTCTTAGCCTTGAAAATGTTTGGGTTAGTCTTACCTTATTATTGAATTTAAGCTCCTGCCGATGTTATAAAGATTAAGGTTATTTTATTAAGATTAGAATTTGATGACCTCTTGGATCTATATTGTGGACTTGTAATGCTTACATATAATTTAAAAATTTTCTTAACTTAATATTAAAAGTTATGATGTAAACATATGATTTATTATCAAGAAAATTTATCTTGATATGTTATTTAAAAAATTAATAAAGATTAAATAAAAAAAAAAAAAAAGAAAAATGCACATTTGAGCAAATGGAGCTACCATACCTAGGATATTTTATCTCCCACTTCTGTTTTCGGATGAACCCTGAAAAGCTGAAAGCTATCCAGAAATGTCACCAGCCTATGAGTCTCAAGGCTCTGCAAAGGTTCCTAGGCTCCTCAAATTATTATTGGCAATTTATATATGGGTACTCCACCTTGGTGGCATCACTCACCTCTCTTACTAAGAAGGGAGCAGATACAAGGAAGAGGCCATTCATGCATTTGCTCAGCTCAAAATATCATTTCTCAAGGTCCCTTGGCTTCAACATCTAGACCCTTTGAAACCTTTCATTGTTGAGGTAGATGCCTCCACTACCAGGGATGGAGCTGTTCTCTCTCAGCAGAACCACAAGGGAACAATCAAGCTTGCTTCTTTTATTCCAAGAAGCTTTTCCCAACAGAAAGAAATTATGTGATAGGGGCCTGAGAACTGGATGAAACTTGCCACTTACTGGAGGGAGCCACCTGTCCTGTCACTATATACATGGAACACAAGAACCTTCAATACCTCCAGCAAGCCCACTAATTGAATCTGTGGCAAGTGTGTTGGTCCCTGTTTTTTAATTGCTTTGATTTCAAACCTAAGTACCATCCTGCAGGAAAAAAAGTGTGCGGATGCCTTGTCCTTTGAAGCAAATGATACACCAGAACCACCTCTTCATATCATAGACCCTGCAAAAATCCTGGCAGCCATAACTGGTACCCCAGGGAAAACTGTTGTCCTTAAACTTTTTTGAGAAAAGTACACCAATTAGCACACAACTTCCACCTGCCTGGTTATCCGGGTACGAGCAAAACATTGGAGTTGCTCCTACTCAAGTGAGACATGATATTCGTAGCTACATGGAATCTTGTCCTAATTGTGCAGTCAATAAACCCTCCCATGCTCGTCCATGGGAGGCTTTTACAACTATTGCCAGTCCCCGAAAGGCCATGGTGGCCATAGACTTTGTCATAGATCTTCCTCTCTCCAACAGTTGCACTGTGATTTGGAATGTAGTGGACCAGTTCTTAAAGATGGCCCATTTCATATCTCTGTTTGGACTTCCTTTGGCCCCAGAACTGGCTCACCTCTTTGCAGCTGCCATAGTTTGCTGAACACATACTCTCTGACTGTGGAGTACAATTTACTGCAAAATTCTGGAAGAACATTTGCCAGAAACTTCAGATTTCACTGGATTTCTCATCAGCCTACCCTTTGCAGAACAAAAGGCAAATGAAGCAGACCAATCAAATTCTAAGGACCTTTCTAAGAGCCTATGTAAATGAAGGCAGAATGACTGGGCCCCTTTACTCCCATGAGCAGAATTCTGTCATAACAATCATCATGCTAGGGAGTCTGTGGGCACATCAACATTTAAGAATGTATACAGAGGACCCCCACAAATACTCTTGCGAATCTCTCTGGCAGTATCCTGCCCCACAGATGACTCCATGGGTTAGAATTTCAGGTAGCTATGGCAAAGGACACATCAGCTCCTTACCCTGACCACAGGAAGATACAAACAACAAGCTGATAAGCGCCACCCAGCTCCCCACTTTAATCCAGGTATAGTGTGGTTGAACACCCGCAACCTTCACTTGAGAAAGCCTTCTATGAAATTTGCACCACGTTTTATTGGACCATTCCCTATTTGCCAGCTGAACCTGGTCTGTTACTAACTCAAGCTACTTCCTACACTCAAGGTCACAGCACATTCCATGTATCTTTACTTAAGTCTTTGCTCTTGTTTTGGCTAACATGATCCATCCCCAAGCCAACCATTGTGACCACTGAAGAGGATGGAGTATGAAGTAAAAAATATTTTAAATTACAAGTTCATCAGAGGTAAACAATTTTACCTCATCTCCTAGAAGGACTTTGGCCTAGAAGAAAACATGTGGGAACCTGCATCCAATGTTCAAGCCTCTTGTCTCACCAGAGACTTCCATCAGTGCTTTCCCCATAAGCCTAGGGAGGGGGCTTACAAGGGGGGTTCTGTAATGTTTTGCCATCTGTGGGATGCCGCCATGACTGGCTTCACTCACCCCCGACACTGCGAAGAAAACCACCGCCATGGCCTGCTGGCCCGCCAATGCTCCCCCTCTAGGCATGCACTGTGCACTGGACTTTGAGGGCCCCGCGATAGAAAAGTTCAGTGATGGCGCCTTCTAATGACATCATGCAGCTGGGTATTTAAACCCCAGCCACATTACAGTCAATGCCTCAGCAACGTTCTCCTGCCTTGCTGTGCAGTGCATGCTGCTCCGTGTTTCTGCTTGGCTTGTTCCTGTTAGCTTCCTGCTTGTTCTAGTTCCTGCCTCCCTTGTCTCCTTGTCTTGCTCCAGTCCTGGTCTCCTTGTCTTGTTCTTGCCCTTGTCTCCTTGCCCAGTTCCAGTCATTGTCTCCAGTTTTGTTCCTGACCTGCTCCCCCTGTCTTCATCTAGTTCATCCTCTGTCTGACTTCTGATTCTGACCCCTGCTTTGGATTTGACTTCACTTCTTGATTGCCGCCTACCTTGACCCCTGCTGGTTTTTGATGCTGCTTATCTGCCTGCCCCAACTTTGGCCTGGACTCAGCCTCTGTTGCTTGCTGCCTGTCCCAAATTTGGCCAGCTATTGGACTTTTCTTGACTGCTCTCTATAGGACCCTCAAGAGACCAGCAGGGTAATGTGATGGTATACGTGAAGCCCTGACCTCATCTCAGTTAAATGTGTCCACTCTTGGCGTGGGCCTAGTGGGTTCATGCTGTGTCAACCATGCCACAGCCAAGGGCTCACACTTTGTGACAACACTATCAAAGTGAAGTCTCTCTCCTAGTTTGTGTGCATCAGTCTCTCTCCCTCCCCCCATGCTGTTAACTCTACCTACAGGCCAACCTCCCAAATGTGATTGCCCAGAACAAATATGATTTCTGCTGCTGTAGACACGCTCAGACTCAAATATATTTATTCTTGCCCCAGTCAGGATTAACTCTGGCTCACATGATGGCATAGGAATTATTCTATCAAAACAGAAAAAGCAAAAACTCCTCTCTAATCAATATCACAAAACAAAAAAGAGAGGAAAAAGGATCAAATGTCCAATTCTGTAATTCTCCCCCAACACCTAAATTATGTAAAGATCATTTTTTATATGAAAGCAAATGACAATATCATAAATGATCGCTTTATGAATTTCAGTCTTTAGCTTGAAATACAAAGTTTGAACTATACTTCATGAGCCTTTTTGGCCATATCTTACGAAGAGGCTAAGTATTCGTTTTTCCAACATGTTTCAATGTGGGAATTTTAATGGGGTTGAGGTAGTTTAATGGTGGGAAGCATAGCACTTTTTCAAGAGTCAGTTTGAAAAAACTCTTTTTGGGTGGTTTAAATGATTGGTTAAAAATTGGATACAAAAAGTTGGTTTGAGATATAAGAAAATCATAGCAATATGACAATAAATGATTAAATACAACTTATTGCTTTAGAGGCTGATCACGGCTTGTGGCCCATTGTGCGGCGAGAGGCTGCAGACTGAAATTCATAAAGCGATCATTTATGATATTGTCATTTGCTTTCATATAAAAAATGATCTTTACATAATTTAGGTGTTGGGGGAGAATTACAGAATTGGACATTTGATCCTTTTTTCCTCTCTTTTTTGTTTTGTGATAGGAATTATTCTACAAATCTCTAGGAGGTCCATATTCAGATGTGGACCAGCTAGCAAAGTTAGCTGGATAAACTTATTTGGCTAATTTTTGCAAGAATATTCAGTGGTATGGGCACACTGTTGTGCAAAGTGATGCACTTATTTTATTTTTTATTTATTTAAGGTTTTTATATACCGCATTCATGAAGCGATCACATCATGCTGGTTTACATATAAACAGGGGTGCAATAAATACATTAAAAACATAAATAATGTGTCGAAGAAGAGCAGTTACAATTAACAAGGGCTATTGAACTGGGAGAGGAGGAAATAAAGATAGTTTAGTAGAGAACTGAATTATATACAAGCAGTAGAAGTACAGCTGCTGTGTTGGATATGTTGATGGCGAGGCGCATTAATTTAAGTCCGGGAAGAGTAACCCAAATATATCTAAATGGTGCAAGGTTCCACATTACGAGTCACCATTTCGGAAAATGATCTAGGTGTCATCATTGATAATACATTGAAATCTTTTGCTCAGTGTGCAACAGCAGTCAGTAAAGCAAATAGAATGAAAGGAATTATTAGGAAAGAAATGGAGAATAACACAGAGAATATTATAATGCCTCTGTATCGCTCCATGATATGACCTTATCTTGAATATTGTGTGCAGTTCTGGTCATTACATCTCAAAAAAGATATAGCATAAAAATTATATTGAAAGCCACAAGAGGAAATCAGAGTACCAAGGAAATTAGTATACAGGGAGAAGAGAAGATGAACCAGGACAGAACCCTAAGGCACACCAGTTGATAGTGGGATGGCAGTAGAGGAGGATCTGCCAGAGGAAATATTAAAATTGTGATGGGAGAGGTAAGAAAAGAACCAAGATAGAACAGAGTCTCAAAATCCAAGTAAGAACAAATTATCAGGGAGTAGGTGATGATCAACAGTGTCAAAAGCAGCAGATAGGTCAAGGAGGAAAAAGACTGAGTAAAGTTCTTTGGCTTTAGCCATAGGCAGGTCACTGGAGACTTTGGCAAGGGCTGTTTCAGCTGAATGTAAAGGATATGAACCAGAATGAAGTGGTCAGTAGGGATGTGCATAGTTTTTTTCTGATGGGTCGGGCGACCCATGGTAACTTCGTTTTCCAACAGGTCTTTTTTTTTTTCTCGGCAATTGTTGCCGAAAAAAACCCCCAAAACACCCCAACCCTTCAAATTTAGTTAATTTCAACTCCCCCACTCCCAACCCCCCCCCCAAAAAAAACTTGCCTTAAGTCCCTGGTGGTCCAGCAAGGGTCCCGGGAGCGATCTCCCGCTCTTGGACCATTGGCTGCCAGTAAACAAAATGGCGCCGGTGACCCTTTGCCCTTACCATGTGACAGGGGCTACCGGTGCAATTAGTTGGCCTCTGTCACATGGAAGGAGCAATGGATGGCCCGTGCCATTTTTAAAAAAGTAAATGTGCCCCTCCCCCCTGCGCTAACCCGAACAATGAATTTTCCTCGAAGTTTGGGGAAAATCTGTCTTGGGATTTAGGTCCTCCAACCCATGCCGAATTGAACTATTTCTTTGAAATTTTTAGCAAAAATGATTTCACATCCCTAGTGGTCAGATTCCTGAAAAATTTGAATGATGCACAATCATCAACAAATTTTTTCTGTTGGAAAGAAATCAGAAGAACTAGGGGTCAAGAAATAAAACTACAGGGAGAATGACTCAGAACCAATGTCAGGAAATATTTCTTCACAGAAAGGGTGGTAGATGCCTGGAATGCCCTTCCAGAGGAGGTGGTGAAGATGAAAACAGTAAAAGATTTCAAAGGGGCATGGGATAAACACTATGGATCCCTTAAGGCTAGAGGATGGGAATGAAGAAAAGAATACATGGGGGTAACGTGCTGGTGTTGCGTTTACTACTTTTAACCAATAAGCTTTTATGCTGTTGATGCAACTCCATCATTGCTCTCTGCTTCAACAGCATGGGAAAAAGAGGAAAATGGGAATTAGATTCAGAAAACAACCAACAAGGACATGTTGTGGTACATTTATTTATTTACATCTTTTTTACTATAACGACGTTCAAGACAAAGATTCTTATCACACCGGTTTACATCTAACCAAACCTTGGGAAAGTTACAAATAACAAGTAAAAAAATAACAAATAAAAAGAGGAAAATACATGTGGGCAGCAACGACATAGGAAAATGTGGGAGGGAGGTTCTGGAAGCCAAATTTAGGCCTGGATTTATCAAAATGCGATAGCAAAAGGGGCATGTTTTATGCTAATATACACTTTATCACAATTTGCGCTAATTACCTATGCAAAGAGCTAAGTTAGCGCAAATTGTGATAACATTTTCAGGCTTTGCGATAAGTGCCATACCTGTTGTATTTCCTGAATTCAACCACTGGGAGACCATTGTTAATGGTCCCAGGGAGCTCAGATGAGAGAGAGAGAGTGACCACTGTTCTGTTTGTACATCCCCCATTGAATGTCAAAGTGGCCACTAACCCCCTACACTAATACCTAAACCTCACCTCGAGTTACTAGGTGTGCCTCCCATAGGGATACAAATACCTATCTATGGAGGGGACATTATGGCTAGTCTCTCTCTCTCTCTCTCTCAAAACAGGCCTTTCAGGAGACATCACGAAATGCACTAACACCTTACTACCCCATAACGCAAGCTAGTACACAGCTTAACAATACTGAAAAAGGTGTAATTAAAATCAGCGTTAAGTCTGTGCGATAGCATTTCACAAACCCAGCCCACTCCTCCTCTTTTTCGGATTTGCATCACACCACATGATATGGTGCTATCACATGCGTTAAAAGCATTTTTGCATGCGTTAAAGGGGCTTTTCGCATGCGATAAGCCCTTAACGCATGCGAAAACGCCTTACCGCATTTTGATAAATGACCCCCTTAAGTTCTTAGGTAGAAATCTTAAATCCAGAACCTCCAGGGTAGCTTTCTCTGAAATGCTCCCTGTTCCACACACAGGTCACCAGAGGCAGTCAGAGCTCCGGAGTCTCAATGCGTGGTTGAGACGATAGTGCAAGGAAGAGGGATTCAATTTAGTTAGGAACTGGGGAACCTTTTGGGGAAGGGGAGTCTCTTCCGAAGGGATGGGCTCCACCTTAACCAGGGTGGAACCAGACTGCTGGCGCTAACCTTTAAAAAAGAGATAGAGCAGCTTTTAAACTAGAACAAAGAGGAAAGCCGACAGTCGCTCAGCAGCGCATGGTTCATAGAGAGAGGTATCTTCAAAGGATACTAATGATGCATTAGAATTAAAGCATCCCGACAGTGAGGTTCCAATAATAAGAAAAGTAGTCCAAGTGCCTGTAACTAAAAACTCACCTGAGCTAAAAAATTCTAACTTATCCCTATCAATTAAAAAGCAGAATGAAAATACAAACAAAAAACAAACTTTGAAATGTTTGTATGCTAATGCCAGAAGTCTAAGAAGTAAGATGGGAGAATTAGAATGTATAGCAGTGAATGATGACATAGATTTAATTGGCATCTCAGAGATATGGTGGAAGGAGGACAACCAATGGGACAGTGCTATACCGGGGTACAAATTATATCGAAATGACAGAGAGAAGCACCTGGGAGGCGGTGTGGCGCTTTATGTCCGGGATGGCATAGAGTCCAACAGGATAAACATCCTGCATGAGACTGAATGCACAATTGAATCTTTATGGGTAGAAATATCTTGTGTGTCGGCGAAGACTATAGTGATAGGAGTATACTACTGTCCACCTGATCAAGATGGTGAGACTGACAGTGAAATGCTAAGAGAAATTAGGGAAGCTAACCAAATTGGTAGTGCGGTAATAATGGGAGTAATGCGGTAATAATGGGAGACTTCAATTACCCACACATCCAGCGTGCAAGGAAATAGTAGACCCAGTCCACCTTCAAGATTGTAATAGATTTTTTATTTAACTGAAATTCTTCAATATTATTAATGGCAACTCCATACGTCTTCAACAACAAATATTAAAGTCCCCCGACACGGTCCGTGTTTCGCGGTGGCTGCATCGGGAGGGACCCACAATCAGTATCATCTAGAACATAAAGATAATAAAGCTGATGGACCTTACAAGTATGGCTATACAGTTTCAACAGGTTTTTCAAACATACCTTATACGTGCATCATGGAGCGCTTCGGGGACGTTCAGGGACGAACTGAAAGCTGTTAAATTCAGCAAATTCCAGCGTGATTCTACAGACTACAGCACAGGATACGTATATAAATGGATGGCCAAGAAGCCACAAAAGAAAGTCACCTTTGCTCAGGGCTCATCATCATCTTCAGAGGAATCTGTGAGCGAAGATGCACCCCGAGGCCGCGGGCAAGGACGCAAGGCCCGGGGAGCCTCCACCACCTCAGCTCCTATACAAGGACCATTGAACACGGGACAATCCTTTACCTCTGCCTCTTCGCGATACTCCTCAATAGCGGCCTCTTTTTTAGATACGGGCCAACCCCCCAGAGAGACTCGCAGCACACGGTCGCGCACCATTACCACCACATCCCAGTCAGGACAGAAAGTGTTTCGCACACCACATCCTCCTTCGCGTCTCCCGGACGCATGGCAGTGACTACGGAGACTGTTTTCAACTTATCCTCTCGTGAACTGACTGATGTAGAAAAAAGAACTTTGCAGAGAGGTTTATCGTTTGTACCAACTGCTAGATGTGACCCGTTTGATTTACAGGTGCACTTATATAGGTTTTTTCGTGCATTAAGATTAAAACTGTTTTTTGCAGATTCTCCACCCACATTGGATATGTCAGTAATCTCGAAGCGGTCTAGGTGGACCCCTCCGGGTCCTGTAAACCCATTGTTGGGGGCTTTTGAGAGCCTAGTAAGGGCAGATGCTCAATCCCTTGCTACAAAAAAACAGTATGCTCGATACAATCTATCCCAACAAGAGGCTATTGCAGTCAAGGAGTTATCCAACGATTCATCTATAGTTATAAAACCCGCCGATAAGGGTGGGGGTATTGTAGTGTGGGGTAAAACTGATTACGAAGTGGAGGTATTGCATCAGTTAGGCGATACCTCATGTTACAAATTACTCCTGGGAGACCCCACACAAGATCTCTTAATAATAATTAAAGATCTTGTTCAGGAAGCCCTTGACTGCAACATGCTCACGAATAGGGAGGCTAAATTCTTGGTAAATTCGACTCCAACTATGCCCTTATTTTATCTCTTACCTAAAATCCATAAGACTCTGGTGCATCCCCCAGGACGCCCCATAGTTTCGGGCATAAATTCATTGCTTGAGCCACTATCTAAATTCGTTGATATTTTCCTGAAACCGTTTGTTGCTCAGATTCGGTCCTATGTCAAGGACACTACACATCTCATTACTATTTTGTCTAATTCGACTGTCCCATCAGGTGGGTTCTTTTTGGTGACCCTTGATGTTATCTCATTGTACTCAAACATTCCCCAATTAGATGCATTACAATTAATTGAAAACATTTTGGACCGACGACCAGCTCCACACCGGCTGTCCACGGCATTTTTGGTAAAACTTGCTACCTTGGCTCTAACAAAAAAAATTTTTATGTTCGACCAGAGTTATTACCAACAGATTAAAGGGACGGCAATGGGGGCCACTATGGCCCCCTCACTTGCCTGTCTGTATATGGATCACTATGAATCATCTTTAGTATATCCTTCAGAATGGTTTTCCCATGTGGCTCTGTGGCTACGATATATTGACGATATTCTAATCATTTGGACTGGATCCGACATCCAATTTTTTTGTTTCTATGATTGGCTTAACTCGTTGAACCCACACATACAGTTTAATTTTTGCATTCATGCTTCAGAAATCGCATTTCTTGACATTACAATCTCAGTAGAACAGGATCAGTATGTTACCACTCTATTTAGGAAAGAGACTGACAGAAACACATTATTAGCCTATTCGAGCTGCCATCCCAAGCCCCTTAGAGATAATATCCCTACGGGACAATTCTTAAGATTGAAACGCCTATGTTCATCTCGGAGCGATTTTTTAGAGCAAGCCCGATTGATGTCTCAGCGGTTTTGGGATAGGGGTTACCCCCCACGAGTGGTGAAAAAGGCTTTCAAAAGGGCATTATATGCCAACCGAGACTGGTTGCTTCTTCCTTCAGCAGATGATGACAGTCCATGTTTCAACTGTATTTTACCGTTCTCAACAGCGAGTAAGGCTATAGCAACAATGATAAGAAGACACTGGGAGAATTTATCTTTAGCCTCTCTTTTTCAGGGATCATTACGTTTCACATTCTGGAGAGCTAGCAACCTCCGGGATCAGCTAGTACATGCTAGCTTTAATAAACAATTGAGGGATACCAGGGGGGGCCATCATGGCCCCTGTGGGCACTGCACAATGTGTAAACACACCAGCCAATCAGACTCCTTTATTCATCCTGACACTGGGGCTCACTTTAAACTTCGCAACACATCAGACTGTACTACCAAGGGCGTGGTGTATGTCATACAATGTCCGTGCTCCATGTTATATGTGGGGAAGACCTCTAGGATGATCAAGACCCATATCATAGAACATTGTTCAAACATTCATCTCCTTAGGATGGATGAACCTTTGGTTACGCACTGGGTTCAATACCAACACACTATTGCTGAATTGCAGTTTTCAGTTTTAGAGGTGGTTGTTCCCCCATTTAGGAGAGGTAATTATTCAGAAATTTTAGGTAGACGGGAACAGAAGTGGATTTTTATGCTTTCTTCCGTCCATCCTAAGGGACTAAACAGGGATGTAGAATGGCATCTGTTTGGTTGAATCGTGTACAGGGAGGGCGGGGCTTATACCAACGAACCCATCGCGATAGCTGCTGTCTTTTGGCGCCAAATTACCTCTTTAAATGGTCCTTTAATTGTGTGAGCCGATGCGCTCCATGATGCACGTATAAGGTATGTTTGAAAAACCTGTTGAAACTGTATAGCCATACTTGTAAGGTCCATCAGCTTTATTATCTTTATGTTCTAGATGATACTGATTGTGGGTCCCTCCCGATGCAGCCACCGCGAAACACGGACCATGTCGGGGGACTTTAATATTTGTTGTTGAAGACGTATGGAGTTGCCATTAATAATATTGAAGAATTTCAGTTAAATAAAAAATCTATTACAATCTTGAAGGTGGACTGGGTCTACTATTTCCTTGCACGCTGGATGTGTGGATATTTATTGATGTGCAAGGCATTTGCTTCGTGCTTTTGCTTGGTAGACTTCAATTACCCCAATATTGACTGGGTAAATACATGCATACATGCATAAACCTGTACGCTAGACTAGGCGCACTTCATTGCATCGTCCCCTGAGATTGTAAGCCTTCTGGGAATAGGGAAATATCTACTGTACCTATTTGTAATCTGCTTAGAAGTGTCTGAAAGGCAGAATATAAAAAGTCATGATGTGGTTAGTGCAGTTGGTGTAGCTGGATTCAAAAAAAGGATTGGATAAGTTCTTGGAGGAGAAGTCCATTACCTGCTATTAATCAAGTTTACTTAGGGAATAGCCACTGCTATTAATTGCATCAGTAGCATGGGATCTTCTTAGTGTTTGGGTAATTGCCAGGTTCTTGTGGCCTGGTTTGGCCTCTGTTGGAAACAAGATGCTGGGCTTGATGGACCCTTGGTCTGACCCAGCATGGCAATTTCTTATGTTCTTAAATATATCATCGGTACATGCTAGAGATATAAAGTTCCTGGATGGAATAAATGACATTTTTATGGAGCAATTGGTTCAGGAACAGACAAGAGACGGAGCAATTTTAGATCTAATTCTCAGTGGAGCACAGAATTTGGTGGGGCCGCTTGGCAAAAGTGATCATAATATGATCAAATTTGAATTAATGACTGGAAGGGAGACAGAAGCAAATCTATGGCTCGGCTAAGACAGAATTTGAAAAGAAGTTGGCCATAGAGGCAAAAACTTACAGTAAAAACTTTTTAAAAATATATCCGAAGCAGAAAGCCTGTGAGGGAGTCAGTTGGACCATTAAATGATCGAGGGTTAAAGGGGACTTAGAGAAGATAAGGTGATCGCGGAAAGATTAAATGATTTCTTTGCTTTGGTGTTTACTGAAGTGGATGTTGGGGAGGTACTCGTACTGGAGAAGGTTTTCATGGGTAATTATTCAGATGGACTGAACCAAATCACGGTGAACCTAGAAGATGTGGTAGGCCTGATTGACAAACTGAAGAGTAGTAAATCACCTGGACCGGATGGTATACACCCCAGAGTTCTGAAGGAACTATAAAATGAAATTTAAGACCTATTAGTAAAAATTTGTAACTTATCATTAAAATCATCCATTGTACCTGAAGACAGGAGGATAGCTAATGTAACCCCAATATTTAAAAAGGGCTCCAGGGGCGATCTGAGAAACTGTAGACCGGTTAGCCTGACTTCAGGGCAGAAAAAATAGTGGAAAGTGTTCTAAACATCAAAATCACAGAACATATAGAAAGACATGTTTTAATGGAACAAAGTCAGAATGGCTTTATCCAAGGTAAGTCTTGCCTCACAAATCTGCTTCACTTTTTTGAAGGAGTTAATAAAAATGTGGATAAAGGTGAACCGGTAGATGTAGTGTACTTGGATTTTCAGAAGGCGTTTGAGTTCCTCATGAGAGGCTTCTAGGAAAAGTAATAAGTCATGGGATAGGTGGCGATGTCCTTTCGTGGATTACAAACTGGCTAAAAGACAGGAAACAGAGAGTAGGATTAAATGGACAATTTTCTCAGTGGAAGGGAGTGGGCAGTGGAGTGCCTCAGGGATCTGTATTGGGACCCATGCTTTTCAATATATTTATAAATGATCTGGAAAGACATACGACGAGTGAGGTAATCAAATTTTCAGATGATACAAAATTGTTCAGAGTAGTTAAATCACAAGCAGATTGTGATAAATTGCAGGAAAACCTTATGAGACTGGAAAATTGGGCATTGAAAAGGCAGATGGAATTTAATGTGGATAAGTGCAAGGTGATGCATATAGGGAAAAATAACCCATGCTATAGTTACACAATGTTAGGTTCCATATTAGGTGTTACCACCCAAGAAAGAGATCTAGGCGTCATAGTGGATAACACATTGAAATCGTCGGTTCAGTGTGCTGTGGCAGTCAAAAAAGCAAACAGAATGTTGGGAATTATTAGAAAGGGAATGGTGAATAAAACAGAAAATGTCATAATGCCTCTGTATCGCTCCATAGTGAGAACGCACCTTGAAAACTATGTACAATTCTGGTCGCCGCATCTCAAAAAAGATATAATTGCGATGGAGAAGGTACAGAGAAGGGCGACCATAGAAACATAGAAATGATGGCAGAAGATGACCAAATGGTCCATCCGGTCAGCCCAGCAAGCTTTTACACTTTCTTTTTTTTTCATTCTTTTCTGTTACTCTTGACCCTTTAAATAACTTTTTTGGTTCTATTTCACTTCCACCCCCACTATCGTAGATAGCAGTGCTGGAGCTGCATCTGAGTGAAGTACCAGCTAATTGGTTTGGGGTAGTAACCACTGTAATAAGCCAGCTTCTCCCACGCTTGTTTATTCAGCCTGTGAATTCAGTCTTTGTTGGTTGTTTGAATATAAATCCTCCTTTCATTCCCCCTGCCGTTGAAGCAGTGGGCTGCACTGGATACATATTCTAAGTGAAGTATCAGGCTTGATTTGGGGTAGTAACCGCCGTAACAAGCAAGCTACACTCATGCTTATTTGTTTTATCCAGGCTATGTAATTCAGTCCTTGTTGGTATATGTCTGAATATAAAACATCTTTTCTTCATTCCTCCTGCCATTGAAGCAGAGACCTATGTAGATATGCATTGAAAGTGAAATATCAGGCATTTTTGGTTTGGCGTAGTAACTGCCGTAACAAGCAAGCTATTCCCCTGCTTTTATGTGGATGCAAATCCTTTTTTCCACATTTTCTCTTGCTGTTGAAGCATAGAGCAATGTTGGAGTCGCATTAACCGTGTGTATGTTTATTCAATAAGGATATTCATCTCCAAGTAGTAGCCGTCATTCCCACAAGCCACCCCCATGCCTCTTCTCTTCATTCACATCCTCTAGACTTTATTGATCCACAGTATTTATCCCACGCCCCTGTGAAATCCTTCACAGTTTTGGTCTTCACCACTTCCTCTGGAAGGGCGTTCCAGGCATCCACCAACCTCTCCGTTAAGAAATACTTCCTGACATTGGTTCTGAGTCTTCCTCCCTGGAATTTTAAATCATGACCCCTGGTTCTGCTGATTTTTTTTGCAATGGAAAAGGTTTGTCGTTGTCTTTGGATCATTAAAACCTTTCAAGTATCTGAAAGTCTGTATCATATCACCCCTGCTCCTCCTTTCCTCCAGGGTGTACATATTTAGATTCTTCAATCTCTCCTCATAAGTCATTTGATGAAGACCCTCCACCTTTTTGGTCGCCCTTGTCTGGACCGCCTCCATCCTGTCTCTGTCCCTTCGGAGATACAGTCTCCAGAAATGAACACAGTACTCCAGGTGAGGCCTCACCAAGGACCTGTTCCTCTCTCTATGCAGCCCAGCATTCTTCTGGCTTTAGCTATCGCCTTGTCACATTGTTTCGCCGACTTCAGATCATTAGACACTATCACCCCAAAGTCTCTCTCCTGCCCCATGCACATCAGCCCTTCTCCCCCCATCGAATACAGTTCATTCGGATTTACACACACCCCAAATGCATGACTCTGCACTTCTTGGCATTGAATCTCAGCTGCCACATCTTCGACCAGTTTCCTTAAATCCCATCTTATTCTCTCCACTCCTTCCAGCGTGTCCACTCTGTTGCAGATCTTAGTGTCATCTGCAAAAAGACAAATCTTACCTTCTATCCTGTCCGCAACGTCACTCACAAAGATATTGAACAGGACCGGTCCCAACACCGATCCTTGTGGTACACCGCTTAACACTGTTCTCTCTTCAGAGTAGGTTCCATTTACCATTACACACTGTCTTCTAGCCATCAACCAGTTTGTAATCCATGCCACCACCTTGGCGCTCACTCCCAAGCTTCACATTTTATTCACCAGTCTCCTGTGCAGAACCGTATCAAAAGCTTTGCTGAAGTCCAAGTAGATGACATCAAGTGCTCTTCCTTGATCCAATTCCTTGGTTACCCAGTCAAAAAAGTTTATCAGATTTGTCTGACAGGATCTTCCCCTGGTGAATCCATGCTGCCTCTGGTCCAGCAATTCTTCCGACTGTTGATAGTTCACTATTCCTTCTTTTAACAGCAACTCCATTACTTTTCCCACCACCGAGGTGAGGCTAACCGGTCTGTAGTTACCAGCCTCTTCTCTGTTTCCACTCTTGTGAAGTGGGATCACCACCGCTCTTCTCCAATCACTCAGCATCACTCCCGTTTCTAGGGATCTATTGAACAGGTCACACAGTGGACCTGCCAGCACATCTCTGTGCTCCCTCAGTATCCTGGGATGAACCTCATCAGGCCCCATGGCTTTGTACACTTTCAGTTTCCCCAGCTCTTCCCATACATTCTCAACTGTAAATGGAGTTATATGTACTCCATTCCCCTCTATTTTCTTGTTAACTAGCGACGGTCCTTCTCCAGGGTTTTCTTTAGTGAACACAGAACTGAAGTATTCATTTAATATTTCTGCCATTTCTTCGTCTCTCTCCACACATTGATCCTTTTCACCTTTCAATTTCACTATACCACTTTGAACTTTTCTCCTTTCACTGATGTATCTGAAAAATGTTTTGTCACCTCTCTTCACCTCTTTGGCAATCCTTTCCTCCGCTTGACTTTTTGCCGTCTTGATTACTTTCTTTGTCTCCTTCAGTTCTACCAGATATTCTTCTTTGTGCTCCTCCCATTGGGATCCTTTATATTTCTTTTAGCCTTTATTTTGTCAGCCACCTCCTTGGAGAACCAGATAGGTTTCATTTTTCTTTTGCTTTTCTTTACTTTTCTAACATAAAGATTAGTTGCCTTGGTAATTGCTCCTTTTAGTTTGGTCCCCTGTTGCTCCACATCTCTCTCGTTCTCCCAGCCTACTAGCTCTTCCTCCAGGTATTTCCCCATTTCATCAAAATCACCAAAATGATAAAGGGAATGGAACTGCTCCCCTATGAGGAAAGACTAAAGAGGTTAGGACTTTTCAGCTTGGAGAAGAGACGGCTGAGGGGGGATATGATAGAGGTGTTTAAAATCATGAGAGGTCTAGAACGGGTAGATGTGAATCGGTTATTTACTCTTTTGGATAATAGAAAGACTAGGGGGCACTCCATGAAGTTAGCATGTGGCACATTTAAAACTAATTGGAGAAAGTTCTTTTTCACTCAGCACACAATTAAACTCTGGAATTTGTTGCCAGAAAATGTGGTTAGTGCAGTTAGTATAGCTATGTTAAAAAAGGATTGGATAAGTTCTTGGAGAAGTCCATTACCTGCTATTAATTAAGTTATCTTAGAAAATAGCCACTGCTATTACTAGCAACAGTAACATGGAATAGACTTAGTTTTTTGGTACTTGCCAGGTTCTTATGGCCAGGATTGGCCACTGTTGGAAACAGGATGCTGGGCTTGATGGACCCTTGGTCTGACCCAGTATGGCATGTTCTTATGTTCTTAGTCTAGAAAAACAAATAAGCATGGAAGTAACTTGCTGATATGCTGGTTACTAACCTTAACCAATAAGCCTTAATGCTGTTGATGCAAGTCCAACAGTGCTCTCTGCTTCAATGGCAAGAGGTAATGGGGAATTGGACTCCAACAGCAACCAACAAGGGCCATGACTTTGACAGTCTTGGAAACTGATAATTATAAAGGTGGTTTGTATGGCCAGCAGTTACTACCATAAGCTTGCTGGGCAGACTAGATGGACCATTTGATCCTTTTCTGCCATCATTTCTATGTTTCTATGTTAAGGAGAGGTATGATTACAGCACCTTTGATGACAGCAAGAACAGGAGCAGTGGATAGTGATAGACTGAGGATGTGACAGATGGAAGGGATGACTACAGTGGATATGTAGCTGAGGAATTGGGTGGTGACAGGGTCAGAGGAGCAAGTAGTGAGTTTGGAGGAGAAGAGATGAGCAGTTTCCTCTTCTGTGATTTCAGGAAAGGAGGCTAGAGAGTGATGGAGGCTAAGGGAAGGGTAGAAGAAAGAAACAGGGGAAAAGTAAGTAAAGGTGACTTGGTTGAGATCTCAAAAGTAATTTTGTGAAGTTTATCATGGAAGTAGTCAGCCCATAATCTGGGCAGAGAGTGAAGAGGGGGATTTTATTTAGAGATGTTCTGCAGAGTAGGTGCAGGAACGTAGGTAGAAAATGCTAGAGGTGAGCCAAGATTGGGGTTTGGTACATCTTACAGGATGGGTAAGGGGAGGGGAAAGAGTGTCTAAGGCTGAGGAGAATACTACAGTATTGTAAGAAGCTGACTCAGACAATGTAGGGGAGAAAAGGAGTGATAAAACATAGTGGAGAAGATGCAAGGGTTAACTTCTTCAAAATTCCTGAAGGTGTAGGTAGTGACCGGATGAGTCTGCGGGGGAGCGTGCTTTAGTATGATAGCTATCAGATGGTGGTCTGAGATAGGAAGTCATGAGATGGAGAAGTCTGAGAGACAGCAGTTGGAAGAAGGACTAGATCAAGGTAGTGGCCATGCTGGTGAGTAAAAATGGTAGAGCAGAGCTGGAGATCAATTGAGGATGTTAGGGAAAGATATGCATATTATGGGGTTAATTTTCAAAAGATTTCAGCATGTAAAATTGTAAATTACATTTAAGTGGCATGTATGTAAATATATTGTAAAAGTCAATATATGTGCATGCTAGAAAAACAGTCCTAGTTTTGGGGGATTTTGGGGCTAGGGTTTGGTAGTTTGCCCACAAGTTAGTATTTTGTAAGCAGTATAAGTATATAGCATCACCACACTAATGTGCAAGTTTTTACAGCTGCGACTTGAATCACAAAAATTAACTGCTTTTGTGTTTTGATTTCAGTTATTGGATTTTAGGTGGTGTGGGGTCAGGATGAAGAGGTGGAGGGTCTAGGTGAACTGATGGAAGTGTCTGTAAACTGGTGATTAAAAGTATTTTCATAAGCAGAGTATTCACATACTTTATAAAATACCTGCCTCTGTGCACAAGGACAGTAACTTTCAAAGGGGCTCGTGGACACACACTGATGCATGTGCATCAGCACACACCCAGGGACAAGGCGATTATATAACATTTGCACACATACACACGTATATTATAAAATAGCCTTGGCACGTGTATGTGTGTGCCCTATTTTGCAACTGGGCCCACACAGCCGTGCACATCTAGGTATGAGCTATGCAAATGGGAGAATTTTATAACCGATGCGCATGCATACCATGATCAGTTTCACCAGTTCATCCACCAGTTCTCCCAGTGTAGAGCTAAGTCCTCCAACCCCCCCCCCCCCCCCACTTTAATAGCTTGTGCTCCCTCCATTTACCCCAGACCCTTTAAACCCTCTGGCATGGGTGGGGGGTTTTTTTGTTTTTAAACTTACATCTCCTTCATAGCAGAACTAAAGTTACACAGCCCTGGACCTGAGTGCTTACTCAGGTGCATAAGTATTTGTGTGTATATCTCTTGGCCCCACTCTGGAATGCTATGCCATGTTCAAAACACACCCCTTTTTAAATCAGATTGAAATATTTGCATTTTGGGAGATGCGCGCATGTAGGCGGCTTTTAAAATCCAGTGCTCACGTGCATATCCTACATGTGTACAAGTCCGGCTTTTAAAATTCAGCTTAAATCATGGTAAATATGTGCTCAGGTTACAATTTTCATGAACTTCTATAAAGTAGGTATCTATTTTAAAATGTGGCTCCCCACATTAAAAAAATGTACTCGTATTGAAATATGTGTATACTTCCGGAGAGAGATACACAGGTTTTTTTTTTTTTTATAAACTCTGAGGCTCCCACCACACAGTTTATAAAATAGAAGCATAACTTTCTGTGCATATACTTATACATGTATGTGCTGACTTACGCAGACTGTTGAAAATTACCTTCTATAAGTTTAGTCATTGCATATAGATGAGTTCCAGTAACAAGTTTACCACTGGCTATTGCTCCTTTTTTTGAAAAATCATAAATTCAGATTTATATAATGAGCACATACCAACATGAATTTGTAAAAAGAATAAAACAATCAGAATGCTGTTTCTAAGCATTCATTTTTGTAGAAGGCATTAGAACACAGACATGCTGACAACAGCATCAGAGCAGTTTTACAAAAACGGCAGATTCTGCAATGTGTGCATTTCTCAGTTCTGAGCACAGAGCAGAATATTTATTTCAAAAATTATTTACCATATAACAGTAACAGTTACAATAAAAGCAATTTACAGAATTAACATATATAATAAAATACAACATAAACCCAATTACCAACAATATAGCATTACATATACAAACTACCAACTGCCACTGCAACCACCAAAGACCACACTTCTCCAAAAATCATAATCCCAAGTCTCCACAGCATCAAAAGCCAACCCTAAATCAAATTAACTGGCCCCCCTCCTCCGAAATCCAGGAAGAAAACAAATGGGCCTTAAGTAGTTTACAAAATATAATATTACTCAGTTTATTTCTAACCAATACTGGTACTTTATTTCATGCCAGAGGGCCTGCTACTGTAAACGCACATTTAGTGCACCTACTAGATCTAGATTTCCATCCATATGAGAATTCCAACCCCCCCCCCCCCCCCCCCCGGGATGCTCTAAGAGTTTGACCTGGCTAATGCCATGATAACTTTGATAAAAGGTATCATGGACCCAGTGGTGTACCAAGGGGGGAGGGGGGATGGGGGGCTAATGCCTCCAGGCGCAGGGAAATAAGAGGGATCTGATGGCTGAGATGGAGGCCCATGCGGCCGCCAGTGGACCTCATCCCACCATTGACTGAGCAGGGAACTACTGCTGTGCTGTGTGCCGGATGCACACAGCAGAAACATTGGCGGGGCTGTGATGGAGCTCATCCCACCATGGCCCAAAGAAAGAAGTCATGTCCAAACCTGCAGGTGCTCTTCCTCCTTCCTGCCTGTGCAGCCCCGGAAGAAAAACGTTGCTAGAGCTGCGCGGGTAGAAAGGCCGCATGCAGAAGAGAATCAACGTTTATGGGCTGCCGTGAATCCCATGTTGTGGGCAGCCCAAGAAGATCAGGGCCACCACAGAGCCCATCCTGCAGCGACCTGTGAAGAGGAAGCCCAGAGGTGAGAGAGAGGCTGTGGGCTTGTAGAGAGTATGTGTGTGTGAGAGAGAGAGAGAGAGAGAGAGAGAGAGAGAGAGAGAGATGAGAGACAACGTGTGAATGAGGACCTGAATATTTGGAGAAACAGCATGTGAGAACCTCTGTTTGTGTGAGACAGTGAGAGCCTGTGCTTGAGCAAGACAGCATGTGGGAGTGAAAGAGCCAGTGTATGAAAGAGTGAGATAGCATGTGCAAGAAAGAGACAGTGTGTATGCATGTATGTATGTATGAATGAGAGAAAGCATGAGAGTGAGAGCTGTGGATGCGTGAGACAGTATGTGAGTGTGATAGCCTGTGTGTGTATGTGTGAGAGAGACAGCATGTGAGAATGAGAACCCGACTGTGGGTTTGAGGGAAGAAGACAGAGAGAAAAGAAATCGAAAAAAAGACCCTGTACAAGGAATTGGGAAAAAAAAAAAACAAGAAGGGGAAAGTGGAAAAAAAAACCTGTGACCAACCGATTAAGAAAACTAACATCAGACAGCAAAGGTAAAAAAAAAAAGAATTAATTTTAATGATTGGCATATGTTATCTTTGGGAATATGCAAGAGTAGCACTTTTGCTATGCCGATCTCGCAATGTACGAGATCAGCATGGAGGAACTGGAAGCCCGCAAATGCTTAATACCATGGGGCCTGCACAGATGAGGCATTAGAACGGGCTTCACTGCCAGTAGCAACAATCGGCGCCTCCCCAATAAAGCCATGCAGCAGCAATGACTGTGATAGCAGAGGAATGAGCAAAAGAAAGAGAGAGGTCTGCCTTCAGTGTGTGCACGTGTATGAATGGGAGTCTGCCTGGAGGTGTACGTGTGTGAATGCATGGGGTGCCTGCCTGAGGGTGTATCTCTGTAGTATGAGAATGAATGGGTGTCTTCCTGGGGTCTGTCTGTGTGAGAATAGGTGCCTGCCTGTATGTGTGTGTATATGTGTATGAGAATGAAGAGAATGAATTGGTGCCTGCCTGAAAGCCTGTGTGTGTGTGAGAGAATGAATTTGTGCATGCCTGGGCGGAGGGGAGGGAGCAGCATGAGAATGAATGGGAGCCTGCCTTGGGGGTCAGTGTGTGTGTGTTTGTGTGAGCCTGCCTGACATCTGTGTGTGTGTGTGGGTGTCAGAATGACTGGGAGCTTGCGTGTGTCTGTGTGTGTATGTGAGGGAGCCAGTGAGAGTGACAGCGTGTGTGTATGAGAGAATCCGGGGAGTAAGAGCTTGTGTGTGGGGCTGGGGGAAGAGGGTCTTGGAGTCTGAGAGTGTGTCAGTGTCTGTGAGAGAGAGAGGTTATGGTGGGTATAAGAGCAAGTATAAGTGTGTATGTGACAGTGTATTGAGAGAGAGAATATGGACACAGTTTTAATTATTGGTTGTTATTTGATATATGTGCTTTTTTGAAATATTTTATTGGTGCTTGGGAAATTTTTTTAAAAAGTCTGACTGTAATTAATAGAAATTATTCTGTTTATCAGTAGTTTTAAAATATTATTTTATTGGTATTGTTTTACTATTTTAATTGATGCTTTATGTTTCTTGATTTAATTTGTTTTATGAATAACATTGGCAGCTTGCACTCCCGGTGTCCCCCCTTCCCCCTCCCCTATCCGATATCCATCAAATTAACCACACATATACCACACGTACACCTTTGTTGGTGAAAACAGGCCGCAGCTTTTATTAATAATTAATATAAACCAAACATTTCGGTACCCGAGTATTAGTGCGTCTAACATATATATCTGAACCGGGCTTCGTACCGGCGTCCGCCATTTTAGCCAGTCCGCCACACGATCTTCCCGGCCCCCCGCCATGTCCAAGCCAGGGGCCACCCCCGGGCAGCCCACGCCCACCTCTGCGCACTTCCTTTTCCTCTCGGACCCGGTTTATCCACCGTGTCCCCCAGGCCCCTCCTGGCCCCTAACTCGGGTACCCCCGCCACCCCGCTTGCTGCGACAAATTGTAAACTATAACATTCCTTGCTAACATTGTTTCCTGACTATCTGGTACTATCGTGCCCCTGTTGGGTGGGTGGGTGGAAACGCGAGTGCTGGCCAGCCGAAAAGGCCTGGCCCAGCGCTCGCCTGGTATTTAAGGCCCGAGGTCTCGCGAGACCTCGGGCCGAGATTTGCGCTTCGCTGTGCGTTGTTGTGATGACGTCACCGCGCGCCTGCGCGGCGACGTCATCACGCCCTGATGCCTGCCCCGGACCTCACCACGCGCTCTCGCCGCCGCGGCAACCTCTCCCACCGCCGCCTGGACGCTGGGCCCCGGGATGTGCATGGTAAGCCGATCCCGGGGCAGGGAACAGGGGTGGGGGGAGGAAGAGGTGGATCGACCGGCCGGCAAGCGCCATGTTAAGGGGTCCCTCCCCGCAGGCGCTTGTCGGTCCGTCATAACATTGGCAGCTTGCACTCCCGGTGTCCCCCCTTCCCCCTCCCCTATCCGATATCCATCAAATTAACCACACATATACCACACGTACACCTTTGTTGGTGAAAACAGGCCGCAGCTTTTATTAATAATTAATATAAACCAAACATTTCGGTACCCGAGTATTAGTGCGTCTAACATATATATCTGAACCGGGCTTCGTACCGGCGTCCGCCATTTTAGCCAGTCCGCCACACGATCTTCCCGGCCCCCCGCCATGTCCAAGCCAGGGGGCCACCCCCGGGCAGCCCACGCCCACCTCTGCGCACTTCCTTTTCCTCTCGGACCCGGTTTATCCACCGTGTCCCCCAGGCCCCTCCTGGCCCCTAACTCGGGTACCCCCGCCACCAGGCCGGGACAGTGATACACTTGTCCCGGACCCCCCAAACACCCCCACTGCGGCCCCAACTAGGTCAGTGCCCTCTCGATTGCCTCCTGTATTGCGTTGTTAAATATATCGTACCCCACGTCCGATAAGTGAATCAGGTCCTTCCTATACAGGCCCAAGCATGGCTCGTCGGCCCACTCGTGCCGTATGGTAACTATCGCCATTGTTTTAGCCCATACCTCAATCTGCTTGTTCACCTTTTTCCTCCCTCTGGCCCATAATCTGTCACCCTGCCATTTAAGCCTGGGTATGATTTCGGACCATATTATGATTGTATCCTGTGTCAGCTCCCGCATCTCCTGCAGATCCCTTTTTATGCTGTCTATGAGCTGTTTAGCCGTCGTCCCCCCCAAGTCATTACCCCCTAGGTGTATGACTATGGCGTCTGGCTTCTGGCGGGTACGCAGGCCGCTCCGCACCTCCGGGATCAGTTGTTCCCATCTCATCCCACGGATTCCCATCCATGTCAGGAGGATTCCCCTTGGTGCCATCCCCAGGTGTGCTCCGTACGTTCGTTCCCGGGCCCTCTTGGCCGCCCAATGCACGAAGGAGTGTCCCATAACCCACACTATCTTCCTCCGTAGGCCGCGACCTGCGGGCAAGAGGAATTGTATGATTAGTGACCCCAGTGTACAGCCCCCGGCCTAACGTATCTGTTGGCCGCCGCCGACCGCCACCTCCCGATTTTTTGTATGACCTCCATGGGTAAACCCGCCTGGGCTGCGCTTGTCGCCGCCCCGATTCGGAACGAGTGGGTACCGTATTCACCCGGGTTTAGCCCGATGGAGGCCAATCCCTTACGTAGTACTGCCGCAAATTGAAATTTAGTGAGTGGTACCCCGTCCCCGTGAATTAATAAATGGCGACCCCCCTCCGGTCTGATCCGCAGAAAATTTAACACGTTCTTCACAGGGCATGTTACCTGTGACGTCACCTGGGACAGCCTTACCTCCACCCCCTTTGCCCTCTGATCGGTTTTTGATTTGTGTACCCTTAGCCTGATTACCTGTCCCTCGACTACTACATTGTGCAATAATATGCCGTCGTGTCCTGTGTCCTGTTTGGACGCAGCCACCAATTCGCTAACCCTTAAGGCCGCGAAGAATGCCGTACAAAAGGCGGCCCTAAACAATATCACCTCGAACCCGTCGGCACATACCTGCGCGGCCGCGTGCCATAAGCGCACTAATATCTCGTGCGTTATTGGCCGCCGCCTATCTCCCTCCCATACAACTGTCCTGGCCCATCCTGCCAGCATCTTTTTGACCATGAAGTCATCGAGGGGGTCCCCCCAGCCTTGTGCCTTCGTGAAGAAGGCGAAACCCGCCAGCTGGTTGACCGTCGCCCCCCTGGATAAACCCTCGTCCTTCGCCCAAGCCACGAATCGCTGCAGGTGCCGGCCCTCTATCCTGCCCCCTTTCCAACCCTGCCCCTTCAAGAATGCCTGTACTCTGGCGAACCCTTTACAGTAGGCCTTCCATGTCGCTGGAGCAACGGATGCCTTCAGCAGTCCCCATTCGGTTACATTCCAATCAGCCATAACCGGCTCGGTATGGGGGCTCCTTCGGCGTCTGCCTCTGGCACCTGTCGATGAAAGAGATCCCACTTAGCTCGGGATAGCGCATCGGCCACCTGATTGTGAACCCCAGGCACGTGCTTGGCCCGGATTGTCGTGTTCATTCGCAGACCTTGTAGTACCACCTCCCTCAGTAGTTCTGCCACCTTGGAGCAGCGTGCCGCTTGCCTGTTAATAACTGTCACGACTGCCAAATTGTCCGACCAGAATATTATCTTTTTGTTACCCAATTTCTGAGCCCAGACCGTGATAGCCACGAGGATCGGGAAGAGCTCCAGGAATGTGATGTTCCTTACCAATCCGCTCTGTATCCATTCGGGCGGCCATGGTGCGGCGCACCATGCACCCTGGCAGTAAGCCCCAAAACCCCATCCTCCCGATGCATCAGTGTATATGTCTAGATCGTGATTCGACACCGCCTCGTCCTGCCATATTGATACCCCGTTAAAGTTATCCAGGAATTCTAGCCACACCGCCATATCCTTCTTTATTGGTCGTGTGATCCTGATGTGGTGCCGCGGGTTTTTAACTCCCTTTGTTACGTCGGCCAAACGCCTCAGGAATGCCCTCCCCATCGGGATCACTCGGCAGGCGAAATTTAAACTCCCGATTATGGATTGAATGGCCCCCAACGTAAGTTTACTGGATGCCCCCGCCCCCCGGAGCATGGTCCGTAACTTGTGCAACTTGTCTAGCGGAAGCCGCGACGTCATGGCCTGTGTGTCCAGCTCGATCCCCAAGAATGATAATGTGGTCACCGGTCCCTCCGTTTTTTCCCCGGCTAACGGGACCCCGAATTCGTGGGCCATATCTTGGAATGCAGACAAGGTTTTAGCACAAGTGTCTGCTTGAGCCGGCCCCACAAATAAGAAATCGTCAAGGTAGTGCGCCACATTGACATTCCCTGCCTTCTGCTGCAACACCCAATGCAAAAACGTACTAAACATTTCAAAGTATGCACAAGAAACTGAGCACCCCATCGGCATGCACTTATCGAAGTAATATGACCCCTGGAAATGAAAACCTAGGATGGGAAAGTTATCGGGGTGTACCGGGAGCAGTCTGAATGCCGACTTAATGTCTGCTTTTGCCATCAATGCGCCCGCGCCGCAGCGCCGTACCAACGCTACGGCCTGGTCGAAGGAGGCGTATTGCACTGTGCACGCCTCCTCTGGCAAACCATCGTTTACGGAACGCCCAGGCGGGTACGACAGGTTCTGGATAAGCCTGAACTCGCCCTGTTCCTTTTTTGGTACTACCGCCAAGGGTGACAACATCATGTTAGTAAATGGCGGGTCCGCAAAGGGACCCGCCATCCTCCCTAACTCTATTTCCTTCTCTACCTTACTTTGTACTATGTCTGCTTGTCTAACTGCTGACGCTGAATTCGTGTAACCCGTGCCCGTGATCCTACCCTGAAATGGAATCCTGAAACCATATGCAAAACCTTCCCACAACTGCTGAGCCTCCCTTCGCTTCGGGTATTTCTCCAGCCATTCCCCCATGGCGGATAGCCGCACCGGGGACGGCGCCTTACCCTCTATTCTACCGCTTCCCTTTACCATTACTCCCGGCTGAAAACCCCTGCCCCTTCTTTGGGCATCTTGCTGCCGAGTGTGGTGCTGCACATACGGCGCAAATGTGTTTGAACCGACAATCCTGGAAGGTGCACCCCGCCTTGTTAAAGCGCCAGCACACCTTACTGTTACCGCTGTCCCCCCAATGAGAACTACCCGTGCCGGCCTGTCCGCCGGATGGCCTCGACGGTTTGCGTACCGCCCCCGACTCCATAACCTTGCTAGTCATCTGACGTAGCCACAATCCCACATCCTGCGCCGCCCATGACAAGTTCTTATTGTCCTCCATCCTATCCCTGAACTTCTCATCGTAATTCAGCCAACACCACCCTTGATACTCCTTGTATGCTTCCAAAATTGAGTCCGCATAACTCAGCATGGGGGCGTATTGCGAAGGGTCCTCCCTCCCGATTACACTAACCATCCTCAGGAATGCCCGTGTCCAGTTAGTGATATTTCTAGCTACCTTCACCTCATCCCCTTTCTGCTCCTCCTTCTTCCTTCCTTTCCTTTTCTCTGCCGCCCCCTTCCGGCCCTCCAATATCGTGAATATATCGATGTATTCACGCTTACGGATTTTTCCCCGTAATGCCTTTGGCACGCTCTCCCACAGCTCATCCATGTTCGGCATAGCTGTTGAGGTCGCCTTGTAGGCCCCCAAGTCACGAGCGGGGGAGGCCGCCGAGCCCCCTGACACCTCGCTCTCCTCCGACTCCTCCCCTGAGGATCGCCCCGATGAGCCACTTTCGTGTCTCTTTCTTTTGGCCCTCTTGCCTTTTGTGTTGCCGGCCGATGCCGTCCTTCCTTCCTTGGGTCCGGTCGCCTCGTCACACGCCTCTTGTGCTGCCTCTGCGTCGCTGAGTGCCGTCCCGGTCTGTTCGTGGGCGTCAGCGGCCTCGCCCCGAGTTGCCTCTTGCACTGTGGTAACGCCTGCGTTACACCCCGCCGCTGGGTCTTTCGCCGTCTCTCCCCTCGCTCCGCCAACGGATGTCTGCGCGCCCGCGCTGGTTGCCGGTGCATTGTACCATGGCGGTGGGACCTGCCACCATGGCGGGAACATCTGTGCTTGCCATGCGTTGTAGCTGCAAGGGCCGCCCTCCTGCGTCCGCTGTGCCGATGCTGCCGCCTCTGCTCCAACCGGCCCCATCGAAGGCCATGAGGGCCAGCCCCATGGTGGTGCGCTGTATCGGCTGGCCTCTGGCTGCGCCCCGCTCACGCCTGCAGCCTCTCCAGGCGCCGTGCTGCCTTCGGCTGTCGGTGCCGGTCCCTTTGCAGCTGCTCCGGTCTGCCTCTTGTTTCCTTTCTCCGCTTGCGTCTGTTCCCACTCTCGGGCCTTGGGCGTGGCTGTCCTAAGGCGTTTTCCGCGACGCCCTCCTGCCTCGCCCGTAGGATCTGGTCTCGTCTTGGTCCCCGTCCGTGGTTCGGGCGCCTTCCGCTGTCGAATCCGACCCCTTTGGCTGGTGGAAGGGCCCGCGTTTCTTCCTCTTCCTGCCATCCCTGCTTCGCCGCAATTCGGAACCCTCGCCTGCGAAAACCTCACTTGCAACGGCCTCGCATGCAACAGTTTCGCCTGCAACAGTCTCACTTGCAACCGTCTCACTTGCCAAAGTCCCGCCTGGCCCAAAGTCCTGATTGCCAAGGTCTTGCCTCTCTGCCGCGTTTCCTCCCAATCTTAAAGTTCCGGTCCGCTTGAAAAAGGGGCGCCCCACGCTTTAATCCCTCTCTTTGCGAGTCTCTCCCGGCTTTAAAGCCTCTCTCCGCTTAAAAGTCTCACGCGGCTTAAACGGTCTCTCTCAGCCTTGCACGTCTCTCTCTCGGCCTTTAAAATCGCCTCCGCTTTAAAAGACGCCCCCGGCTCCAAAAGTCTAATCCCCCCTGTTTGCAGACCTCGGCAAAAGGTAAACAATTACTCACTGTTCAGCTGCGGAGGTCCCCCAGCTGCTGTACCCGCTGCGTTGTCTCGGCAGGGGGTGTGGGGGGGGGGGGGTTCTCCACTGCCCGGAGGTCCTCGGGTGCACTGATGCCGCTTCAATCCAGACCTTGCACTGCAGGCTCTTGGGCAACGTCCGTTCGTTTGGTCCCTCTGCCTCTCAGCTGGGCTACCGCGTGGCCGCCGGGTGCTCGGGCAGCAACGCGAGCTCTCCGCTCTCCCTTTTTTTTTTTTTTTTTTTAATTTTATTGAATCCGCGCTGGCCTGACTCCTCGCGAGTGTCGGCCAGCCACACGGGTTTGTTGCTGCCCTTTCGATCGCTGCCGCCGCCGCCGCCGCCGCACTCGTGCAGGCCTCGCCGCCGTTTTTTGTGCCGCTTTCGTGCCGCTAAACAAAAACGCGAGTGCTGGCCAGCCGAAAAGGCCTGGCCCAGCGCTCGCCTGGTATTTAAGGCCCGAGGTCTCGCGAGACCTCGGGCCGAGATTTGCGCTTCGCTGTGCGTTGTTGTGATGACGTCACCGCGCGCCTGCGCGGCGACGTCATCACGCCCTGATGCCTGCCCCGGACCTCACCACGCGCTCTCGCCGCCGCGGCAACCTCTCCCACCGCCGCCTGGACGCTGGGCCCCGGGATGTGCATGGTAAGCCGATCCCGGGGCAGGGAACAGGGGTGGGGGGAGGAAGAGGTGGATCGACCGGCCGGCAAGCGCCATGTTAAGGGGTCCCTCCCCGCAGGCGCTTGTCGGTCCGTCAGAATGGTGGTTCTGTTTTTCCATTGCTACTCATAGAGTCTGACTTCTTGGGGTTTCCATTTCAGTTTTTGTCTAATTTGTGATCCTTTATTCTGTATTTAGTGAGGGTCTGTCTCTGCTCTGTGTGTGTGACCATGGTGAGAGATTCTGCTAGCGTGCAATGTCTGTGTAGGGATCTATAGCAATCGGGTTAGTTTGTTTCTTCAGTAGGTGGTGTATTGCCATTCTAGGACCCAGTGTAATATTTACCTGTGCTTTTTCACAGGTATGGTTATTGTTCTTTGCATCCTTGATGTTACACTTCACGTTACGATAGGTTTGCTGTATAGATTTTGGGTGTCTTTTTTGTGGGGTTTTATGTTAGTTCACAATGTGTCTGGCAGTGGAAGGTTTTTATGCTGCTGTTATTGTGAGGTAACACCAGAATTTGAAAATTTTTTTTGTATAATGAGCTGTAAGGGAAACATCCAAGCTCCATTGATTGGGGAGTTTCTTTTTTTTTAATTTAATATTTATTAAGTTTTCCAATAATTAAACAAGAGTTTCAGGATTTTTTTTTTTCATCATAAGTATATATCCATCCTTGATTTCAGAAGAAAACATGTAACTTTACACAATATACCAAAAGGATTTCACATCAAACTCCTGCAATCATTAAATAAAATTATTAAGGAATGTAAAGAGGAGATCCAAGAAGTTATACAAGAGCATTACTACCAACATCTAAGTTATAAGAAATCACAAAGGAGAGGTGTACATATTCATTTCTGCCCATACTCTAGGATCCAGCTCTCTCAGCTCTAAAATTATCTATTGGGGAGTTTCTGTGGGTGCACAGAATTACAGAACTGGAGGTGCAGGAGTTATATTGACATTCTGTTCCTTCCTACATACATTCTCTCATAGCCATATAGAATTAGTTGAATGAAGCTATCAAATAATTTTAATAGTTTTACTAGACGTGTGAAACTAGTCAGCTTTATAAAATTAAGCAGAAGACCCTTGGGACTTTCTTATTGAGACTTTTTCTATAGCAAGTTTTAAACCAGGGGGCCATGCTATAGAGGTGGGTGTGTTGAGGAAATGTTGTTTTGGCTCCCCCCCCCCCAAATTCTTCTGTCTAGAGACGCCACTGATTTTCTGTGGCCTTAAGCATCAGTACAAAAAGGATTGGGAGGTGGCGCTGGAGAGACCACAAATGCCTTGGCCCCCCCAGGCGCTGGAGACCCTTGGTACGCCACTGCATGGACCATTAAAACTGACACAACGGAGGGTCATTGGTCATTACTAATAATTTAAAACTCAACCTTTCATCAACAATCCTTAGTGCTTCTTGCACTTTGCTTTGGTTCAGAGAGAATTGTCCCTACAATAGTAATCATTGCTCAGCCTCTTTCATTTCCATGTGTGCATTTTCAACATCTTTATTTGATTGCTGATAAACTTTTAATCTGGCTCTGCACATTCCTTCTTTTGTTGTACTTAAAAGCCAATTTTAATGGGCTAGCCTGAGGGCTCAGTGGCAGGACTGTGCACTACCATGCAGAGAATCTGGATTTGATTTCCAGTTTTTTCACTCCCATAGGTCAGTTAAGGCTGGGGATGCCACGGAGGTAGCATTCATAGCCCCCACAGGGAAAGAGTGCCAGCCATCATGAAATAGCATCACTTAGTGGCCCGATTTAGGGCCAGAACTACAGGGTTCAATTGATGTAGAAACCTAAAGGAGCAGGAAGAAAACTGCCAGGCCCCATAAAAAGCCAGCTTTAAAAATGGTCACATACATCTTGCATGCTTAAAATGGATCTTTTTCAAGACTGCTAATCACTTTTAAAGAACGAGTTCTACTTTTCTGCCCCATTCTAGGAACAGCAAATGTTGCTTACCTGTAACAGGTGTTCTCACAGGACAGCAGGATGGTAGTCCTCACATATGGGTGACATCACAGGATAGAGCCCAATCACGGAAAACTTCTGTCAAAGTTTCCAGAGCTTTGACTGGCCCCTACTGGGCATGCCCAGCATGGCACTAACCCTGCAGCCAGCAGGGGTCCCCCTTCAGTCTTATTTGAAAGCTACAGGCAGTGCCGAAAAATAAAATAAGAAACGTAACGAACCCAATTCCGCGGGGCGGCGGGCGGGTATCGTGAGGACTAACATCCTGCTGTCCTATGAGAACACCTGTTACAGGTAAGCAACATTTGCTTTCTCACAGGACAAGCAGGATGGTAGTCCTCACATATGGGTGAGTGCCGAGCTGAGGATGTCCGAGAAATGCACCAAATGTATCCAGGTGCTCAAAGCACTAGGACTAGAATATAATTTGGTCAAGGGCATCCCGAACCCTAATGGGCAGGTGGAAGAGTGTTGGTTCGTCACATTATAAACAGGTTACAAAGGACAGACTGCCGAAGATGGAATCTTGTCTTCCGGCTTTGTCCAAGCAATAGTGGGCTGCAAAGGTGTGGAGAGAACCCCAGGTGGCAGCCCTTCAAATGTCAGAAAGCACCACCGATCGTAGGTGTGCTACTGAGGTCGCCATGGCCCTCACAGAGTGTGCTTTAACACGTCTTGAAATGGAATGCCCGCTTGCTGATAGCACAAGGATATGCAGTCCGCTAACCAGGAGGAGAAAGTCTGCTTACCCACAGGCTGCCCTAATTTGTTAGGATGGAAAGAGATGAACAATTGAGTACTTTTCCTGTGGGCAATTGTATGGTCTAGGTAGAACGCTAGAGCCCATTTATAGTCAAGGGTATGCAGAGCCTGCTCTCCTGGGTTGGAATGAGGCCTGGGAAAAATGGTAGGTAGTATGATGGATTGATTTAGATGAAAATCCGAGACTACCTTGGGTAAGAATTTAGGGTAAGTGCAGAGTACTGCCCGGTCCTGCAGAAGTTTAGTGTAAGGTGGATAGGTAACTAGGGCCTGTAATTCACTAACTCTGCGAGCTGAAGTGATTGCCAAAAGGAAAATTACTTTCCATGTGAGATATCGAAGTTCACAGGAGTGAAGAGGCTCGAATGGTGGTTTCATGAGCCGACCCAAAACCAGGTTAAGGTCCCAAGAAGGGGCCGGAGGACGCAGTGGCGGCTTGAGGTGAAGCAAGCCTTTTAGAAAACATGTTAAAAGGGGTTGTACTGATATAGGAACATCCCTGATATCTTTATGAAAGGCGGCTACCGCACTGACATGCATCCTGATGGAAGAAGTTTTTAGACCTGACTCTGATAAATGCCAGAGATAGTCCAAAACTTCGGGATTGGACAGGAAAAGGGGTCAAGGGACTGAGAAGAGCACCATGACGTGAATCTGTTCCATTTGTAAGAATAAGCTTTTCTTGTGGAAGGTTTCCGTGAAGCAATCAAGGCACGGGAAACTGGTTCAGAAAGGTTAAGTGGCTGAAGGATTAACGTTTCAACATCCATGCCGTCAAGGACAAAGTTTGAAGATTGGGGTGGCGTAGGCACCCGTCATTCTGAGTGATCAGAAGCAGGTCCTTTCCCAAGGGAATGTGCCTGCGAATGGAGAGATCCTGCAGTATTGGAAACCACACTTGGCGTGGCCAGTGAGGTGCTATCAGGATCATGGTTCCCTTGTCCTGACGTAACTTCACGAGAGCCTTTGAGAGAAGAGGAAGTGGAGGGAATGCGTAAAGGAGACCGGTTGCCCATGAGAGAGAGAATGCATCTCTGTGCTGAAAGTGTTTGCTGCGAATGAGAGAGCAGAAGTTCTCTATTTTGCGATTTTGAGGAGACGCAAAGAGGTCTATCTGAGGATATCCCTATTGTTGGAAAATGGAGTTCGCTACCGAGGGGTTGAGAGACCACTCGTGCGGTTGAAAGATGCGACTCAGTTTGTCTGCCAACACATTGTTCACTCCTGGCAAGTAGGTGGCTCTGAGGTACATCGAATGGGAGAGAGCTTCCGCCTATATCTGTGCAGCTTCCTGACACAGAAGGGAGGAGTCTGTGCCTCCCTGTTTGTTGATGTACCACATGGCCACCTCATTATCCGTCTGGATCAGGATAACTTGATTTGAGAGGCGATCCTGAAATGCCCTGAGAGCACATCTGATTACTCAAAGCTCAAGGAAATTTATTTGGTGTTTGGCTTCCTCTGGAGACCAAGAGCCTTGTGTCTGCAGATTGGCCACATGGGCTCCCCATCCGAGGTTGGAAGCATCGGTGGTGAGAATTAATTGAGAGTCTGGAGCCTGAAAGGGCAAGCCCCGGAGGAGATTGATCTGATTTTTCCACCAGGCTAGAGACTGACGGAGCGAGTCGGTTAAGTGGACAATGGTCGACAGGGGCAGAATACTTTGAGTCCATTGAGACCGTAGAGTCCATTGCATGACTCTCATGGCTAAACAGGCCATTGGTGTGACCTGAACTGAGGACACCATGTGTCCTAGGAGGATGAGAAAGTGGTGTGCAGTCGCGGAGTACTGAGACTGCAGCTGGTATGCAAGAGACACAAGAGTGAGGGCTCGCTGTCGAGGCAGGAAAGCCTTTGCCTGCAAGGTGTCCAAGTCTGCCCCAATGAATGACAAGGTTTGAGATGGGACTAAGTAGGATTTGTCATAGTTGACGAGAAATCCTAATGAAATCAGAGTATGTAAGGTTAGATTGAGGGACAATAGAGCAGCTTGCTGAGTGGGAGCCCTGATTAACCAGTCGTCTAGATAGGGGTAGATGTGGGTCCTGAGGAAGGCTGCAACTACTACGAGGCATTTTGTGAAAACTTGTGGTGCAGATGCTAGGCGAATGGAAGCACTTGGTATTGATAGTGCTTGGGGCCTACTAGAAACCTCAGGTATTTGCGATGAGATGGAGTTATCGCAATATGAGTGTATGCGTCCTGGAGGTCCAGAGAGCAGAGCCAGTCTCCTCTTTGTAGAAGAGGAAGAAGTGAGCCTAAGGTTACCATTTTGAATTTCTCTCGCTGGAGGTACTTGTTGAGGGCCCATAGGTCCAGAATAGGACAAACGCCTCCCGATTTTTTTGGGATTAGAAAGTACCGGGAATAGAATCTTAGGCCTTGCTGAGAGTAGGGTATTGGTTCTATTGCCTTGGACTGGAGAAGGAGGGAGACCTCTTGATCCAGATGGATGGAGTAATTGGATGTTCTCCATGTCGGCAGAGGTGGGGAGTCTGGTGGCATGGAGAGAAAGTTTAGATGGTAACCCTGAGCAATTATCACCAGTACCCATTGGTCTGAGGTGATTGGGTGCCATATGTTGTGGAAGTGGCACAATCGACCTCCCACTGGTATATGTGGCAATGCAAGCTGGCTGCTGCTCTCTACGTGGAAGTAAAAAACCTGAAGCAGGCCCTGGATGAGGAGCTGCTTGCGGTTTTTGTTTACATGTTTGACGAGACTGTGCTTTTTGAAAGGGTCTCGTGGCATGGGATCTGGTTGGTGGCGGGTATGACTTCTTCGGGCGGAAGAATGACTTTTTAGAGTCCTTTCTGAAGGGCTGTTTAGAAGAAGAGTCAGAAGGCATCAGAGAGAGCTGTCCTAGGGTCTCATGATGGTCCTTAAGTTCCACCACCATCCATTGAATCTGTTCGCCAAACAGATTATCTCCTACACAGGGCAGGTCGGATAACCTATCTTGTACCTCAGGGCGAAGGTCAGAAGATTTGAGCCATGCCCACCTTCTCGTCGAAATAGCAGCTGCAGATACCCTTGTAGCAGTATAAAAGATATCATAAGATGATCTGATCTCATGCTTGCCTGCCTCAAAACCCTTGTTTATTAGGGTTTGGAGCTGATCTTGAAACTGCTGAGGCAGGGAGTCTGTCAAGTCTTGTATCTGCTTGAAAATGACCCTGTTATATTGGGTCATTATAGAGCTGATAAGCGGCAATTCGGGAGATGAGCATTGAGCCTTGGTAGACTCGGCAGCCAATGGCATCTAGAAACTTCTGTTCCTTGCCAGGGGCTTTGACCTCTTTGCTCTCTTCTGAGCCAATTCTAACACTACAGATTGGTGATCCAATTGTGGTTTCTGAAAGCCCGGAGCTGACTGCACCAAATAGGTAGTGTCAGCTTTTCTGTGGACTGGAGCAATGGAGCCAGGATGTTCCCAGTTCTTCTTCAGGAGATCCAGAAGAACCTGGTGGATAGGGATGGAGGTTATTACCTTGGGAGCATCCAGGAATTGGAGCAACTCCATCATCTGATGCCTATCATCCTGTTCAGTCTGTAACTGGAAGGGAACCAATTCAGACATTTCCTTCACAAAATGTATAAAGGAAAGGTCTTCTGGAAGAGAACGCTTTCTACTTTCAGTGGGTAAAGGTGGTGAAGGCAAATCATCGGTGTCTGGTGAGGAATCATCAATCCAGGTATCATAGGGATCAGTACCTGCCCCTCTAGGATGTAGAGGGGGACAGGATGGTGGGATACCTGAAGGTCCTGGTCTAGGCTCCGAAGGAATCGAAGGAATAATCGGAGGCACCGATGAAGGCATCAAAGGCACCGGCGCAGGCATTGAGGGCATCGATGGATGGCTTGGTGGTGCCGACAGACGTATCGGCACCGATGGTTGGATCAGTGGCGATGGATGTATCGGCATTGATGGCTGAGGCAGAACCCCCGAAGGAGGGATACGAAACGGTGTTTCTCCTCCTGATGACAAAGTGAGCGGGGAGGGCACTGGTGCCATTGGTGATCCAAGGTCCATCGGTGGAAAAGCAGCTATCAGCGTTTCCAACCTGGAGAGCAGCAGTGCCAACGCTGTCGGAATCGGGTCGGTGATCCCTTCTACAATCGGTACCAGTGTCAGTGCAGGAGGAACCTGGAGTCGTGGCATCGCCTTGTCAATGGCCTCCTAAACCATCCGGTCCAGTTCTTCTCGGAGACCTGGAGCAAGCAGCCCCGGCTCTGGAACAGAAGAAGGAGGCAGAGGCATTGCCGGAGGGACCACCGTTAAAGGCGAAGTCGCAGCTCCCAATGCCCTATCGGGGGAGGGTTGCCTCGGTGACCCGGTCGCCGAAAAGGTTGGTGCCTTTTCTGGATGGGGTTTCTTCAATGGTGGCTTGGACGATGGTGAGGTCCATGATTTTGCTCCCTCGATGGTCCGAGACTTTCTATGCTGGTGGCGATGTTTGTCTCTATGATCCCCTCGGTCCTGAGAGGGAGTAGAGGGTGTCGAAGGCCGAGATGTCATCGATGCTGGACGGTCACCAGCCAGTGGACGATCCTGGCGTGAAGTTGATGGTACCAGTTCTGACGACGTTGATGCAATGGACGGAGTTGGGGTTTGAGCACGGAAGAGAAGTTCCATCTTCTCCATTCTGGCCTTGCGACCTTTTGGTGTCATTAGGGCACATTTGGTGCAGGTCAAGAAATCGTGCTCTCGTCCAAGACACATTACACAGACTTTATGGGGGTCTGTGATGGACATGGTGCGACTACAGTCTGGGCATCGACGGAACTCCGACACCATGGCCATGGAAAAAAAATTTAGCCGCAGTACGGTAGACGGCCAGTAGGCCGTGAGGGCCAAACTCGACGGTAATCGATGGAAAACGGTTAAAAACTTACTGGAGTACCGCGGCTTGAAAAAGAGGAGGGACCCCTGTGGGACAAAATAACGTTTAGTAATTCTGTGAGGAAAATTCCTGTCAGGAATCTCTGCAGAGCTCCTTAACCGCGAGGCTATTGCTGCATGGAAAAAAGAAGACTGAAGAGGGAACCCTGCTAGCTGCAGGGTTAGTGCCATGCTGCCCCAGTAGGGGCCAGTCAAAGTTCTGGAAACTTTGACAGAAGTTTTCCGTGATTGGGCTCCATCCTGTGATGTCACCCATATGTGAGGACTACCATCCTGCTTGTCCTGTGAGAAACATCTTTTAAGAAGTAGTTGTCCTGCTTTGGATAATTTGGTTATAGGTTCAATTAAAGATATTACAGCTTATAAATAATCCCTTTATAACAAGCAAGAATAACTTGATTGAGTTATCTTGATAAGCCTTCATTTGCATTACACTTCAATTACATTTTATTTCTGGAAGCATATCTGTAGCGATTTTTAGTAGAAGAAGGCAATGCAAAATATTTGTAGTAAGAGATCAGCAACAAAGAAGAATGTGGAAAACAATTGCAGAGGACAAATTAACATTTTCTGAAAAACATATCATTGATATACTTTTTTTTTTTTTATCATTTGTCATCCTGGATTTAGCTTTACATTTGAATAATGTTGATGATGCTAGGCCTCATGGCCCTAACCATACATAAGGCAATTCAAGTTGATCCTAAAGATTCAAGCCTCTCAGAAGTAATGAAACTGTACCAAGGCCACAGAATAGTTCAAAGATTTTCTAACTTGATAGCTCTTTCATTCCAACTTGTTCAGGGGTCATCCCTTCCAAACTCCTGAGCACCACATTTTCCTGACCATAGATCCATCCAGTTTAAGCTGAGGAGTTCACATATAGGAACTCCACACCCAAGGCTCCTGGTCACTCTAAGACAAGAGATACCACATCAACTTCTTGGAGATGAAGACAGTATCAGAAATCAGGTGACCAACAAAATTGCTCTAGGTTAGACCAATAACCAGGTACTTGTACTACATGAATAAGCATGGAGAAATGGGATTCCGCCTTTTTGCATCTGGAAGAAGCCAGGATGTGGAACTGGGCTATCATTCACGAGGTATCCCTAAGTGCCATTTACTTGGTATGGAAGGAAAACTCAGTTGTCACTTAATGGAACTGTATGAGTTGTCCTTGGATCAGGACATAGCAAACAGACTCTTCTTAAAATGGAAATCATTCTTATCTAGTTTACAAGTTTGTGTTTGACTAAGTTATACAAGCAGCTGAAAAGCAACAGGTCTGATGGTATGTGGGCCTGGACAAGTAATACAGTGACATATGAGAGAGGAATTCTCAGAGACAGACATGTTGGACTGGACTTAACTGTGGACTTTGAGTTGTTGATTATATTATTTTTCATATGAACTGTTTTGCACAAAAGTAAAACCATGTGCATAAACAAAATGCTGTGAGACTGATGATTTTATAGATGGAAGAGTGCGACTGATATCTATATGAATATGTACTTTATTTTATGAGTCTCTTCAATAGTAAGCATTAGTCTATTTTACTTATTCTCACTTATTTCTTGTTTGAATTTTAATTTACTTTTTGTATCACTTTTTGTATATTAATTTGAAGATGTGTGGTATCTCTTTGCTTTATATTGTTGAGATTTATGGGAAAAAGTGACATACATTCACAAATTCTTTCATAGAAAGATCTGGAAGAGTTCTTGAATTTGAGACATAACACAGATAAATGAGCCAACTGTGCCCTGCAGTCATTGTAGAACATTAATTATTTGTATATCTTAGGAATCAGTCTTTGCACCCCTTTTTTTTTAAAAATATGTAATTGTTTTTAACTACTTTCAAAAAATACATTTATGCTCATGAAATTGAATTTATGACTACTAATAAAGTATATTACTTCACAGAGAGACAACATACATAATAATATAATTTATTATTTATTTAGAAAACACAAGGTGTTCACCTATCTAAACATTTTAAAATCTAAACTTACACATTCAACCACCATTCACACACCAACATAAAAATTCTGTGTTACACAAACAATTCTAAATTACAGTTAACCAATGCACATCATTATTACAATTTTAAGACAAAGATTTATTTTATATTGCTTGACTTATTTTGTATATCCTATCCATGTCCTGTTCATGTCCTGTCCAACAAAGGATCTCTTTGTTTCGCCTTCCAATCAGGCTTCCTCAGGGACTCGGTCTCAAAAAAGCCGGTTGATTTTCTGTCTTGAGACCTTTTATATTTATATTTATATCCAATACGTTTAAGAATTATTGAGCATCGCAGTCGCATTAGGACGCGTCGAGAACATGCCCCTTTGGTAGAACATTGGGTGCTAAAAAATCATTCTGTTGATGAGATCCGATTTTTTGTGATTAATAAAGTTACATTAAAGTATGGTGGGGATTTGTCCGGAGCTTTAAGAAGAATGGAACAACGTTTCATTTTTAATTGGCGTACTGTTATACCATTGGGTTTAAATGATGCCATTGAATGGCATGCATTTTACTAATTGAAGGGGTGGAGAAATGGATTGTTTGAAGGATAGTATATAAAGTTTCAGGTATTCAACATCGTTACTTCATTTCTGGCGTAGAATGTTACGTCAGGTCACATGTAAGTATGGCGAAGGTGAATCGATTGTGGTTAGGAGTGTTATAAAGTAAATGGTAAGTTTGTATTTAAAGGATATGTTATAAAGAATGTTTTATTGTTGGTTTTTAATAGATACAATGAGGCACACGCAAGGTTCCATAATGAATTAAGGCTTATGAATTATCGGAGGAATACTATTAGAGGCTTGGAACCAGTGTTGATGCTTGGTTGTAACGTTTTTCATTATTGAGCTGTGTGAGTAAATTGGGATATGGGGTAAAAGTTTGGGATAGTTTTCTGGGGTAAGGTTTATATAATGTCTTGGCTATTTTATTGTAGTGATCAAAAGTTGATTCTGGAAATAACCCTGACTTATATTGAAGGTAGAATAAAAATTGTGCGGAGATTTCTATTTTCTGAGAGGTAAGCTGCGGGATTCTGGAAATAACCCTGACTTATATTGAAGGTAGAATAAAAATTGTGCGGAGATTTCTATTTTCTGAGAGGTAAGCTGCGGGTTAATATAAATGTTATTGGTTGATTCATCAACTTTTTGAAGAAAATGATAAAGTTTTTGTTTTTGGTTGTTTAGTAAGGATATAAATATAAAAGGTCTCAAGACAGAAAATCAACCGGCTTTTTTGAGACCGAGTCCCTGAGGAAGCCTGATTGGAAGGCGAAACAAAGAGATCCTTTGTTGGACAGGACATGAACAGGACATGGATAGGATATACAAAATAAGTCAAGCAATATAAAATAAATCTTTGTCTTAAAATTGTAATAATGATGTGCATTGGTTAACTGTAATTTAGAATTGTTTGTGTAACACAGAATTTTTATGTTGGTGTGTGAATGGTGGTTGAATGTGTAAGTTTAGATTTTAAAATGTTTAGATAGGTGAACACCTTGTGTTTTCTAAATAAATAATAAATTATATTATTATGTATGTTGTCTCTCTGTGAAGTAATATAGTTTATAGGATATCAGAGAGTTGTGTTAGGATTTCCCTCTGTTTAATTACCGTACTAATAAAGTATGACAACTAATAAAGTTTTTCTATTCACCGCACTGTTAATGGACGTAAAGTCTAACATTAGACCATCATAATAGGCATCATAGTAAGGTATGATTATACCATTTGATACTCAGCCTTATATTTAATCATCGGTCCAAACACCAAAAATTTTTTTTAGTCTTTTTTATGCGTGGTCAGAACGAGTTATATAACTTTTTGAAATAAACTTAACTGTGTATCGTGATTACGGAACTTCTTCTTATCCTGTGAATCTTAAATCCAACTCGCCAGCTCAGATGCCCGAAATATTAATAGCGATATGTTCAATCATCATATCGCTAAACGTGCCCGACATCGCACAGTGTTTCGGACTAGTGTTCAGTCCTTCTTCAAGGGCTAAAATCTACGTCACAAAAAACAAAAAATTAGACACTGCAATCATACGAGAGTTGATGCTATCTATATCTTCTTGTACTCACTATTCAGATAGCATGGCAGCTCACGGCGTTTTTCTTTGCTTTCTTTTCCGGTAACCTAACACCACCCAACTTTAAAGATCCCGCGGAAATGACGTCAAAATCTACGTCACATCATACTTACAACGAATGCCATTCAATCATGTTATTTAACCCAACAGGAAAAGAAAGCAAAGAAAAACGCCGTGAGCTGCCATGCTATCTGAATAGTGAGTACAAGAAGATATAGATAGCATCAACTCTCGTATGATTGCAGTGTCTAATTTTTTGTTTTTTGTGACGTAGATTTTAGCCCTTGAAGAAGGACTGAACACTAGTCCGAAACATTGTGCGATGTCGGGCACGTTTAGCGATATGATGATTGAACATATCGCTATTAATATTTCGGGCATCTGAGCTGGCGAGTTGGATTTAAGATTCACAGGATAAGAAGAAGTTCCGTAATCACGATACACAGTTAAGTTTATTTCAAAAAGTTATATAACTCGTTCTGACCACGCATAAAAAAGACTAAAAAAAATTTTTGGTGTTTGGACCGATGATTAAATATAAGGCTGAGTATCAAATGGTATAATCATACCTTACTATGATGCCTATTATGATGGTCTAATGTTAGACTTTACGTCCATTAACAGTGCGGTGAATAGAAAAAATTGTCCCTTTGTGATTGATGATTTGTAAACTGGGACTGGTTTTTCAATTGGTGATCGACAAGTTGCACTGAGTAGTTTATTAGTAACTAATAAAGTTTTACATAATCTTGAGCTGATTCTGTCCAGTTACCTTAATTCAATTAATATCTACTTCTAGAACTGAAGACTTAGACTTAACATTACAAAGACTTTCAATCTCACCAACAGATAGGCTTGTGTGGAACATGAACTCCTGAGAGAATAGAAAGGGAGGGAAGGTTCTTATATTTGTTTGACCTAATACACAGTTATGTAGAATAAGGTAATGTTTGCTTAAAACAGGGATGGTAACTTTGAAAGAGTCACGTGGGCGCACATGTCCGTGCATATACCGGCTTACACTAAAAGACACGGCCACATTATAATTTACGCACGTATTTGCGCTCATAGGGGCAGATTTTACAATCTACGTGCGGGCGTAGATTTGTTTGCACAACCCAGCGCGAACAACTCTACGCCCGATTTTATAACATGTGCACGCTGCCTCGCTCATGTTATAAAATCCAGAGTCGGCGTGCGGAAAAGTGTGCACAATTGTGCAACTTGCGCGCGCCAAGCCGCGCAGCCTGCCTCAATTCCCTCCGAGGAATCGGAGCGGCCTTGGAGGGAACTTTCCTACTGCCTCCCCCCACCTTCCCCTTCCTTGCCCTATCTAACTCACCCCCCAGCCCTATCTAAATCCCCCTCCCCTACCTTTATTTGAGAATTTACGCCTGCCTCTGGGCAAGCGTAACTTGCACACGCAGGCCGGCTGCCGGCGCATGGTCCCTCGGCACGGTGGCTGTTCTGGAGGCCTCGGCCCTGCCCAGGAACGCCCCTTTTTCGAAGCCCCAGTACATACGCGTGTCCTGGGGCTTGCGCGTGCCGCCGAGCCTATGCAAGATAGGCTTGGCACGCGCAGGGGCAGCTTTTTGGGGGTTACAAGCGTAACCCTTTGAAAATCTGCCCCACAGTATAAAATAGGCTGTATGCGCATACATGTGCACACAATTTTATATGGATGCATGTATGTGCACACAAATGCCACCTCTACCATGTAAATGGGGGAATTTTAGTAGACACATGTGCAGATGAAATTACAAGTTTCCCCAATTCATTCCCAGTTCACTCAAGTAGAGGATAGGACTTCCTAACCCTCCTAGTTAACTAGCCTACCTTTTACCCTGTTAGCCCCAACTCTTAAAACCCCACTAACTTCTTTGGTAATTTTTGTTTCAGGACTTCATGCTATCCATAGCAGAAGTAAAGTTATGCAGTAGGGCACCCCGGCACATGCCTGAGAACTTAAATACTTACACGCAGATTTCATTGAGAAATCTAGGAACGCCCATGCTCCACCCAGACCATGCCCTCTCCCCACCCTTTTTTTGCACGTACTAGGAGATATGTGCAATCTTGCGCAATTTTAAAATCCGCATTGTGCGTGCTGGCCTGATTTCTGTGTATATCTCCCAGCTTTGACACGCATAGAGCTTTCAGAATTTGCCTTTTATTGCTTGCGATTGGACAAGGGGTTGATCTGATGTCATGGAACCCATTTCTTCCTCTCTATTTCTCCTTGCTTGCTGCTTTCAAGTTCACTTCTGATCTGCCCAGCAACTGAGCTATAACTACTGAAGACAGTACATTTTCTTATTGTTTGCACAGATTTTTTTGTTGTCATCTAATAAATATTGAACATTCTTTTTTGAAGCTTTCTACTGAGTGGTATGTGCATTTTTTCCTTTGATCTACATACTCTGAACCCAGAGGTTGAAATGCAGCCTCCAACAAGCTTATTTTCAATTATGAGCCTATAATTATCTGGTTTGAAAAACACCTGAAATATCTGGGTGCCATGTCACTCTTGATTGCTCCCTTACTTTCAAGATACACGTCATTCAACTAGTGGGTAGAATCCAAATGCTCAACAATATTCTTCACCAAATAGTTGACCTCCAATGCAATGACAGCTTTCTTATATTTTGCCAATACTGTGTCCCAGTTTGGTACAGAAGAACCCATACATCCAGGGCTCTTAACAATATAAAATTTGTGACTGGCTATATTCACTCATCACCCATACAATAGCTTTCAGGTATTGGTGGCATCTCTCCACCCAATATTCATCATGAGCACCAATGCCTCCACCTCATGAATCATTCTGAGCTTCATCCTGGTTACAGTTTTCATCAGTTGATTCATTTGGATTCCCCAGGTAGACAGCACCTTCAGTACTGACACACTTTCATTATTCACTTGCATCATCTGTGTTCTGCATTCAGGGCTTCTTCCCAGATGCCTGGGCTATGCACCTCTGGAAAGAGCGAGAGGAATCTGAGGAATGCATATTTAAAGACTTTATTGCAAACACTTCCAAAGTCCACTCTGCTCGGTCCTCGATAATTTCCCCTGATTCTATTTTAGCTTCCACCAAAATGGCCATGGTTACTTCCAACTAAACATATTTCATGTAGACCTGCATACTACCTTCATCTGTGAAAGTGATGTGCCTTCACAGAATACAAACCATATTGTTATATAATGCCCGATTTTCTGTTGTCCTCTAGTCTCTTTGTGCTTGACATTCTATCCTGAACTTGATTTCATTCTGTTCCTTGTGAATTATGACTTTGGTGTTTTGGTAATACGAATATGCAGTCTACATACCATATGATAATAATTATAGGTAATCATGTGCACTTTCCCTTTGAAAATTAGATACAAGATTTGTGGGTACTTGACTTTGCATCTAAATGGGCAGTTTAAAAATTGCCCCCTTTAATTCTAAGACATAATTTAAATAACTCTTAGTGAAGACATTATTTCACAAATTTACAAAATCAGTTACTAATTTTTTGATTCAAGCAGTTCTTTAGTTTTACCTGTAATCTGATCATTACATACAGAAATAATTTTTATAGATTGATTAAATAGTTTATTCTCATCTCAAATCAACAAAAAACATTAATGTCTGATCTGTTTTATATAAAGACTTTATGGTCCTGATTCCTACATTTAGAGCTTTCAGTAAAATGCTGTCTTTTCAAAAGGTGAAGATTAGAATTAGACTCTGATTTTTCTATCATAATAAATTGTAGATAGATCTCATAATAGTTGATAATGCTCATAGTTTACCATATTTTTACCCACCAAGGTCAAAGCAGTACATCCCTGGAAGACATTCTTCAGCATCTTGGTTTGAATTTCCTCCAAATAAATAGATCTTCTCTTTCACTATGCTGTAATGGAATATCATGAAATACGAGCAAGATTACATTTTTTGAGAAGATATAAATTAGAAAATCTGTATCTTAATTTTCCTGTTCAATTAGGTGACCAAGGGGATTTCAGTCAACTAAATAGGAACTTTGTTTTCGGTTTGTATTTTATTTCCCTTGGGGATTTATCAGTGTTTATTACAACAAAAATGTTTTTACCCAGAAAAATGACATTTTTTTCACTGATTTCTCCTAAACACTGATAAATTCCTGGAAAAATAAAATAAAAACTGAAAGTCCCTACATACAGTATAAAGCAAAGAAACATTCAAACACTTTTAAAAGGAGTGGAGGAGTAGCCTAGTGGTTAGAGCAGTGGGCTATAAACCAAGAGACCAGCGTTTGAGTCCCGCTGTCGCTCCTTGTGACTGTGGGCAAGTCACTTTACCCTCCATTGCCTCAGGTACAAACTTAGATTGTAAACCCACTGGGGATAGAGAAATACCTACAGTACCTGAATGTAAACCGATGTGATATGTTGGTATATAAAAATGAATATCAGAACAATACAATTTACCTTTTTATATTTAATATAGTAAATGTACAGAAATTATGGGATGAATTTTAAAACAGTCCCTGTTCATGAAAAAGCATGATTTTTATCAGAATTACTTGTGAATGAAAAAAATAGTTTGTTATAGCTTCTTATGGTCTGATATACTAGACAAGCCGTTAAGCCCGTTAAAACGGGCTACATTACATTTTGTTTTCAGTCCATTTTCTAACACAGCACCCTTCTACACTTTTTCTCCCTCTCTCCCCCTTCCCCTCGTTCACTCCTCCCCTTTCCTCCACTCAGTCTTACTCACCCTCTGTCTCCCACTGCCTTCTTCCCCTCACTCTCACCTCCCTCCCCTTCCCTCAGTCACTCCCACCTCTCTCCCCTTCCCTCAGTCACTCCCCACCCTCTCTCAATCCCATCCCCTCCCCCTCCTCCACTCCCTTTTTCTCTGCTCCACAACTTCTTACCCTTCCACTTACTCACATCCCTGTCTCTCACCTCTCCCTCATTCTCCCTCTCCCCCTTCCACTTACTCACATCCCTGTCTCTCACCTCTCCCTCATTCTCCCTCCTCCCCTCACTCTTCCCCACCCCCTACCTACCTCCCTCCCACACACTCACCCACTCCTCCCTCCCTCTCACTCAGTCCCTCCCTCTCACTCCCTCCCTCCCTCTCCCTCAGTCCCTCCCTCCCTCTTTCTCCCTCAGTCCCTCCCCCTCTCAGTCCCTCCCTCCCTCAGTCCCTCCCCCTCACTCAATCCCTCCCTCCCTCCCTCAGTCCCTCCCTCCCTCAGTCCCTCCCTCTCACTAAGTCACTCCCTCCCACTCCCTCTCTCTGTCCCTCCCACTCCCTCCCTCCCACTCCCTCAGTCCGTCCCTCCCTCGCTACTGGCCGCTACCGCCCGCTGCCGCTACCCGCCGCCCCGCTGCCGCCTGCCGCCGCCCGCTGCCACCGCTGCCCGCTACCACCACCGCCGCTGCTACCGCCGCCCGCTGCCGCCGCCGCCACTGCCACCCGCCACTGCCACCCGCTGCCATGTTTTTTTTTTCCTTACCCTGCCTAAGACCGACGTGCTCAACCGCACATGCGCAGTAGAGCTGCTCTCTACTGCGCATTTGCGGCACGTCGGTCAGGCATCATTTATCTAGTTAGATGGTTTCCCCATTGTTGGCTTGATTCACAAACCTTTTTTGCCTATAGACAGAGAAGTCAATTTTGAAAAGCCTGCATAATGGCAAAGAATACAGGTATTTTTACTACCCATAGTTTGTAGTTCATTTTCAAAGGTAAAATACATGTGTAGCTTCCCTTTAAAAAGTATCTAGTGTAAAGTACACAGGTCAAAAGCACCTATATGCTTTGCATTTAGTCTCTGTGCAGTGGGCAAAGGGAATGAAAATAGCATGTATATTTCTTCAAATGGCAGGTACACATTCTGTTTTATTTTCCTAACCTGACCATGCCCATAGGAATATCCCTTTTTAGTGCAATTAAAAGTATGCATGTTGTGGACCTCATGCTTTTTAGCTGCTCTAAGAAGGGCAATTGGTATTTAACCACAGAAATGATTTTGAAAATTGTCCTCAGAATGGGAAAAAAAGCTTTAGTGAATCAAGTAGTAGTGACGCTCCCAAATTTGTCCTAGGGGACCCCCAAACCAGTCAGGTTTTCAGGATATCCACAATGAATAAACTTGAGATAAAATTTGCATGCTATGGAGGCAGTTTGGAAACCCTTTAGTTTCCTTCTTCCTCCTCATTTACAAGTTACACATTTGAGTAACATTTAGATCCTACTTAAACTAATCAATTTGTGGTTCTGAATTCATTTGAAACAAATGGGTAAAATGCAAGGAATGAAAACATTTTTGTTTCATTTGTGGATCCCTGAAACAAATAGAAGGTGCCCATGAATTTAAACATTATTATTTCATCCTTGTTTATCATCCAAGTCTATAGCACATTGAAAAGTGCTACACTGAGAAAGCTGTAGTGAGACTGCAATCAACCATTGCTTGTGGGAGGTAGCAGCTGGGCCAGACTGAGGCAGGAGAAGCAGGCAAGTTGACAAGATGGAGGACCAATCAAGTTGAAGCATTTTAAAACTAGCCTATAGCTGGTATCTGGATCAAGTGATGCTGCCATCCTTCCACTGAAAGGTCTGAGCATATGCAAAGAAACTCAATTTTTTTCTGTTTGCAAAAAAGCTTGTCTTTTCAGAAGTTCTCTTAGAATCAAAGAAAAGCTTTAAAAAGGAAGAATTTTGGCATTGGCAAAGGGCTTTTTCTGATCTTCACTGCTACAGTCACAGTGCTCTTACTGTGACAGAGATATTGCTTTTTGTGTTCATTGGGGCAAGATAGTGGACTGGAGAAGATACAGAAGCAGTAAACTGATTTTTTTTTTTTTATCTGTCTGATTCTGCACAGTGTACTGCTTTGGTTATCTGTGGTCAGATAGAAAGAGAATAAACTGAGAAGTGCTGACAGTTTTCTTTTGTGTATAACAAGAATCGGTCAGCAGTGCACACACATACTGTGAAGGATGGTGTGGATGTGAACCCTTTGTGCTGTGGCATAGTTGATGAACCTACGAGGCCTATGCAGGCAGCTGGCAAACATGCCCTGTAGTGGGACAAACTGGACCTTCAGCTATACCAGAAACATCACCCACAGGTTAAGCCCTTGGATTCTGGTGAATGGCAGGTCTTAGGTGGGTCCCTAGGCTGGTGGCTAGCGTAAGAGTCCAATGGCACACTGGGGTCAGGGAAGGCAGCTGACTAACAGAACTGGAGATAGGCCAAGCTTGGGGCAAGCAACAGACAAGGGTGGTCAGGTCTAGGTGACAAGCAATCATGATCAGGTCCAGGCAAGAGATCAGGTCGAGGTAGCAGGCAACCATGTTCAGGTTCAGGCAAGAGGTCAAGATCTGGACAGTCAGGCCAAGGAAAGATACAGACACACAGAAGATACTGGACGAGATGGAGAGGACAAGACAGAACTGGACACAGAAGGCTGGAGAAGACAAGGCTGGACAAGGCAAGGCTGGAGACACACAGCTGGATGAGGCAAGCCTGGAGAGACAAGGCAGGAATCAGGAATGCAGTACACAGGAACCAAGAACTCAAAACACTACACACACACTGCAAAGGCAGGAGACCCATTGCTGAGATGAGGAACTTCTGTGGGGCTTAGCTTATATAGGCCAGGAGGCTAACATTATCTGGAGGTGCTGCTCAGGGTTTCCCATCATGGCATGCATATTATGTGAATAAACAAAAAGCACCTCTTCTTTGTTTTGTAATTTTAAACGTGGCTCAAAAAATATATCTGAGGGACAGTGCTAATGCTGTTTCATGTGCAAACAATTGAATATAGAAAAATATTTGTAAGAGTACCGCATCAGCAAGCCTGTCAACGTATTCAATCCGACGCAATTGAACCATTCGGTCTTATCATCTGCGGCTCTTTGCAGCTGTATAGCCCATGATTAATGGACGGCTGTATCGCCTGCGATGTTAAAAATATCAGAATGAAGAACTTCTAAAGCTGCGTCTTAAGCTCCGTCTAGAGCGGCACTGAGGCTAGTAATCTGAGTGTCACGGCTGGAGAAAGCCTATGGCAATTTGACTATTTGTGCGTCTGTCCCATGTACAGTCAAGAAGCCGTGAAGCTTGCAAATGATTATTTGTATATTGTCTATTGATATTGCGGCTCATTCAGCCTGTAACAATGGCAAACAAATCATCCATATGCCTCGACTGTACAGTGTTAACCAACCCGACAGCGGCTGGTGTTTCGCTGCTAAGCTGCAGCTTCGTCAGGGGTATTTTTCTCTTTTTTCGTGAACGCCAGGTCTCACAATGATTCTGTCACTTTTCACCTGGATGGGCAAGAGGCCCATGCCGGCTCCCTCTGTTGCTGTTTCCTTCCACCAATGCCGAATGCCACAGTTGTGGCACGGCACCTTCCACATGCTGCTGATGCTGAAATCCTTGTCCGGCCTCCTAGTTGCATGCACGTCCCTACGGGGAATTTGAAGGGCCAGCGGCGGGACAACTCTCCTTGTCCCAAGGAGATGTCGTCAGACGTGTTGGGTATTTATACCCTGCCCTGGCACCACCACATCACCTCAACAACGAGTCCTGCTCATCTTTGAGTGCGAGTTGTCTGCGTTCCTGATTCATGCCTTGTCTCCTGCTCCTGATTCCTGGTTCCTGCATTCCTGTTCCTTACCTCCAGTTCCTGCCTTGTTCCTCGACCCCTCGGACTGATTCTCTGGTTCTAACCCTGCTTCATTGACTCTGCTAGATCTCCATCTGCCCTGACTCCAGCCTGGTACCTCATCTCTGTTTGTTCTCTGCCTGCCCTGGACTTCCAGCCTGGCCTTTGTCTCTGCTTGTACACTGCCTGCCCTGACCTCCGGCTTGTTTTTGTTCCTGCTCATCTGTCACCTGCCTCGACCACTTCTCAACTCACAATCCAATGTCTCGACAGAGAGAGAGACCCACGTCTAAGTCCTGCTGGTCCCGGTACCCAAGGGCCCAACCTGCGGGGAACGAGGACTGGTATAGGTGAAGGTCCTGTGGGGTGTTCTTCTCCGAATCCACCTCCTGATGACGAGGACCAGCAGGGGTCCTCCCCTGGTGGTAGCAACAATCTCGTCTAGGCCAAGGGTCCACATTCCTAACAGGTTGCTGAGGCCATGGACCCGGCAGACCTGAAAGGCCTGCAGGCTATCCCAGGATTGGCCCAGAGACTCCAGAAGCAACAACTGTGCCTGGATATGCTGGCTGCCATGGTTGAGCAGTTGGTAAATCATCTAGATGCCCGCCATTCCGGTGATCAGCACTCACCTTCCTGCTCCAGCAACACCGCCTACACCCACTGCGGCGCTCCATCTACCCGAACTCCCGCGCTATGCACGGGAGCCATGGCAGTGTCGGGGGTTTGTAAAACACTGCTTCATGCATTTTTCCCTGCAGCCATCCCAGTTTAGCAGCGACAGTATCAAGACAACATTCATCTTGTCGCTCCTGGAAAGGAAGGTCCTGGCCTGGGCCTCCCCTTTGTGGGAGCACAGGGATACCTTGCTGCACAACCTCCCACATTTTGTATAAATGTTTAAGCAGGTCTTTGACGACACTGGCCGACAGACCACAGCAGCTTCCGACCTCTTTCACCTTTGCCAGGTTCGCGCCTGTTGGCGGAGTACACGGTGGAGTTCCGCATCCTGGCTTTGGAACTGGGATGGCAGGAGGATAGCCTAAGGAGCATCTTTTTAGAAGGGCTGTCCTCAAAAATAAAAGACAAACTGGACACCCAGGAGCTGCCTGAGGCCTTGGAGGGCCTTACTGACCACTCCGGGCATGTTGACCAACGCATCCAGTAGCGTCTTCGTGAAGTCAGGCCTGGTCGTAGAACAGTACCACTAGCCCCTTCCTTCTCCCAGCCCATGATTCCGTCTCTGCCTTCTGAACTGGGTCTAGTGCAGGGAGAGGAGTCTATGCAGCTTGGCCACAGTCGTCTTATCCCGGAAGAGAATCAGCGACGACAGTCTTCAGGACTGTGCCTATACTGTGCCGGCAAGGGGCAAATGCTGGCACAATGCCCCAAAAGGCCGGGAGACTCCAGAACAGGAAGATGATCCTGGGCTACATTGCTCCAATTCCCCAATGCACCGCACCCATGACTATTTTTCATTCTAATGGTGCTTTCTTAACCCAGGCTCTAATTGACTCCGGAGCTGGGGGAAACTTCATCCTCACAGACTTGGCCAGCCAACTGGGCCTCTCTATGATACCTCAAACGCCACCACAGGTGATTTCCTCAATCCGTGGGGATCCATTGCCGGGGAGGATTACCCACAAGACCGCCCCGGTGAGGCTATGTACCGGCATCCTCCATGAAAAAGAAATCTTCTTCTTCGTTCTAGAGAAGGCAATACATCCAGTGGTTTTGGGCCTCCCTGGCTCCAGACACACTTTCCCCGCATCAATTGGGAGACCTTACAGATTGCCGCCTGGGGATCCCACTGCCACACCGCCTGTATCTAAGAGATGTCACAGCCTAGGGCCCTCCTGGCCTCTGCTCCACTCGCCCTACCACCGCAGTACGCCAAATTCACCGACATTTTCTCCAAAGAAAAGACGGAGACGCTACCTGAACATCACCCATTTGACTGTGCCATTGACCTCCTCCCAGGCACTACACCACCACGAGGGAGAGTATGTATACCCCCTATCACTTCCAGAGACCCAGGCCATGTCTAAATATATTCAAGATAACCTTGACCGGGGATTCATTTGCCCCTTTACCTCTCTAGCTGGCGCTGGTTTCTTCTTCATAGCTAAGAAGGATGAGTCTCTGCGGCTCTGTATTGACTACTGTGGACTGAATGCCATCACCAGGAGAGATCGGTACCCATTACCACTTATTCCAGAGCTGTTGGATCATCTTCAAAGGGCTAGGGTGTTCATGAAATTGGACCTCCGAGGGGCCTACAACCTCGTACAATTAAGACCCGGCAATGAGCGGTAGACCACCTTTAATACCAGGGGCAGCCACTATGAATATTTGGTGATGCCTTTCAGCCTTTGCAACGCCCCCGCGGTCTTTCAGCACCTCATGAATGAAGTCTTCCAGGACATGCTCCACTCCAGTGTCATCATGTACCTGGATGACGTACTAATATACTCCAAAGATCTGCCATCCCTCCGCCGAGAGGTTAAATGCATACTTTAGCGGCTACAGGACCATAAGCTATTTGCCAAGCTGGAGAAGTGCTTGTTTGAGCAAGAGTCTCTGCCTTTCCTGGGCTTCATTGTCTCGACCACCAGGTACCACATGGATCCTGAGAAGACTTCCAGCATCCAGAACTGGCCACAACTGTCAGGCTGCGGGCCCTACAACGGTTCTACAGGCACTTCATCCCTCAATATTCCTACCTGATGGCACCCTTTACTACGCTCACCAAGAAGGGGGCCAACCCCAAACAATCGCCGCCAGAAGCAATTGTGGCCTTCAACGCCCTGAAGAACGCCTTCCTTCAGGAACGTAACCCTCAAAGTCATGAGTAAACGTCCCATATGAAAACAGCACAAACTGCCAACACTCAAACTGTTACAACCTACCTATGAAAAGGCAAAACTTCAAATATGACACCAGGCCCTAAAACATCAATACACCTCCTACTAGGAAAACAGAATAAGCCAGGCAGCTATAGATCCCTACACAGAAACTACATAGTAGTAGAATACTTCACTTTGGTCACAGTTGCAGAACACAGACAGATCCTCGCCAAATGCAGAATAAAGGGACCATAAAATAAAAATAGAAATGTGCAGGCAAAAACTGAACTGGAAATCACAATAAGTTGGAGTCTATGCAATGCAGCAATGGAAAAATAGAAAACACCATCATTCCTCAATAAAACATTAAACAATAAAATCAAGAACTATAAATCATAAATCACAATAGGAAAATCTTATTAAAATATATATTTCAAAGCAGCTGATGAATAGAATATCCAGTAATTTAACTCATATACAAATTTCTGAAAATTTCCCAATCACCAATAAAATATTTCAAAAACAGCAGACATCAAATAATATCCTATAATTAAAACTAATAAGGATGGAAAAAAATCCCTGGTTCTCCATACCCAGGAATTTTTAATTCCATTCACCTTGAAATGGTCATGAATTAGTAGTTCTCTATCATACGTTACATAGACTCATATGCTCCCTCATGCACACAGTCACTCTTTCTCACTGATGTGCTTGCTTGCTCTGACACACGTGCTTACTGACACACATGCTCTCACTCACGGCCTTATGCATGCTCTCACACATATGCTGACTCATCCACTTTCCCTCACACACATGCTCACTGATACACTTGCACTGTCACACTCACACATGTTCACTGGCACACAAACTCACACCGACTCATTCGTCCAGTTATCCTCACACACATGCTCAGATTTATGCATATTCACACTTGCTGTCATTCTCTCCCTTGTACACATGCTCACTGACATACTTGTACTCTAACACTCAAACATGCTGACATACACACCCTCACTGCTTCATACATTCAGTCATGCTCGCTTATGCTTGTTTTTCTCCCCCTTTGTCTGTAAATAAATAAAACAAACATTTTTACTTTATTTGGTAATTAGGACAAATCCATGCAGGGCCCAAGAGAGGAGAGGAGTCTGAGTGGGCTTTTGAGGGAGAGGCCATTTGGTGTGGGAAGGCCTGAGGTCTGTTAAGCCACTTAAACCCTGATGTAGTTTGTTTTTATATATCTTTTTGCTGTGGCATGAGAATGAAAAGAACCTGCCACAGATGAAAACTGAGGGAGCTGGGTGGTAGGCAGGAAATATGCTAGCTGCCTCCCGCCAGCAAAAACAGATGTGGGGCAGGCGAGAATGGAGGCAGTGGGAGTGTTTTCCATGGCCACAATGATGATAAGGTACAGGTCAAGTGTAGTGAGTAAGCCCATAGAACTGTGGCTGCTGCCACGGGGAAAATTCAAAAGAAGCACTAAGTGGAGGGCTTCGGGGAGGCTCATGCTCTCTGAGGAATGTCACATGGCTACTGTTGGTCGCTGTGATTCTGTACTAGGCATGTGGCCGCAGCAACCAACACCTATCATGTGATTAGGGTGACCAGCCCACCGGGGCATGCCTGAAGCCCCAATAGGCCAATCTGCTCCTAGTCACATTCCGCTGATCTTTTTGAGCCAACATGTGGAAGGGCCCCTCTGCCTTAGGATTGGAATGCATGAGAAAGAAAAGTACACAGCATGATTGATGGCTGGATATTGATGAGAAGGCCAGACAAAAAAGAGATATCATACATAAGTCACACTTTGAGACCAACACACTCCAGCGCTGAGTTTTAACGGTGATGAGAACTGCCTCACTGCCGAGATTTATGGATGACCTCAGAGACGTGAGCAAATATAGTATTGAATTGTAAATATATATATACTCTCTGGTTTTGATTTACTTATTCTTTGCATGCATTTTCTTATCTTCTATTATACTTGTATTATTTCTCCTTGTTTACATTATACCGTATTCTTATGTGCATTGCAATTTTTATTAGTCTTACTGTGAAAATAAATGTGAAAATCAGCTAAGTGTAGTGTGTAGATATTTCTGTTCATGTGTAGGAATTACAAAGAAAAACAATGCCACCTAGCGATCTTAACCACTCTCCCATTATACCATGAGCAATAATGTCTGTGAAATAAGCATGCATATGAGGAAGTTGTACAGAGCTGGTACATTTATAAAATTCCACTGGAAATCCATCTAATCCATGAGATTTCCTGAAAGGCAAGGAGTTCATAGCTTGTTGTATTTCCTGCAAGGTTATTGGGGAGACAAGTCAATCTCTGTCTTTAATGGATCAGACAGAATGATTCAAATGATCCATAAAGGAAGCAATCTAAGATGGTAAAGTGAAGAACTCAGACTGATACAGGATGGAGTAAAACAATTTAAATTGTTATATTATCTTCAAATCTTTGTGGACAGTGGGCGTTTCAGATTTTTTAATTGCCAGGACACACTGTCACTGTTGGCTCTTTTTCAAATAGCTGGTGAGTAAACAACCATGTTTGTTATCATCAGAAAGCAGAGTTGCTTACCTGTAACAGTTGTTCTCAAAGGACAGCAGGATCTTAGTCCTCACATATGGGTGACATCTCAGGATGGAGCCCAATCACGGAACACTTTTGTCAAAGTTTCTAAAACTGTGACTGGCACCTACTGGGCATGCCCAGCAATGCACTGACCCTGCATCCAGCAGGGATCCCCCTTCAGTCTCATCTTATAGTAAAAAGTACGTGTGAAAAATAAAATAAGAAAACTTAAATGAACCCAACTCCACGGGGTGGCAGGCGGGTTTCATAAGGACTAACATCCTGCTATCCTGTGAGAACACCTGATACAGGTAAGCAACTCTGCTTTCTCACAGGACAACCAGGATGGTAGTCCTCACATATGGGTGAGTACCGAGCTGAGGATGCCCGAGCAAAGCACCAAATGCACCCAAAGACGTGCAACAGGCACAACAACAGGGGTGGAAATTTGGTTAGGAGGGCATCCTGAACCCTGAATGGGTCAGTGGAAGGATGTTGGGAAGTTAAACTGAAAACAAGTTGCGTAGAATGGACTGGCCAAAGATGGAATCCTGTGTGCCAGCCTTATCTAAGCAATAATGGGCTGCGAAAGTATGGAGAGAACTCCAGGTAGCAGCCTTACAAATATCAGCAAGCGGTACCGAATGGAGGTGTGCTACTGATGTTGCCATGGATCTGACCGAGTGTGCTTTTACACGGTCTTGTAGCGGAATGCCTGCTTGCTGGTAGCAAAAGGAAATGCATCCTGCCAACTAGGAGGAGAGGGTCTGCTTTCCCACAGGATTTCCCAATTTGATGGTATCAAAAGAAACAAACAATTGAGTGGATTTCCTGTGGGCCGACGTGCGGTCCAGATAGAAAGCCAGAGCCAGTTCTCCTGGTTCGAATGGGGCCTGGGAAAAAAGGTAGGTAGGATAATAGATTGGTTAATATGAAATTCCAACATTACCCTCAGCAAAAATTAACGGTGAGTGCAGAGCACTACCCTGTCATGCAGGATTTTACTGTAAGGCAGGTAGGTAACTAATGCCTGTAATAAACTAACTCTGCGAGCGGACGTGATCGCAAGAAGAAAAACTACCTTCCAGATGAGATAGCGGAGATCACAGGAGTGGAGAGGCTCAAACGGATGTTTCATGAGCTGTCCGAAAACCTCATTAAGGTCCCAAGCAGGGGCAGGAGGGCGCAGTGGAGGTTTTAAATGGAGCAAGCCTCTCATGAAACGTGATACTAAGGATTGTGTTGAAATGGAGACATCCCCTATACCCTTATGGTATGCAGACATTGCACTAACATGCACCCTGATAGAGGACCTTTTTAGGCCTAACTCTGACAGGTGCCAGAGATAGTCTATGAACCTCGCAGTAGAACAAGTGAAAGGGGTCTATGGACATGGAAGTGCACCAGATCGTAAACCTCTTCCATTTAGAGTGATAAGACCTTCTCATTAAGGCTTTCGAGAAGCCACCAGGACTCGGGATACAGACTCTGAAAGTTTAAGAGGTTGGAGTATTAACCTTTCAACATCTAGGCCGTCAGAGACAGAGCCTGGAGGTTGGGGGTGACGCAGGTACCCTTCGTTCTGAGTTATTAGAAGGGGATCCTTCCCCAGAGGAATGTGCCGGTGTACTGATAGGTCCTGGAGGATTGGAAACCACATTTGGCGTGGCCAGTGGGGAGCTATCAGTATCATTAATCCCTTGTCCTGCCGGAGTTTCATGAGAGTCTTTGAAATGAGAGGAAGTGGAGGGTACGGATAAAGGAGACCGCTGGCCCAGGAGAGGGCGAAGGCATCTCTTGGTTGCGAGTGGTGACTGCGAATGAGAGAGCAGAAGTTGTCTACTTTGTGGTTGTGGACCGACGCAAAGAGGTCTATGCGAGAGTAAACCCAGGTTGGAATATTGTGTCCGCTATAGTGGGGTTGAGAGACCACTCGTGCGGATGGAAAGTGCAACTCAGCTTGTCTGCCAAAAAATTGTCCACTCCCGGCAAGTAGGTTGCTTTGAGGTACATCGAGCGGGAAAGGGCCCATGCCCATATCTGTGTAGCTTCCTGACACAGGAGGTAGGAGCCTGTTCCCCCTTGCTTGTTGATGTACCACATTGCAACCTGATTGTCGGTTTGAATCAGGATGGCTTTGTTTGATAGGCAATCCTGAAACGCCTTGAGGGTATATCTGATTGCCCGTAGCTCCAGGAAATTTATCTGGTGTTTGGCTTCCTCTGGAGACCAGGTTCCCTGAGTCTGCAGGTTGGCTACATGTGCACCCCACCTGAGGTTGGATGCGCCTATTGTTAAGGTAATTTGAGGTTCTGGATTCTGAAATGTAAGGCCTTGAATGAGATTGGAGTGATGTATCCACCAGGCTAGTGACAGACGGAGCTGTTTGGTAACCTGTATAATGCTGTACATAGGCTGACAAGCTTGAATCCACTGGTATTTTAAGGTCCACTGCATCACTCTCATGCCTAGGTGAGCCATCGGAGTGACATGCACCGAGGATGCCATGTGACCCAGCAGTATGAGGAAGCGACGAGCAGTTGAAGATACTCGAGTCCGTAGGTGATGCACCAGAGATGCTATAGTGAAAGCGCGATCCTGGGGGAGGAAGGCTTTCGTCTGTATAGTGTTTAGGTCAGCCCCTATAAAGGATAAGGTTTGGGATGGAACTATATTGGATTTGGGTTAGTTGATTAGAAACCTTAAGGAGATCAGGGTATGGATAGTGAGATGCAGAGAGTCTAGTGCACCCTGCTGAGTTGGAGCCCTTATCAACTAGTCGTCGAGTTAACGGTAGACATGCACACCCTGATTCCTGAGGAAGGCTGCGACCACCACCAGGCACTGGGTAAATACTCATGGAGCGGACACTAGGCCAAATGGTAGTACACGGTACTGGAAGTGACGAGGGCCGACCAGGAATCGCAGGTAGAGATGGGATGAGATGGAATAATTGAGATGTGTGTGTAAGCGTCTTGGAGAGCTAGAGAGAATAGCCAATCTCCTCTTTGTAGAAGGGGAAGTAGAGAGCCCAAAGTTACCATTTTGAATTTTTCTCTCTGCAAGAATTTGTTTAGGGCGCAGAGGTCCAGTATTGGGCGTTTGCCACCTGACTTTTTTGGTATTAGAAAATACCGGGAATAAAACCCTTGTCCCTGCTGGGAGAGGGACACTGGTTCTATTGCTCGGGATTTGAGGAAGGATGAGATCTCCTGTTCGAGCAAGGGAGAGTGGTCAAACGTCTCCCACGTCAGCCGAGGTGGAGAGTCTGCTGGAACAGTCAGGAAATTAGGTGGTAACCCTGAGTGACTACTGCCCCTGTTGAAGTGGCAGAGCCGGCCTCCGACCGGTATGAATGGAAGAGGAGGTTGGCTTACACTCTCTAGGAAGGAGTCAAAACCCAGACGCTGGTCCAGGCTGAGAAGCTGGCTGAGACTTTTGAGGCCGAGTCTGCCTGAATTGACCTTTTTGGTAAGGCCTGGAAGAGCGTCCTCTAGAAGCCGGAACATAAAATTCCCTTGGCTTATAGGCTGGCCGCTTAGAGTCACACCTGAGAGTTCTCTTAGGGGCGGAAGGAAATTCAGACAGCACAGAAGAAAGCTGGCGCAGCGTTTCATGGTGGTCTTTCAACTGCGCCACGGTCTCTCGGATCTTTTCCCCGAAGAGATTATCACCCACACAGGGTAGATCCGCTAACCTGTCTTGGACCTCTGGTCTTAAGTCCAAGGATTTGAGCCAGGCCCATCTTCTTGCACTAATCCCCGCTGCAGACACTTTAGAGGCAGAGTCAAAGATATCATACGCAGCGCAGACTTCGTGCTTTCCAGCATCTAGACTTTTTGAGCCAGAGTATGAAGTTGAGTCTGGAATTGCTCTGGTAAAGACTCAGAGAAATCCTGAATCCTCTTAAAAAGATCTCTGTTATACTGTGTCATGTACAACTGGTACGAGGCAATGCGAGATGAGCATCGAGCCATGGAAGACACGCCTGCCAAAAGCATCTAGGGATTTTTGTTCCTTCCCTGGAGGTATGGAGGAATGAGGTTTTGAACGTCGTGCCTTCTTCTTGGCTGATTCAACAACAACAAAGTGATGATCCAACTGTGACTTTTGGAACCCAGGACAAGATAGGTGGCATCAGTCTTGCGGTTGACAGGTGGAACCGAATCTGGGTGTTCCCAGTTTCTCTTCAGGAGATCAAGCAGGATTTCATGAATAGGTATAGACATGATTTCCTTAGGAGCATCTAGAAATTAGAATACTTCTAACATTTTGTGCCTAGAGTCCTCTTCTGTCTGAAGTTGAAAAGGAATGGTTTCAGACATTTCCTTGATGAAATTAATAAAAGACAGATCTTCTGGTGAAGAACGTAGTCTTTCATCTGGGGGAGAGGGCTCTGATGGTAGATCATCTGTATCTTGGGACGAATCATCGATCCAAGGATCATAGGGCTGATCTCCTGCACCTAGTGGGTTTCTAGCAGGGAGAAATGGTGCTAATCCTAAAGGACCAGGTCTAGGCATCGGTGGCATAGATGGCATAGAAGGAGGCACTGACGGCATCGATGGAGGAACCAACAGCATTGATGGAGGCACTGAAGGGGCCGGTGACATTGATGGACGAGTTGGTGGTAAAATCCCAGATGGTGGAATGGGTATCTGTGTTTCCTCATCATATGATGATAATGGAATTGGTGTGGAAGGCACTGGACCCACCGGTGCTCTCGGTTCCAATGGTGGAAGGGCACCAATCAACACATCCAGTCTACCCAGTAGCGGTGCGAACGCTACGGGAATTGGATCGGTGACCCGCTCTGGGACCAGTACTGGCATCGATGGAGGTTGGAAGCCCTTAAGTGCTTTACTGATGGCCTCTTGGATCATCCGATCCAATTCCTCAGGGAAGCATGGGACGTGGAACCCCGGCTCCAGAGTAGGAGGCAGCACTGGCGTAGTCGGAGGGTCCACTGGTGAAGGTGGAATCATGGATCCCGGCACCACTGAAGGTGGGGAATGCCTCGGTGACCCAGTCACAGAAGGGGATGGGCCCTTTTCTGGATGGGGCTTCTTTGCCGGTGGCTCTGTCAATGCTGAGGCTTGCCTGGCTCGGCGGACTGAGCCTTGCAATGATGGTGTCGACGTCTTTCTCGATGATCTCCTCGGTCCTTTTCTTGAGGAGGCAAGGAGGGAATCAACACCTTTGGAATCATTGATGCCAGTCAGGCAGCAGCGGTGTCCCGGTGCTGGCGAGAGGTTGATGGCACAGACTCGGACGAAGTCGAAGCTATCGATGGAGTCGGGGTTTTCACTGAAAGAGAAACTCCATTTTCCCTAAACGAGCCTTACGGCCCTTCGGTGTCATTTGGGTGCAAGTTAGGACATCGTAGTCGGACCCCAAACACATAACACAGACCCCATGTGGGTCAGTTATGGCCATTGTTCGAGAACAGTCAGGACACCGACGAAAACCCGACGCCATGACTCCCATCAAAAAATGTAGCCGCGGTGCGGTTGATGGCCGGTAGGCCCCGAAGGGATAACTACGGGAATCGACCGCAAGAAGGGTAAAACCTTACCTTTCGACCGCGGAATATGGATATCGATTGGGGGACCCCTATGGGGTTAAATTTTTTTTAAATTTTTGAAAGAAGCTCCGTGAGGAAAATTCCTGTCAGGAATCTCAAGAGAGCTCCTTAACCCACGTGGCTACTGCTGTGCAGAAAAAAGAAGACTGAAGGGTGACCCCTGCTGGATGCAGAGTCAATGCATTGCTGGGTATGCCCAGTAGGTGCCCGTCAAAGTTCTAGAAACTTTGACAAAAGTGTTCCGTGATTGGGCTCCATTCTGATGATGTCACCCATATGTGAGGACTAACATCCTGCTTGTCCTATGAGAATAATATATTTTGTTCTTCATAAATAGAGTGACCCGCTCTATCATTTAGAAGTTTGTTGTATTAATATTTAAGCTTAAGCAACTTTGTATGGTCAAAAGGCTGACCTCAGGCAATATGTGCCACTTCAAGAGAGGCTACAGTATTTCAGATTCCAACTGCAAAAATTTTGCTTGGCGGTCCTTGTTTTTGTGCATGCAGTAAGAAATAATTCTGCTGCTTAGTACAGGTTTGAAAATTGACCATACAATTTGAACTGTGACATTTGTCATGTTAGTAGAAAAGTAATCAATCAGTATCCTTTGAATATGATCCATAAATTGAGAATCATCTACCAGTCCGATGTTAAGACTCTACCCTTTAGTAGGTGTGGACTCTTTTGTCCAGCGGAAGGTCAGAACAAAGGCAGCATGGTCCAATATGAGTATCAGATGTATGCATAAATTACAAATGGATGATAAGAGTGCATTGTAAATTAAAAAAAATAGTCTATCTGTGAATATGTTTGATGAGGATTGGAAAAGAAAGTGAATTCTTTGCCGACCGGGTGAAGTATTCTCCAAGGATCAGTGAGGCCCATTTGTTGTTGCAACAGCATTAGAGATCTGTGTGATTTTTTTTGGCTTCATTTGGCATTAGGACTATCTAAGAGAGGGTCCAAAGGCTGATTGAAATCTCCTCCCAAAATAACAGCATCATCAGGGGACTCCAATAATAGTGCCAAGATAGAATGGAAAAAATTCTGGGGTGTATACATTAAGAGCATACACATTGAAGGTAAGCATGGTGCGGTTCCAAATTTTAAGTAACACCCAGATCCAGCAGCCATTAGTATCAGAAAAAGAGGAAATGATTTGGGTCTCCAATACTTTGTGAAGCAGAATCACAACTCCATTCTTTTTTTTAGAAATAGCAGGAAAAATACCACTTCACCAACCCATAACTACTTTAATTTGAGTGACTCTGAATGAGATAAATGAGTCTCTTGCAATAAACAAATGTCAGATGTTAATGATTTGGGGTAGATGAGAACCTTTTTATTTATTTATTTATTTATTTAAAGCTTTTTTTATACCGGCATTCATGATAAAATCACATCATGCTGGTTTACAGGAAACAGGGGAGTGATAACATTGAACGAAAAACTGGTGTTTATAGGTAGATATAAAAAGTTACAATAAAACAAGGGAAAATTGAACTTGGGTGAGAAGAAGAGTAGCTGGAATAATTTAGGCAATAAGAATGAACAGAATAAATTAACTTATTTACAAAGTGTTACAATTAATTACATAGTGTTGATGGGAAATTTACAAGTGGTTGTGGTATGTCTGGAGAGAGTTATAAGAGTCCGTTTTTCCATCGAATGGCGTGATTTAGACCATGAACATTTAGGGGTAGATTTACAAAAAGGGCGCCCTCGCGTACTTTTGTAGGCGCATCAGGCGCAAACAAAAGTACGCGGGATTTTAGTAGATACGCGCGTAGCCGCGCGTATCCGCTAAAATCCTGGATCAGCGCGCGCAAGGCTACCGATTTCGTGTAGCTGGCGCGCGCCAAGCCGCGCAGCCTACCTCCGTTCCCTCCAAGGCTGCTCCGAAATCGGAGCGGCCTTGAAGGGAATTCGCTAACGCCCTCCCCTCACCTTCCCCTCCCTTCCTCTACCTAACCCACCCCCCCGGCCCTGTCTAAACCCCCCCCTACCTTTGTTGGGGGATTTACGCCTCCCAGAGAGAGAAGTAAATCCCTGCGCGCCAGCGGGCCGCTGGCGCGCCTAGACGCAACCCGGGGGCGGTTCCGGAGGGCGCGGCCACGCCCCCGGGCCCGCCCCCGAAATGCCGCGTCCCGCCCCGAAAACGGCGCACCGCTCGGCCCCGCCCCCGACAGGCCCCCCCTCGGAAAACTCCGGGACTTACGCGAGTCCCATGGCTCTGCGCTCGCCGGTAGGCCTATTGAACATAGGCGCACCGGCGCGCAGGGCTCTTAAAATCCGCCCCTTAGTGTAGCACATGTGAGGTTAGCCATACTGGAAACAAGCAAAGATGTACACAATGTAGTAGCTACACTGGCTGAAAGAGAAAGAAAACAAAAAATGTACATATTGGTACTGTACATGCCTCATACAAAAAGAAAAGTAAAAAACAACAATGAATGGTCATAAAGGAAAAAAGTGTGCTCAAAACTTTGGAAATGGCTAATAGAGGGAAAATTACTGGGGTGTGCAAATGTGCAAGAGGGCAATGCTGGATCACTCACTTAAATTCTCGCTTAAATAGAACCAAATACACTGAAATTGCACCAACCAGTAAATGAAACAGTAGAAAGTATTGATTACTGCTCAGTAATACTCAGTATTGATTATAAGCAGACAAGATTATAAAAGAGCATAACATAAACTGAATCTGGGGATCAAGTAATCATACTTTTTGCAATTGAGTGCTGTTGAAAAAAAGCTTGCAGTTCTTCTGGCGATTCATAGTTTCTGGTACAGTTTACATGTTAATTGCATGATGACACGATAAAATAGTCCAAATTGTGCTCCTAACAGTTGCTTTAATGTACATTCTGAGTAACTGTTTTAATATTAACACCTCGGCTATCACTTGGATGTTGGAGCCTTGACGATTGAGGGAGGGTCATGCTTCCACTTTTCTGTACCAAAGGCAATAGCAAAGGCCACTTCTATCTTCCCATTCTTAAAAAAAGCCATTGAACCATCTCTTAGAATGACTTTAGGTGTCACAGTGCAACCAGATTTGCTGAAGATCCAGAAGAGCAAGTAAATCAGGCTTCCATCTTTGCATAGCTTGCTAGTGCTCCCTCATTTCTCTTTTGACTGACATTTGCTTTTTTTTAATTTCACTTATTTATTTATTTATTTGCAGTTTTTATATACCGACATTTGTTTAGTAAACTCACATCGGTTCACAATTAACAGAAACATTGCAACTGTGCTAAATAAAACGAACATTTGCAACAGTGCTTTACAATTAACTTAACTTATTAACCGGGGGGGGGAAGAAGGAACAATGGAAGGGAGGATAAAATAGTGGTACATTGTTGTATTGCTGAACTTGAATGCAGTAAATATTTTTTCATACACATTTTATTGTAACTGCTGTTAGTAGATTAGGCAATTATTTTAAGAGATGGACTTAGCCAATGTTCCTTCTAAGGATTGGGATGCTGTGATGCACAGCAACCCAGTTCTTAGAGGGAATACAACATTATTATGCAGCCATCTGCTTTTCAACTGAAAACAGAAAATGTTCTCAAGCTAGTAGGTTTCTTGTTGAATGAAAGAGCTTACTGTTTATAAACAATTTTATGAAGTATTTGACATTTTCACTATACATTATTAAAATGTTTGTACTTTCTATTATTTTATATGTCTGTTTTAGCCTATAATTTTGTTATATTTAAGTAGTCAAGAAATTTAATAACATAGATATCTAACTACAAATATAGGCCTAGATTTATCAAAAAGCAGTAAATATTGCATGTGATATAAAAAGAGGTGTGTTTTATGGTAATAGCCTATTTATCGCAATGTGTGTTGTCTTAGTGCTTTGTATAGGTATTACTGCAAAGTGTGTTAACTTTTCACAGTTTGCAGTAATACCACAATGCTGCAAAGGGCTCATTTTAAAAGAAAGAAAGAAAGAAAGAGAGAGAGAGAGAGAGTCCCTTGTAGTAGTTAGCTATTTAGGCTACTATTGGAGGCCCACCTAGTAACTCGAGGTGAAGTTTAGGTAGTAGTGTAGGGATTAGGGGCTACTTTTACAATCAGAATGAGACGTATGAACAAGAACAGTACACTCTTGTGTTCAACATTGTACAAATCTCATCTTTGTGTGAGTTTCCTCACTCCAAAGGACATCAAATCATACAAGAGTGTACTGTTCTGTTCGTACCTCTCATTCTGCATGTAAAAGTGGCCCCTAATCCCTGCACTACTACCTAAACCTCAACTCAAGTTACTAGGTGGGCCTCCTATAGTAGCATAAATAGCTAACTACTACAAGGGCCTTGTAGATAGGTTCTCTTTCTGCCGAAAAGGGAATTTGCATTATGGGAATATCACATGAAAACACACAGTTTAACAATAATGAAAAAGGTGTAGTTAGTTAAACTGTGTGTTATGACTTTGCAAAAGCCAGCCCATTTTTACAAAATTCCCACCCCTGACTCTGCATCAATCCCTCCCCTTTTAAAAATTAGCATTGCACCATGCGTTAAGGCGTTTTTCGCATGCGAAAACGCCATAACGCGAGTTGATAAATCACCCTGATAGTTAGAAAGATATTTTGGGGTAGATTTTCAAATAGCGTGAATTGGCCTACTTTTGCTGGCACATCAGGCGCAAGCAAAAGTAAGCTGGATTTTAGTAGATACGCGCGGAGCCGCGCATATCTGCTAAAAACCTGGATCGGCGCGCGCAAGGCTACTGATTTTGTATAGCCGGCGCGCGCCGAACCGCGCAGCCTACCCCCGTTCCCTCCCCTCACCTTCCCCTCCCTTCCCCTACCTAACCCACCCACCTGGCCCTGTCTAAGCCCCCCCCTTACCTTTGTCGGGGGATTTACGCCTCCCAGAGGGAGGCGTAAATCCCCGCGCGCCAGCGGGCCTCTTGCGCGCCGGGACGCAACCTGGGGGCGGGTACGGAGGGTGCGGCCACGCCCCCGGACCTGCCCCGGATTTGGGCGGATTTAGGCGAGCAGGGCTCTGAAAATCCGCCCCTTTTTGAGTAATTGGATACTCATGAGCCAGTATGCATAGAAATCCCTCGGGCTTATATTTTCAAACAATCCACCCCGATAACATATATAAAGATCATATGCTCTGCTTTTCCTTAAAGCAAAGAAAGTAAGTTTCATTTTAAACTTATCATTATAAGTGCTCATATGCTTACCAAATTGAGTGACCTTCTCTGGGACTTGGAATGTTTCCTTCCTGAGGAATGACTTCCCAGGTTAAATCAGCAGGAGTAACTGATAAACAGAAATATTAATTAAACCAAAAGTATTTAAAATATGCAAGTATTGTTTTATATTCTGCTTTTCAGCACTTCAAAGCAGATTATATTCAGGTACTGTAGGTATTTCTCTATCCCTAGAGGGCTTACAATCTAAGGGGGTTACTAACATTATCGTCGGCAGTAGCGCACCGAAAAGCACCACCTTTCATGGTGGCGCTATTTGGTGCGAAAGCCGGCAGCTGGCGCACCGCCATGGTGCAAAGGTTGTGGGCTTTCGCAGGCCCGCCTCCCCCTTTCACCCACCAACTACTGTTGTTGATCTAGCACTTCAGCATCAAGAAAAGCTGTGTTTTTTGGTGCATTCCTCCAAAACATTTCTGACCCTGTCCTATTGAGATGCTAAAGCAAGCCACTGTGACAAGGTAACTAGCAAGGACGTGGTGTTGGTGAACCACAAAAGCAAGCCTCTGCTAGACAAAGAAATTAGGCAGGAAGGAAAAGAGCAGTGAAAGGGTGCTGAGTTGTGCAGCCACACCCTGCTTGCCCTTAAAGCCCTTTCCTGAGCTCAACTCAGAAAGAGAAAGAGAGAGAGAGAGAAAAAATCTGGGTGTGGAAACTTTCCTACAGAGTGGATGCCCATACAACCAGGTAAGGGAAAATTTTACTTGCCAATTAAAGGGGTTTTCCCCCTAGGATTTATTAGCCCTTCCCTTGTTGAAGTACCTTGAACAATCCTTGGCTTCGCTCTATATCTTTCTGGGACAGCAGCTGATAACTCTTACACCGTGTATTATTTTTAGAGTAAAGGACTGTTCAGTACTTCTCAAACAGAAAAACTGGACCAAGATCTGATCGAAGATATTGAAAAGGTGGGAAAGAAAGGAGAAGTGTTGCTCGCTGGAGATTTTAATCTGATGGTTGTGGATTGAAATATCCCTTCTGTGGAATCTACACGAGGTAGAGTAATAGTGGATGTCCTTCAAGGGGCTCTGCTCAAACAAATGGTAATGGAACCCATGAGGAAGGGTGTGATACTCGACCTAGTGCTCACTAATGGGGATAATGTTTCTGTAATCCCCTTCGGATGTTGCAGAAGTAGTGAGTTATATTGCTGCAGTCCCGGGAACAGCAAAAGTTCACTAGGGATTGCCAGTTGGGGGACTACTGTCTGTGGAAGGCCCAAGGGAAAATGTACCAAAAACAATGTCCAAGGTCCACACAGTTAGTTAGTTCCAAAAAGAAATTGAATTTTATTTGTGATTCCAAATTCAAATGACAAGACAGCAGGAAAACAATAGTAGACTCTTGGATGAAATAACTGGATACATTCACACAGGTTTAAAATTCTCTCACTCTTCTCTGAGCAGAAATAAATCTTACTCACTCTCCACTCTAACTACCAAGGCCTTTGGAGCAAAATTCTTTTACTGAAGCTTTCCCAGACAAAGAGTTTCCCTTTTTTTTGACAGGGTATCCTCCCTCTAGTAGGCTACCAAAACCCTTTTCTTCAGCTTGGAATCTTTCCTGTTCTTTGCTTCAGAAATCTTTAGATGTTTCACAAGCCCTGTTTCCTCTCAGGACACACAAAACAACACCTAATAGATGCCAGGGGGCATCTTATATAGAATTTCACATCCCTTTGTTCATCCTGAGTAGCAGGAAATTACCTCCTAAATTACTTCATTCTTTCCAGCACTAGTTATTTTCATATCCCTTACACCCCTTCCTAATTGAGAGGAGGCCTATAGCTTCCAAGAGCTCTGCAGTAGCAGAGCTCCCTGACCTGTCACTAAACTGATTTTAGACCTGGAGAGCAGGACCCTTTCAGAAACTTTCTAAAAGCATTCAGTGTCCCTAGGAAGGGTTACATCTCTATTATCCGGGTAGGTTCCCACCTGAGCACCAGTGATCATCAGATGGTATGGTTTGATATCACAAGCAGGATACAGAGAAGTCACACGAAGACCTGAATGTCGAATTTCACAAATATGGACTTTGTCAAAATGGGGATATATCTGGAAGAAGAACTGGAGGACTGGGAGAAAATGGATAAGGTGGAACAACAGTGGGCCAAATTAAAAGGAACTATTAAAAAAGTAAACAAAAGTAAAAGGAAAAAGAAAGCGATCTGTTCTCAAAGGAGGCTAACAAAATACAGGCAAAAAGAACAGCATTCAAGAAGTATAAAGGATCCCAAAAAAGAGGAACACAGGGAAGAATATCTGGTGAAGCTGAGGGAGATGAAGAAAGAAATCAGGAAAGCCAAAGATCAAGCGGAAGAAAATATTGCCGTAGAGGTGATAAAACATTTTTCAAACACATCAGAGAAAAGAAGGAAGGTCCAAAGTAGTATAGTGAAACTGAAAGGAGACGAGGAGCAATGTGTGGAGAGAGACGAAGAAATGGAGGAAATATTAAACAAATACTTCAGTGCGGTGTTTACTAAAGAAGACCCTGGAGAAAGACCATTGCTGGTTTCCAAGACCGTAGCTGGGAATGGGGGTAGACAAAACTCCATTTACAGAAGAGAATACATAGAATGAACTAAGTATTTATTTATTTATTTAACAATTTTATATACCGACCTTCATAGTAGATTACCATATCGGATCGGTTTACAGTTTAACAAAGGGAAAAAACTAGAGTAACAAATTCACGTAAACGAAAGATAACCAAAGCAGGAATAAGTCAAAGTTACAATCAACAGTGGATAAGGCCATGCGGCCGGATGAGGTACATCCTAGGATACTGAGGGAAGTCAGAGATATGCTGGCAGGTCCACTGAAAGACTTGTTCAATAGATCCCTGGAAATGGGAGTGGTGCCGCAAGATTGGAGAAATGTGGTTGTGGTCGCTCTTCATAAGGGTGGTAGCAGAAAGGAGGTTGGAAACTACAGGCCAGTTAACTTCACCTCAGTGGCGTGAAAATTAATGGAGACTCTGCTGAAGGAAAGGATAGTGAACTATCTACAATCAGGTGACTTCCTAGATCTGAGGCAGCATGGATTCACTAGGGGAAGGTGATTTTTTTTTTGATTGGGTGACTAGAAAATTGGATCAAGGAAGAGTGCTTGATGAGATCTATTTGGATTTCAGCAAAGCTTTTGATACAGTCACACATAGGAGGCTTGTGAATAAAATGAGAAGCTTGGGAGTGTGCGCCAAGGTGGTGCATGGATTACAAACTGATTGACTAATAGGAGACAGCATGTAATGGTAAATGGAACCTACTCTGAAGAGAGAACCGTGTTAAGTAGAGTTCTACAGGGATCGGTTTTGGGACCGGTTCTGTTCAATATCTTTGTGAATGACATTGTGGAAGGGGTAGAAGGTAAAGTTTGTCTATTTGCGGATGATACTAAAATCCGCAATATTTATTTATTTATTTATTTATAATCTTTTCTATACCGTCGCTAAGTTAAATACCATCGCAACGGTTTACATGTTGGCACATAAATTAAGGTGATTGAGTGCATACTATAGTACATTTTAACAGGTGCCGCAAAAGGTTCGGTTACAATATATCAAAAGAATAAGTAATCAATTGAAAAGTGAAGTAGGTCATGCCCAGGTGTGCATTTACGGTACTAATCACTGGTAAAATTCTTATTCTCTGTATTTTACAATTATGTTTGTGTGATATAGTGTTGCACATTCTGAGAGTAGTGCAGTGTGTTGGTGCTCTTCTGCCTCTTCCTGTATTTTTTTTATTCTCCGGTCTCTTTATAGTTTAAAAAGCCATGTTTTTAAACTTTTCTTAAAGGTTTTGAGATCGTTTTGTAATCTGATCTCTACCGGCATTGCGTTCCAGAGGGTGGGGCCTGCTAAGGATAGAGCCCTCTCTCTCACTTGTGTTAGTCTTGCTGTCTTTACTGAAGGAATGGTTAAGAGTGCTTTATTCGCTGAACGAAGGTTTCTGTGTGGGACGTGTACTCTTAGCGCTGTGTTTAACCAGTCAGCTTTTTCATTATGTATTAGTTTATGTATGGTACATAAGGCTTTGTATTTTATTCTTTGTTCAATGGGTAACCAATGTAATTCCGCTAGGGTTTCAGTTATATGGTCTCTCCTTTTTCCGGTTAGTATTCTAGCTGCTGTGTTTTGAAGTATTTGTAGGGGTCTTAGAGTTGTACTTGGGAGTCCTAGTAAAAGTGCATTACAGTAGTCCGTGCAGAAGAAAATTAGAGCCTGAAGTACTGTTCTGAAATTAGTTGGTGTTAGTAGTGGTTTTAGTTTTCTGAGGATCATGAGTTTTGCATAGCCTTCTTTTACTTTTAGCAATATGTGATTATTATACGAGAACTCCGCCCACGGGAGTAATTTAGCCCAATTATCTTGACGTTCGTTCACAAAGGCACGAAGGAAAGTCTTCAAAGTTCGATTGGTTCGTTCTGTTTGCCCATTACTTTGAGGATGGAAAGCTGACGAAAGACTAAGTTGCACAATGAAGCGTTTGCATAAAGTTTTCCAATAACGAGCTGTAAATTGGGGTCCTCGATCGGAGACTATATCCTGGGGGAGACCGTGAAGTCTAAAGATATGCTGGGCGAACAGGCCAGCCAGGTCAGGTGCGGAAGGTAGCTTAGGCAAAGGGACAAAGTGCGCCATCTTGGAAAATCGGTCCACGGTTACCAAAATGACCGAATTATCTCCTGAGGCAGGAAGGTCCACGATGAAATCGGTGGAGATGTGTGTTCATGGCTCCACCGGGATAGGCAAAGGTTGTAACAGACCCCTAGGCTTCCCGATGAGCGGCTTTTGAACAGCACAAGTAGGGCATGAGCCCACAAAGGCTTGGACGTCCTGTCTCACCGTTGGCCACCAGTAGAAATGGTTTAACAAGTCTAAAGTCCCTTTCCACCCTGCATGGCCCCCAGTGAGGGAGTCATGGGCCCAAGCGAGAACTGCTCTCCAAGAGCGACGTGGAACGACGATCTTCCCTTGGGAGGACACTGAGGTTGCAGCAAGACTTATTTTCTCAGGGTCCAAGATATATTGGGGTGTATCAGGAGTCTCTTTGACCTCAGAAGAGGGTGAGAGCGTGTCAGCTCGAATTCTTCGAGCAGGGCCGGTAGCGTAACGTAAAGTCAAACCGGTCAAAAAACAGCGACCACCGTGCTTGTCTTGGATTCAGGCATTGGGCTTGCTTCAAAAATGCTAGGTTCTTGTGGTCGGTGTAAATTGTAATCAGATGGTTGGCTCCTTCCAACCACTGTCTCCATTCCTCTAGGGCAAGTTTCACGGCTAACAACTCTTTGTCCCCAACACAGTAGTTACTCTCTGCCGGATAGAATTTCCTTGAGAAATATGAACAGGGCAACATCTGTTCGGAGTCAGAGTACTGACTCAGTACGGCCACCACGGCCACATTGGAGGCATCAACTTCCACCATGAAGGGCCGGCTGGGATCCGGATGGCGAAGGCAAGTGTCTAACAAGAAGGCTTCTTTAAGGGCCTCAAAAGCTTGACAGGCAGAAGCAGGCCAATCCACCGCGTTAGCCCCCTTTTGGGTGAGGGCAGTTAACGGTGCCACAATACGAGAGTAATTGGAAATAAAGTGACGGTAGAAATTAGAAAAGCTAAGGAAGCGTTGCAATGCTTTAAGACCTCTTGGCCGGGGCCAATTCTTAATAGCCGCCACTTTCTCAGCATCCATTCGAAAGCCAGCTGCAGAGACTATGTAGCCTAGGAATGGCAGGGACGTCTTCTCAAAGCTACACTTTTCCAGCTTCGCTTACAGACCATGCTCTCCCTAAGTACCTGAAGCACTTGTCGGACATGCTGACAGTGTGACGACAGATCCTGGGAGTAGATTAACACATCATCGAGGTAAACAATTACGCAGGTGTTCAGAAGGTCCCGCAACACCTCATTCATCAGGTGCTGGAACTCCGCCGGGGCATTACATAAGCCAAAAGGCATCACGAGGTACTCGTAATGCCCGTCTCGGGTATTAAACGCGGTTTTCCACTCATCTCCGGGACGGATTCTGACTAAATTGTACGCTCCTCGCAGGTCCAACTTAGTGAAAATCTTCACTCCTTGAAGCCGATCAAGGAGCTCCAGGATTAATGGGAGCGGATAGCGGTCTCGCTTGGTAATAGAATTTAGGCCTCGTTAGTCTATGCACGGCCTCAATGAGCCGTCTTTCTTGCTGACGAAAAAGAAACCTGCCCCTGCAGGTGACTTGGACGGGCGGATAAAGCCCTTGGCCAAATTCTCCGCTATGTACTCAGAAATGGCCCGGGTCTCAGGTATGGATAAGGGATAAACCCTTCCTCGGGGGGGGGGGGGGGGGCATAGTACCAGGTAGCAAGTCTATAGCACAGTCATATGGACAATGCTGCGGAAGGATCTCCGCCTTGGCCTTGGAGAATACGTCCGTAAAATCCTCATAAGGTGCCGGAGGCACCACGGCAGAGTGCATCAAGGGAAGTACGGGAGTCCTAGGCACCTTCATACAATTAGCTAGGCAGAAAGGACTCCATTTGACAATCTGTAGCGTATCCCACTGAATCGTGGGCGAGTGTTTCTGCAACCACGGCAACCCTAGCATCACAGGGTGGACAGCCTTCTCCAACACTAGGAAGGCTATCTCCTCCAAATGGATCTTCCCGGTGCAGACTGTAATGGGTGCTGTGGACATCTGGACAGGTCCTGGAAGAAGCATCCCCTGGATAGAGGTAATTCATATCGGGACCTCCTGTCTATGCGTAGGGATTCGCAACTGGGAGACTAAGTCCTGTAGGATGAAATTACCTCCGGCTCCGGAATCCAGGAACGCCATCGTCTCCAAGAAGCCTCCGGGATATTCCAAAGTAACAGGGACAGTACATTGAGGAGCTGTAGTACACCCTAGGAGGAGCTCCTCCCGACCTCCTAGGCTCTTGGTATTTTCCGCACGCTCCTGGCAGCATGCCAAGAAGTGGCCCTTCTGGCCACAATACAGGCACAACCTCAACGAACGCCGACGTTGCCTTTCTTCAGCAGAGAACGGGGCCCGTCCCAGCTGTATAGGTTCACAAGTGGGAGCGTCTGGACGAGAACTTTTGGGTGAGGGCACAGGTCTCGGCCCACGAGCCGGACTATGGTGAGAGGAGCGTTGCTCCTTGGCCCGTTGTTGTAGGCGGCGGTCAATGTGGGCAGCCATCTCGATCAAGGCGTTGAGGTCCTCCGGCAGATCTCGCGCAGCGATTTCATACTTTATGCGTCCGGAGAGGCCTTCCAGGAAGATGGCCTTAAGACTACCATCTTGCCAACCTACTTCTTGGGCTAAAGTCCGAAACTCCATTGCATAATCTGCCAAGGAGCGAGCCCCCTGACAAAGTTGCAGCAGGTCAGACGTAGCTGTGGCTACTCGGGCGGGCTCATGAAAGGCCTGGCAGAAGTTCGTGATGAACAATTGTAAGTCCGTTAGCGAAGAATCATTTTTTTCCCAAAGGGGAGAAGCCCAAATCAAAGCTTTCCCATCAAGCAGGGATAGGATATATGCCACTTTCACCACATCCGAGGGGAACTGCCGAGGCAACAAGGAGAACTGTACAAAACATTGGTTCAAGAAGCCGCAGCAGGTCCTTAAATCACCAGTATAATGAGAGGGTGCCGGTAGCTGAGTCACAGAGGAGCTGTGACCCCTGGGGGCCCCGCCAGCGGAAGGCAAGGACTCCAGGCGCGAGGATAGCCATTCCACCGTGGCTGCCAAAGTATCTATGCAGCTCTGGTGCTGTGGCATCCTCCGGGCCATCCTGGGCAGATCCGAGGGAGCGGGTGCATCCGCCGAGTCCATGGCCTTGAAATCTGTTATGGGAGTCTCTGTTTAGTGGACCCTTGGGCCGACCTGCTGGAGACTGGGAAAGGAGGTCAATGTCTCTAGTGAATAGCAGGCCGGGAGGCAGATGTTCAGGCAGGACATAGATGCTCTTCACCCTGGAAGCTGGTACTCTCCCAGGAGGAGCCCGTAGGAGCCCAACCGCTGGGACTTAGGTGGCTTCACCCTTGGAAGCCGAAGCCCCCCGGGAGGAGCCCGTAGGGACCCAGCTGCTGGGACTTAGGAGGGTTGTGGATCAGGACAGGTAACTGGAACCAGACTAAGACAGTAGTAATACTGTAACTGGGTTCGGATTCTGGAACCAGGCAGGAACTGTAGCAGGATTCAGGTACTGGAACCAGGCAGGAACTGTAGCAGGCTTCGGGTACTGGAACCAGGCAGGAACAGTAGCAGGTAGACTGGGACTGTAGCAGGCAGGCTGGGACTGTAGCAGGCAGGCTGGGACTGTAGCAGGCAGGCAGGAACCAGGCAGGTACTATAGCAAGCAGGCAGGAACCAGGCAGGTACTGTAGCAGGAACGGAGCGACGAAGCGACCAAGCGAAGCGAGTCACTCCAGGGCACAGCGCAACAGGAAACTGGGAAGCTAACCCGTTGCAAGGCAAAGACTGGATGGCCGCGGCCGGCTTATCAAGGCCGCGGCGTCTGACGTCAGAAGTTGGGCGGAGTCACCACTGGCGGGAAACAGCCTAGAAAAGCACCCAAGTGGCGCGCGCGCCTAGGAGCCGGGCGTCCATGGGAGGGCTTGCAGCGGCACAGCCCCAGCGGGGACGCTGCCAACCAGGCCACAAACCAGGCCACTGGAAGCGGGAGCAGGTCTGGGAATTCGGAGGTAAGGGCCTGGCCGCGGTGCTCGCGGCCAGAACCGCAACAGCATCAACCTCACCACAGCCACAAGGATTCACCTCACTTACAGGAATTTACATATGTTGGGGGGGGGGCCTTTTTTTTGACCACTTGGTATTTTTACCACCAGAAAAATACCGCAGGGTTTATTAAACTGCAATACCAAAGACTGCATTTTAATAAGCCCTGTAGTACAGCTCAGAAAATGTCCCTCATAATTGGTTATTATTAGGTGAAGACGTACAAAGGCTGAACCTGCTCTCCAGCATAGACAATCTGCATTATAACACAAAATGGTGCCACTTTCTATACTGCTGAGATGAAATAATTATTGCAGAAGCATAACAAGGGTTGCCAAACCAAATAAGATCTAAATTGTAAACAATTTTGGAGTTGTTTCTTTAATCATCAATAGTCTGCACTGGAATTATTACCAAGAGAACTAGACTTTTAGAAAATTGAATTTAAAGCATAAAAGTAATGTTTAGTAGCTATTGCAAGGTTGTAATGAGACTGCTTTTTCTGACAGCACCTTCTGGAGCTTGCAGCTGATTGGTGGATAGATAAAGACCATTTACAGAGGCATTTTATTTCCAGTTTCAGGCAGTTTGGAGAAGCATCATCACTTGCTCACTGTATGTGCATTGAAACATTACAGGAAAATACAGGTATTAACAAAGAGAGTGTGTGTGTATGTGTGGGGGGGGGGGAAACGGGGACAAAGACCGAAAAAAAACATAAGATAGGAAGGACAATTTTCCAAGACATTTATCTGAGTTGAAAACTGTGTCCATTTCAGAGGGCTTTCACAACATGTATATTGTTAGCTGAATTCAAAAGAGGCATACCTGTGGGAGGGGGTAGCATGGTAAGAGGTGTTTGTTTAGGTAAAGGGAAGAAAACAGTACATGTAGATTAGATTTTCAAAACTGTGCACAATCTTGTACTCTCTCCCCCCCCCCCCTCCCCCCCCAATTCTTCACCTGCAGAAGCAGCAGGTAAAAATGGTATGTGGCTATTTTGTATGTACATATTTGTAGCTAATTTTCAAAAATAAACCACAAAATTGAAACTTAGTGACAAAGTATCTGCAAACAAAAGTGAGCACACTCTTTGCAACACCACAGGATATTGAAAAATGCTTCTATAAAGACTCTGCATGATAGGAAATAATGAATAACACTTGATCTTACCTGTCAGCATGTAAAAATCATTGAAGTAGGTTGGTTCATCCTTCTACATGAAAAGCCAAATGTAATTATATAATGAATTTCACTTTTTTGAGTCAATCTTTTAAATTCTAAAATATATGACTATCACAATTAATGAAGATTTAAAATGCCCAACACAGAAAAACTTTCCCCACTAGTTCTGTAGATTGTGAAGGCATGACATTACAGATAGACTTTAGGGGAAAATGCTAATATAGAAAATTAAGATCACACTATTCGGAAATGGGGAGGAATGTACTTCTATTGTGCTATAGAATTAGCACAAAAGTAAAAAAAAAAAAAAAAAAGCTTTGTATAAATCTTTTCAAAGAAAGTACAGTATTTCAAATTAATATGCTCCAGGTAAAAGAAAATGTTAATTTGGCAATATAACACTTTCCAATTATCCTATTGTGAATCAAAAACTTTTCATTTAACTTTATTTTCCACCTCAGGTTAATATTTGTCATTCAGTTATTTTGTTTTAAAATTTGTGATCAGATTCAGTATGATAACTTGGATTAGCTAAGTTAGCATTTTCTCTTCCTGAACTTTCAGATATTAAATCTTTGGTCAAAAGAGCTTACGTGCAATATCTTTGCTATTCTTTTTTCTTATCTTGCTTTTGCCTGAAACTTAAATTTGATCCTAGTGCTTTTGGTGCAGTAACTAATACAGCAAAGTAGAACTAGGAGTTATGAAATGAAACTCACAGGGCACAACTCAGAACCATCAGGAAATATTTCTTCATGGAGAGGGTGGTGGATACTCTAGGAATATCTGGTGTAAATATTTATAATTGATTGAAATAACAATCTGATAATTTTATGATACAAATTCATTATTTTTAAGGGAGCAGTTGCTGACACTTTTGTGAGGTAATCAATCAGTTTTATTATAGTAGCATCTGTATACAAGATTTAATACAGTTCAGATATTTCTTTTCTTTCTTTTTTGGCCTCAGTTTGTTACTGTTTCACAGCACAAAGCTTTGTAATGAAAGATAAACAGAACTTATATGTGTTATCTCTAAGCCCAATCTTGCACTTGTTAATTATGCAATTTCCAAATTAATTAGCCCATCTGAAAGGTAATTAAGCCAGTTTTATCTCACTCTTCACAGTTCCAGGTCATTCCTGTAGAAGTCCAGGTTTCTGTCTCAGCACGCCACAGGGAAATCCAGCAAATCCCATATGGTAGATGACAGTTAGAACTCAAAGGTCTCACAGATATCTCCATGAGATATATGTTAACACATGGCTGAAAATTCTATCTTTTTATATTGCTTAGCCTGCACGTTTTGGTTCACTTTGTGTGCATAACAGTTCAATGATGCACATCTTTGTTTAGGGTTACTGGCATTTACCCTTCCAGAAGATGTGGTGAGGACAAAAACAGTAAACACATTCAAAAAAGGCATGGGATAAATACTGTGGATCCACAAAGGATAGAGGTTGGCAAAGTAAAGGGTGCATGGGAATAACCTGCATAGATCAGCTGCTGGGAAGACTGTGTGGACCATTTGTTTTATTTCCGCCATCATTACTATGCAACTATATTAATATAAAATCTTGGAAACAGAGATGACTGGGGTTGCCTGCTGAGATAGCAAATACTCAGAAAAGCTGACTATTAGGGATGTGCAGAGGGACGCCATACGTTGCATTCGGGATTCAGATTTGTTGGGGAGCATATACATTGCATTCGGCCGTATGGCGCCCTGATGCGTTAATACAGCGATTTCTATTTGTGTCCCAGCTAAAATTAACTACAACCCCCCACCCTCCTGACCCCCCCATGACTTACCAAAACTCCCTGGTGGTCCAGCGGGGGGTCCGGGAGCCATCCCCTGCACTCTCACACCCTCGGTGCTAGTTTCATCATGGCGCCGATAGCCTTTGACCTACTATGTCACAGGGGCTACCGGTGCCATTGGTCAGCCCCTGTGACATAGGCGCCATCTTGTGCTCCTACCATGTGACAGGGGTTGACCAATGGCACAGGTAGCCCCTGTGACATAGTATGGGCAAAGGCTATTGGTGCCATTTTGATTACTGGCAGCCGATGGCCCGAGGGCAGGAGATCACTCTAGGACCCCTGTTGGACCCCCAGGGACTTTTGGCCAGCTTGGGGGGGCCTCCTGACCCCCACAAGACTTGCCAAAAGTCCAGTGGGGGTCCATTGCAGACATCGACTATTGTGAGTGTACCATCTTGTATCCAGTATATTCTGTCTACTCACTACTTCTAGTCTTTCTCTACAGCTCAGCGACCCAGAGATTATATTCCAGTATCAGAAGGACTTCAGCCTTGCCAGACACAACGACTCACTACTGCCACCTCTGGTGGTCCAGCTTCCAGTCTAATAAAGAACTATTGTGTTTATCTCATATTGTAGCCTAGTTGGTGGTCCCTCTCAGGATCTCCTCCTGAGGGCGCTGTCATCTACCATTGACCCAGGGATTCACCATTTTCTCCTAGTGGTCATTCCTTTCACTATTGTCACCTTGTGGGAGCCAACCACTACAGACCACTAACTCCACTCATGGAAGTATTATATAGACAGCTACTCCTCTTTCTCTGAGACTTACCAGCAGCTTAAATATATATATATATATATATATATATATACACACACACAAATTGCTACTCCGTAGCGGGGGATATGATAGATTGCTATCTCAGTAGCAAAGTACTATATACCTATTGCCAACTCCTCTCCCTTGGAGAGTTGATCCCTAACAGATTGCTACTCCTTAGCAGATTGGTAACAGCTTGCTACTTCCTTCCTTACAGGAGTTTCTACAACAGTTTGCTAACAGATCTACAGATAGCTAACTCCTCCTCTCTGGAGGAGGTGAGCGTAATAGACTGCTAGCTCCTCCCCTTTAGAGAAGGAGAGTGTAACGGATTGCTAACTACCTAGCAAATGCCAACAGCCGCATGGCTGGCTAGCAGCAATTCGCTGCATGACAGACAGGGGGACCTACCCAGCCGGGGAAGGTGAGTGCAGCGGTTCACAGGAGCAGCCCATGAACTGCCAAACGCAACAGTATTTGGTTTTTAGTAAGGCTTTTAACACGGTTCCGCATAGGAGAGTTATAAATGTATGGTACCTATAGTGACTGAGTGTGTTAGAAACTGAATGAGTGGGAAGTGACAAAGGCTAGTAGTCAATGGAGTTTTCGGTGTACCTCGAGGATCGATCTTTGGATTGATTCATTTCAACATTGTCATGATCATCATATCAGGTGGATTGTTGGGAAAGGTTTGTCTTTTTGTCAATAATACCAAAATCTGTAACAGGGTTGATAGACAGCCAGAAAAGCATGGAAAACATGAGGTGGGATCTAACAAAGCATGAGGAATGGTCTAGGGTCTGGCAGCTAAGATTTCATGTTAAAAATGCAGGGTAATGCATTTAGAATGCAAAAACCCAACGGTATTGAGAAGTGAAATTCTTCCAAGCAGAAAGGAAAAGCAAGATCTGGGGGTGAATATATCTGATGCTCTTAAAGTGGCCAAACAGGTGAATAAAGTGATAGTAAAAGCCAGAAGGATGCTTGGCTACATAGGGAAAGGAATGATCAGCAGAAAAAGGGAGGTGATATTATCCCTGGTGAGACCTCATTTGGAGTTCAGTTCTGGAGACCAAACCTTCAAAAAGATATAAACAGGATGGAGTCAGTCCAGAGGGTGGCTACTAACGTAGCCAATGCTTTTCATTCTAAAGCATATGGGGATAGACTTAAAGTACAAAACATGTGCACTCTAGAGGAAATGCGAGATAGGGAAGATATGATAGAGACATTTAAATATTGCAAATGTTTCCATGCACAGGAGGTGAACCCTTTTCAACGAAAGGAGGCTCTAGAACTAGGGGTCATGGGAATCTTAGAAAATATTTCTTTACAGAGAGGGTGATGGATGCATGGAATGGTTACGAGGAGTGGTGGACCCCTGGCCTGAGATGAAGTTGGTGCCTCCTATAGGAGAGGGGCTCCTATAGGTCCTCATAGTTGGGAGACAGATGCAGGCGGAGGAGACTCAACCAGACCTTCACCTATACCAGCCCTCGTTCCCCGCGGGTTGAGCCCTTGGGTGCTGGGGCTGGCAGGACTTAGGAGCGGGTCTCTGGACGAAGGTGAACTTGGAAGTAGAAGGCAGAAGCGAGGTTGGATGTACCAGATGTTGAGGCCAGCAGCTAGTAGGAGAGACGGTGAGCAGGCAAGTGGTCAAGGGAGGTGGCAGACAACACAGAATCCAGTGACGAGCCGAGTCGAGAACCAGAAGAGTCAAGCTGAGGGGACGAGGAGTTGGAGCAGGATCAGGAACACATGGAGCAGGATGAAGACCACATGAAGCAACCAGCAGCCCGGAGCAGAGCGGGACCTGATGCCAAGGCAAGGAAAGGATGGCAAGGCAGGGTATATATACCTGCCTTGCCTGACGTCATCCCTGCGGGCCGAAGGGACCTCCCTGTAGCTGGCCCTTTAAATAGGAGTGGAGTTGCGTGCGCTAGGGGGCCCAGCCATGTCGGCTTAGGGCACAGGCGTTTTGAAGTAGGCCGCGGCGGCAGAAGCTGGCGACTGGGGCCGGCGCGTGTCACCAGCATCCCAGGGTAAGGAGACCTGGCTGCGTGAGGCTGCAGCCGGGGCACCTAACAGGAACAGCCTCTCACTGCATATGTTATAGACAAAAACAGGATCTGAATTCAAGAAAGCATGGGATAAATACAGGGTATCTCTAAGGAAGTTATTGTGTTAAGTTTGGCGGTCCGCAGGCTGCTCCCATGAACTGCCGCACTCACCTTCCCCTGCTGGGTCTGCCCCATTGCCTCTTACATAGCAAAAGGCCACCAGCCAGCCACACAAAAGGACGCCACTTTCTGACACGGTGAGATGTCGCCAGCAGGACGCCACTGACAGCAATGCGATGAGGCGCCCCTTAGGCACGTGTGCGCACCTCTTCCTGCCATTTCAAGAGACCACAGTGGGAAAGTCCTTGTGGCCCCTAGAAATGACATCATGAGAGCTGCTCCCAGAGCTGCTCTATATAAGGGGGGCTCCCCAGAAGCAACCATCTCAGCAACAGATCCAAGTACCGAGTGAGGTGTGTGTTGCTTTCAGTCCATCTTCAGTCTGTTTCAGTCGCTATCTTCATTCTGTTCATCTCATCCTTGCCTGCCCGACCAGCTCCTGCCTTGCCTGTTTGCCTCAGCCCTATATGTTCCTCTTCTTCTCCCTCAGATGGATACTTGGTTTGACCTCTGCCTGGACTCTGGATAGACTTGACCATTGCCTGCTCTTGACCAATGCCTGATGCTGTGAGCGCAGGCAGGCACTCGAGAGCTTGAGTCCCTGTGCCGCAATCGACTGACACATTGCCATACATCAAAATTGTACCGTCCGCTGGGGTGAATGCGGACCCCAGCAGACAGTGACATTTGGCTTGCAAGTGCCAAAGAAAGAAGAGGATGAAGAAAAGGCTCTGAGGCCTGGGCCTGACCCTGGGCTGAGGCCCTGGCAATGAGACCCGGCCTTCATCGGATACCCGACAAATAAAGTATTCTTTTTTTTGGTTTAATTTTTAGGATCTCAGCTGAGGTTCCAGCATTGGCCTGTGTCTCCACTGAGACCCCAGCTTCGGGCTCAGGTCTGGCTGAGTCCCTGCTTTGAGCCACAATCTATGCCCTAGGCGAGACCCCGGCTTTGGGCCTAGGCTGGGGTGCCAGCATCACTCTTGGGCACAGGCCATGGTCCCTGCTTTGGGTCACGACCTATGCCCTAGGTAAGGTCCCAGCTTCGGACTTAGACATAGGTCCAAATCTTTAGTTTAAAACAAAACAAATTAGCCTTATTTGTTTTGCAAGCTGGCTGAAACAGGAACAGTCTTGACTAGGAACTGGAACCACTTAACTTGAAACAGGAACTCTTGGATTTGGAACAGGAGCACTTGGACGTCCAACCTGCTCCAGGAACTGAGAACCAGCAACCTATGCTGGTCTCTGGAGTAGCCCTCTGGCCATTCAGAAAGCCCTGTCGGACTGCTGCTTAGAAGTGATTTGAGGGTGAGGACAGATGGAGGCAGAAAACTTGAAGATGACTCTGGAAACGTGGACAAGACGCTGGAGACTTAGACATAACATTAAAGACTGGGACATGGCTTGAAGACTGAAGCATGGCTTGAAATTGAAGCATGGCTTGAAACAGGTTCATGGCTTGAAGACAGACTCAAGGCTTGTGACAGGAACATGGCTGGAGAGAGCAAGATGAAAGATCAGGACTTGGAACACGCAGATGGCTGGAACAAGAATTCTGGAGACCAGGGACAGGATTCAGGAACTCAGAACTCAGACTCAAGAACTCAGACCTAGGACTTCGGATTCAGGAACTTGGAACTAAGACTTTGGACTCAGGAGAGTCTCCGAAGACTTGAACCAGCGGCAAAAAACTTGGACAAGATTCTGAAAACTTGGACGCAGGGACCAAGAGACCAGGGAAATGGAGAACCACAAAAAACAGAAGACATTAAAAGACTGGTAACCTTGTGAAGGCCTGGAGCAATAGGGCAGATGGCCTTATAAAGGCCTGAAGCAATGACATCATCAGGAGAGGCTGGGGTTTTTTTTTCCCACTACAGTCCCTTTAAATTACAAGCAGAGGTGCATGCGAGAACCTAGGAGGACAGCATTCTGCGTCAGTGATCACTGGCAGTGTTTCAGGCCGCACAAGAAGCAAGAACAGTATTGGCGGCAACTCACTACCATGGGGAATAGGCAGTGTCGGGGACAGCAGCATTCCGGCCATGTGAGAAGACAAAATCAGCGATTCCAGCCATGGAGAGCAGCAGCATACACGTGGTATCTCAAGGCCATGAAGGAGCAGAGCCGGAGTATGGTTGGCAATGATGAGTGAGGCCACACGCAGGGCCCTCCCACAAGTGGAATCACAACACCTGGACTTTGGACATGCTTGATCACTGTCTGCCTCTGACCCTTGCCTGGACCTCAACACATCTACTAGCCACCTGCCAATGACCTTCACCTGGCCTTGGATCACATCGCCAGTCATCAGCAGATAGCCTTGCCTAAGTTCTGCTGGCCTCAGCACCCAAAGGCTGAATCCAAGGGGAACGTGGGCTGGTATAAGTGAAGGTAATGTCTGGCATTTGCTTTGCTTGGGTCTGTTATTGACCCATCCCCTGCAGGTGGAGCCAATATCACCTCAGCTCAAGGGTCCACAGACATAACAGTTTGCTCAGGCCATGACATGGCAAACTTGACTTTGCTCCAAGCCATCTCTGATATAGTCCACAGGCTGCAGGACCAGCAAGGTGCCTTGGAGCTCCTGGCTGCAGCTATGGACTGCCTCACCATATGTCTGGACGCCCTGACCATTCCTGCAGCACCATCTCCACCTGCACTGTTGCCACTACATCATTCAGCACCCAATTAACCAGTCCCTCAGCTGCCAACTCCACCTTGGTGTGCCTGGAATCTTAACAATGTCGGAGATTCTTGAACAAATGCAGAATGCACTTCCAGTTACAGGCTCCACTATTCCCCGTTAATCAAGCTAAGACCACATATATCCTTTCATTACGTGATGGAACAGCACTGGCCTGGATTTCTCCCCTCTGGGAGTGAGGGGATCCTATTTTGCTCAACCTTCAGCATTTAATGGAGCAGTTTCATCTTTGAAAAGCCAGGTTGTGCAGTGGTGGTGGCCTTTGATCTGCTCCACCTCCATCAAAACTCCCAAACCTTGGCTGAATATGTGGTGAAATTTTGGACAATAACTTTCAAGCTAAACTGGCGAAAGCACAGTTTGGTCACCATTTTCTTGGAAAGCCTCTCTGGGAAATTCATATATGAGCTTGCCGCCCAAGAGCTTCCTACCTCACTAGAGGCTCTCATTGCCCTAACTGGCATAATATATCACCATTTGCAGCAAAGAGCTCGAGAGACCAGTCTGACACAGAGGAGCGACTCTCTGGCACCCTGGTTCCAACATCTGCTCTTGACCCCGGTTGCTACACCCTCAATCTCTCCTTCTCTTCCAGAGGAGCTAATGTAGTTGGGAAGCTGCTGCTTGGCCCCAGAAGAAAGTTTCTGTTGCAGACAATAGGACCTCTGCCTCTACTGCGCAGCCCAAGGACATCTCTTGACCCAGTGTCCACAGAAATCAGGAAACTTAAACATGTAGGGACTTTCGGGGAGATGACCCTAGGCCTTACCATTACGGCTCCCCAAATCCTCCTGCCATTCTCGCTGGAACTGGACTTCATACGTTTCTCCATCCAGGCTTTGTAGACTCCAGCTTCAGGGGAAACTTCATTTTGCAAGACCTGATCAACCAACTCCAAATTCCCATGGTCCAAATGACTTACCCTCTGGTGATCTCCTCTGTTTATGGGATATCGGATTTCTGGCCAGGTCACCCAGACCTCGTTGTCTGTAGCCTTACGCATGCCTGTCTTGCATGTAGAGAAGAAGTTTTCACGTGATCTCCATAGCCATTCATCCTATCATATTGGGTCTGCTGTGGCTCCAACAACATCAACCACTCTTCGATTGGCCCACTTTACAACTTGCCTGCTAGGGCCACAGCTTTACAGATTCCTGCTTGGTATCTGTGGAACATCCTCATCCGGTGACAGTGGATTCCTTACTTCCCCGGCTTCCTCCCCACTATGCGGATTACAAGAATGTCATCTCAAAGAAGAGTGCTGAGATTTTGCCTCCTCATCACAACTATCACTGAGGCATAGAACTTATCCTGGGAGCTAAATCTCCACAGAGGCCAGGTTTACCACTATCTCGCCCAAAGACTCAGGTCATGTTGTCTGTTTCCTCCCTGCTGCATATTGCTACCTCACTGCTTCTGTTGCCATCTGAGGCCTCTTCCTGTGGCTGCCAACCTGACCTGACGGTCCTGGGACTACCGCGCTGCTTCCCCGCTCGGTTGCTGTCTCCGCTCCGTGACATCATCTAAGGGTACCTAGGAGGCCATAAGCGCGGCAAAGGGGCAGGCCCCTTTGTGCAGCCCTGTGGCTATTGAAGGCAATATTAATTGTAACAATGTTAACCAATTTAAAATTTTCAATTCCAGTTTGTTTAAACCACGGAAACTACGGCAAGAGATCTGCAAGCAACATGAAGACAAAATACACTCCAAAATGTTGCGTCCATCGATGATAGATGGCTTCGCCCGTTTGCCTCACCTTATTCACGGCTCCTCCTTCTTACCTAGGAAAGATGGCTACCGCAGCGTCTACAAGCCGACCTCTCCGGCATCCCCGGAACAGCTATGGTGCAGCCTCCCGCCATTGCTCCTCTCAGGTATCTACTAGGGTGCGCGCACGTGCAACTATCGTCTTTGTACCACCCTTGGCACGAACCTCGAGGGTGTTCCCTCATGCTGACATCATGTTATCCGGGTATATTACCTTCACTAGTTTGCTAGCTCATTGACAGGCCGATACAGCAAAGTGTGGCCGCGGTTACCCTGCTTCTAACCCGCTTTCTACTCACAATTTGGCCGCGTTAGCCCAACCCGCGATTCATTATCCCTTTTAACCCATCCTTACCGCTTCTTTAAATCAACGGGTACCCCTTTCCGCCCGCGGCATGTATATGAGATGTAAACGATCAAATTAGCTATTCCCCGCATTCAGTAATGCGCGCCCCGACTATCGCCTTTTTAACCTGCAGTTTAGCCGCGCGTTTAACCTGCTAATTTACCACCTACCCCTACCCCCTGCATTAGAGGCAGGGGTAAGGGTAGTCGGCAAACTTTCCCCCAAAAGAAAACCTAAAAACCTAAAATCCCCTCCTCCCGAAGCGACTGGACATGTAAAATATGTAAAACCTAAAATCCCCTCCTCCCGAAGCGACTGGACATGTAAAATATGTAAAACCTAAAATCCCCTCCTCCCGAAGCGACTGGACATGTAAAATATGTAAAACCTAAAAACCCCTCCTCCCGTAGCGACTGGACATATAAAATATGTAAAACCTAAAATCTCCTCCTCCCGAAGCGACTGGACATGTAAAATATGTAAAACCTAAAATCCCCTCCTCCCGAAGTAACTCGACATGTAAAATATGTGAATAAGTGTAACCAACTTACTTTTTGTTTCTTTTTCAGCCCTTTCAGCCTTCTCTGCCATCCTCCGGAGGGGGCAGCCGGTGGTGAAAGCGGCTTCCAGCGGCCTCCGCCGGCGAAGACGGACGAACGCACGCCTGTAGTGCAAGGGCGCTCAAGCCAGCGAAAGCACATGGACAGGTGTGCGTGATGTACGCCGTGACGTCATGCACGCGCGTTCATGTGCTTTCATTGGCTTGAGCGCCCATCAATTTGGGCGCTCTAGCCAGCGAAGCGCATGACGTCATGACGTACGCTTCGCTGGCTAGAGCGCTCAAGCCAGCAAAGCGCATGACGTCACGGCGTACGCTTCACTGGCTAGAGCGCCCAAATTGACGGGCGATCAAACCAACGAAAGCACATGAACGCGCGTGCGTGACATCACAGTGTACATCACGCACGCCCGTCCATGTGCTTTCACTGGCTTGAGCGCCCGTGCACTACAGGCGTGCGTTCGTCCGTCTTCGCCGGCGTGCGGCAAACGCGGGTGCGCCCGACACTAACGCAGCTCTTCCTACCGCTCCTTAATGTATCGGCCTGTGAGTCAGCAAGGACTCAAATTCGTTCTTTTCTACGTTACTCTGCCGCTTCCGTGCTGCTGCTAGAAGCTCTCTCTCTGCCCTTTGGGGTAACTGCTAACCTGGGTACTCGCTCCTCGAGGGCCTGCTCTCCCTGCCTCGGTGCCTGTACCGTCTTCAACATACCTGGTGGAATCGCATACCAACAGCTAACACCTAGTGAGTACCCTCTCATTCTATCTCATGCACAGTATCTCCTAGCTGAGAAACCTGCTGCAGAACCTCCTATCGTCATTAAGGAGAGAAGGGCTCCCTCTGCCGAGGTCCTTGAGACTGCAACTACCAGACTGCCTCACTACTGCCACCTCTGGTGGCTCTCTTCAAGCTGTTTAATAAAAGAACTAACTGTGTTTTGTGCATTACGAATCTAGCCCAGTGCTGTGGCTCCTCACGGGGCTCCTCGCCGTGGGCGTGGTCATCTCCCACAGCACCCAAGTATCCACCAAAACACACTAACCATAACACAAAAGACGTAAGGAACTCACATAATCGTAATTTAATTAACATTCGTACTAATGACATCGCTTTTTTTTAGTAACTGCCTTCTAATTTCATTCTTTTTTATTAATGTGCAATCCTTAACAAAAAAAACTTTAGTAATTTCTGATCTATTACAGGACTACAAACCGAATTTCTTTGCAATAACTGAAACCTGGCTGAAGAGTACTGATTCCGTCATAACAAATCAAATAGCTGATGAAAACTATGTTACCTTTTCAATACCCAGACCTTTACATAGAGGTGGTGGACTTATGCTTATAGCAAAGAAAAAAATTTGGTCTGAAATTACTACCTTTAAGTACACCACAACATTATGAGATTGCATTATTTGATGCTATTAATTTGCAAGTATGTTTACTATACTGTCCTCCAGGTCTCTTAGAACATAATATCTCACCTATTATAGAATTTTTTGTTTCTTCCTTGAACCCAAATAAACCTTCAATAATTCTTGGCGATTTTAACCTTCATATAGATACTAAGCCACTCTCTACTACCTGTTGCACCCTCATTGAAGCACTCTCAGCACTTGATTATGAATTATTCATTTCTGACCCAATGCATAAAGCAGGACATTCCTTAGATTTAATTTTCACATACTCAAAAAAAGTAATTGCCTCAACAATTAAATATACCCCGGTACCTTGGTCGGATCACTTTTTAATCCATTCAAATATGACCTTCAGGTCAGAAACCTCCTTGGGTCCTATCTGCCCGCTTACCTTTACATATCATCCCCCATTTAAGACTGAGTACCTTCAAAAGGAGCTTAAGGAAAATGTCAACAATATTGATATTTCTAATGGGACAAATGCCATACATTCTTGGTTTAAAATGACATCTGCTATCGCTGATAATTTGAATCCAATAAAAACTAAAATCATAACAGGAACAAAAAAACAAAACCCATGGTATAACAGTCGAATCAAGGAAGCAAAAAAACTTCGTAGGAAAACAGAGAAAGCCTGGAGACAAAATAAATCTGCAGCTACGTTAAGTAATTACCGTTCATTGTTTGCCTACTACAAACAACTTATAAATAGTACAAAAAAGATTACAGTAATAAGATTCAAAAATTCTCTCATAATCAGAAAACTCTCTTTAACATTGTATGAAAACTAACTAAAGATGCGTCTCACAACTCTTCTGTTCTTTCCGAGAATAGGTGTAACGATTAGGGATGTGCAGGCAAAACGTTTTCGTTGCGTACGTGATACGTATTCGTGGGTGGTCAATTCCGTTTCATGCGGAAGTATGGAGAATTCAATAAGTTGTTGATCAGTAAATACGTTACTACTAAATTAACTACAACCCCCCACCCTCCTGACCCCCCCAAGACTTACCAAAACTCCCTGGTGGTCCAGCGGTGGGGTCCGGGAACTCACTCACACCCTCAGTGCTAGTTTCATCATGGCGCCGATAGCCTTTGTCACAGGGGCTACCGGTGCCATTGGTCAGCCCCTGTTACATGGCCATCAGCGCCATCTTGTGCTCCTACCATGTGACAGGGGCTGACCAATGGCACAGGTAGCCCCTGTGACATAGTATGGGCAAAGGCTATCGGCGCCATTTTGAGTCCTGGCGTCGGAAGGCAGGTCGCTCCGGGACCCCCGTTGGACCCACTGGGACTTTTGGCCAGCTTGGGGGGGGCCTCCTGACCCCCACAAGACTTGCCAAAAGTCCAGCGGGGGTCCGGGAGCGACCTCCTTGCACGCTGGCCGTCCGATACCAATACTCAAAATGGCGCCGATCTCCTTTGCCCTCACTATGACGGCGATCGGTGCCATTTTGAGACTCAAAATCACCGTCCGATGCCAATACTCAAAATGGCGCCGATCGCCGTCATAGTGAGGGCAAAGGCGATCGGCGCCATTTTGAGTATTGGGATCGGATGGCCAGCGTGCAAGGAGGTCGCTCCCGTAGAGCTCTGTTGATGGTCTTGAGGTCCAGAATGGGTCGGAAGTTGCCCTCCTTTTTGGGCACCACGAAATAGACTGAGTAATGACCTTGACCCAAGTCGGAGGCGGCCACCGGCCTTATTGCCCCTAAGGCTAGCAGCCGATCGAGGGTCTGTCGGACGGCTCCTTGTTTGTGGGGAGACCCGCATGGGGAGAAGAGGAACCTGTCTCTGGGAGCGCGGACAAAATCCAATGCGTAGCCGTTCTTTAGGATGTCCAGGACCCACTGATCCGATGTGATGCGGACCCACTCCTTGTAAAAAAGAGCGAGACGACCCCCCACCCTCGGGGTCGGCTCGTGGGTCCGCCTGGCATCATTGTGCTGGCTTGGCGGACGAGCGAGGGCCAGCCGGCTCCTTGCCGGTCCTACGCCCACGAAAGGACCGGTTCCAAGACTGAGAGCGAGAGGAAGGATACCGAGGCGCTTGCTGCTGTCTGTTAGCTCACGCCCGACGCTGGTTCCGAGTCCGGTTTCTAGAGAAGCTGAATCACCTGGTTGAGCAGGGCCTGTCCTCCGGGAGTTTATGCACCGCATTTTCGTTGAGAGACTTTATAATTTGGTCCAAGTCCTCCCCGAAGAGGAACTTGCCCTTGAAAGGCAGGGATCCCAGTCGCACCTTGGAAGAAGAATCCGCCGACCAGTTGCGGAGCCACAGAAGGTGACGGGCCGCCACCGCCGCCACCATGGAGCGAGATAAGACCCGGAGAAGGTCATATAGAGCATCCGCTCCATAAGCCAGGACAGACTCTAACCTGTCTGCCTGCTGAGCCTCGGTATCTAGAAGATCCTGCGAGGTGAGCAGTTGTTGAACCCAATACAGTCCCGCTCTCTGTGCTAGAGCAGTACAAATAGCCGCTCGGACTCCGAGCGCGGAGACCTCGAAGATCCTCGAGACAGCCGAATCCACCGCCGGGACCTTAAGCAATTCGAGGAAATCCATAGGGAGAGGATAGAGATTTTCCATAGCCCTGCTGACCTTGAGAGAAGCCTCCGGAGCATCCCACTCCCTGGAAATCAACTGCAAGAAATTTGGATGGGTGGGAAAAGCCTTGGGCAGAGGCCGAAGCCCTGCCAGGAGGGGATCCCCCTTTCTCACCTTAGGATCCGGAACAGACGGCTCCGGGGGAGGATCAATGTCCATCTCTTGAAGAATATATGGGATGAGACCATCCAACTCCTCCGCTTGAAATATGCGGAGGACCCGTGGGTCGTCGCCCTCCATCTGGGCCGACACACTGGGATCCTCCCCGGTCGAATCCTGGGAGGGGTCTGCCTCCGGACTTATGTGGACACCCCGCGATGGTCCCGCGGGCGCCCTGGAGGGTATCTGAGCCGTCCCTAACGTCTGTCCCAGCCCCAGCACCGAAGGTCCCCCCAAAGAGACGTCCAGTCGTGGCTATTTAGCTGGCATAGGACCCAAGGGAGGATCCAGGGGCTGACTGCTTTGTAGGAAGGCCCGGTGCATCAGCACCACAAACTCTGGCGAAAAACCTGGCAGTCCCGGGGAAAAACCTCCCGGGACGTTTCCAGCCGGTTGCCTGCCCTCCTGCTCCGTCCGGGGGGCCAAAACAGGAGGAAGCGCCACATGCGATTCCCCTGCCTCATTTTCTGAACCGCTGGCCTCCTCGTCAGAAAACAAAATGGCCGCCGTTCCCGCGCTCAGCGGGAACGGGGCCTGACGCCGCCGAAACGCGCTCTCCTCGCTGTGGTCTCCTGTGCCGTCCCCCGACTGCGTCTTGTCTTCCTCCGCTGGAAGACAGGACGAACAGAACCCCTCCGACGAGAGCCGGCTTGACTGCCGGCCACACGAGGAACAGGCCGCCGCGTGCGGCATGACCCGCAGTTAGGGGAGGCAGGAACGAGCACCGCGGCAGCGAACTAACCAACCCCCCTCTCTGGCGATTTGCGCCGCACACCTCGCCTCCCTGCGATCCGAAACTACCGCCGGGGAATGAGCCTCCTGGCAGTCAGCGGCCCCGGGGAATGAGCTTCGCGGGGCCGCAGATCGCCGATGCAAAACGGGAGTGGGGGGGGGGGGGGGGGGGTGGGAGCCGAATCAGTGCCACTGAAGGTCACCCCTTACGAGAAAATGCAGCCCTCCAGTGCCAGTCGCAACGGCAAGAGGGGAAAAAGGTCCTGAAAATTTAAGTGAGGAGAAAAATAACACTTACCCCCAAAACGGACCCCCAAGAGGAAGAGAATACAGGAGGAGAGAGAAGCCTGATCGCAAGTCCCTCTCCTTATAGACCAGCCACCCAAAGTAGCTGAAACCAACCTCCTAGCATTGCCAAAGACAGATACTCTGCTTTCTTTTTTTTTTTTCTTGATCCCTCAGAAACAGGAAAGGCCTAAAAACCTGATAACCTGTGCTGGGGACTAACCAGTCCCCTGCTCACATCTGCTGGAGTCAGAAGATACAGAGGATTGTAGCACTGGGAGTGAGGTCATATAGGACCTCCCCTCGAGCTTTTGTTCTGACTCCATCTGCTGGACGGGGGACATAACTCACCGTCTGGACTGATCCTGGTACGGACAGGGAACAAGCAGCTAAACATTCCTCAAAAAGATCAGGTCCAAGGTATGACCATGCTTGTGAGTTGGCTGGTTGATGATTTGAATCCAGTCCAAGACAGACATATTACATTAAACCATATCACAAGGATTAGATAATGGCAAGACATTGGCTTGCAAGTTAAAATCTCCTAAAACAATAAAGATCTTATAATCAGCAAGGGTCTGATCCAGGCAGAGCGCGAGACCCTCGGAATGGTGCAAGACAGCAAGGTGAGGCTGGAGGAAGACTTGGTCAGTGTGTTGAAGCTGGAGCAAGGCTTGGACAAGCTGTTAATGCTGGCACAAGACTGAGACAGTCTGGTAAGGCTGGAGCAAGGCTTAGACAGGAACAGAGTGCAGGTAAAGCTGGACTGAGAGTGCAGGTAATGCTGGAACCAAGGCTGTGACGGAACAGCATGCAGGTAAGGCTGAAACCAATCCTGGGACTGGAACAGTGTCCAGGTAAGACAGGAACTGAGGCTTAGGAACAGTGTGTAAGGTAAGGCTTAGACAGGAACAACATGCAGGTAAGACTGGAACTGACGCTTGGACAGGAACAGCATGAGGTAAGCTGAGACTGAGACTTAAACATGAACAGCATGCTGGTAAGACTGGACATAACAGGACAAGACAAAGACAAGACTGGACAAAGAACACACAGGTCTGAAGACAGCAATATAGGAAATTCCTGAGGGGCAAGACAAGGAGAAGCCTAGAAAGGACACAGATGAAGTCTAGGCCGATACAGGCCAGAAGGCAGGACAAGAGGCAAGGCAAGGGTGAGAAGGCCTGGGGTCCATGAAACAAGCAAAGGCAAGGAAAAGGCCAGAAGGCCTTGAGACCACAAGGCAAGGTGAAGCAAGATTGAGGTTAAAAGGCCCAGAGGCCATCAGGGGAGACAAGGATATGCCTGGAGATTCCACAGGGCAAGAGTAACTAGGGCAAAGAGTCAAGGGTAACTGTATGCAGACGCATTGAACCAAAGGACAGGCAGGTTTATTTAGGGCTGGAGTATGGGTGTAATGCAGGCAGAGAGGAGAAGCTGATGGGGACATGGGATAGAGCTTCGAGGTAACCTCTGTTGGTGGCAAGGTGTCACTGTCAGGTTACAATGAGGCCGCATAGCAGCTGGAATCGTAACATATACTTATTAAAAAATCATTTAACATACCAAGATAAAGATTTATAAAATCCAGAAGACTGTGAACCAAGCAAAAATCCTAATCTGATGCAGCTATTGTTAATGTCTAAAATGTGGCACCCTTTCTATATGTATCAGAAATATTTAAATAAGATTTTACAGTAATTATAACTCCCCCACCACTTTGATCAAGCCTGGGCTGAGAAAACACAATATACTAAGAGATAAACAATTGATTAAAGAATCATCTGAATCTAAGAGTCAAGTCTCTGTAATACAGGAAAGATCTGGAGAGGTATCTTTCAAAAACTCAATAATAATTGGTAGCTTCTTCCCTACAGCTTGCCCATTAATCAAATAAAAAGATAGCTTCACCATCAAAGTAGTGGAATAAAACAATGTCAAGGGAAATCTTGGGACTTAAAAAGTTTGGGAAGAGGTGAAATAGTGAGGTATATTCTTTAGAGTTTGTGTGGTATCTGAGATAGTAAGCAAGCCAGAAGGATTTAATTCTAGTGTCTGCCTTTAAACCCCTAGTTTATCCTTTGACTTATAGGCAAGAGACACTTTCTTATTAAAAGTCAATAAAGCTCTTATCTAAATCATACTATTGCACCAGCCCTTATTGAGAGTTTAATCATCCCCTTGTAGGTCACTATCAGATTAATAGTGAATAAACCATTTTTAATCCCATTGAAACCTAAATTTAACTAGGAACAGCTCCAAGCTCTCAGAGAATGAGTCTGATCTCTAGAGGCTAGAGTGGCAGACCTGGAAGAGCTGAGGCAGATACAGACGTATGTAGATAAGACCTTCAGGGACATAGTAGCCAATAGGGATGTGCATCGTTTTTATGACTAATTAAAATATTGTACGATATTTCTTAATTTGTCATATATCGGTAAAAATCGATAAACAATCACATTTTCCCCGAATTTTCGTGAAAAATAGTTTTTCGGCTTAGTGCGTGCTAATAAAAAACTGTTAATTTTTGTTACTTTTTGATAGTTTTTGTTAGTGCGGAATAACGAGCGTTAGCGCGCACTAAGCCGAAAAATGATTTTTTACTAAAAAAAAAAAAAGCCGATCCGCGGGAAAACAAGATTTTCCCGCGGACATACAAACCCGAAAGCACAAACGATCGGGCACCCGATGCACATCTCTAGTAGCCAAGTCCCAACTCCAGTCTGGCAACCCTGGTACTGCATTGGAGGAGAAAGGTCTCCTGGTTAGAGAGCATCGTCCTGGTGCAGCAGGAAGTGATCCTGTAGCAAAGACCTGCTCTCCATGTGATGCACTGTCCTCTCGCACTAAGGACAAGTCTCCTACAGCTACTGCCCAGGAGGGAAAGATTAGGTCAGCCATCATAGTTGATGATTTGATTATTACAAATGTAGATAGCTGGGTGTATGGTGGACGTGAAGACGTCTGGTAACTTGCCTGCCTGGTGTGAAGGTGGCAGACCTCACACATCACCTAGATAGGATTTTAGACATTGGGAGGAGCCAGCTGTTGTAGTACATGTCGGCACCAACGACATAGTAAAATGTGGGAGGTGGTTCTAAAAGACAATTTAGGATTTTAGATGGAAAGCTAAAATCCAGAACCTCCAGGGTAGCATTCTCTGAAATGCTCCCTGTTCATGTGCAGGTCCCCAGAGGAAGGCAGAGCTCTAGAGTCTCAATATGTGAAATAGACAATGATGAGGGAAGAGGGATTCCGTTTTGTAAGGAGCTGGGCAACATTTTGGGGAAGGGGGAAATCTTTTCTGAAAGGATGGGTTCCATCTTAACCAGAGTGGAACCAAGCTGCTAGCGCTAACTTTTAAAAAGGAGATAGAGCAGCTTTTAAACTAGAACAAGGGGTAAAGCCAACATTCACTCAGCAGTGTATGGTTCAGAAGAATGTATCTTTGAAGGATACCAATTAAACAGGAGAATTAGGACATCCCAACAGAGAGGTTACAATAAAAGCAAACATAGTCCCACATGCCTAAAAGTACAGAATCACCTGATCTAAAGGATTCCAAATTATCCATGAAAAGCAGGTTGTTAATACAAACAAAAAACATTCTTTGAAATGTCTGTATGCCAATGCCAGAAGTCTAAGAAGTAAGGTGGGAGAGTTATAGAGTATAGCAATGAATGATGAGATAGACATAATTGGCATATCAGAGATCTAATGAAAGGAGGAAAGCCAAAGGGATAGTGCTATCCCAGGGTACAAATTATATTGCAATGATAGGGAGGATCAACTTGGTGGGGGGGGGGGGGGTGTGCTTTATGTATGGGAGGGCATAAGTCCAACCGGATAAAGGTCATACAAGAGAATAAATGCAGAGTAGAACCTTTATGGGTAGAAATACCATGTATGTTGAGTAAAAGTATAGTGATAGGAGTATTCTACCATCTCCCTGCCAAAATGATGAGACGGACAATGAAATTGTAAGATAAATCAGGGAAGCTAACCAATTTGGCAGCTCAGGAATAATGGGAGATTTCAATCCTAATATTGACTGGGTAAATGTAACATCAGGACATGCTAGAGATATAAAGTTTCTGGATGGAATAAATGTGTGCTTCATGGAGCAATTGGTTCAGTAATCGATGAGAGAGGGAGCTATTTTAGATCTAATTCTCAGTAGAACACAGGATTTAGTGAGAGAGGTAACAGTGGGTGGGGCCACTTCGCAATAGTGATAACATGATCAAAATTTTAAGCAATGACCAGAAGGAGGACAATATATAAATATACAGCTTTAACACTATTCTTTCAAAAGGGAAACTTTGATAACATGAGAAAAATAATTAGAAAAATACTGAAAGGTGCAGCTGCAAAGGTTAAAAATGTAAAACAGTTGTGGACATTTTTTTAAAAAATACCATCTTAGAAGCACAGACCAGATGTATTCCACGCATTAAAAAAAGTAGAAGGAAACCCAAATGATTACCAGCATGGTTAAAAAGTGAAGTGAAAGAAGCTATTTTAGCCAAAAAAAGTTCCTCAAAAATTGGAAGAAGGATTCATGTGAAGAAAATAGGAAAATGCATAAGCATCGTCAAGTTAAATATAAAGCATGGATAAAACAGGCTAATAGAGAATTCAAAATGAAGTTGGCCGAAGAAGCAAAAAATTAATAATAAAATATTTAAAAAATATATCCGAAGAAGAAATCCTGCAAGGAAGTCAGTAGGACCATTAGGTGATGGAGGGGTTAAAGGGGTTCTTATGGAAGAAAAGACCATTGTAGAGAGACTAAACAAATTCTTTGCTTCAGTGTTTACTAATGAGGATGTTGGGGAGATACCGGTTCCGGAAACAGTTTCCAAGGGTGATAATTCATATGAACTGAACCAAATCATAGTGAATCTGGAAGATGTAGCAGGCCAAATAGACAACCTAAAGAATAGTAAATCCCCTGGACCAAATAGTATACATCCCATAGTTCTGAAAGAAAAAAAAATGAAATTTCAGATCTATTAGTAAAAATTTATAACCTATCATTAAAATCGTCCATTGTACCTGAAGACTTGAAGATGGCCAATGTAACCCCGATATTTAAAAAGGGCTCGTGGGGTGATCTGGAAAACTATAGACTAGTGAGTCTGATTTCATTGACAGAACAAATAGTAGAAACTTTTCTAAAGAACAAAATCAGGGAACATATAGAATGATATGGTTTAATGTAACACAGCCAGCATGGATTTACTCAAGGGAAGTCTTGCTTTACATATCTGCTACATTTTTTGAAGGGGTTAATAGACATGTGGATAAAGGAGAACCAATAGATGTTGTTTATTTGGATTTTCAGATGGCGTTTGACAAAGTCCCTCATGAGATGCTTCTAAGAAAACTAAAAAGTCATGGGATAGCAAGTAATGTCCTTTCATGGATTGCAAATTGGGTAAAATACAGGAAACAGAGAGTAGGATTAAATGGTCAATTTTCTCAGTAGAAAAAGGTAATGGAGTGCTTCAGGTATCTGTATTTGAACCAGTGCTTTTCAATATATTTACAAATGATCTGGAAAGAATATGACAAGTGAGGTGATCAAATTTGCAGATGACAAAAAATTATTCAGAATACTTAAATCACATGCGGATTGTGATAAATTGCAGGAGGACCTGGAAGATTATGTATCCAAAGGACAGCTGAAATTTAATGTGGACAAGTGCTAGGTGATACTTATAGGGAAAAATAACCCATGGTGTAGCTACACGATGTTAGGGACTTCATATTAGGAGTTGCCACCAGGAAAAAGATCTAGGCATCATAGTGGATAATACATTGAAATTGTTGGCTCAGTGTACTGCAGCGGCCAAAAATGCAGAGTGTTAGGAATTATTAGGAAGGGAATGATGAATAAAACGGGAATGTCATAATGCCTCTGTATTGCTCCATAGTAAGACCATACCTTGAATGCTGTGTGGAATTCTGGTTGCCACATCTCAAAAAAGATATAGTTGCACTAGAGAAGGTACAGAGAAGGGCGACCAAAATGATAAAGGGGATGGAATGACTCTCTTATGAGGAAAGGCTAAAGAGGTTAGAGCAGCTGAGCTTGGGGAAGAGAAGGCTGAGGGGGGATATGATAGAAGTCTGTAAAATCATGAAAGGACTAGAATGGGTAAATGTGAATTGGTTATTTATTCTTCCAGGTAATAGAAGGACTAGGGGTCCCCCTATGAAGTTAGAAAGTAACACATTTAAAACTAATTGGAGAAAACATTTTTTTTCACTCAACACACAAATAAACTCTGGAATTCATTGCTGCAGGATGTGGTTAGGAAAGTGAATGTAGCTGGGTTTAAAAAGGTTCAGATATTATGGTTTGTGGGTATGTGGGCTCTTGGCCTGAGATGAGAGTTGTTACCACCTGTGGGGAGGGGCCCCACAGGTCCGCACCATCGGGAGGCAAGGTCAGACACAGCAGGGAGCTCTGGGTGGAGCGATGGAGAGGTCCCGAGGAGCTAGGAGAGTACCTTAGTAGAGAGGCAGGCTGGAGGAAATACCTGGGCAGGGACCCTGAAGGGAAAGGCGCCAGACAGGCCACAGAGTGGGAGGCGCGAAACTGGCCGGGCAGGAGGTTCTCCGGAGAGGCAACCCTGAGGGGAGTGTTATTATTTGTAAGGGTTTTGGGTGGATCCCTGGACCTGTGGCAGATGACCACACCCACGGGGGGAAGTCCCGTGAGGGGCCACAGGTTAGGCTCAGCGTAGGAGACACACACCCACTAGTTCTTTTATTATACAGGATTGGTGAACCACCAGAGGTGGCAGTAGTGAGCTGAAAGTAGCCCAGTTGGGCTTGTAGTCCCTCAGGCTCTGGAACAGCGATCCCACAATGGCTGTGCTGTAAAAGAGAGAACTGAGATTGTGAGTAGTAGCAGGATATGCAGAGTTCAGGAATAGAGCCTCGTTGGTAATGTACTCATGCAGCGGTCTCTCAGTGAGGGTTACAGGAGTTGGAGTAAAGGCAAGCCCTCGAGGAGCGAGTACCTGGTTCCAGGGAATAGCTCTGAGAGACAGAGATGGTAATTCACAGATGATGTAGGCAGCGGTGTCTTCCTGGCAGAAGTTGAGTCCAAGTAGCAAGTCCAGGTACATGGGCCCTCGAGGAGCAAGTACCGGTTCCAGACTGCGACCTGAAAGATAAGAAAGAGAGGCCCCCGAGGAACGGGTACCCCAAATAGAGTAGGTCTGAAGGAGGCAGAGTTGCAAGGTACGGAGAGCAAATCCCATCCGTCGGAAACCTGGAACGGAAACCTGGTAATCTTTGCTAACTCGATTAGCTAGCAATCGCATAGGCCTTAAGTATCCTGGATACATAATGTCATCAAAGGGGGACGCCTCTGAGGATCGCGCCACTGAAGGTACTTGAAGCAGGGCCGTGCGGTGAGACGCTCTAAGGCAGCTGAACAGCATGGAGGGAGGCAGCGCCCAAGCTGGTCTGGGGACGCCGGAGAGGATGACAGGCAGACGCCGCGGCAGCCAAACGTCCATCATCTGCAGGAGGAGTTGCCAGAGAGGTAAGGAGGGCGGAGTGGAGACATGGGGCAGCGACAGTCGTAACAGGGAGGAGCCGCGCAGCGTAGAGGATGGTGATGTAATGCCGTAGACCAACCCCCAGGACAGGGAAACCCGAGCCGAGCCTCTACCAGTGACGTATGCACAGCCCCGAAGAGTGGAGAAGTGTTGGCAGTCTCAATATAGTACGTAGACGCGACCCCGAGGAATGGGGAAGCGTAGATAGTCACAGAGAAGCCAGAGAACGCTACCCCGATGAGCAGGGAAGCCCTGGCAGTCACTTGAGGAACACATAGGCGTGGCCCCGAGGAGCAGGAAGTGCAGACAGTCTTGTTCAGGATGCAGGCACAACCCCGAGGAGCGGTGAGGCCCAGTTGTAGAACTCACGGATAGCAGAGGTGTTCCAGAGGTGATCCCGAGGAGTGGGAGGCCCTGCAGGGTAGGACCCAGGAGGCACAGAGCCAGCCTGAGGAGCAGGGTAGGCTAGGAGAGCGAGTCCTTGATGTGCACACTGGCCCTCGAGGAACGGGTACCAGACAGGGTCCAAGTCCACAAGCCTGATAGCGTAGTCACAAGAACATGAAGGCAGTAGTCAAAAACAAACAGACTTGTTGCCAAGTTGGCTAGCTGAGGGCGAAGGTGGAGCTTAAATACACAGGTCCGATGACATCAAACACGGACTTCCCAGAGGTTCCCACCGAAGACGCTTCAAAGGAGGGCCCGGTGGTGCGCGCGCACCTAGGAAAACCCAAAGTCGACGTAGGTGGCGGCAGTGGCGTCCAGGCCGCTATGAGAAGTCTCGGGGAACATGGCGGTGGAGGTTGGCCCGAGCCGCGAGCAGACCGGGGAGGGCAGGAGAGCTGTGCAGGAAGTAAGTACACGCGGTCACCGCTGTCTACGACCGACGGGCATAACATCAGATAAGCTCCTGGAGGAGAAGTCCATAAACTGCTATTAATCAAGTTGACTTAGGGAATACCTACTGCTATTACTGGCATTATTAGCATGGGATCTATTTAATGTTTGGGTACTTGCCAGGTGATTGTAACTTGGATTGGCCACTGTTGAAAATAGGATGCTGTACCCTCGCTCTGACCCATTAATGGCAACTTCTTATGATCATACCAAGATTCTCTTACAAGGAAAGAAGTGACAAGGAGAATAAAAGGATACAGCTCCATAATGTGCATTCCAAAATCTACAGGAATCAGTGAGATCATTGTCAAGAGAAAACTAAATACCTATAAAATTACATATGCCAAAGCAAAATATAAATAACATCTCCCGCTCCCAAATTCCCAAGTGCATAAAGGAGCACGTTTCTTTGTCATTTTCTTTCGGCATGCGCCACTTTAACGCCTACCCGTTGCTTTAAAAATGACATGGGTGATGTCACTGAGGGGTGGAGTTGACCTCAGAAATCAGTGTAACACAAGTCTCTTGGCCTCTGAGATACAAGCTGGTAGTCATTGGAGAGAAATGAGGCACAGATGACAAGTACAGATAAGCAGACACAGATGGTCCCAGTGCTTAGAGTTGACAGTAGTTTTTACCTTAAGCTCCTAACTGGCACTTTAAAAATGGCATGGGTAGCATCACTGAGGAGCAGGGCTGACCTCAGGAGCTGGTGGAACACAAACTTCTAGGACTTAGACAAATTGAGATGCAAGCTGGTAATCAATGGATACAAATCAGGCACAGATGACAAGTGCAAGTAAGTAAACACAGATGATCTGTAATTTCATTTTTCAGTTCTTTCAGTACTCTGTGGTGTATACCATCTGGTCCAGATGATTTGCTACACTATGATTATTTATTTATTTTATTTAAAAATAGTTTGTATACCGCTTTTATAAAAATAATATTTGATCACAACTAAACAAACAATTTAAAAACAATAAAAGTAAAATAAATACAATCTAAAAATAACCATCAACAAAATAATAACAATTATCAACTCAAAAGACATTAACATAAGTGCCTTAATAAACCGCAATCAACAAGTTAGGTAAACCAAAGGAAGGGAGGGGAGGGGAGAAGGAGGGACAAAGGAAAATACTAGCAGTATAAGGTAACAGTATGGATCAGTGAGGAAGCGAGCTTATTGTCTTGTTAGATGTTGAAAAGCTTGCTGAAATAGATGGGTTTTTAATGCTTTCTTAAAATCTTTGGTATGTGTTATGAGACTGAGTGAATCTGGTAAGGAATTCCAAAGGAAAGGAGCTGCCACTGAAAATGCTCTTTTACGAGTAAACTCAAGTCTAGCAATTTTTACTGATGGCAGATCTAACACATTTTTTGATGAGGATCTTAAATGTCTTGCTGTTTTGTATATTCTTAAAGTTGTACAAAGCCATGTAGAAGCTGGAATGTGAATAAGAGAATGAATAATGGATAAGATTTTGTAGAGTACTCTAAATTTTACTGGAAGCCAATGAAGGGAATCTAGGATAGGTATGATATGATTTCTGCGAGAAGAACCAGTAAGAACACGAGCAGCTGCGTTTTGGACTAATTGTAATGATTGAATTGTAGTATCCGATAATCCTAGGTAAAGTGTGTTGCAATAGTCCAACCCTGAAAATATCAGGGCTTGCAAAACAGTACGGAAGTCTCGAGTAAACAATAATGGACGTAGTCTTTTTAAAAGATGAAGTTTAAAGAAAGATTTTTTTGTAAGAGCAGATATATGGTTTTTCATCGATAAATCGGAATTTATTTTTATTCTTAGACTAGAAGCCTGGTTTCAAATTGGAATAGAAAATCCGTTGAAAGCAAAATGAGATGGACGACCTATAGTAGATTCGGAAATAGAAGTAATATAGACCAGTTCCATTTTAGCTGGATTTAGTTTTAGCCTATTGTGCGAGAGCCAAGTACTAATAGTATTCAGATATAATGTAACCATCGAGAGGGTGTCAATTTGCCATATATCATCTTTCAGGTTCACTGAGATTTGTTTCACTTCCTCTGAATTGTCACCTTTAAATATAATTTCTGGTCCATATTCATTAAACTGCCAATTACTTGCAGATCTTGGACTCACACACTATGTATATGCGGACGATGTCCAGATACTTCTTCCCATCACCGATTCTGTTACAAATGCCCTTAAACTATGGGATAAATGCCTATCCTCAATAAACAGCCTTCTCACCAACTTTAATCTCACCCTTAATTCCTCAAAAACTGAACTACTCTACATTGCTCCTGCCCGCCACCCTCCCACTTCGCTGCTCCCGACTCACCCCTTCTCACAACATGTCAGAGACCTTGGGGTCACCTTAGATGACCACCTCAATCTCCAAAAACACATTACCAACATTACAAGAGACTGCTTTTACAAATTACACATCCTGAAAAAATTAAGACCCCTTTTACACCATAACGACTTCTGAACTGTCCTCCAAACTACTCTATTTTCAAAAATTGATTACTGCAATACTTTACTTCTAGGATTGCCTGCGTCCACCACCAGACCACTGCAGATGCTGCAAAATGCAGCAGCTAGAATTCTTACCAACTCCTGGAGATCTGACCATATCACTCCAATCCTCAGGGACCTCCACTGGCTCCCTATCTCAGCTAGAATCCTTCATAAAAGCCTAACCATCATCCACAAAACCCTACACAATAATCAGATTCACTGGCTTAATGACTCCCTCCAGTTTCATATCCCCAACAGGCCTACCAGATCTGCCTACCTAGGGACTCTAACTGCCCCACTCACACAAATCTGCCCAGCTCACTTCCACCCGAGAACGGGCTTTCTCCATCGCAGATCCTACACTATGAAACTCGATGCCGCCAGACCTACGCCTGGAACACTGTCCAAACACCTTTAAAAAAAAGTTAAAAACCTGGTTATTCAAACAAGCATACTCTTAATCCCTTCCTTGTCTCTTCCGACCTCCCAGTCTCCATTACTCCGGTCTCCATTTCTCCATTACTCCAGTCTCCATTACTCCAGGTTCCATTACTCCAGGTTCCATAACTACAACTATTTAACCCTGTCACTACCTAACTTACCTATAGCCATCTCTGGTAAACCCCAACTATTATTCATTGTCACTACAATTTGCTGCAACAGCTAATGCTTTTGACTGTCATACAGTTTTGTAAATATATTATGTAATATAGTTGCTATCACAACAAAGTTTTAAGTTTTGCTGTATTCTTCCTGCTAACACTTTGACTTGGCCCCTTAGACCGTTCTGCTCTCTCACCCAGTTCCTTATGATTCCCTGTTAATTGTAACTTTTTATTCTTCCTTTCTCTCTACTAGTTTTTTTGACTTCCCAGGTGTATGTAAACCGATGTGATATTCATTTGAATGTCGGTATATAAAAGTTATAAATAAATAAATAAATAGACAGGTTATCTTACTAAATTTACCCAAATAACTTATGATGGATATTCAGTGGTACATTTCTCCCACTGAGTATATGCTGCTAAAGAAATCTGTGTAAGTTAAATGCATAACTTTAATCTTAACTGGCTATATGTTGAATATATCTGCATAAAACTTTAAAAAACCAAAAATATACACACATACACTTTCTCTCTCTGGGGCAGCAGGCCTGATTCTCCAGTTTCCTCACCTCCCAAATAATGTTTAAAAAGTCATAGTCTAGAACCTGATGCCTACCCCGTCATACACAATATTTAAAGAAAATAGATTGCCTCCATGCCCCTTTCTATTCACCATTCCACCCTCCCCATGCACTTCCAATCCCTAGCCTAGCCTTGTGATCTCCCAAGACCACCCAAATACTAAAGGATGCATAGGGAGTGCTGAGAAGTTCAACTGCTCTCCTAGAGTTGCTCTGCTAGCAGTACACATTACTAATGTTGCTGCCTGAGCAACATACAATGCTGTCGGAAGAGCAGTTAGACTCTACTGCACTCCTGGAACATCCTTTAAGGTTTGGGAGGGTCTGGCTGGGTCATGATGTTGGGGATAGGGATTGGCAGTATGTGGGGAAGGTGGGGTGATGGGTAGGAGGATGCCTGGATACAGCCTATTTTCTTTAAATATCATGGAGAGGAGTGGGATATCGAACCATTATGGACCTACACTTTTTGTATAAATTTTATTTTTGGGTGTTGGGAAGAGAGGGATGGGATCCAGTGCTAGGCTCTGATTTTTGGTTTTAAGTTTTTTAGGTGTAGGGACTGGAGGATTGAGCCAACTAGCCTGGAGGTTTTTTGGGGGTATATTTTGTTGCATTTATCCAGCAATATTCTGACTATGTCTTTATACCTGCTCTGAGTATGATCAGACTTAAATGGTTAAATTTTGTTGGTCTATGCTGATACACAGTGCCACCCATCTAAGTTGAAGGCCTACTCCTAGAACACCCCCAATCCACCTCCTTTTTTAAAATCCATGCAAGGTTTAGCCAGGTAATGGGGAACATATTTAAAATTTCAGGTTTGTCTAGCTAAGTCCCTAACTCACAGGATCTTTATTTAAAATGCGATGGGCTGTGATCACGATAATGGGTGCATCACGGCAGTAAAATTTAAATTAGGGGTGGAGTTAGAGAGGAGATTGGGTGGAGTTAAGGCTAATAAGGTAGCAGTGGCGCAGGAAATAGCACCACCTTTTGCCGTGGTGCTTGGGGGCGATAGTGTGCGGTGCAGCTGCACCTGCGGTGGGCGAAACTGGACTGCCATGCTGCGGCCAACTTCACACATTTGTCCTTCCCGCCCCTTTTTTCACCGCAGCACACATACGGATAAGTCCTTTTATTATTTATTTATTTGAAAGATTTGTAGCCCCAGTTTTGAATATTGACCTCAGGGTTTAGTGGAGCTGTATATATTTTTATTTTGACTACTTGAGAATTGTTGTGAAGTGGATTGATCCTTATTTTGAGCCCATTATTGTCATAAAATAGTAAAAAATATATACTGTATATAATGCTGGAATTGGTTTTCCTTATTATATTTTGTCTTTGTTTTGATTTTCCCATTTAAGATCTATGTACTGAAAGTATTATAAGGAAGATGCATGCTTGTTTCTTTTTTCTTTCACATTTTTGTTAAGGATGTGTTACACATGATCTTTCGGTTTGGTTGTGTAGTCAAGATGTTCTTAGTGTAAATTTTGAAAACCAATAAAATGGAAAAAAAAATCTAAAATAAACAATAAAATGCAAACATTAAATATAAGGATGTGGAATCATTTTAACAGCAGCACTTACTGTATTGTGAGTTGCATAGCCTCCAAACACAAATGCTATGTTTCCTGCTACTGCCAATGCATGCCCATGTCTAAAATAAAATTAAGAATAGAGGAAATCACTGTACAATCACTTTCTTTTAGTGTTTTTTGTACAGAACAGATTGTTCTTCTTGTATGCTCACATCGTTCTTTGTCATCTCTTTGCACATGCAATCATTTGGGGTCTCAATTAACCCCAGGAAGTTTGGGCTGACACTATTTGAATATTTATTTTATTTAGCTTCCTAATGTCATGTCTTCTTGAATATCTACTGTCATATAAGGGGGGATGTGCAACCACTGTTCATTCAGTTTTGAAAGACTCAAACTTATTCAGAAGAGCCTTGAAAAAATATATTTATAGTGCTCAGGAGGCGATGTCCAATTTCAGTATCAGGCTCTGCTCTGCATTTGGTCCCAATCCACAAAGATCTACTCACCTAGCTAAATAAGGGGATCATTTATCAAAGTGCTATATGGCGTTTTCGCATGTGAAAAGCATCTTTAATGCATGCAAAAACGCCATAACGCATGGTGCGATGCAAATTAGGAAAAAGGGAGAAGTTTGGGGAGGGATTTCTGGCCAAATGGGCCGGCTTCACAACTTGCAAAGCCATATCGCACAGCTCTAACTACACCTTTTTCATTTGCGTTAAGCTGTGCGATATGGCTTTATTGCACTTTGCGATGTTTTTGCAAATAGTAGGGATGTGAATTGGGCTTCGGACGATTGAAAATATCGTCGATATTTTCAAAATCGTCAGAAATCGGGGGCTCCTCCGAAACGATAGGAAAACCCCATGATATTGATCGTGGGGGTTCTCTTATCGTTTTGGGGGAGGGCAGGAAAAAAGGCACACAAAAAACCCCCTAAACCCACCCCGACCCTTTAAAACTAATCCCTTTGCTTCCCCCACCCTCCCGACCCCCCCAAAAACATTTTACAGGTACCTGGTGGTCCAGTGGGGGTCCCAGGAGTCAATCTCCCGCTCCCGGGCCGTCGACTGCCACTAATCAAAATGGCGCCGATGGCCTTTGCCCTTACCATGTGACAGGGTATTCGTGCCATTGGCCGGCCCCTGTCACATGGCGGGAGCACTGGATGGCTGGCGCCATCTTTAAAAATGGCGCGGGGGTCGGGAGGGTGGGGGAAGCAAAGGGATTAGTTTTAAAGGGTCGGGGTGGGTTTTTTGTTTACCGGCTCGGGCGCAGGCGATAAAACCGCGATCGGGCCCGATGAAAAAAAACCCCACATGTGAATCGGAATCCGAACCGATTCACATCTCTAGCAAATAGTGTTTTCAGTATTTTGTGCTGGTAGGGGAGAGAGAACCTAGTCTAGCACCACGGGGGGGGGGGGGGGGGGGGGGGGAGAGAGAGAGGGAGGGAGAGAGAGAGAGAGAGAGAGACACTAGCCATAATGCCCTCATGCTACATAGGTATTTATCTCTCTATGGGAGGCCCACCTAGTAACTTGAGGTGAGGTTTAGGCATCAATGTAGGGGTTAGGGGCCACTTTGACATTCAGAGTGCGATGTACGAATAGAACAGTGTACTCTTGTGAAGATTTGATGACCTTTGAAGTGAGGAAACTCACCCAAAGTTGAGATTTGTGTAATGTTCTCTCAACCTAACTTGATGTTACCCAGGTAGAGAGTCCATCAAGCTAGGTTGAAAGAACGTTGCACAAATCTCATCATTGGATGAGTTTCCTCACTCCGAAGGTCATCAAATCTTCACAAGAGTGCACTGTTCTGTTTGTACATCGCACTCTGAATGTCAAAGTGGCCCCTAACCCCTACACTAATACCTAAACTTCACCTCAAGCAGCTCGGTGGGCCTCATATAGAGATATAAATACCTACCTAGTATGAGGGCCTTATAGTTGTGCGCTCTCTCTCTCCCTGTCCCGTGGTTTTAGGTAGGAAATACAACAATTCTGGCACTTATCGCAAAGTGCGAAAAAGTTATCGCAATTTGCGCTAATACCTATGTGAAGCAATAAGATAGCGCACTTTGCGATAAACAACTTATTACCATAAAACACACCCCTTTTCCTATCGCATATGATATTTAGTGCATTTTGATAAATCCAGACCTAAAGTAGCTATGCGGCTTTTATTCATCTCCCCAAGACTTCTACCCCAAACAAATTTACTCCTTCTCAGTAAATCAGAATATCTGACTGATCTATTTGTCCATATAGTTCCCTTTATTTCCTATAAAAGGAAAAATATAATTTTTCTTTTCTTTCATGGAAAACAGATTACCACTCATTCCTTTTATTCTGATTTAAATAATAAATTATTTCCTATCTTCCCTCCCAGGCACACAAGGCCAGGACTGGATTTAAGATTTTGGCGCTCATAGGCAGAGTGCCATGGTGGCTACCTTTTGAAGTTGTGCTGGCACATAGTTCTAAAGCAAGCAGAAGCAGGCTCTGCTTTGGCTGGATGTTTGGCACCTTCAAAATTTAACAGCCTAGGCAATTGCCTTTGTTGCTTATGCCTAAATCTGGGCCTGCCCAAGACTTGTTACAGCATTCAAAGACATATACAATTAACTTAAAATCATAAAGTAGGTTTCTCAGGTTAACTAATTCATTGGAACAAAATCAGAAAATAGTCTCAGTAGAGTTGGAAAAAAGTTAAGTTCATAGTTCTTTCTCTTAAAGAGACAATACCATGATTAATGCAGCACACCTCAACACTGATGTCACATTCTGGGGTTTAGTGAGCCCTTGGGCCACTGTTAGGCTGTATCAACTTATCTTGTACAAGACAGGCCTTAACAGGTGGTAGTCGAGACAACACAAGGCAGTCAGAGTCCAAATTGTGGTCTGGACAGGCAAAGAGTGAGACAAGGTCAAAGTTCAGGCTAGGATCAAGGTAGCAGAGAACAAGGTGAAGTCAGAGTCCAGACAAGTCAAGGGAGGATGAGAGTAAAACGAAGTCAGAGTCCAGGCTGAGGTCAAGGCAGGCGGAGAGCAAGGCGACGTCAAGAATTAGGCTGAAATCAAGGCAGGCAGTGAACAAAGCGAAATCAAGATCTAGGCTGTGGTCAGCAACAAGAGAACAGTCCAGGAGAGAAGAAACAAAGCAGGACAGACAGGATAGGACAAGGTAGGCTGGAGATGGACGAGGCAGGCTGAAGTGGGCAAGGCAGGCTGGAGGGGACAGGCTGGGATGGAAGAGGCAGGCTGGAATGGGCAAAGCTGGCTAGAACAAGACAAGGCAGGAACACACAGGAACAAGGCAAAAACAAGACAGAAACATATTGTAGCCATTGCATTGTTAGATAAGCAGAAAGTAGAGTTGCTTACCTGTAACAGGTGATCTCATAGGACAGCAGACTATTTGATCCATCCACCTGGACGTCCAATAGTATCCAGTTGTGGATCCCTCTTTGAACCACTCTCTCGGTTTATTGACTGTTTTTTAGCATCTTTTGTTCCTCTGATGACATCATTCATAAAAGATTCTTCAGATATGATGGTTTTTCTGGAACAATTGGATGTGGATACCGACAATATGAAAATGGTTACTTTGGATGTTGAGGCTTTGTATACCTCCATCCCCCGAGATGAAGCCATAGACATTGCATACACTTATTTCGAAAGATGTCCAAGACCCCATCGCATTCCAAGTGATTTTCTGTCTCAATTATTACAGATAGCTTTGAAGCAGAATTTCTTTGCCTTTAATCACGATTTCTTTCAACAAATCCATGGGACAGCTATGGGGGCAACCATGGCTCCAGATCTTGTGAATCTTTATATGAACATCTTTGAGGAGCGTTGGTTAAATCATCATCCTTTTGAAAACCATCTAATAGTGTGGAAGCATTATATTGACAACATCTATATTTTGTGGAGAGGTAATGAAGATATTTTTGGATCTTTTTTACAATGGTTAAACTCATGCAACTCTAATTTGAAGTTTACTGCAGACATTCAATGCAAATCTATTTCTTTTTTGGACTTAAAGATCACAATGACTGATGGTAAATTTATTGCTTCTTTATTTCACAAGGCAGTAGGCTTAAATACTTACTTGCATTTTTCAAGTGCACATCCCAGCAATTTCAAACTCAATTTACCTGTGAGTCAGTTCATTAGACTTAGACATCTTTGTACCACTATGGCTGATTTTGAAATTCAGTCCAAATCTTTACGTGACCGTTTTTTGGCTTGTGGATACCCACGATCCTGCATTCGAAAAGTCTACTTGCGGGCAAAATTTTCCCGAGAGTGGCTTTTCTTTCCACATTCTATTGAGGATTCTTCTCGGCATACCTGTGTTCTACCTTATTCTGCTGATGCTCAATTGATTCATCGTTCTATTTTGAAATATCGGCATGTTTTGCAGACACATGATATTTTTAAGACACTTCCATGAATTACTTTTTCACATGCCACCAATTTGAGGAACATGCTAGTGAGGTCTGATTTCTCTAACAATTCTGGTTTGGATGACATTGTGACAGGATCACATTATCCATGCAATAACTGTTCAATTTGTATTTCTTCAATGTCCATTCAAGATTTTCTAGTTGTGAAATCTGGTTATAAAATCTTTTTGAAGTATCAAACTATATGCATTTCTACCATGGTTATTTATCTGATCCAATGCCCCTGTAAACTTTTATATATTGGTAAAACAAAACACACTTTAAAAACGTGGATGATAGAACATCGGTCCAATATCAAACATGCTCGGGTTGATGAACCTTTGGTTACTCATTGTGTTGAACAGGGACATTGTTTCAATTATCTGTTATTCTGTGCTATTGACCATTTTCCATCCCATTGGCGTGATGGAGATCGAGAACGATTATTGCTGCAATCAGAACAGCGATGGATCTATAGATTAAATACTATTGCACCAGCTGGTTTAAACACAGAACTTGATCTACATGTCTTTTTGGGATAAATAATCATTGATGTGTTCAAACTGTCTGTAATTTTTTAAAAAAACAAGACACGCCATTGGATGTTTTGTGTTCCTAGTGACGTCATGCGTGAGGAGAAGATTTAAAGAGACGCTCCTCCTTCGTTTTCCCGATGAGATGGTCGAGACCTAGTGTCCATTTTAAAAGGGTAGCCGTACAACATTAAGATAAGTATTTTTTCATCTTCATTTCAATAAATTGATTCTAAGATCTATATTGTCATTTTTTAGGTTAAAGACTCTATTTGGATTAATTTTCATATGTCCCTGAAGAAATTGTAATAGCGAAACACTGGCCGTGTTGGGTTGTATATTGTTTTGCATTTAAGAGTCTGCTATTTTGATACCCTTTGTGGATGGAGGACATACATTTTATAAAAATTGAAAAAATGAAAAAAGATTTTTTAAATAATAAATAAAATGATGAAGTTGAATGATTAAAAGATTGGTTGGTGTCTGTTTTGAAGTCACACAATGTCAGGCTTACTGACACCTTCATAGGCTAAAACTATAAGTGACATTTCGTTCCACATTTTGTTGCTTTGGATTAATTTGCTGTGGTTAATTACTGACTCCCTGTATTTAAGCTGGGTAATTGAAATCTCCCATTATTACTGCACTACCAATTTGGTTAGCCCTCCTAATTTCTCTTAGCATCTCACTGTCCATCTCACCATCTTGGCCAGGTGGACGTTTGTATACTCCTATTTCTATACTCTTCTCCAGCACGCAAGGATTTCTATACATAAAGGGCCAGATTTTCTAACATGCTTGCGGGCGTAGATTTGTGTGCGCAACCCGTCGCGCACAAATCTACGCCCGATTTTATAACATGCACACGCAGCCGCGTGCATGTTATAAAATCCAGGGTTGGTGCACACAAGGGAGTGCACACTTGTGCACCTTGCACGCGCCGAGCCCTAGGGGAGCCCCAATAGCTTTCCCTGTTCCCTCCGCTCCCCCTCACCTTCCCCTATCTAACCCGCCCCCAGCCCTACCTAAATTCCCCCCTACCTTTGTTGTCTTAGTTACGCCTGCCTCTAGCAGGAGTAACTTGTGCGCGCCGGCCAACTGCCGGCGCACAATCCTCCAGCGCGGCTGCCATGCCTGAGGCCTCAGTCCTGCCCCCGGACTGGCACCCCCATGCCAGTCCGGGGGCAGGACTGGGCGTGAGCCAGTCCTGCCCCCGGACTGGCTCACGCCCCTTCCCTCCCCTTTTTCAAAGCCCCGGGGCTTGTGTGTGTTGCCGAGCCTATGCAAAATAGGCTCGGCGCATGCAGGGGCACTTTCTCGGGGCTATGGGCATAAGTTATGCGTGTAACCCTTTGAAAATCTGCCCCAAAGATTAGAGTGTGCATTTAGTCTCATGTAGTATCTTTATCCTGTTGGACTCTATGCCATCCTGGACATAAAGCGCTACCCTGACACCAAGATGCTACTCTCTGGTTATTGAGATATAATTTGTATCCAGGTATAGCACTATCCCATTGATTATCCTCTTTCTACTATATCTCTGAGATGACAATTAAGTCTATGTCATCATTCACTGCTATATGCTCTAATTCTCCCATCTTACTTCTTTAACTTCTGGCATTAGCATACAAACATTTCAAAGTGTGTTTTTTGTTTGTATTAACATTCTGCTTTTCAGTTGACAGGGATAAATTGGAATCTTTTAACTCAGGTAAGTTTTTAATTATAGGCACTTGGACTACTTTTCTTATTATTAGAACCTCTCTGTTGAAGCATGCTTCATTAGTATGCTTCGAAGGTACCTCTCTCCGAACCATGTGCTGCTGAGTGACTGTCGGCTTTCCCCTTTGATTTAGTTTAAAAGCTGCTCTACGACCTAGTTACACCCTGGTTAAGATGGAGTCCATCCCTTTGGAAAAGAGTCCCCCTTCACCAAAAGGTTCCCCAGTTCCTTACAAAATTGAATCCCTCTTCCTTGCACCATCGTCTCATCCACACATTGAGACTCCGGAGCTCTGCCTGCCTCTGGGGACTGTTAAAACCTTGAAACTTACCCCGCCTGGTTTCCTCCCCGGAGATAGCCAGTGATGAAGCAGACTTTCAGTTTCAAAACATAACATTTATTAAGTAGCTTAGAGATCTTATAAGAGCTGGCAGGATTGTTTATTTCATGCATGCATACAAGAGGAAACTATAAGGAAATCAAGATTGTGTTTCCTTATGGGAGCAAATGGAGCCAAGTATCACAGAATCTAACTGTTAACCAGGCAGTGCCAAACTACTCATTGTTTTAAATTTACATTAGTCTTTTATATACTGTTAAACATGGCTCGCATATTCTTCCCCCCTCCCCTCTCTCATCCCCTATGTTTGCTGGTAATTTTCCTTCATGTGCCTCTCAGACATCATATATTATGCTTACTCAGTAATTCTTTGTTCTTGTAGTTGCTTCCCAGGCACCTTATCTCATGCAGTCTCACTTTTTCCACACTATTGCACAGCCTGGGTTTCTGTCTCTGGGCTGACCATGACCTTTTCATTTCAGTTACTAGACAACATGAGGCAGTTTTCTTAAAGCAGCAATTAACAACTAATTTAAATCCTCAGGACCTACTTGTAGAACAGGGAGCATTTCAGAGAACACTACCCTGGAGGTTCTGGCTTTCAGCTTTCTACCTAAGAGCCTAAATTTGGCTTCCAGATTCTCCCTCCCACATTTTCTTATGTCAATGGTGCCCATATGTATCATGACAGCCAGATCCTCCCCAGCACTGTCTAAAATCCTATCTAGTGATGCATGAGGTCCACCACCTTCGTACCAGGAAGGCATCTTACCAGGCGATCCTCATGCCCACCAGCCACCCAGATGTCTAAATTCCAAATAATTGAATCACCAACTATGATGGACGACCTAAACCTTCCCTCCTGGCCACTAGCTCTGGGAGATCCATCCTTGGTGCGAGAGGACAATGCATCACCTTGAGAGCAGGTCCTTGCTACAGGATCATTTCCTGCTGCACCAGGTTGATGCTCTCCAATCATGAGACCTTCCTCCTCCAGGGCAGCACCAAGGCTGCCAGACTGGAGTTGGGACATAGTTATGATGTCCCTGAAGGTCTCATCTATACACCTGTCTGCCTTATCTCCTCCAGAGATCAGACTCATTCTCGGAGAGACAGGAGCTCTTTGCATTGGATGCACATGTACAACTTCTCACAGCGTGTAAAAATCGTACATGTGACACTCAATGCAAAAATCTGGGAGGCCCCCTCTTGCTGCTGGACATCTGCCTTCATCTTAAATGTGTTCAGTTCCTAGTTAAGTTTTAGGTTGCTATGGGAGTAAGACTGCATACAGTTAGAGTCTTTTAAATGTATTAGTGTATTCACTATATATCTGGTAGTGATCTACAAGAGAATGACTAAACTCTTGATAAAGTGTGGGGAATTTCTGAATTTAAGTTAAAAAGCTGATTAACTTTTTTATTTTTTTTTTAGTGTGAAAGTGTCAGCTGCCTATAAATTAAAGGAGGAGCTAGGGATGGGTGGGAGAGGGGTGGGAGAATTGGGAAATACAAACACAAACTTCTGTTTTTTTGCCTGCCTTTTTGACTACCTATTTAATACAAACACACAAACTTCTGTTTTTTTCTGTCCGTGGGGTGTGGGAATGCTGTGGGCATGTCACACTGCTGTCTTTCTACCTGTGGGGTGTGAAATCACCACCAGCACGTCATAATTTCAGCTGCTGCCTCTGTCTTCTTCCTGCGGGGGTGGGGCCAGGGTCTGGTCCCATCCCCGTGATTATGTCATAAACCTGTGCAGCCTCTGCCTTCCTGATCGCGGAGCTGGGAGCCCCAAGTGCACTTTCTAAATTTGCATTTCCTTCCTGCTCACGGGGCTGGGAGCCTAGTAAGCATATCAGGAATTGTTGCCGCTGCCACTATCTTTTTCCTGAGGCAGGGGATCCCTGCAGGTATATCATAAATATGGACCACCGCCACTGTTTTCATCCTGCTAGCAGGGTTGGGAGCCCCGCAAGCATATCAGAAATGGTCTGTCGACTCCCCTGGATGTGCCGCCCTGTGCAAATGAACGGTATGCACACCTGGTCTCGCCGGGCCTGTGCAGGTGGTCTATACTCTATAAGAGCTGCTCCTTTTCCAGCTGGCTGTTGTCCTGCTTTCTGGTTGTATCTGCCAACTGTGCCTCCAGGCCAGCGAGACAGACCTCATATGATTTCCTTATGTCAGTGTGCTGTCTGTTGCGTCTGTGAAACCTTGAGCCGAGATGAGATTGGCGCAACCTGCAGGGAGGAGCCCTGAAGGTTCCCACCATCACTGGGTGGAGCTGACTAGTGCAGCTGCCTAACCAGAACTTCACCAATAGCAGTCCTCGTTCCCCACAGGTTGAGCCCTTGAGTGCTGGGGATGGCTGGAATTAGGCGCAGGCCTCTGGAAGACAAGGTATCTGAAGAAGGAGTTGGGCAAGAAGGACAAGTCATACAGGCCAAGATCAGGATGGGCAGCAACACATCAGAATGGAGACAAACAGAGGTCAGGGCAGGAGGCAACACAGCAGAACAGAGACAAACCAAGATCGGAGTGGGCTGAAGCTAGAAGCCACTGGAGCTTCACCTATACCAGCCCCCGTTCCCCTTGGGTTGAGCCTTTGGGAGCCGGGGCCGGCAGGACTTAGGTGGGCCTCGAGATAGGATGATAAAGATAGTTGGTTCAGCCAAGAGACAGCAGCCAGCAGGTGGCGTAGGTCTATCCCAGTCGGGTTGCAGAACTGGAACCCAAGCACCAAGGAACAGGGAACGGCTGAATGTGCATGAGCAAAGAAAGGCCAAAGCCTTGAAAGTCTACGTCCAGAGGATAGAGGCAGAGGCATCTCTGTCAAACTCAGATGGAGGCTGGTGGCCAATGGAAGCTGTGGTGAGCAACATAGAACTCTGGACAAGAAAGAGTCTATAGCAAGGTTATCCGTAGCAATGGTCAGGGCATGGAGAAGGCAGGCTTGGTCAGGCATATCAGTGGTCAAGGCATGGAGAAGGCAGGCGTAGTCAAATGTAGCAGTGGTCAAGGCACAGAGAAGGCAGGCTTGGTCAGGCGAAGCAGAGGTCAAGGCATGGAGAAGGCAGGCGTTGTCAGGCATAGCAGGGGTCAGGCTTGGAGAAGGCAGGCGAGGTCGGATGTAGCAGAGGTCAGGCTTGGAGAAGGCAGGCGTGGTCAGACAAAGCAGAGGTCAAGGCACGGAGAAGGCAGGTGTGGTCAGACATAGCAGAGGTCGGGCACGGAGAAGGCAGGTGTGGTCAGACATAGCAGAGGTCGGGCACGGAGAAGGCAGGTGTGGTCAGACATAGCAGAGGTCGGGCTTGGAGAAAGTCACAAGGCAGGGTCAGGCGAAGCAAGGTTCAAATCCGTGAAGACAGTCTGAAGCAGGGAACAAGGAAGATGAGGAAAGAGGAACAGCGAGGAATCAGGAACACAAGGCTGAGAAGAATCTCTAGAAGCAACGAGCACTCAATCAACAGGGAACCAAGGAGATCTGTTGCAAAGGCAATGCTTAGGAGTGCTGCCCGAGCTTAAGTACGCTGAGGGTGATGATGACAGCATCTAGGTCCGTGGCCAGGTTCCCGCTGCGGGCCCTTTAAAAGACTTAGAGTTGCGTGTGCCTAGGAAAGGGCGCGGCATCGTCAGCAGCGTCTCTCCGTGGAGCGAGCGGAGAGGCTTGCTTGGAGGAAAAATCCTGACTGGAGGTTCCGGGCAGCATGGCAGGACCAGGGACACTGGCAGGGGCCCGAGGTTGGAGCCGGTGGCCGACTGCCACCAACGACGGAGAGTTGAGTGCTGAGGTCCATCTGGGAAGGTGAGAAGGCCGTGACACAGGCCTCCTGCGGGCGGCAATCGTAACAAGGTGATCCTCAAGATTTGCCTTTTCCGATAGTTTCAGAAGAAGGATCTACATGTATACCTACTGTAAGATTCATGGATCCTTGTTGCTGTGGTGAGATTGAATGCCTACCCTGCCATCCACATAGGCTGAATCATCGACAGCTGGCAGAGCTACAAAAGGAAGAGACAGTTCAGGAGCTCCTTTCCTCTTGGGTTCTAAGCACTGGAAGATCTTAGGCTAGAGTCTCTGTGGTAGTGGCGGAGGCAAAGGTCTAGGGCCAGGCTAGGGTCAGAGATGGGCGGCAGGTTAGAAGGGTTAATGTCCAGGCAAGAGTAGTGGCAGGCAGCAGGCAAGAATGGTCAAGGTCCAGACTAATGTCAGATCCAGAAGTCAGTCTGAGGGCAGGCTTAGGAAACAGGAAGAAGGACTGACACAGGAGAGCAGGCAGGGAGGCAAGGGCTGGATAAGATGAGGCAGGCTGGGCTGGAGAGACAGGCAGGTACAAGATCAGGAATGTAGGAGTTAGGAAGCAGCAACTCACACTACACTACACAGAGGATGCAGGCGACTTGTTGCTGAGCTATCTGCTGGAAGTCTGTGGTGGCCTTTTATATCCAGAGCAGATGATGTCATCAACAAGTGCTGAAACCCAGTTTCCCATCTCTGGCCCTATAAGACGTGAATCACATCGTACATATGCATCTATGGAGACTGCTGTAGAGGGCAGAATTCTTTTACCAGTAAAGGTGCATTAAGATTGGCTGCTGGCTCATTCTCATGTTCTTGACATATAAGTAGAGTTCCTTATCACCATTACAATAGCTAGAAGAGTAGCGAACTCCAAGCTCATGTACCCTATCCACATACATGCAGTTCTCCAACATCAGAGTTGTCCTTCACACTCATTTGAGATTTCTTCCAAAGGTCATCTCAGCTTTTCGCATCAATCAATCCATTGTACTACCTACCTTCTTTACAAGACCACATGTGCATAAAGAAGTAAAACTCCTTCACACTTTGGATTCTAAAAGTGGCTTGGCCTACTATAAGAAAAAAGAACTCAACTACAACACTAAGCTTCTCAGTCATTCATTTCATACAACCATAACAGACTTGACATAGCAATCACCAAATGTATACTGGCTAACTGGATAGCCTCAGATTACATTCAACAGTGCTACACCTCAGCAAGTTTACAGATCAAAGACTCCGTTAAACATAGGGCATAGAACCTTCTATTGCTCATCTTTGAGAAATGCCTCTCGAAAACATCTGCAAAGCTGCCTCATGGTCATCAGTTTACATCTTTACATCCCATTACTATCTGGTTAATCTATCAAAGAGTGACAGTAAATTTGGACAGGCAGTTTTGTGTAACCTGTTCTCGCAGTAGTCTATTCTCCATAGTGATCTGGTTGCTTACTCAGTAAATACTCTGCTGCAATCCTCAACTTCGGACTCCCCATATGTAATGGCTAATTCAGTCTCCTTATCAATGGAAAAAACAGGTTTGCTTACCATAAAGAGTGTTTTCCATAGATAGAAGGATGAATTAGCCATGGAATGCTCAGCCGCCTCCCTGGAGAGTTGACTACATAACTAGATTTAGATCTGATACTGACTCAGGAGGCTCATGAGGTAACGCCAGTGTAGGAACTCCCACATATGCTCAGTAGAGCTCAAAGCTCTACTAGCTAGGAGAGATGAATCTGCTTGATGCTACTGGATGATGTCACCCATATCTAATGGCTAATTCATCCTGCTATCTACAGAAAACACCAATTATGGAAAGCAAGCATGCTTTACTTTCTTGTTCCCGGGTCCTTGCTCTTGTCTTTGTCAGCCAGGAATTCCTGTTTCTAGGATTTCTTGGACTGTGTATTTCTTGCCTTGTTTTCATGCTGTTAAGGTATAGTGAAATTAAACTAATATAGTTCATTTTAGTGTTCATGTGTTAGGCAGGCATTCCCAGCAGTAAGCCTCAGGAATCCACAATATATGAGGACTGCCCACATCTCAGCTTTTGGATTTTCTGACACCTCTTCTTGGTTCTAGAACTAGCTGCTCCATGAAGCAGTTAGTTATAGCAGCTAGAAATTTACCTCTCTGGTATGTCCTAATGATACAGTGACCTAATCAATACTGGGACAATTGAAATTTTACATTATAGTTTTTCCATATTTATTTGCCTTTCTAAATTCTGCTGGCTTTTCACAGTTTATTTCTTCAGCTTGGCTAGTTAGACAGTAATATACATCTACTGTTCTTCCCATCACCCATGGATTTTCTATCGATAAGGATTCCATAATACAGCACATTTTGTTTCTTGTACAACTTTTATCCTGCTTGACTTTATCTCATCCCTATATAATGCCATCTGACGTCTAAGACTGTATCTTTTGGAAACTTTTAGAAAGATTTAAATTCCTGCTCATATGTATTTTCTTGGTCTGCATTCACAAAGGGACCATAGTGGTTAATATTTGCACTGGCTACAACAAACATTTTCTGAAAATTTGCAGACATGAGAAAATTATGGGAAGACACAAAATACAGCCACTCTATAAAAAGGTCTCTCTCTTTACTACATAAAGCTCACCTTCAGCAGAAAAGCTGCAATCAATTAAACATGATAACATACCTAGGGCTTGGTGGATCTCCAGTTACATCTTTTCTAATCCAGTGTCCACTTGCTAATGCCATTCCCTGAACGCAGAAAGAAAAAACAGTTACATTCAGCAGGGCTGAAATGTTTGATCTGTCATTATCTAGGCCCATGTTTTGGTGCAAGACCAAAATGGAAGTTTATTAATATCGTTTAGATGTATTAATAGAGGCAGAATTGATAGAAAGATATTTCATGCACAGATTGTTCTTTTTTATGTTTTAGCTTAGAATATTATAATTAGCTTAAGTTCATAGAAAAAATATAAACACAGTCTTAAATATTACCTTATTCAGTATCTAGCAAACAGTGCAAGTCTGTTAGCAATTAAGACAAATAAAAAGGAGGAATTAAATACATAATCAGTATAATCATTAAATGCACATAATCATTCTGATTATTTAACTACTGTTTTCTCTCACCTCTTATTCAACTCACCTGCTGTGCTCACACGAAAATAATCTCCCTTTTTCTTTCACACTGAATCTAGAACAGACAACTATACAATTAAAATTTGCCTGAGGGGTTAGTATGTGGTAAGAAAGTAATCACACTAAGCTCACTCAGTTTCAACTGGTCTTAAATCTTGCTGGATAGCCGTTGCTATGACACACACAAACAGTCACACAAGTGGGTGCAGTTGTAGCAGTTGAGAAATGACAGTGTTTCCGGGTTAGTGTGATCCAAGGTAGGTGAAATAGATATGTTTTGGCTCAATATCTGATCAACACTTGCTGCAGCTTGAACTGCTGGGTTTGCGTTTTGGTTTATACATTATCCTAGGTGTTAGCAGCAAGACCATAATTAAAGATACCTTACCCTTAGGCATGGTTTTGGGTTCCTTCCATTAATATTTTCAGTCTCTGTATCCTGACACTTTTATCACAGTGAATATTATCTACTATGCAAAAACTATTTCCTGCATTAAAGAAAAATAGTTCATTAAGGGGTAAATGATCTTAGCAGCAGCAATGGACATTGCTATCACAAATTTGGGGTTTCATATTTTGTTCTTACCCCAATGTTTACTAAATCTGTCTTGGTGAATCCATAGCCTGTTCAGTATTCAGGATATCCTACAATGAATATGTATGAGGTAAATGTGAGTATAGTTATCTGACCTGTGAGATTCTTGTAAACCAAGAAAGTAAGTGGTATTGGACATGAATTAGGATGCCAAAACTGATCAGCTGAATTCTTGAACAGTTTATCTCATGCACTGGACATTGAGGATAGTTTTCAGACATCCTACATAACTCACAGGAACATAAGAAATTGCCATGCTGGGTCAGACCAAGGGTACATCAAGCCCAGGATCCTGTTTCCAACAGAGGCCAAACCAGGCCACAAGAACCTGGCATGCTGCAAATTCATGCATAAGTCGCACCAGTTTTCAAAGCAGATTTACATGCATACATTTGCTTTAAAAATTATCCCACCAAATCTATCCTGAGCAAGTTACATCTGCTATTTGGCACACACAAGATTTCCCTGAAAATGTATGGGCATACAGTCAAATTTCATAAATTGCTCATGCAAGTCCATACTCTGCCCCAAGGAACACCTCCACTCAGTCCAGGTAAACTTATGCAGGAACATGACATATGTGCACAAGTTTACCTGCATAGTAGGTGAGTGTTTCTGTGCATAAAACTGTTTTGTTTTAAGTACAGAAGTCAGTTTCGAAAATTAGCCCCAAAGTGTTACAGCTACCCCAGAGGCTGTCTCAGGAGTCAGTATAGAAATCAAAAACTGAAAGTTAAATGCAAGGATTCAGTACAAATTTAATACACTTAACATACACTTTGAATTATAGCTGATTGAATATACAAATGTGTTACAAAAGAATGCACATTTTAGCAACTGCAATTTTCTAACCAGTGTTCTCTGAAAATACAGAAAACTGTTCTACAATTTTGCAAAGGGAGAGGAATTTTTCAGAAAAGAGCCATAGTAATAGTAGTAGCTTATACAACTACAACATAGTTTTCCTTCCTTATCTAACATACTCAAAACCTATAATAAAGTAATGAGAGAGAGCACAGATACAGTTAATGTTGCATTCTACTAGTCCTGGCAAAGACAGGAGTTATACAATCCAGTTGTGGTGATTTGATTGCACTTTTAAGAAAGGAACTAGCTGAAAACACACATTTTCCCAACTTCCGTTTCCCAATACACAATTCTTTTTCTGTTTCTGCCCTCAGATCCTCTGCAGTAGGCACCATGTAAACTGGGCATTGTACCTCCTCTCTTTCTCTTCTCAGTCTTTTGGCCTGACAAACTGATTCCTCAGACCTTGTAAATATCAGTTAAAGTTGTACAAATTTCACGTAGTATACTGTAGCAGTGGTTCAAGACCCTGCAAGTCCTTACAGAAGGAAGGTGAGAAGTTGGGTGAGGATGGAGGGTGTCATAGTAACAAGTTGTGAGTTTGGAGATGGAGAGAAGATAAGTGGTTTCCTCCTTTGTGATTTGAGAAAAGGAAGAATATATTACAGTGGCCAAAGGAAAGGGAGGTAAATAAAGTAGAGGCAGAGATGGCCCTCTAGATGGGAATTCATGATTAATCTTGTCAGTATTTTTATGGAAAAAGTTAGCCATCAACAGGGTGGACAGTAAACGGGGAATGGGAGGTGGAGGCAGTTTAAGGAGGGAGGTCAGGAGCTGGAGGAAAGTATACTTGTCAGATGGACATAATAATCTTGCTTGGCAAGTGCAATAGATTGAAAGGTGTGCATGAATTAGAAATGAATGAGGTCAGCATGGGAACAGGACTTCTGACATAGCCATTCAGCAGAGCAGGCACAGAAACGCAGGAAGCAAACTCTGGAGGTAAGCCAAGGTTGGAGTTTGGCACACCATATACTGAACATGGCAGTGGAGGGGTGGAGCAAAAGTGTATAAAGCATAAGGGAGTAAAGCATTATGCAAAGAAACTTCCTTATCAATAGAATTAGACAAGGATGTAAGGAGAAAAAGAATGAGACAGGAGGGGACATCTAGTCAATAGCCTGCATGCTCCCGATGGTACTGGTGGAGAGATTGCAAGGGATGGTGTTTAATCATGAAGGTTATCAGATGATGGACATAAAAATGAAGCACAGATAAGAGAAGCCTGAGAGTGTGTAGTTGGACAAGGTCAAGGCAGTGACTATGCTAGTGAGTGGGAGCAGAAGAATATAGTTTGAAGTCAATGAAGAGGTTAAGGTGAGAAATTTTGAGGCAAAAGAATCAGAGAGGTCATCAAGTAGAAAGATGGTTAGAAGAAGAAGGAAAGCCAGAAATCAAAGTTGGCAAGGAAAGTGGAGGGAGATTTATCAGGGGGATGATAGATGACAGCTACACAAAATGAAAATGGTATAAAAAGATGGATAGAGAGGGCATCAGATGAAGAAAATGAATGGACTTAGGTGGAAGAAGGGGTTTAAATTTTCATGAGGAGGAGAGTAGTAACTCAGTACCACCATCATGGCCTACTGATCATGGAGTCTGGGAGAAATGATAACCTCTATGACAGAAAGCTGCAATGGAAGCAGACTAATCAAGGGAAAGCCAAGTTTCAGTCAAGGTAATAATATGGAAGAAATGAGAGGTAAAAAGATCATGAATGAAGGTAAGCTTACAGGAAACAGATCAGATATTCCAGAGGAAACATGAGAAAGAGAGAGAAGAGGCAGGAAGAAGAGAAATAGAAATAAGATTGGAGAAGTGACAGGTATAAGTATTTTGAAGGAGTGACAGTTTCCATGGAGGGCAAGGATTGTGATTGCTGTCCCTAGCTAAAAAAGAGGAGGAGGAGGAGGAAAGTACAGAGAAAAGAAAAGGTATTGTTATGATTTTACCTGCTACAAAGCTTCATCGTACCCCTACTATGATGCCTTCATGTCAGCAGAGGTCTCCTAGGAACTCTGTTCCATGCTATCCATGTTAGCTCCTCATAGCTTTTCCAATTCAGCTGTGGTACAGCCTCCTAGCCACCTGGACTCCTCAGAGAACTTTGTCTCCAGCATTGCCAGGCTCCTCCTCCTCCTTACCTGCAGCACACCCAAGTCTCAGCCATACATAACCCTGTCTGTTCCCTGCTTTGAAGTCTTCGCATTGAGTCTACCTTGGCTCCTTGTCCTGACCCCTTGCCTTGTGGCCTTCAGGCCTTCTCGCGCCTTGCGGCCTACCTAGGCCTTCTCTATCTCTGTGGTCTTTACAAGCCTCCTTAGCTCAGTGTGCCTTCGTGCCTTTATGTTTAGTGTTCCTTGTTATTGTGTCCTGTCCTTGCTTGTACTCAAACCTCAATCCCAGTCCTTACCAGCACTCTGCTCCAGCATCAGCTTCTGCCCTTCCAGCACTCAACAAGATGGACCGGTGCCACAGCTAAGCCTTACTAGCCCCCAGATCTCAAGGACTCAACCCATGGGGGAGGGGAAGTGGCTAGGTGGAATGCTGGCCCTAGTCCTGGCTTACCATCTCATGGCACTCCCCTGATGGTGTTCCTTCACACCAGACCAGCCAGCCCTAACAGGTATGATCATAGCAACAAGCATAAGATGCTTTCATGGAGAGAGATGAAGGCAGGATAAGAGTTAGAATACTGTATAGCTGAAGAGCATCAGTAAGGACAGAAGACAGAATGGTTGGAGAGAGGAAAAAGTAGAGTGAGGACTAGATGCTTGCAATAGTTTCTAATGGGGAATCAGACTGGGGAGGGTAAGCATCAGTAAAAAGGAGAGTAGAGGAGCTATAGAAAGTAATGAGAAGGGAAAAACTACTGCTGGCCTGAAGTAATCTCTTATCTAGCTTTATTTGGACTTATGAATTGCTTAAAGCCATAGCACTAAGCAATATACAAAATAAAACATTCACAATAAAATCAGACAATATGATACAAACATAAAATATTATACTAGGCAAAGCCACATAACTCCTAACATCATATACAATAAAATATCTCAGTATAACCTTAACACAGTTTTAAAAGAGCCCAAATTAGATAGAACATGATGAGGAAGTGCCAGATATATGTTCACCATAAATATAAATGTCTATGAATAAGCCAAATCTAAACCAAAATGCTTTTATAAGATGTTTTAAATATCTTTTTACATTCCATGAGGTTCAGTTGCCAGTTGTCTAGGAAGGGAATTCCACAAGGATGGTGAGTCCATGAGAATGATCTTTCCCTCGCTTCCATGAGATGGGCCTGTTTGGACAATGGGACATCCAAAAAACCTCTCTTACATGCAGAACTACATATTTTCAAAAGAGCATTTGCTCAAGGAATAGAGTTCAGTTTCATCAAGTGATGGATAATGAGAGCGATCTTTTACTATATACAAAGTTGTACTGGTAGCCACGGAAACTCATAAGAACTGGAGTAAACTGGAGTAATGTGTTCTCTAATTGTCTTTCTAGCAATTAATGGCAGCCGGATTTTGCAGTAATTGGATGGGTTTTAAGGAAGATGTAGGGAGGCCCAAATAGCATTATAGTAGTCAATCAGCATCAGGGTCAGGATCTTCACAGACATTTGAAAATTGGTGTGATCAAGAAGATGACATATCCCACAAAGGACTAGGGATGTGCAGCCAGAAAATATTCGTTGGATTTGGGATAGGTATTCGTCAAGGCCCCGACACATTGATACGTGCATTCGTTTTCCGGTTCCCATTAAAGTCAATGGGGGAAGTATTTGCAGCCTATTTTTGGCTGCAGAATTGGGGTTTTATTATCAATTTTGATGAAACTTCTGGGGAGCAATCATCAGAACAACAAAAGAGCTCCAAGGTACTTAGACTGTGGCAAAGTGGCACCAAAATGGCATGAATAGCCTAAGGTACTTTAAAGGGGCAAAGGGGTACCAGGAGTGGCAAGAAGAGTGCTTTAATAGAGGCACAAACCAGCAGTGAGAGTGTCAAAAACACACCACAGCTTCAAAAGAGAGCACCAATAAGAGATGCATGAACCCTCGAAGGCAGCACAACAGGCAAAGCGGCAAGGCAAGTGGCATCGACATCCTACAGCACAATGAAGGAGGAACATAGCAAGCAGAAAGACTAGCACCAACACACTGAGCAACCATGATAGTGGCAAGAACACCACAAGGAGTTGAGTGAGTCATCTAGTGTATGGCAGCAAGGCACAGAGGCAGAGAGTAGATACAGGCTGGCTACACCCGGGGAGAGTTCCCTTTCCTTTGTGCAGGAAAGGGCTTCCTACAATGGGTTCGCCCCTAAATTGGGGTGTTTCTGTTGGCGTCTAGTGAGCTCTCGCTGGTTTTTTTAAATCTGGTAGAGTTAGCAGATATAAAAAAGAGAATTTTCAAGGCCGAGGCGGAGGAGGTTACCATGTAAACAGTAGTTCAACATGGGTCAGAGGGTACATACAGGCTGGCTACACCCGGGGAGAGTTCCCTTTCCTTTGAGCTGGGAAGGGCTCCCCGGAATGGGTTGGCCCCTAGAGTGGAGCATGAGCCCTCAAAGCATGGTGACATGGAGCAGGGTCTCACTGTGAGCATGGTCTCACTGTGTTGTGTTTGTCACAGTCTAAGTACCTTGGAGATCTTTTCTTGTTCTGAACATGGGTCAACAGGTGGTAAGAGATAGGCTGCAACAATGGGGAGAGTTCCCATTCCGTTGAGCAGGAAAGGGCTCCCTGGAATGGGTTGGCCCATAGAGTGTATAATGGTACAAATTGTTAGGATTTAAGCATTTGCAAACAGATCATGACTTCATAAGAAAGACGGAGGAAGTTCTCTTCTCTGCCCTGAAACTATCTATTTATTTATTTATTTTTTAACTTTTATATACCGATGTTCCTGTATAGAATACATATCACACCGGTTTACATAAGAACTGAACTGTCGCCTTGGGGCGAGTAAAAAGAACATGAGATACAAAAAAATAATAGCATAGCATGATCAAAACCTAGGGCTATACATAAGTTACTTTAAATACACATATGGTGAAACGCAATAAATGAGGGAAAGATAGGGTGAGCTGAGGGATAACGAGTGGGACTGATACATAAAGGCGAGAAAGTTACAACGGGAGTAACGAGAATAATATATTAAGAAGGAATAGCTATCAGGTTCATATACAAAAAGTGTACTTAGCTTATTATGTATACAAAAAGCTTAAAGGTCTGTATGCATAAGTTATACATCCAGGCCAGAGGTGACAACGGAGGAAAGAGAATAATGCATTTAAGAAAGAATCGATTAAGACTTTGGCTCACGGGTAGAAAATTCTGGCTTACAGGTAGAATAGGGGCTAGAGAAAGTAAAGGTTGAGGGGTTTGATCAATAAGGTCGAGACTGTTTGTTTTAAGAAAACTGTTTGTTTTATTTAAGGATCCATGCTGTGAAGGATTACTAGTTTCAATTGCCAGAGACTGAGGTTTCCCTTTGCAACGAGGGTTCAGCCGTTAGGACTGGACATAAGGCCTGGACAAACGGGCACTTCAGTTGAGGACAGATGTCAAGCCCATGTAGGGACATAAGGCCTGGATGGAAAGGCAAAGCAGTCGAGGACAGAGGTCAAGCCCACATAGGGACATAAGGCCTGGATGGACAGGCACAGCAATCGAGGACAGAGGTCAAGCCCACGTAGGGACATACGGCCTGGACGGACAGGCACAGTAATCGAGGACAATCCCATATAGGGACATAAGGCCTGGATGGACAGGCACAGCAATCGAGGACAGAGTCAATCCCACATAGGGACATAAGGCCTGGATGAACAGGCAAAGCAATCGAGGTCAAACCCTTGTAGGGACATAAGGTCTGGATGAAAAGGCACAGCTGTCAAGGACAGAGGTCAATACCATGTAGGGACATAAGGCCTGAACGAACAGGCAAAGCAATCGAGGTCAAACCCTTGTAGGGACATAAGGCCTAGACGGACAGGCACAGCAGCTGAGGACAGAGATGAATCCCACCTAGGAACATAAGGCCTGGAAGGACAGGCACAGCAGTCGAGGATAGAGGTGAATCTCACGTAGGGACATAAGACCTGGACGAACAGGCAAAGCAATCGAGGTCAATCCCACGTAGGGATATAAGGCCTGGACGAACAGGCACAGCAATCGAGGACAGAGGTGAATCCCACATGGGGACATAAGGCCTGGACAAACAGGCAAAGCAATCGAGGTCAATCCCACATAGGGACATAAGGCCTGGACGAACAGGCACAGCAATCGAGGTCAATCCCACTGAGGGACATAAGGCCTGGACGGAGAGGCACGGCAATTGAAGACAGAGTCAATCCCACCTAGGGACATAAGGCCTAGACGGACAGGCACAGCAATCGAGGTCAAACCCTTATAGAGACATAAGGCCTGGATGGACAGGCACAGCAGTTGAGGACAGAGGTGAATCCCATCTAGGGACATAAGGCCTGGATGAACAGTTACAGCAGTCGAGGACAGAGGTGAATCTCACCTAGGGACATAAGGCCTGGACGGACAGGCACAGCAGTTGAGGACAGAGGTCAATCCCAGTGACATAAGGCCTGGACGGACAGGCAATGCAATCGAAGTGAAACCCCTGTAGGGCCATAAGGCCTGGACGAACAGGCACAGCAATCGAGGGCAGAGTCAATCCCACCTAGAGACATAAGGCCTGGACGGACAGGCACAGCAGTCGAGGACAGAGGTGAATCCCACCTAGGGACATAAGGCCTGGATGAACAGTTACAGCAGTCGAGGACAGAGGTGAATCTCACCTAGGGACATAAGGCCTGGACGGACAGGCACAGCAGTTGAGGACAGAGGTCAATCCCAGTGACATAAGGCCTGGACGGACAGGCAATGCAATCGAAGTGAAACCCTTGTAGGGACATAAGGCCTGGACAAACAGGCACAGCAATCGAGGGCAGAGTCAATCCCACCTAGAGACATAAGGCCTGGACGGACAGGCACAGCAATCGAGGACAGAGTCAATCCCACGTAGGGACATAAGGCCTGGACGAACAGTTACAGCAGTCGAGGACAGAGGTGAATCTCACCTAGGGACATAAGGCCTGGACGGACAGGCACAGCAGTCGAGGACAGAGGTCAATCCCATGTAGGGACATAAGACCTGGACGGACAGGCAAAGCAATCGAAGTGAAACCCTTGTAGGGACATAAGGCCTGGACGAACAGGCAAAGCAATCGAGGTCAAACCCTTGCAGGGACATAAGGCCTAGATGAACAGGCAAAGCAATCAAGGTCAAACCCTTGTAGGGACATAAGGCCTGAACGGACAGGCACATTAGTCGAGGACAGAGATCAAGCCCACGTAGGGACATAAGGTCTGGACGGAAAGGCACAGCAATATAGGACAGAGTCAATCCCACCTAGGGACATAAGGCCTGGACGGACAGGCACAGCAATATAGGACAGAGTCAATCCCGCCTAGGGACATAAGACCTGGACAGTGGACGGACAGGCACAGCGTTTCAGGTCAGGCTCTTGTAGGGACATACAGCCTGGACAGTGGATGGTCAGGCACAACGTTTCAGGTCAGGTACATGTGCTGCAGTGCTTATATTATCTGGAGCATAGGAGGCAGTTGGAGCTGCTGCAAGGCTTTCAATTGCTTTTATTCATCTTACCATTCACAGGGAAAATTTGGAAACCCAAGCAAAGGCAGGTTTACTTTCAAAAACACTAGTATTTCCATCAACTCTGGTGCCAGCCTTGAGTGGTGCGGGCTAATGATATCCCCTGTCTTTGAAAAGTCATGTTCACTGGGCACACTGGTTGGAGGACATGACAGATATCCCTGAGCCACTTTGGCTAGGTGTGGCCAGTCAGTGGACTTGTGTGCCCAATATGCCAGCGGATCTGTCAGCTTGTTCTCTGTCGGCTCTGAGAGATACCGTGTCACTGACAGCTGTGCTGATGTCTCCTTTGCTTGGGTGGGCTAAGAGTCACTCATGCCAGCTACTTTCTCTCTCGCCCGTCACACAACAGATGAATCTTTATGGGCAACATGCCTTTGGCATTCTGAAGTGGAGGAGGAGGTACTATCTGTCGCTGACACAGTGCTGCTCCTGCTTGGGCTAGCAGCACAACTCTCTGAAGTGCCCGCTGTTTCCACCTCTGCTTCACACCTAATCTGTCTCTGCCTATGGCGCTCCTGTTCACGGACTTTTGCTAACAGCAGGTCCTTCATCAATAAAAGACAATCGTACTGTAGGGCGAGCTTCCCTTTCACACGGGGATCACAGACTGTGGCGAGCATGTATGTGTTCTGTTCTGTTAAAGGCCTTAATCTCTCTTCCACCTGCTGCTGCAAAACGTCCAGACAATGCAGCACCTCAACTGTCATTCCCTCTTTCTGTTTAAAGGCCTCCAAAATTTCATCCAGAAAATTAACTATAGGGATGATGTCAGCCAAAGTGGCACTTCTGGAACTCAGCTCCTCCATGACATCCTTGAAGGGCTGCAGGATTTTTACCAGCTGACTCATGACTAACCAATCATGATGCCCTAGGGGATTCTGCACACCTAGGTCCATTGTACCAGAAAGTTCATGAAGGGGTGTCTGCAGCTCCACTAACCTCTCGAGCATCATTAAGGTGGAATTCCACCGGGTGGCAATGTCTTGAATGAAACGCTTGTAAGGCATCTCCAAATCAATCTGCTTTTGTAGGAGAATCTGCCCCGCCTTCACACTTCTGTGGAAGTGTGCTGCTATGTTCCTGCACTTCTATATTAACCTATGCAGGTATTCATTCTCTGTCATTGGAATCCAACCCCAGAGCTGACTTCACTACCAAGTGCAGAGTGTGTGCAAAACATTGGATGTTCTTAAAGTGCCCATCGTTTATTGCCTTAACCATGTTTGCACCATTGTGTGTGACAAAGAACCCTGCCTGAGGATTCCTGTCTCGCTGGTGTAGTTGCCAGCCCTCCAGCATCTGTCTGATGCATGCTAGAATACTGGCTGCGGTATGGGCCTGGTCCGTCACGTGGGTGTGCAGTAAAGCCCACTTCCACCCTGATTCTTGTTCAGTAATAGAGCTGCTGTCTGCCCCTGCCTCAGCCAGGTCCCACCAGTGTGTTGTCAGGGAGAGGTAAGAGTGTGCAGCATTTATGGCGGTCCAGATATCGCAGGTGAAATGCACTCTCCCCTCTACCTTAGCTAGCAGCGCTTGTATGCGACTGCGACACTGTACAGGCTGGGGATGACTTTTCTGCTAAATGTGGTTTTGAAGGGGACTTTGTAATTTGGAACTACAACCTTCAGAAAACACTTGAAACCCACATTCTCCACTAACTGCAAGGGCTGGTCATCAAGGGCAATCATTTCCCCAATGCTCCTGATTACAACTTTTGAGGCTGCCTGCCTCCTACCCCGGGATAGTGTTACCGCACTCCACCGCATTTCCTCCATGGTGGGTTGTCGCTTCTGCCACATGTCAGGGGGTTGCAGGCCTGCCACCTGACTGCTAGAAGGGGATGAGGGCATGGGCTGACTTTGCTGCTTTTGAACCACTTTACTCTGCTTGGAAGGGGTCCCCTGACTGGTACTGCCACCATCCCCAGATGGCAGTACTCTTGTTGGGTGTTGCCTCTTCATATGATGCGTCATGCCAAAATTAGATAGATGTTTCATTTGCTTGCCTCTGCTAATATCCCTGCCACAGTAATTACACTGAGCAAAATGCGGGTCGTCCGTCACTTTAAAGTGGCTCCAGATCGCAGATGTCTTTCGTGATCCTCCCTTCTCTAAAGCCTTGGGGATGGATGCTGGCACTGGAGCTGAAGTAGTGGGTGCACCCTGAGAAGCAATGACAGGGGCCTCAGTCACCCTCTGTGCCTGCGCTGACTGCTCTTCCTCCTCCTCCTCTTCAGTTTCATCTCTCCCCTGTTGCACTGAAGTGGAGGCTAAGACAGGACTAACTGATCCTCCTAAAGCTTCGTCAGCTATTACTTCTTCCGTTTCTGATGAGAATCCCACACAAGATGATTCTTCATCTGAATCAGAAGCAAACAGTGACTGCGTAACATTGTCAATGCTAAGTGTTAGTCGAGACTTCTGTCCCCCTGCTGCTTTTGGGTGTCGACATTTTGTCTGGCATGACTCAGCTTCCCCTTCCCTCACCTCCAAAACTACAGGGTCAGAAACAGGTGGTGGCGATGGCGATGCATCATGGTCAGATTTCATTTTTTTTCTGGATGGAACTGCCTGCCCCTCCAAAGAGTTTAGATTGCGACAGGTCCCTTTTTAACTTTAATGGGGGAGTGGCAATAGTGCCTTTTGAAGTGCCTCCTCTGCCAGTCCCAATCACTTGACTACATCTAGCTTTCCCTGACATTATGGATTTAATGTCACTGCCTAGTTTCTACTGGCTGCCCACTGTCACAGTGCCTTGCTATGCACTAATGTAAGGTGTGTGGTGTGCACACACACGCAGCTTGCTTGTAAGCACAAAAGAGGCAGACTGGGGATTTCACTGCATAGACTGTCCCAATAATAAAGTTCAGTCTGTTAAACTACCCACTGCCCACTGCATAGTGCCTTGCTATACACTAATGTAACGTGTGTGGTGTGCGCACACACACGCAGCTTGCTTGTAAGCACAAAAGAGGCAGACTGGGGATTTCACTGCACAGACTGTCCCAATAATAAAGTTCAGTCTGCTAAACTGCCAGCCCACTGAACCTCAGTGCACAGAGAGACTGAGTTGAATTAAACAAACTCAGTTTAAAAAAGCTGGAATTGTTGGCACAGCAGGAAAATCGATGAAATATATTTTCCAATGGAGATTCTAGCAAAATTGAATATATCTCTCCCAGCCACAGCACCCAAATGGTGCTTGCTTGCAACATAGCCCAGAGGGTGAATGAAACAAAATGGCACTGCTAGCAGCTTCTCTCCCTGGCACAGAGTCACCTTCTCTCCCTGTCTCCGATCACCTAACTAAACTGCTTAAAAGACAAACAGAGCTAGCTGGCACAGGCACTGCAGCCAAATAAAGAATAAATAGTTTTTTTTCCCCTACTAACTAGCCTAGCTAGCAATTCAATAGAGATTTCTGAACTCAGACTAGCTCTGAGTGCAACCTGCTTCCACAGAGACCACCTCTCCACACCACCCCTGCAAAGAAAGTGTGTGGCACACTGCGTGCTTAAGTATATATAGTGCTGGGTCATCAGGAAAATTGTCACCGAGCACTGAATGACAGCGTGATTGGCTGCATTTAGTGCATTTCACAAAATGTAAGCGCTGATATGCTGCATTCCGGTATCCGTGCCAACCTGTCCGACTCTTTCCTGTAAGTCACTGATGACTCACAGGAAAGGGCTGGTTTTTGGATCTGGATAGTGGATCTGGATAGTGGATATACCGAAATGGCATCCTCAGACTGCAAATCGCGACAAAGAAAAGCACACGCATGTTCCATGCAACGGATGATAAGTTATATTCGTGAGGAGTCGCGATACATTTCGCCTCCCCACGAATATAACGAATAGGGACATATACATTGTGGATTGCCAATACAGCGAAAACAAATGCACACCCCTACAAAGGACTCAAAGCTTGAAAAATCCTGAGCATACCATTGATTTGATATGCTGCAAGAATGTTAAGAGCAAATCTAGTAGATCAGGAGTGGGAAAACTTTTTTTTTTTTTCCAAAAGAGGGCCACATTACTGGTGCATATCGGAGCCAAGGGCCGAAATCCTCCTTAGAACTTTGTGAGTGGGGAGGTGTTCCCTTTACAACTCCACGAGCAGCAACCATACCATTAAAAGAGTTCAACACAATTAACAAATAGAATAAAATTATTCCAAACACCCATAAAATACTTCAAAACAGACACATCAAATAATACCCAATATTTAAAACTAGTAAGGATTTTTTTTTTAATTCCCCACTCTGCATACCTGAGAACTTTTGACTTTCAGATGCCCCAAGATGTCATGGATTAGCCTCTCACCCACCTATACATGCTTATTTTCACCCATACATACAATGTGCTCTCTCTCTCTCACCCACCATCATACATACAAACATGCACTCACTCTCACTGACTCCTTCTCAAACACACAAACCTTACTCTGACTCCCTTACACACATACTCACACACAGGCACCCATTTATTCTTACAAACACACACATACACACAGACCCGCAAGCAGACACCCATTTATTTTCACATACACACATAGACCCCAGGAAGGCACCCATTCATTCTCTTTCACACACGTATAGACCCCCACGCAGGCACCCATTCATTCCCTCTCACTCACATACACCTGGCAGCCTTTGAGCCTCTTTTGCTCCTCCGATGAAGATGTCACTGCTGCTGCTTGCCAGGGAGGCACACATCCATCACAGAAGCCGCTCTGTAAGCCACGCGGTATTGAAAAATTTTGGTTGTAGCATCTCCTCTATGCTGATCTTGTGTATCACGAGATCAGCAGAGGGAAAGTGCTGCTCTTGCGAGCTTTTAATATTGTGAGACCTGCAGGGACGACAGATGGATTTGGTTCACCCGGCAGTGCAGATGCTTAGCTTCTGCACCCACCAGGCAAACTGAAGAGATGGGCCTTTTCTCTTCATCACTGGTGGGATGGGATCCACTGGTAGCCTCGTCCTTACTTTGCCACTGGCTGGGTGATGCTCCTCCTTTTCATGTTCTACTGCTCCCTCTGACATCCAAGTCAAAGTCATCAACAAAGGCCTGCGATGTCAGGCCATTGTTGGTGACATCAAAGGTGCCATTGGGCTGATTCTAATGGGGCAAATTGAGGAGGAGGAGGAGGAGGAGGGCTGGAAAAAAATCTATCAGGCAGGGTTTGACCTGCGGGTCATAGCTTGCTGACCTCTGTAGTAGAACTCCTAAACTGTTAGCACAAGAAAGAATGGGTGGAGGTTTTGCAAATAGACATTGGATATCAACAATTTTTGACTTTGTAATATTAAGTGCAAGTTTCTTGTTAAACAGCCATCTTTTGATAGTGGACAAATAAATATACTATGAAGTAATCCTATGACCTGTATTGAGAAATACTGGTTTTATGGCTAACTAGCTGGAGTGAAGGATGGCAGATCAGTGTTAAATGGATTGTGGTGACCTTTATGTCCGGGATGGCACAGAGTACAATAGGATAAAGATCCTGCAAGACACTAAATGCACAAGTGAATTTTTATGGGTAGAAATCTCTTGTGTGTTGGGGAAGAGTATAGCGATAAGAGTATACTACCATTCACCTGGCCAAAATGATGAGACAGACAGTGAAATGTTGAGAGAAATTAGGAGAGCTAACCAAATTGATAGTGCAGTAATAATGGGAGATTTGTTTTAAATAAGCTACTGGCTAACTTCATGGAGTGCCCCCTAGTCCTTTTATTATCTGAGAGAGTAAATAACCAATTTCAACCTATTCAAGTCCTTTCATGATTTTGTAGACCTCTATCATATTCTCCCCCACCCCCAGCCGGCTCTTCTCCAAACTGAACAGCTCTAACTTCTTTAGACTTTCCTCAGAGGGGAGACATTCCATGCCAATTATTTTTCTCCAGTGCAGCTATATCTTTTTTGAGATGCGGCGAGCAGAATTGTACACAGTACTCAAAGTGCAGTCTCACCATGGAGCGATACAGAGGCATTATAACATTTTCCATTTTATTCATCATTCCTTTTTTTAATAATTCCTAATATTCTGTTTGCTTTTTTTTGACTGCTGCAACACACTAAGCTGACAAATTCAATGTACTATCCACTATGACACCTAGATCTTTCCTGGCTGGTAACTCCTAAGATAGAACCTAACACTGAAAATAACAGCAAGGGTTATTTTTTCCTATGTGCATTACCTTACACTTGTCCACATGAAATTTCATCTGCCATTTGAAAGCCCAGTCTTCTAGTTTCACAAGGTCCTCCTGCAATTTATCACAATCCACTTGAGATTTAACTACTCTTCATAATTTTGTGTCATCTGCAAAATTTGAGCACCTCACTCATCGTACCCCTTCCCAGATCATTTATAAAAATATTAAAAGTACTGGTCCAAGTACAGATCCCTGAACCACTCCACTGTTTACCTTTTTCCACTATGAAAACAGACCGTTTAATCCTACTCTCTGTTTCCTGTCTTTTAACCAGTTTGTACTCCAGAAAAGGACATCTCCTCCTATCCCATTACTTTTTAGTTTTCTTAGTAGCCTCTCATGAGGGACTTCGTCGAATGTCTTCAGAAAATCCAAATACACCACATCTACTGATTCACCTTTGTTCCCATGTTTTTTCCCCATTCAAACCTGGTGAGGGCTCTGGTAATTGGAGGTGGCAGAGGTAACCTGACCCTTTTAGCTGCTGACTTATGGGCCGATACAGTACAGTGTGCTCCGATGGAGCTCCAATGGAGCACACTGTTAACCTGCCATTGGACGCGCGTTTTCCCTTACCTCTTATTCAGTAAGGGGCCGAAAATGCGCATCCAACCCACCGAACCTAATAGCGCCCTCAACATGCAAATGCATGTTGATGGCCCTATTAGGTATTCCCGCACGATTCAGAAAACAAAATGTGCAGCCAAGCCGGGCACCGGGAAAGTGCACAGAAAAGCAGTAAAAACTGCTTTTCTGTGCACCCTCCGACTTAATATCATGGCGATATTAAGTCGGAGGTCCCAAAGGGTAAAAAAAGTAAAAAAAAAATTTAAAAAAAAAATTGAAGTCGGCCCGCGGCTGTCGGGTCAAAAACCGGACGCTCAATTTTGCCGGCGTCCGGTTTCCGAGCCCGTGGCTGTCAGTGGGCTCGAGAACCAATGCCGGCAAAACTGAGCGTCGGATGTCAAACCCGCTGACAGCCGCCGTTCCGGGCCAAAAGGAGGCGCTAGGGACGTGCTAGTGTACAAACTTGCATTTACATATTTTTCATTCTTATTATAATCTAAATAGTATCTTCTATATTTCTTCATAACAAGCATACCAAGCAACGTTCGGGCCGATTCAGTATGGTGCGCTCGGCCGAGCACACCTTTAGCCCCCGTTTGGCCATGCGTTTTCGATGCTCTATTTTTACCCCTTATACAGTAAGGGGTAATAGCATGTGGAAAACGCATGGCCAACCCTCCCGAAACTAATAGCGCCCGCAACATGCAATGCATGTTGATGGGCCTATTAGTTATTCCCGCGCAATACAGAAAGTAAAATGTTGTGATGTAGCGCAGCCCGGCCGCAGGCAGGAGCTGACAAGCTACCATAAGAGCAACAAGAGTACCAGAGCCAGACAGCAGGGGGCGCAGGGGAAGAGGAGAAGAACTACGAATCCCAGCTTCCCTGAAACACCACCAGACAGGGGAGGAAAGCCTGAAGGTGAACAGGTGGCAGGCATAGACGTTAACGAGGCAGACACTGATGAGTCTATGGAGGTGGAGGAAGAGGGCGTGCCCCCTTGGTGGAACTGGCCACAAAAACCCAGCTCTTCGGAGTCAGAGGAGGAGGAGATGGAGGTAGGTTCAGGGATAGAGGAGTCCTCCAGTTCATACATGGATACGGAGTAATCCAGCTGGAGGGGTGAAGTATAATCTTTACTCTAAAAGGGCCTGTGGTGTTGGGGCTTGTAATAGTGCTGAGCAGAGGAGGTAAATGATTGCTCTGAACTAGCACTGCTTGTAAGGGAATCAGAGGGCTGGAGGGGGAGGGGACAAACCCCATGTAATGCAGCCAGTTGTTACTTATTAAACTGCTTTGAAGGAACTATTCCTCTCTCTGTGTTGTCTCTGGGGATTGGGGGGACTGCTTACCCCCAACCCTGCCCGAAGGGAACCCAGAAGCCCAGCAAAACCAGGGCCAGCAGAGGCACGGACTCAGGGAGTTATGTGAACACATCGAACTCCAGGGACCGGGGCAACTGGTGGCAACTCAGGACTGGAGACAGAAGAGCGGCGCTCGAGGCCTCACGGACGGTGAGCCATCACAATGTGCAGGAGTTAATTTCGGCCGGCACCGGGAAAGTATACAGAAAAGCAAAAAAAACTGCTTTTCTGTACACCCTCCGACTTAATATCATAGCGATATTAAGTAGGCGGCCCCAAAAATTAAAAAAAATTAGAAGATAGATGCTCAATTTTGCTGGCGTCCGTTTTCCGAACCCGTGGTTGTCAGCAGGTTCGACAACCGACGGCGGTAAAATTAAGCTCCACTTCTGTCAATAAAGAGGTGCTAGGGACGCGCTAGTGTCCCTAGCGCCTGCTTTTTACCATGGGCCCTAATTTGCATACCTTTGCTTCTTGAATCACACGCATCGGGAGAGCGGGTGCTCGCCGGCTCTCTCGCACGGTTTACTGTATCGGCCCAATTATAAGCTAAAGTGAATTATATTGCACTACATTGAACAGAGATACTATAAAGATTTTTTACTTCCTCAGTTCAGTAGAGCTCAAAGTTCTACTAGCTAGGAGACATGAGCCTTTTTGGTGCCACTATATGACGTCACCCACATCTAATGGTTAATTCAGCCTGCTTATCAACAGAAAATCTGGGGAACCTTTGACAAGTCCTCGAGTAGATTTGCTAAGTATCTTGATGGTATACTGGAAGACTAGTAAGAACAATGTATTGTCATGAGGGAATGGAATTCTGCAACCAAAGTGAAACGGATATGAAAGTGGTATTTGTGAAAGGAATTGGAATAACAACGAGGGAAGTAGTTGGGAAAGTTAATCTATACCTTTTGGAAAGAAACTGTTATATTAGAGGAATTTACATTAATGCTGTTGCAGCCTAGCTATGGAAGCTTAAGAACTCCTGATTTAATCATTGCATTTTAAAACTCAACTACTGGTAACCCCAGAAAACAACATTATTTGTTTAATTATATCTTGGAGTGAATTCCTATTTTATCTACAGATGTGAGTTTCTGGTGAACATAGGTGAGCAGATAGAGGGTTTTTTAGAGGGGTTACTTATCCAGTTCAGAAACCTAACCTTGCATCTGGGCCCAGGTCCACTATACCATCTGTTTGACCTAATCATCATTGAACCCTACAAAAAGACTGGTACTGTGTTCCCTAATAACAAGAGACTCTCACATTATATGCGCCCCCATCCAGAGCTTACATAAATATGTGTTTTGCCCTGGTTGAGTTCTAGTTTCATAACTCTTCCCATTCGTTTGGCAATATTGAATTTGTGCAGATTTTTTCATTTCAAAATATATACATCAGGACCATTTGAAAATAAAATACATATAAAAAAATAACAAGGAATTAAGTCAATATTGGATTGGATTTCTGTTACAGAGCTGCCTGAAAAAAACATTATTAGTTGCATCTTCAACATTCATTGACTTTAATAAAATATCCTCACCACTCAGTGCCTCTACTGATTTTAAATTAACTTAAATTTGGTCTTAACTCACCCCAATTATGTTTGGCCTCAGTGGTGATAAATACTAAAAGATATTTAGGTTTTGCCAAATATTAGCTGTCATGTAAAAAGATATTTGCCCAAAAGATAGATTTAAACTAAACAAACAACCACTACCTGTAGGATCAAAATCCTAAAAAGGGTACATCATATATATTAGACAAACAAACAGGATAGCCCCTATCTTCCTTTAACACATTTATAATCAACATTAATAATTTTATCAATTTTATTACAAAGCATGATTTAAATACTACAACCTAAGAAATAATATCACATTAAATTACTTAAATTTAGAAACAAATCTTAACAAAAAAATTGTATCACTTTCAATTTATATAATTTTTGAAAAAATACAAACAAATCAATTAGATCTATATTGGAAAATGTTCACTATAAAATCAAACATAACCCTACAGATCTATACAGGGCGTGAATTACAAAGTCAGAGACATCACAAAGGAGTCCATCAATATAATTTAAGTGATGGAATGTAATCCTCTTCTATCCCTTTCTTATGACTCTTTTTTTAATCCTTTCTGTATTTTGTTCTTAATTCCTGTTATAGCAATTCACTTAGTGGCAATGTGCATTAATTCATTCTTCTCTATGAAGAGTATTGTGAGTCCTATTTGTTAGGTACCCCAAACACTGCAGCATTTTGGCATGTAGTGCCTACATCAGGGGGCCAAGAAAATGTAGAGCTAAATGAAAATATCTCACAACAACATTTACACTCATTTATAATGCAAGACAATTAAATTCCTACAATGAAAATGTATACAAAAAACCACTTGCTTACATTTAGTATCGCATTAACTTAAGACCGTCACATTTCTCTCACCTTTTCAAAACTGCATTTCTAGTGATCCAACATTTCTACCTAATAGATTCAGGAACTCAGACTCAGGCTTTAAAAACAAGGAAGGACTTCTGAAGGCTTGAACCAGCAACGGAGACTATGGACTTGTCTCACACATCTCAAAAACAACTATTCAATGCAGATCGCTCACCAACATTGCATTAAATCGGCTGTACAGCTGAAGTAGAAAGTAAAAAAAAACTTTTGAGCACATCTTTGGCCATAGATCTATTTAAAAATCCCCAACAGCCAATCATGGAACAGGAAGAATTTAAACTAATCAGAAAATCACTTAAGTCATCAAATGAGAAACCCCAATTGGTACCTTAAACAATTAGCTGATTAATTTAATGGAATATAGATCATATATCAGACAAACATAATAGCCCCTATCTTTTAGGTATATTTGCCAATCACAAAGGAAAGATATTTGAATGGTGTGGCCTCTCCAGAATTTCCATAGAGAGCTTTAGTTCTATACTCCTTTATTAGAATGTAGGAAAAGAGGACGTAAAAGTATTTCAATTTAATGTGTAGAGATAGCTAGCTCCCATGTATAATGAATGCTGTTGTTATGATTCCTGCCTACGGAGCTATTCCCCGCGAGCAGGCCTCTCACCTCCCGTGCTGCTTGTTCCCTGATGCGGCTGGATGCTGCCGACGCCGGGCCTTCATCGTGGCAGGAGCCATGGACTCTGCTTTCCTTTTGCGGCCCGGAGGCCGCCTATCAGACTTCGCTTCACCGTGGCAGGAGCCGCAGACTTCAGTGCCTTCTTCGCAGCGGAGCAGCTGACATCCTTGCCGTTCCATGGCTGGGGAGGCCTCAGTCCCCGGTCTCTCCTGGTGGTCAGAGCCGCCTTAGAGTCCTTCAGCAGCAGCAGTTGCCGACGTCGGGGCCTGCCTGTGCGCAGGCCCCGCTTCTCCTGCCTTCAGCGTCTCTGCAGTAACATGGCTGCTCTCCAAGGTCCTGCCCCCTTCCTAAGGGGCAGGCCCGCGTCTTCTTCCCCTTCTTAAAGGGGCAGCGTAGGTGGGGTCCCTCTGGCCACATTGGAAGTCAGCTTCTCCTGGTTTCCTGTGCCAGCCCTATTTAAGGGCTTCTCCTGCACACCTGTGTTGCCTTGCATTGGGTTCTTCGTCCCTGGAAGTCTCGTCTTCCAGCGCTCCGTCAGGTCTTCGTTCTTCGTTGGAGCTCCATGTCTCGTCTTCCTTCCTGAGTCTTCGTTGCTTCCTGTGGCTTCCTGATGTTCCATGTCTTCATGTTCTGAGGTTCCTAGTCCAGGCTTCCTGATGTTCCACTTCCTGATGTTTCTGAGGTTCCGCCCTCCTTCGCTCATTTCGAGTCCTCCAGCTCCTGTGGTTCTCCAGATGACACCTTGCCTCGACATTGGAGTCTCATCTCAGCTGGATTCCTTTCTTGTGCTTCCGAGTCCTCTTGACCCTCCAACTCCTGTGGTTCTCCAGATGACACCTTGCCTCGTCATTGGAGTTTCGTCTCAGCTGGATTCCCTTCCTTCACTTGTCCCGCTCTCCGCATGGTCTGTGACCAGCCTCTTCAGGTTGTGTAGGGCACGCAGTGGGACAGGGTGGTCCGCGACCAGCCCATTGGGTCTGCCCGTGTAGATGCGCTGTGTAGGGTACCCTGAGAGACAGTGCCAATGTCCGAAACTTCCAAGCTTCTCGTCTCATCCAGACTCTTCCCTCGTCTAGTCTAGAGTCTTCCAAGTTCCTGGTCCACATCCAGAGTCTTCTCGTCTCGTCTTGAGTCTTCTGTGTCACAAGGCCTCCATCTGCCCTCATCCTCAGTCCGGCCTGCTGCTTCTTGCCGATATCTAGCAGCAAGTTCAAAAGGGCTGAGAACGGTTGGAGGACTGTTCAATAACCAACATTGCGTTATTGGTCTTCCAGAAGCATGCAGGTCTGGCAGAGGGTAAGACTTTGTCTTTGCCCATGCTGGGACACGCCTCGCCAACTCTCGGTGCTGTCTTGGATTCATCTGGGATCGTATGATCGTGCCTTCTAACATGTAGTCACTGGGTACCTTGTATTTCTTGATTGGGGTGGTGGCTGAATTGCAAAGGACAAAGAAAATAGGACTGCACCTGTGCCAATAAGATCCCATCTTTACAGTATAAAAGGAAGACAAATGAAACACAAGATGGAGCAGATGAATGGGACCCTAAACCTATCTGATTCTCTAGCACAGAGTCCTCACGAACTGGGCCCCTAGAGCTGCCATACCTGATTGAAGGAGACCATTCAGGGGACTGGGCCTCACCTGATCACTTGCAGATCAATCCTTATAAATACTTTTCTTTTTTTTTTGCTTCCCTTTTTTCTCTTATGGACCATTCTCATTAGTGGTCCTATATAATCACAGTACGCTTATCAGAATATTGCCTTGGTTTACTTTGCATTTTATTATAACATTTGTCATGATATCTCTTTATATTCCACTTTTGATACTTCAAAGCAGATTACATTCAGATACTATAAGTAAGTTTTTCCCTATCCAGAGAGGCTTACAATATAAGTTTGTAACTGAGGCAATAGAAGGTAAAGTAACTTGCCCAAGGTCACAAGGAGTGACAGTGGGATATGAACCCTGGTTCATAGCCCACTAGGCTATTCTTCCCTCCAAGCATTTCTTTTATCAGAATATATAGGCGCCTCATTTTAAAGTTGCCATCTAAATTAGCATATCCACTAAAGCTCTCAAGAGTTGTACTGAACTTTTAAAATTAAAATGTTAGGAAAGTTCTCAGTTATAAATCTCCCCCCACATTCGAGACACTGCATTAGTGCTCAGGCGTGACATCCAAATGTAATTACAAGCTTCAGCAGATCAGGGTAATATAAAACACACTTTTCTTGGCATAGCTCCTTCAAATTAAAACATTCAGGGCTGCTTTAATTGCAAAACAGGATCTTTTGTCTTATTATATACTCTGTATTTCACTTGAAAACAAAAATTATTCTCACTGGAACCAGCAGATGGCAGATTGGCACAGCCATTTAGCTTTACACAACTACACTTTTCCAGAGCTGCTGTGAATCTTTATGTCTGCCATTTTAATTTGTGTATTTTGAAGTCCAGAAATAGTTTGAGTCCAGATATATAATTACTACATGTGAAAGTCGGAGCTGTCATTCATCCAACCCTATTACACAAAATGAGCAGTGAATGTCAGGTTCAATGTGCTTATCTAATTATGTATGTGGACATCTCACAACTGAAAAAAAAGATAGCTGCAGGTCAGAGTGTGCTCTAAAAAATGGAAACATTCTCGAAATGCCAGAAACAGTTGTAATAAGCAGTTGTATAGTACTCAGGCTGCAGTTTTAGTTATTAAATCGCTGGATTAAAGAGTCAGTTTTGATGGCAGCTTCACTCTGCCTCTTCTAGCAATCCTCCCAGGGAGAGAGTTTTGTTCACATATCTCATTCTAACCCTTTCTGCCTGAAAAAGCTGTTGGGAATTGGAAGCATTAGACAGTCTCCTCACAGGCAAAGCAAAGAGTTTGCTAAAGTTTTTTTTAGCTATAGGGAGTCTATTATTAATAATTTTAAATTGTCTCATCAGTGCAACTGCAGAGATGCTTTCCGGGGCCACTGTTCCCACCAATGGGGGATGTCACTTTACAGTGCAGCTGTATCACATTGGCTATTCCCGCGGGGAAAAATTGAAATATTTTCAACAAATTTAATTAGTGTTCATTCATGCTAGTAGGGTCATTCGGCCAGAGATTTCCTCAGAGTGTATTTCAGCGGGCCGGATTATTAGGAAGAAAAAATGCAGCATCTTGGTCCGGGTCCACAATATTTTCCCGCAGTAAGTTTGTCATAAAAAGAAAAGCCATTGACCTTATAAAATTACTGCTCAGCCAAAGTCCAGCTGAGCTTCTGTTCACATAAGTTGGGATTTTCCTCTGATCTGTTTCGCCTTACAGTGAAAAAAGCCACTTTTAATGTGAGGGAGGAAGGAGTGAAAAGGCTAAGCAGCCATCTTAGGAGTGGCTTGTTAGTGTGCCCTCCCCAACCAAAGAATCTTAAAGTTTAAGAAAGGTTTAATACAAAAGGAAAGAAGGACATGGGAACTAAAATATATTTATCAGTTAGGCTCTGAAAATAATGGCGTGAATATAGACATGGATTGAGGCTTCTAATGAGGTGTCACTTCAAAACCTCTCTCCACATCTTCACCTGTTCTGAAACCCATGAAGACTAGCATTTTGCTAACTGATGCTAATCCATCCATCAACTGACACAAACTGAAGACCCCTGCAATGTTAAAAATAAATAAATAAGTATAAAATTGTTTATGCAGTTTTAACTGCAGGTAAAAAGCTTGAAGTTGGATCTTGGGGACATATAGCAAATAATTTCCTGGGGCATGGGGCATGGGGCATGGGGCATGGGCCCCCCCCCCCCCCCCACCTTCTTGCCAGCTCCTGCCATCCCCCAAAATAAAGAATGTCATGAGGCTGAAAGTTTCCAACATCCCCACTGGCCATGCAGTGTCCAAGGACAGACCCCCACCCCTCCTCACGTCCCCATTCATCAGCCATTCCATGCAACTGCTGGTTCTGGAGATTAAAATCTGTGACATGGGAGAGCTCTTTAACCTCCCGAGGGATGGCACAGGGAAGAGTGGGTGAGAGCCCACAGACCCTCTCTCATTCCTGGACTTAAAAGATGGATATTATCAGTTCTCTCAGCGGCCTAACCATGGGGCAAGCCTTCGGTCCAGGATCCGCAAATTCAAAGGCCCTCGAGGCCAGATATAATCATGGCAACCACAACCAAGAAAGGCAGCAAGCGTGCAAATTACCCACTCCCATCTCAGGGAGAGTCTGATGAAAAACAACAATGCAGGACTCTTTCGAGGCCCTATAAGTGGAATGAGTACCCTTCAAATCCTTTAACGAGGACCCATTAGGGCAAATCTGCTCCCAGAAGCCATGATAATTCCACTTCAATAGCGTATATTAAAATTGCTGCAGTTAAAAAGCTTTGTCATGGCCATGCCAGCTGATTAAAGGTAATCCCCAAACAGGAGCAGCACAAGATACCAGAGCCAGGCAGTTCAGGGTCTTCTACCTAATCGACCACCTCCCCCTTGTGTTGAGCCCACAGGTTCTGGTGGCTGGCAGGAGATCACTGGCAGTGACCTTGGGGCAGGAATATAAGCAGAATTGAGGCAGGTCAAGGTCAGAGCAGGCAGCAAGTGAAGTAGCGTCAAAGGTCAGGCTACATCAGGAACAAGAAGTCAGTCCAAGGTGGAGGAACAGCAGAGCAGAAAGGAACAAGGGCAGAAAAAGAAAAAGGAACTGGAACAAAGCAGGGACAGAGCACAAGGGAGAACAAAACTGGAACTGAGTGCAAAGCCAATCAGGGACCAGACACCAGAGAAACAAAGACTGGAACAAAGCAAAACCAGGGCAAGTCAGGCAAGAAACCAAAGCCACAACAGGAACAGGGCTAGGCAGGCACAGGGCAAGATCAGGGCAGGGTAGGACAAAACAGAAACCGAACAAGACAGGGTTCAAACAAACAAGGACAGTAAACAGGCAAAAGGGGAGGCCACATAGAAAACAGAAAGAAGGGACTGGCAGTAGGGCCACCAGGAGTCCCCATAGGAAGCAGGGAATCAAACAGACAGGAACAAAGAGAGGTCATAAGAACATAACATTATCCATACTAGGTCAGACCAAAAGGTCCATCAAGCCCAATATCCTCTTTTTAAAAGAGGCCAATCCAGGTCACAAGTACCTGGCAGGATCCCAAGAGGTAGATCTATTCCAAGCTACTTATCCCAAGAACAGCAGTGGATTTCTGCAGCTCCACCTTAATGATGGTTTATGGACTTTTTCTCTAGGAACTTGTCCAAACCTTTTTTAAAAAACAGCTACACTAATAGCTTTCACCACATCCTCTAACAACGAATTCCAGAGCTTAATTATATGTTGAGTAAAATAATATTTTCTTTTATTAGTTTTAAATGTATTACCTAGTAGCTTTATTTATTTATTTATTTTAAGTTTTTCTATACCGGCATTCGCAATAGATATCGCATCATGTCGGTTTACAATTAACAAGTAGATAGGTAACAAAAAAAGGTAAGAAACATTTATCTTAATAATAATAATAATCGTTGTAGTAATAATAATAATAAAACATTAAACAAGAGAAGGTTAAGGTATGCAGTTACAATAAAACAAGGGAGTGATACAACTTGGAGCATAGAAAAGAAGCTGGGGATTAAATAGAGAGAACGTAAATGCCAGTCAATGTGCTTAAAGCATTAATGAATTGTGTGTCCCCTAGTCTTTGTTTTCTTTGAAAGAGTAAATAACCAATTAACGTTTACTCATTCCACTCCACTCATTATTTTATAGACTTCTATCATATCTAACTCAGCCGTCTCTTCTCCAAGCTGAAAAGTCTTAAACTCTTTAGCCTTTCCTCATAAGAAAATTGTTTTATCCCCTTTATCATTTTGGTTGCCCTTCTTTGTAATTCTGCTATATCTTATTTGAGATGTGGTGACCAGAATTGTACACAGTATTCAAGATGAGGTTGCTCCATGGCACGATACAGAGGCATTATGGTCTTCTCTGCTTTATTCTCCATTGCTTTCCTAATAATTCCTAGCTTTCTATTTACTTTCTTGCTTGCTGCTGCACACTGAGCAGAAGATTTCAATATATTGTCAACGATGACGCCTAGATCCTTTTCCTGAATGGTGATACCTAATGTGGAACCTTGCATTGTGTAGCTATAATTTGGATTTCTCTTCCCTAAATGCATCACTTTGCACTTGTCTACATTAAATTTAGTTTGCTATTTGCATGCCTTGTCTTCCAGTTTTGCAAGGTCCTTCTCACAATCCTCTTGTGATTTAACAATTTTGAATAATTATGTGTCATTAACAAGTTTGATCACCTCACTTGTTGTTCCCATTTCCAGGTAATCTATATAAATAAAAATGTGAAATAGTTTGTACCAAATCGCTAATCTCAGCAACCACTTAACCGATTGCTTTCAAATTTGGACACAAGTTTCACCTCACATACGACAAGGATCTTCTACACTTACATTACATATATGTCACACCGGGGGCTGGTAAAAAAGTTTTAAACTTTGGTTCCACAAAACAGCGACATCTGGTGGACGTAAGCGGAAGCTCTTACACCTTGCACAAACGCTCACACCCCACACACACGTGACCAATGTTTGCGATTCACACATCCTCCGAGCAGACACAAATCCACCCTCCTCACACCCCCCCGCACACATGCCAATTGTACTTATTTCACACACCCTCAAAAAGCACACAAAAACCCACTAAATACCAGCATGCTACACCGGGAGGCCACTAACATGCCACATGTTTGCAATTCCCACACCCTACGAACTCACACACAAACACCCTCCTCACACCCCCCACGCCCATGACTTTTCTACTTACTGCCCTCAATCTCCAAATGCATGGAAAACTGCAGAATAGTTCGGGTTGCTCCAGCGGGGGGGGGGGGGGGCAATACCGCTCCAGGACACATCGTATACACTACGGCTGTCGGCTGCCAGCAATCAAAATGGCGCCGACGGCTCTTTTCCTTACTAGGACACTCGGGAACGCCAATAGCGGCAGTAGCCCATGTGACATAGTAAGGGCGAGGGCCCGTCGACGCCATTTTCTGAACTGGCAACCGGCGCACCTTCGCCCTTACTATCTGAGCGAGACGACCGCTCCCATTGCACCACCTCGAGGGCCCGGCGCCAATACTTCCATGCCGGAACGAACGCCCGCTCCACCGACTACCATTTTTGAAAGGTATCGTCGGGCCTGTAGGGGGGGGGGGGCGTGGGGATGTTCTTGCGTCCATGTTCGGGGGGGGGGGGGGGCAGGGGGCAGTTCCGAGATTCTGCAACTCTTGTGGGTTAGTCTATTTCGCTGGCCGGGGGGGGGGGGAAGGGAGGGTGGGGGAGGCTTATATAAACACAACGTTTCTGTGGGGATTACTTTGGGGTGCAAAGGGGGAGGGCACACACAAACACATTCACAAAATGTGCACCATCTCTGAAAGGTTACAAAACAGCCCTCACCAGGTGGGGTCACCGAGGTGACAGTGAGGGGAGGGAGAATGAGGAGGGAGGTAACTGTCAGGGGAGGAAGAATGAGGGGAGAGGTGAGTGTGAGGGGAGAGAGTTGGAGTGGGGACAGGGGAGGGAAGAGGGGGGGAGTGACCAAGGGGGGAAGAGGATGAGTGACTGAGCTAAATGAGCAAGGGGAAGGGGCAGGGAGGGCAAAGAATCTGACCCAGCCACTGCAACGCGTGGCAGGGGTCCGCTAGTTTATAAATATATTAAAAAGCAGTGGTCCCAGAACACATCCATGGGGCACTCCACTATTTTCCTTTTCCCATTGGGAAAATGTACCATTTAGACTTACTCTCTGTTTTCTATCTTTTAACCAGTACCCAATCCGCAATAGGACACTGCCTCCTATCCCATAACTTTTTAATTTCCTAAAATACCTCTCAAGAGGGACTTTTGTCAAATGCTTTCTGGAAATCCAGATACACTGTATCAACTGACTCACCTTTATTCACATGTTTATTTATGACTTCAACAAAATGTAGCAGATTGGTGAAATTCATGTTGGCTTTGTCTCATTAAACTATGACTATCTATATGGTCAGTTCTATATGATAGTAGAAACTATCTTGCCTGGCAAAGACATCAGATTAGTTGGTTTGTAGTTTCCTGGGTCACCCCCCTTGATCCCTTTTTAAAAATTGGTATTACATTGTTAACCCTCCAGTCTTCAGATACCATAGGTCAGGGCTTCCCAAACTTTTAGTCGATGTGACCCAATTTTATCACTTGAAAATTTGCATGACCCCAGATGATAACCAAAGCAAATTATCAGGACTGCAGACCCCTCCATCAATACCTCCTTCTTACTCTCCCTGCACACCAGCTAATTCCCTCTCTTGACTTCCATCCCTTTCAGAGGACTTCCTCTCCCCAGTGGAACCCCCTCTCTCTGTGAAGGGTAGTGTGGGTGCGAGTCCTTTGTGCTGCGGTGTAGTTGACACAGCCTCATAGGTGAACCTACTTGGCCTATGCCAGCAGCTGGCAAATGAGCCCTGTAGTGGGACAGGCTGGAGCTTCACCTATACTAGCCGCCTTTCCTGCAAGTTGAGCCCTTGAGTTCTGGCAGCCAACAGGACTTAGGAGGGTCCTTAGGGCATTGAAAAGAACAAGTCTAATGGCTTGCTAGAGTCAGGGTACACAGCAGACTAATGGAGTTGGAGACAGCCAAGATTGGGGCAGGCAGCTAACAAGGATGGTCAGGTCCAGTCGGCAGACAATCATGGTCAGGTCCAGGTCAAGATTTGGAGGGTCAGGCCAGGGGTAGACAAATACACACTGAAGACACTGGATGATACAGAAGGGCAAGGCAGGCTGAACAAGGAAGACAAGGTGAGGCAAGACAGGATAAAGAATCAGGAACACAGAAGACAGGAACTGGGAACTCAAGGCAACACACACTGCAAAAGCAGGAGACATGTTGCTGAGGCAAAGCAGGTAGGTCTGAAGAGCATTTATATAAGACTGGGCTGCTAACATCATCCAAGAGTGCCTCTTCCCCTCTGACCTTGCTCTCACATTCCATACAGCATATCCCCCTCTTACCCCCAGATCTTTTGTCATTCCCTCCCTCCCTCACCCTCCACAGCCAATCCCTCTTCAATTTATCTAACCCTCAAACCGCTCCTGCTTTTCATCCATCTCTTCAAACAGTCCTTTCACCAAACATCCCCCTGGCCAGGGTCAGTGGCAACATTTTCATTTGGTTCCTGGGCCACAGGTAAATGACAACTGGTGGGAATAGAAGGCAAGCAACATTTTACTTGGGTGGATTCAGTGATGGCTGAGGAGAAAGGAGCAGTGGCAATCTCCTCCTCTCCCCTCATGGCTAGTCCCAAACCTGACTGATCTGCAAGTTGCAGCAGCTTTACTAATGAAAGGCAGCATGGGGCCTGCAGCAGCCCTGATCCTTCCTCATGCAGGGCTTTCTGTTACCACAGAAACTCATGCAAAGCCAGTGCCACTGCAGGATCTATGAGCATAGGCTCACTCATAGACCTAATGCTGACTTCCATTACTAATACTACTGGTACCTGAAGAGTGCTCACATTTGAAGCACTTGTGATCCCAAATGAAGGTTTGGTGACCCCTTTTGGGGTCCTGACCCACAGTTTGGGAAGCCCTGCCATAGATGATTTTAATGATAGTTTACACATTAGTAATAGCAGATCTGCAATTTCATTTTTCATTCTTTCAACACTCTGAGATCTATTCCATCTAGTCCAGGTGATTTACTACTTTTTAGCTTGTCAATTTGACCCATTACATCTTCCAGGTACACTGATATGTTTTTCAGTTCTGCTGAATCACCTTTGAATATCATTTCTGACATGGGTTTCTCTTTTACATCTTCCTCAGTGAAGATCGAAAGAAAGAACTAATTTAGTCTCTCTGCTTTGTCTTTGCCATCTCTAAGTGACCCTTTTACCTCTTGATCATCTAATGGTCCAGATGACTCCCTTGCAGACTTTATACTTTGAATGCATGCCTTCCTTAACAATGCTTTGCATGTAACTTGAAAGTGTTTATGCTGTTTCCTGTTTTCTTCATTTGGATCCCTTTTCCATTTCTTGAAAGATATTATAGCTTCTCTCACTTCACTTTTTAATCATGCCAGTAGTCATTTAGCCTTCCTTCCATCTTTTCTAATGTGTGGAATATATCTGGTTTGGGCTTCCAACTATTACAATTTTGTCTGCTGTTCAGCTTCATTCTCTACAGATTCTGACTGCTGTGACTCATCCTCATTGCTGAGGCCCACTGTGAGCCTCACCACCAGCTTTGCTAAGCTCTCCCTCACTGCTCTTACTATGCCTATGTAACCCAGCCTTGCCAAAACACCTTTGTCTCTTCATGGAGTCACCCTTGCCTCTCTGACTTGGCCACTCTTGCCTTGTGGCCTCTGGGCCTTCTTCTTCCTTGCCCTCCTTTGTGGCCTGCTCTGTCCTGTTTCCTGCTTTGTGGCCTATCTAGGCCTTCCTGTAGCCTAGAGCCTTCAGGCTTCCAGCCTTGTTGCCTTCAGGTTTCCATGTTCTATGTTACCCTTATCTAAGTCCTGACCTTGTCTGCCTAGTCTAGTCCTTGTCCAATCCTATCCTTGTCTTTCTGGTCTTGTCTTGCTCTTCCCTGCCTTGTCCAGCCTGTCCCAAGCCTTGATTAGCTATAGACTGCCCTGCCTTGTCCTGCTACATTCACCATAATGTACTGCCACCGCAGAGACCTTCCGGCTTCTAGAACCCAAGAGCTCAACATGAGGGAAAGGGAGTTGGCTAGGCAGAAGATTAGCCCTTGTCTATCCCAGTATCCTGAACAACTCCAAGGGTGATGTATCCACAGTCCAGAAATCCTGACACCAAGATGGTATTTTTAAATAACATACATGCCTAATGTAAACTCTTATGAGAGAGATTTGCATGCACTCTACCTCAGTTGTATGCAAATCTCTTATGTATCTTCATTAGGGATATCTTGAAAACCCAACTGGTTTGTGGCCCTCAAGAACTGGAATTGCCTACCCATGCTCTAGAATGTCCTGATGCAACATTCACCCTATCAATACTGAGGTAACTGAAAATCACCCATAATTACCATGCTGCTGATTTTGTTAGCTTCCCTGATTATTTTAAGCATTTCATTGACTGTTTATTCTGGCCAGGTGAATGATAATATAGCAGTGGGAGTGTTTTATTCTCCATTTCACCTGGAATTTCTATCCATAAAGATTCAACATTGCATTTCGTTTCCAGCAGAAATTTTATCCTGTTTGACTCAATGTCCTCTTTAATTTATACTGTCATTGTGGTAGCGCAAGCTGTCAGTAACCGGGTTACAGACAGAGAAAAAACACCAATTGTCTCTGGCTGTGCTTCAGAATACTTTATTTACAGTTGGAAAACACAGACAAAACTAGTCAAATTATACAGTGCTGTTCACTTTAACTTCAGGTCAAAAGCTTTTGGCATAGTTCACAGTAACTCCAGGTTAGAATGCTAGTGCACCTTCAAACACGTCTGTAAGGTTAGTAAAACTGCACAAGTGGTCTGTTCCTACACGAACTCTTTCAGCTTCCCAGGGCCTCTCTAACCCTCTCAGGCCCTCAGGTTTTAAGATTTGGTGAAGAGCTCCTCCCTTCACCCAGGATTCCCTGTGGTATTCAGCCTTAAGGAGGACCGGGCGGATAGCTGTTCCCGCTCTCTTAAGGTAGACTGAGGGAGTTGTCTATAAACTCCCTCACAGAGCTCCCCTCAGTTCAGTCTTCATGGGGTGAGCATTCACCTGCAAAAAGGACACCTTCATGGACAGGAAATCTGTATTAGCTTTCTCCTTTCCTGTCCTGAGTCTGAGCTTGTAGCTGGAAGGCTGCAGGGCTAGGAACCATCATATCACTCTTGCATTGGATTCCTTACATAAGAACATAAGATATGCCATATTGGGTCAGACCAAGGGTCCATCAAGCCCAGTATCCTATGTCCAGCAGTGGCCAAGACACAAGTACCTGGCCAGTACCCAAACATTAAATGACTAGATCCCAAGCTACTAATCCTTATTGATTAATAACAGTTTATGGACTTCTGCTCTAGGAACATATTCAAACCTTTTTTAAATCCAGTTACAATAACTGCTGTAACCACATCCTCTGGCAATGAATTCTCCAAATTTGTTTTAAATGAACTTCTTGCTAATATTCCTTATTCCTATTGATTCATAAGAGCGGTTAACTGCCTTGTGAACGTAAACTGCCACCCCAGCAACTAGCCTTGTGAAAGTAAACTGCCACCCCAGCAAGTAGTAGTAGTACAAGGCATCTAAGACCCACTTAACCACCAAGGCCTCCTTCTTAACAGTTGAGTACCATCTCTCCCCTGGCATCAGTCTCTGGCTGATATATGCAACAGGATGTTCCTGGCCATCCTTCTGGGCTAACATGATCCCCAAGCTGACCTCTGAAGCAACAGTTTGCATCATAAAGGGTTAAGTGAAGTCCGGGCTGAATAGGACCAATTCCAAGCATATCAATTCCTTCAGGGCTCTGAAGGCCTTCTTGGCTTCTTCTGACCATTTGACCTTCTCTAGTGTTTTCTTTTCCAGTAGCCTTATGAGAGGTCCGCCTTCTCAGATTAGTTAGGGATGAATCTTCTATAGTGTCCCGTGAGACCTAAGAAGGCTCTCACTTTGGCCTTTGTTTGTGGGATCGGCGCCCAAATGATTACCTTGACTGACCTTATCCTTCCCCAAGGTGTAGCCAAGATATGGACCTCTTGCCCAACTAGCAAGCACTTCTTGGTATTAACTGTTAGGCCTGCTTTATTCAGACTGGTGATCACAGCCTGAACCTGGGTCAGATGTCATAGCTGTAAAACACAATGTCATCTAGGTAGGTGGTTGTGTACCTTTGCTATGGGCAGAGCCGGAGGTCCACCAATCATTGGAATGTTGGGGGGGGGGCACCATGAAGGCCAAATGGGAGTCCCATGAACTGGAACAGCCCAGCAGCTATAGAGAATGCTATCTTCACTTTCGTTGAAGGCACGAGAGGTACCTGCCAATATCCTTTGATAAGATCAAGGAGTAGAGATATTCTGGGACGACCCCAGACACTCAATCAGTTCATCGACTCTTGGCATCGGATAGGTGTTGAGTTTCAAGAACTTGTTGACATTCTTGACATCGATACAGAACCTGATGCTTCCATCTGGCTTTGGCATCAATGGGTAACCAATTACATTGGTTACCCATCGAATACAGGATAAAATACAAAGCCTTATGCACCATACACAAACTAATATATGATAAAGAAGCAGACTGGCTAAACACAGCCTTACGAGTACACGTTCCACAAAGAAACCTCCGCTCAGCAAACAAAGCACTACTAACAATCCCTTCAGTAAAGTCAGCAAAATTAACCCAAGTGAGAGGGCTTTATCATTGGCTAGGCCCATACTATGGAACACGATGCCCCCCGAACTCAGATTACAGAATAATCTCAAAACTTTTAAGAAAAATCTAAAAACATGGCTCTTTAGAAAAGCCTTCACTAAAGAGTGTGGAGGTTAGAGAATGAAAGTACAGGGTAATGCAGATGAGAATGAATTTACTCAATCCTACATTTAAGAAGTAATATTTCAAAGCGATAGTAACTCAATAATATACCTGGACTTGACCAACATTACTCAAATAATGATTTTATTTATGAAATTGTAACCAAACTTTATTGGCACCTGTTAGAATGTAAGATATCCTACATTTACTTACCTTAGTCTATGTGCCTATTTGTAAACCGTTGCGATGGTATATAACTTAGCGACGGTATAGAAACATTTTTAAATAAATAAAATAAAATTAATTAATTAAACTGAGCTGGAGCATTTATTTCATTTCAGCCTCAATGATATGGCACCTGGCCTCAGGGATCTGATAAGGCCTCTGTCGTACCACCACTTCAGATGCCAGCAGGATATCTTGTTACACCAGTTGGGTACGACTGGGCCGGTTTGAAAAGGTCTCTCTATTCCTCTCTAAGAACTGCTTCAAGCCAGCTGTCTGTCTAGTAGACAGCTGTTCACCAAAGGGAATTTGGCCTTGCTCCTCCTTTGACCAGACTTTGGGGCCAAACTCCTTGGACATCCATTTCTTCAGAAGGTTTATACTTGGGACGACTTCCATTTATTGAGCCAAGCTATTTTGTAGCCCACGGGCCCCGTTTTCTTCAACACTTCATAGGGTCCTTGCCAATGGGCTAACAGCCTGCTTTCTGATGATGGCAGGAGGATGAGGACCTGGTCACCCAGCTCAAACTCAGGTTGGACCATGGAACGATTATAAATCTATAGCTTGAGAATGTTGAGCTTTTTCCAGACACAGGGGGGCCACTTCATCAGCCTTCAAGTGCTCTTGTACTTTGGGCTTGTAATCCACTAGGTTCTGCCCGGGGTTCGCTTCCTCTTCCCAGGTCTCACAGGCTATATTGAGGATTCCCCTCTGTCTCCTTCCATATAGCAACTCAAATGGGGAGAATCTGAGCCTTGTAGTACTTTGTGGATTGCAAAATAAATAGGGCAATAGGATGTACCAGTTCTTGCCATCCTCATTCACAAATTTCCGTAACGTCTGTTTAAGTGTCTGATTAAAGTGCTTGACCAAGCCATTAGTCTGCAGGTGGTATACAAGGATCCATAGGGCTCTCCCCTTTGAGTAAAGTACAGAGTTGTTTCATGACCTTGGAGATGAAAAGGGTGCCCTGATCCATCAGGATCTCCTTGAGTAGCCCAAGCTTTGAGAAAACCTCCATTAGAGTGGTTGCCACTGTCAGGGTTTTCATGTTCCGTAGTGGCAGTGCCTTTGGATACCTTGTAGTGTAAACCAGTATGACGAGGATGTATTTGTTTCCTCTGGTGGTTCTTTCTAGTGGCTCCACAAGATCCATGCCCACCCTTTCAAAAGGGGTCTTGATTATGGGCATAGAGATGAGATGTGCCACCCATATCCCGACAGGTTGAGCAGAACTAACAAAACAATTGGACCTGTTTATGAAGGCCCAGCCAATAGAATTGTTCTAGAATCTTTTCCTGGGTCTTTTCTTTCCCCAGGTGACCCCCTAGCAGGTAAATGTGTGCTAACTGCAGAATCTTTTGTCAATAGTACAGCTCCTGGTGCCCAAGCCCTAACACTTCCCCTTCACAACTCTACACAATAAATCCCCTTTCATTGCAAAATAGGGGGGCACAAGGTCTGCACTCTGTGCCCCTGGACTACCTTCCTGTTTACTGGTTGTACCTGTTCAAGGGTCCGCTTTAAGGATTCGTCCTCCTTCTGAGCCTGCCTAGAGTTCCTCGGATCAGACTCCAAGGGGCCTGGTATTACTCTGGATGGGAGGTTGCTCTCCCTCTGACCCCTCCTCCCAGCTGTCTTTAGAGTAGCAGCATAAGTGTACTTGTCCTGATGGCATTACCGCTGGAATTTATGAGTCTTAGAGTCCTTATGGAAGAGGCCTGGGTCCTCCAAAGGAAAGAGCTCTGGAAACTCAAGACTCTTCGGGGTCATGGCTGGGAGGACCGGTTGTAAGCTGTTCTCATTCTAGGCAATCCCATCCAATGATCACAGGGTGGAGTAGCCCAGGGAGTACTCTGACCTCCATCATCTCTTGACTGGCTGAGGTTGTCAGGTGTATCCGGCTGGTAAGATATTGTCGATGGTCCCTATAAATACATGCCAGAGTTACTACTTTTTCATAATCAATATGGATCTGCTCAGCAAATCCCTCTGAACAAGCATTTTCACAGTGCCAGAGTCCACTAGCTCTTGGGTGGGAGCCCCATCCAGCTATATTGGTATCACTGTCTGGAGACATCCACGAAGTTGCAACAGTAATGAGTTACAGCATTAATGTCCATGGCCTCAGCTTCCCTGCGGGGACATTCTCTGGTAACTTGATCTCCTTCCCCATAACTAAAGCATGGCAGACCAACTGAGGGTTGCTGCGGGGGTGACCGGTCCAGCTGGATTTGTTCTGCTGGCAGTCAAGACTTCAGACTCTGCCATTCCCTCTCTGGGTTGAGTGGTCTCTCTTGGAACTCTGATGATTGGACATAGTCTGGGCCTGATGGCAAGCCTCTGCTACGTCTAGGGCCTTTTCCATGGTCAGGCCTGAATGCCGGCAAACCACCTGCCACATGAACAGATTGAGGCTGTCCTGGAACTGCTCCAGCAAAACCACCTTGGATACCTCTACCCTAGTTTTCCTGTCCAGGTGCAGCCACTTCCAGACAGCATCTTTAAGCTGGTGAAATAAGTTCCTAGGATTCCATCCAGCCTGTATAACTCCACAACAAATTCACTGGCAGTAAACCACTTTCCCTAGGATTACCGCCTTAACTTCAGATACGTGACCGTGCCCTCCGGGTTGGCTGTTTGATAGGCCTCTTGACTCGGTCCGGAAAGTAAATTTCCCAAATATGTAGCTCATTTGTCCTCTGGCCACGCAACAAGTCTTGCGGTGCATTGAAAGTTCAAGAACCCGCCTGGGTCTTCCCCAGGGGTCATCTTCAGGAGTGTCGGCGACACCGATGCTGGGTGAGCCACAGCAGTTTGCACCACCTGGGTGATCTGCATATGCACGGTATGCTGTGTCACCTGTACTTGTAATACTTTCTGCTGTGTAATTTGCACTTGCAGAGCCTTCTGTAGCTGCTGCTGGCCAGTGGCAAGTACTTGGATTAACTGCTCCATTTTTTAAATCTTTCTCCAGGATTAGAAGAACAGAAGAAAGCAAAACAAAACCAAAAAAAAAAAACCCACTACCTGCTGGCCTCTCAGACCCTTACTTACTCCTTTACACCTAACTAACCAGGCAGGGATAGCCCCCTTGGCCTGTGCGCAAGCTATGTTGGAGCTGGGAGGGACCCAGGAAAGCAGGGAAAAAAAAAGAAAAATCCCTCAGCACAAAAGGTTTTTTTTTCTTCTGTACTCTTGCTGCAGCTATGGGTCCTTGGCTGTGCTTCATACTTTAGGCAAGTTATCCCACTTCTAATACCACATGTGGTAATGTGAGCAGTTGGTAGCCAGGTTACAGCCAGAGAAAAACACCAATAGGCTCTGGCTGTGCTTCAGTGTACTTTATTTATAGTAGGAAAACACAGACAAAACTAAGAGGCAACACTACTTAGCTTCTGGTCAAATTATACAGCGCTGTTCACCTTAACTTCAGGTCAAAAGCTTTTGGCATAGTTCACAGTAACTCAAGCTTCTAGTTCAGCTCAGCATAATTCATAGTAACTCCAGGTTAGAACACTAGTACAGTTCACCTTCATAGACATGCAGTTTTACCAACCTTACAGATAAGTAGTCTGTGCATACACTGGAACTCTGACAGCTCTCCGGAGCATCTCTAACCTTCTCAGGCCCTGCGGGATTCAGCCTTAAGGAGGACTGGGCAGGATAAAGTGCCCAGTCTCTTAAGGTAGACTATAAACTCCCTCACAGTCACATGTCCACAAATTTGATCCATCCTATCATTTCGATATAATTTGTACCCTGGTATCACAGTGTCCCATTGGTTATCTTCCTTCTACCTGGTCTGTGAGGTGCCAATTATCCTCTTCATCCAGTGCTATACACTAACTCTCCCATCTTATTTTTTAGACTTCTAGCATTTGTATAGAGACATTTCAAAGTATGTTAATACAAGCAAAAAACAATCTGCTTATTAGCTGATGGGGTAATTTGGAATCATTCTGTGCTGCTTGCTCTTTACTTAAAGGCATTTGGTCCACTTTAGCATTTATTGCAACTTCTCTGCTGGGATGCCCTAATTTCCCTGTTCTCTCCTTCAAAGATACATCATTCTGAACCATATGTTTCTGATTGACTTTTGCCTTTACCCCATCCTGTAGTTTAAAAGCTACCTATTTCCTTTTTAAAGGTTAGTTCCAGCAGCCTAATTCCACTCTGGTAAAGGTGGAGCCAAATCTTTGAAAAAAGGTGCTCTCTTCCCCAAAATGATGCCCAATTCCTAGCAAACCTAAAGCTCTCTTTCATGCACCATCTTCTCATCCATGCATTTAGTCTCTGGAGCTCTGCCTGCCTCTGGGTTCCTGCATGTGGAACGGGGAGAATTTCTGAGAATGTTACCCTGGAGGTTCTGGATCCTAAATTTGGCTTCCAGAACCTCCTTCCTGTACTTTCCAATGTCATTGGTACCCACATTTATTTATTTATTTATTTAAAAACTTTTCTATACCGTCGCTAAGTTATATACCATCGCAACAGTTTACAAATAGGCACATAGACTAAGGTACCAAGACATGTACCAAGACAGCTGGATCCTCTCCAGCACCAAGGTGGCCAAACAGCCTGGTTCTTGACCAGACTGCCCAGTTTTCCATTCATTTGTACAGTCCAGTTACAAGGGTAAAACCTGGTCAGGCAAGGCCAACACAGCAGCCAATCAGTGGAGGCTCTCCAATCATTTGAAAGCTATTCTTTGGCGCAGCTGCAGGAGGGGAGAGATGCATGCTCACTCAGCCTGGACTGCAAAGAGCATTGGTCCGCTTTTCTCCAGCCACCGCCTGGAAGTATGAGGGTCCTGCATTTTCCCCGGCTTACTCTTCCTTCTCTTTCCTCCTTCTCAAGTCACACCTCAATTGCTAGACAGCTGCTGCCTGCTTACCTGTCCCTCAGGGCTTGGGCTGCAGTTTTCTCTCCTCCGGAGCTGCGATTCCCACGGCCATGGTGTGGCCTGCTGTTTCACTTTGTGTGTGCTGCTGCGACCTCCTTTAAGTCCCGTGCAGTGCTGCTGTATCTCTTCTCTCCAAACTAAAAGGTAAGTAATTATGCTGCACCTGCTGCCTCCCTCCAAGTCTACCTGACCTGGCAGTCTAAAGAAGTCCTTCAAGGGCTTCACCTCTAGTGTAGTGGCCCAAAAGTAATGCTATAAAGCTGTTAACTGCTGCTTGTATGCATTGCTGTATTCCCCTCAGCAAAATAAAGGTGCATGTGTTGTATTGTTGGCTGCTGATCCACTTGGTGCTTGCCCCCATACTTTTGCTGTCTGTCCCAAGGAGCCCTGAAAAGTGGTGTGTGTGTATATATAAGAGAGAGGAAGAGAGGGCTTGTGTGTGAGTGCGAAGAGAGGGAGGGAGGGCCTGTACGTATGTATGAGAGAGAGGGATGGAGAACCTGTCTATGAGTGTCTATACGGGATGGAGGAACTTTGTATGGGGGGTGGAGGGAGCACCTGTGTGTATGAGAGAGGGAGGGAATGCCTGTGTGCCTTTCTCCCAGTCCATACAATCTCACAGTGACTAGAAATGAACAGTTCCCAGGTATGGAGAGCAGGAGAGTTTTTTTTTTAATCCTTATTAGTTTAATTATTGCATGCTGTTTGATGTGTCTGCAATATTGCAATATTTTATGGAGTATGAGACATTTTTTAAATTTTGTATATGAGATTTTACTTATTGGATGTTAACTGTTTTGAAATATTTTCTCTTTTTATTAGTATATATTTTATATTTCTTGAGATTATTGTTTGATGTTCAATGAGGAATAGTGATATTTTTGTTTTGTTGTTAAACTGCAAAACTGGCTTAATGCAGTTTCCACTTCAGCTTTTGTCTACATGTTTCTGTCTATACTTTATGGTCTCTGTATTTGGTGATTGTAGGCTACACGTGTGTCTGAGGCGAGAAATTATGCTTCCGTGTAGTTTCTGTGTAGGGATCTATAGCAGTGTGGCTTGTTCTGTTTTCCTAATATGTGTATTGGTGTTTTAGGGCCTGGTATAATATTTGAAGTGGCGGCATAGCCTAATGGTTAGAGCAGTGAGCTTCAAACCAGCAAAATCAGCGTTCTTGTCCCACTTGGAACAAGTCACTTCTCTCTCCATTATCTAAAGTACAAACTTAGACTGTAACCCCCATGGGGATAGGGGAAAAAGAATATAAATAAAATAAGTGTGATGTTGCCTTTTTATAGGTAGGAGTGTTACTACTGAAATATAGTATGTGTGGCTCAATGAAGGTTATGCACTTTTAAAGAAAGAAAAGTTGAACTGAAGAAAAAGTACGCGGATGTGGCTCAATGAAGGTTATGTGTTTTGAGAGAAAGAAAATGTGGAAATAAAAAGTACATTCATTGTATACAATAAGTTTGAGGATTACAATTAGAAGATCAACGTTGAAATGGTCGGCTATATGATACATTGAGGCAATAGTAAAATTGTCGGAGATTGTAACAGGAGTGATGGGTGCATGAATCTGTGTGAAAGAGATGAGAATGGATGGGGATTTTATATGGGTATTGTGATTGGTAAAAACAATAGATACATTCAAAATTTGTTGATGGTTTAAACAGTATAAAGTGTTTGGTATAAATAAAAGTTGAATACATTTTAAGATATATGCCTAAGGAAAATAAAGGAATATTTAAAGATTGATAAGTTTTGATATTAGAATGCATAAATAGATGAGCATCAATGTAGCCAATTAGTGCTGTTTTGGTATGGGAGGTCTAGTATTTTGTAACTCAATTCATGGCTCTCTGAGGGCCAAGTCCACATCCAACACACATTGCAATAGGGTTCCAAGTGTCTCTTTTTCAGGGTTTTCTAGTTGACATCACAATAGTGCAAATAAATATTATATATATATATATTGCAAGTGATATTTTTACCTCAGAAGATCATACTTTGCATGTCTTTTTCATGTAAAATCTGTTATTTATACATAATTTTTAATGTATGTGGGAAGAGCTGTGAGGGAGGTGATGGAGGGCAAGGATGCAGGGCTGTTAAGATTAACCTAGGGTGCCTAACACCCTTGCTCCAGGCTTGGTGTCAAATATCCTGAGACCCAGTTCTAAGTCATTTATATAAGAGAAAGAAGGCAGATTCAGGGGGAATGGGGAAAATTTATGCAAATTAATGGAGGGGGTGGTTGAGTCAGGATAACCCCCTCCCCAGTCCTCATTGTCCAGTTTTGGTCATGGAAAAGTTGTCAACCCTATCCAGCACTAACAGCCCATGCTGCAAACAGGAAGAAGGACAAGGCAAGAAGGATTCTAACAGGCCACGCTGACAACGGGAACAATGACAAGGCAGAATAAAGTGCAGGGGTGGCCACAGCAAGAAGCAAAAGAGACTCATGATGAGGCAGTGGGCTGCGAGTGAGGCAGGCTTTTAAGGCGTGGCAGGGCTGCCTCATGCATCTTCGATGCAAGTCTGCGCAGATCAGACTGCAGCCCACTGTGGGTCCCTGCAGGCAGGATGGGCACACAGCAGCCGAGATCATTATAATACCCTTCCCCTTCACAAATGCACAACCATAGACTGTCTTCTCCGCAGACAGTGTACACTTTATTTACAGTGTATTGCTTCATCTCAGCTCAAGGTTAGGACAGTATTGCTTACAGGAGCTGCCTTCCTCCCGGAGACCCCAGGCCTGGTGTGGTTGTCCCCACCTGGATCCTAGCTCTTATTCCCCAGTCTCTGATTATGCTCTCTGAGCTCCACCTGCCCTGCAGGATTCCACCCATAAAGAATACTCTCCTTAGGTAATTTTAGGTGGACCCGGCCTCTAGCCTGGTCCTCCATCGGTAAATAGGGGAACACTAGGGGCACTGCCTCACAAACCCCTCCCCTTGGACCCTTCAGCCCAAGTGTCCCTACTGCCTCCTGGATCTCATCCAGAAGAGTCCAAGAACTCCCAAGTCCCCTTCTTTTAGCGTTACCCTCAACTGCATCACGACCACCATCCCATGTGCTGCTTGCCCAATGTGCATCCCAAACCTTTAAGTCCTTTGCTGGCTCCGGGTTCAAATTTCACCCCAATGGATCTATAAGCACTGGCTGGGAAATGACCAGTGCTGGCTCCTCTATCACCAGCTGCACCCACTTCTTGGCTTCTGGTATAGAACCCCTCCTTGGCTCCTCTGTATTCTCCATAGCTGGAGTCTCCACCACGCCATCCTCTGGGTTCTTCATGGACTCTTCCTCCAGGTTCTCCGAAGTGCCTCTGTCTGGGCTCTCCGTGGCATGTCTCACTTTCCTTTCTGTGCCCTCTCTCTCTCTGGGCTTCTCACAGGAGGTGATTTGAGGCTCCCGGTAATATTTGGGCACCCTACGGGGTCTTCATCTGAACCGGTATGATAAGACATTGTCTTGAGCATCGGTATATTAAAAAAATTTAAATAAATAAATAAATAAATAAATAACTGCCTGTAGCGCCGACTTCCAACTTCTTGCTACTGCCTACTCTTGGGCAGTCTATGTTGCTCTCGCATTCTGTGACCCCTCTCTAGGTTTCTTCATGGCCACTTCTCCGGAGCTTCTCACAGGAGTAATTTCTGGACTTCCAGTAGTGGTTGTGCACCCTACAGGGTCTTCACCAGGACCCCCTGTAGCACCAATCTCCAGCCTTTCTTCCAGCAGGCTAGTTTTTCTTAGCTCACTCACTAGCCTAGCATTCTCTCTGGCAACTTGCTTCTGGTCCTCCTCTCACTGGGTCATCTTTGCTGAAATTTCTAGTAGTTGAGCAACCAGCTGCTGCCATTCTGTAGTGCCCCCTCCTGGGCACTCTGTGTCACCACTTTTTGACAAGGCCACGAGGCCTCACTCCACATAGAAGTTGATGACTGCCCAAGTATGCTGACTCCTTGCCAAGCTTTCTTGTAACCTATCTCCTTCCTGAGAGTCTGGAACAAGGCCTGCAAGCTTCCTTCTCTCATGCTCTGACTGCTGCATTCTGGTGCTGCCGTACCCTGGCTACTCCATTCCAGGTTTTCTTTCAGGCTGCACACCTAGCACTGCAGAGTAGCTTGCTTCCTTCTATAGAGAAACACCCTGCCCCCACACACAACACTCTCAGCCAAGGCTGGCAGCTTCCCAAAACCACACCCTGCTCAGCATAGCCTTGCTACACCAGTGTTTCTTTCACTTTTCTTTTCAAGACAAAAAAAGCAAAAAAAAATCCTGCTTGACTAGTGATAACTTGCTCACTGTTAAATTCCTGTCTATCTCCCTTTCTCCCTTTAGCCAGTTCAAACCTAAAACTTCCTAGTTATACCTGCAACCAGATCCACACACAGTTTCCTCTCTACCTAAAACTTTACCTTTGGAGTTTTTTTTTTCTTCAGTGCAGCTTCAGCCACACATACCACCATGCACCCTTAATTTTACAGCCACAGGCCCCCTGACTTCTGCACAGCATTTAGAACCATAGGTTTTTTTCACAACTCTCTGCACTCCACACAAACGCTTTCTTGGAGGCTGAGGATTTTCTGTGCAAATCTTAGAAAAATCCCACACACGACACCATATGTTGGAACAAGTGGTGATTCCACAGGCCTGGAGACAAACTAGACTACTCCAGCCTTCTTAAAACTGTAACTCTTTATTATAACTGCACATATGCACAGCCATAGACTGTCTTCTCCTTCATTTACAGTGCATTGCTTTGTCTCAGCTCAGTGTTTGATCAGTATTTCATACAGGAGCTGCCTTTCTCTAGGAGATCTCAGGCCTGGTCTGGTTATTCCTACCTGGGTCCAAACTCTTATTCCCCAGTCTCTGGTTACGCCCTGTGAGCTCCACCTGCCCCACAGGATCCCACCCATACAGCATACTCTCCTTAGGGAATTTAAGGTGGACCAGGCATCTAGCTTGGTCCTGCACCGGTAAATAGGGGCGCTGCCTCACAGACACATTGATCATCCACAATTTGAATGCAATTTGTTGCCCCGGGCTCCTCCCGATGCTACATTTGTCTGAGAATCGCCTGTACATTAATCGCTTTGAAGTTTTTCGCCTTCTCCAATTGCGCAGCTGAGGCTGGTTGTGGGGCTCCACTTGGAACTCTTCATTCTCTCAAGCACAGACCAGGTAGGGAGCTCAACTTGCATGGAGGTTTGGTGTCTGCTCATTGTTCCCCACATATGCCATTCTCTCCTCGCCGGGAATGCATCACTGCTTCTTAGGAGGAGACCAAGCCGTTCCACCTTTCTGTATTGGTGTAGCTGTCTCTGGTGATTCATGACTGCCTGAACTACTCCGTCCTCAGCACTGCCACATCCTTCCACAAGGCCATCCTCCCCACCTTTTCTACTGTTGGGCCTGCCCCTTCCTGATGGCCTCAGGGCCCCAACCCACTTCACCCCACTCCACCACTATCACCACATGAGGTGGGGCATTGGGGGCGGACAAAGCTTCGACAGGATGCGCTGCTGCCTTATTGCCTATAACTTCAGATCAGATGTGGTGACCTGCTGAATTAAAACATTTTACTAAGCCGAAGAAAAGAAACTTACCAGGATTCCCTCAGCAACGATGACTGAAAAGGAATGAGCCCAGTGCCAGATCTCTGGAACATTTGTTCATCTAGCCTTGTTTCTGGTCCAAAATTCCTGTTCATCCCTTTCTTATGGGTTCCTGTTCTTGAGCCTACTCTAGTGTTTCAGCTACAGGCCTAGACGCCTCCCAAACTAGGCCTGGTTTTACTGGCCTTGGCTCAGCATTTATCTGGCCAACCAGTCTTTTTCAGATATGCCTTTTCCCAAATTACCATTTGATAGTGATCGTATTTACCCTTACAAAATTGTTGGCACTCATGTCTTTTAATATGTGTTGTTTTGTTTGAGTTTTATGTACATTCATTTGTACTCCACCCAAGAACTATGGAGGGCGTGGGCTATAAAGCTGTTAAAATAAAATGAAGATGGCAGCTGAATTTGGACCGTGAGCCTACCTGGAGAACCAGAGACAGAACACCAAGCCTGCTCCGGAGGCCCCAACGCCAGTGGGAGGGGCTTAACGCGCCATAAGACCGGCGCGGCAGTGGCACACCACTGCCGCCAGCGCGCGGCTTGGTCCGGCTTAGTCTGGAATAGGACGGAGTAGCGGAAGAAACCTCTGTGTCCTGATTCTGTCTGCCACAGATATAAGGAAAATTTCACAGAATACTGACTATATGCGATAAACTCTGCTGAAGGAAAAACTTTTTTCATTGTTAATATGCCACCTAAACGAAAGGGCAAAGTTAGGGTATATCCCTCTATGCCCCTTCCATCTCCTATTCATCAAGAGATTGTCCGTTATATGTCAGCGTCAGTGCTAAATACACCAGCAACCAAGGAACCAGATCAGGTGGGAGGACGATCTGGATCCATAGAGTAGGCGTCGCTGAGTCCCAATCTGGGTTTACCACCTTTGCAGAGGGCGAATGAGATGATACCTGGGAATATACTGGCTAAACCACCCTTGGTAGGAACCGAGGTCTCCTTGGAAAGCCAGAGAAGAGAGTCCCCAGCTGCAGAGGGATTAAGTGCAGGCCAGAGTGAAGAACAGCAAGAAGGAATGATATCTCCCGAGGCCGCTAATGGAGGAGAAGAACAGGCAGCTGGGGGTGAGGTTATGGAGACTCTAATTCGTCCTGCAGTGGTTACACTAGATCGAGTGTGAGATTTGATGGTTGTGATGTTTACCAATATTAAAGGGTTAGAGAAAAAGATAGACTTTATAGCAGGGAAAAGTCAGCAGGATTTAGTGAATATACAAGATGTGGTTAAAACGTTTGATGATAGAATTAATGTCCTGGAAGAAAAAGGAGTAAAGAATTTGGAATTTCAGGCGACTGTAGCAAAGGATAGAGAAGTACTATCTAGGCGCATAGAAATTTTTTTAAATAATTCCAAACCTTTAAATCTCCGTCTACTTAATTTTCCAAGAGTAGCTGGAGAGATACCGATGGAATCATTACAAAAATTTCTAAATGAAGTATTACTTTTTTCTGAACAAGAATTGCCAAGTATTAGTTGCTATTATTTTTTGCCAAAGAAAAATGTTAATTTAAATGTTTCAGAGTTGCCTTTTCAAGGTGATTTAACAAATTTTTTAGAAATTTCAAATAATTTGATAATTGATCGGGGTATATTACTAGTTTCCTTTATAAATGTTTCCGACCTAAATAAGGTTATGAAAAGATATTTCTCCAAAACCCTATTTCTTATCATGGAAATATAGTGAAGATTTTTCCTGATTTATCCTTTGCCACACAGTTGAGGAGAAAACAGTTTTTGGTAAATCGCCAGGAAGTGGTATCAATAGGGTATTCCTTTATCCTAAGATTTCCTTGCAAGTGTATAATTAAGAGAGATAAGATGTTTTCATATTTTTTCTACCAGATCATTTAAAAAATTTTGTTGAACAGAAGAGATTAACCACCTCCTCCCCTCTTCCTAGTGAGTAAGAGAGAGAATAGAACTGTGAATTACCAATCTAGAAATGTGATTAAGTTATAATGCATCTCCCAATTATCTTAATACCTCTATTTTCAGTTGACAAAAGTACCTGTTAATTTGATTATGCCATAAGAAAACATGTTAATTAATTACTTAATAATTATCTGTGAAATTAATAAGTTTGGAAGGTTGACTACTAAACCAAACTTAGTGAATCTTATGTTCAGTTTTTAATTATGGAAAATTAATAAAGATATAAATAACAAAAAATAAAATGAAGATAATAAATAGGCTCCAAGGAAGTAGACTCAGAGCGGAAAAGGGGCAGAGTTGGGGGTGGGTTATGGGTGTTCAGGGATGGGGCCAACAATTACACACGTAACTCCATATTTTAAAACCGGCTGCCCCAGCATGGTGGGTTGTCTCTGCATGTGTTTACTTCTGCTCCTGATGAGATGTAAGTCTTCAGAAATCTCTATTAAGGCCTAAATCGACAGGGTGAGAGGTCTGGGTCAATTGGGGGGGAGGGGGTGTGTGTGTGCAGCCTGAAGAAGCAGAGGAAACCGGATGATCTTGAGATGAACTGGGCAAATAGGAAGATTAATGGGTAAAACTGGAAATGTCCGTCATCTGAGCATGTTTTAAAATCCACATCCCTGAGCACATTAAAGCCGAAAAATTCTTAAGGAAATTGCCTAATTAACATTTGCTTGAGTAACTGCAAAAATTAGGAGCACACATATGCATGGTAGGCATATTTTAAATATGTGGGTATTTGTTTGCATGATGTAAAATTCCAGTGTATGGGCGCCACATGTTTGTTTTTAAAATTACTGTCAATGGTTTGCTCGCATACTCTTTCGTGCATGTATGGGCACCCGTGCACTTGTTTTAAAATTACCATCTTAGTGTGTACTATTTTGATTTAGTGTGTACTAAATAAAAATGGTGCACATTAAATTGAAATAGGGCGTTCTAATAAAAAACAAAAATTAAATAAAAATGAATGTTGCGCCCATCGGCAGCAGATGGCTGCACCCTCTGTTGCTCACCTTTCTTCTAGTTCATTTTGGAAAGATGACTGCCTCCGCTTCTCCTCACCGAACCCTCCGGCATCCTCGACCCAGCATGGGTGATTGCGTTCGCCATCTTTCTCCAGGAGTCACTTAGGGCACGCAGGCGCGTGCAGCCCCGTCCTTTACGTGCGTCATGGCGGGAACCTCGGGGACGTCCCCGCCACATGACGTCACTAGCTCTGGTATTTAATCTCCACTCATGATTCCTTCTTTGAGTTAGCAAGGAATCCTCCATGCTTTTCTCTCCACGTTACCAGATGCTCCCGCTCTGTATTCGCTCGCTCCAGGACGACTTAGGTACCCGCTCCACGGGGGCCTTGCCTCGCTCCTCCTTACCCTCCAGGGTTATCTCCTACAACTAGGATGCCTATGGTACCCGCTCCTCGGGGGCCTTGCCTTGCTCCTACCATCCCTTCAGGGTTGCCTACTCAGTTACCGGGTCGCCTACGGTACCCGCTTCTTGGGGGCCTTGTTCGTCCGGGACCTCTGCTCCTCTCTCTTCAACTACCAGCATCAGAGTGAGTACTGCCACTTCAGTTCTGTCTTTGCTTTGTCTCATCTCTCCATAGATCCTCGGCATACCCCACACCGCGGACTACTACCGGATCTATTGGCTATTCCATCCAAGCTTGGGTTCTCGGCCTACCCTGCTTCGCGGACCACTACCGGACCTATCTCCCTCTTGAGGTCTGGTGAGACTGTGGAACTGCCTTTTCCACCCTGCAACCTACAGATGGAACTATTACTCATTCACTCCAATGCAAAAAAATAAATGTGCATCTCAGACGCACATTTATTGCTCTGTTATTAACGCCTGCCTGGAGCAGGCGTTAATAACAGAGCGCATTGAAAAAAAGTACAGAAAAGCAGAAAAAAGTTAAAGAAAAAGAAAAAAACCCTCAGCCGGCCGCATTGAAGACCGACGGTCTTCAATGCGGTTATTATGTTGTACATTTAAAACTACTAAGATAAATTATTGTTTATTCTATGCATAATTACGCTCTGAAATATGTTGCCAGAGGATATGGTGAAAGCTTAAGTGTAATTGCGTTTAAAAAAGTTTGGGACAAGTTCCTGGAGGAAAAGTCCATATTCCACGGTGTTGGAGAAATCCACTGTTTATCCCTGGAATAAGCAGCATGGACTCTATCTATCCTTTGGGATCTTGCTAGGTATTTATAACCTGTATTGGCCACTGCTGGAAACAGGATACTGGACTTGAAAGACCTTTGGTCTGACCCAGTATGTAAATAATTATGCACACACTGATATTAGGGCCAATATAGTAAGGCTGAGTATACATTTTTGTTCAGTGTGTGCATACTATTAGCTTACTACCTTGGCAGTTAACCCTTTTTCAGTATCTTGGTAAATTTTAGTGAATATTTTTACTCTCATTTTATTGCATCAGCCCAGCAGAGTACACATTTGGAAGTGGCAGTCTTCCAAGCAACTCATTCTCTGCCCACTTGCATAAACTCCCCAAGTTTCTCTCTTTCTCTCTGCCATTCTTTATTGAAACTGTGCAGACCGTGTCTGTGTGCTGTTGTTCTCTCTAGTACCAAGTTTATCGTGGGACTGTGGTGGTCGATGTAATAAAACCTGCGCCAAAACTGACACAAAATTTAGTGCCGTTTTTTCATACTGTGAATGCTAAAAAACACACAGCCCGCTTGATGTAGTAGTACACAAATGGAATGTAAATCAAACAGTCGCTAAAAATCCACAGTGATCCCAAAAAGTGAGTCAAAACCAGTGTTAAAACGGACATGCAAAAAATCTTTTTCTTGTATGTACCATATATAGGCTTTTGAAATGTGATATTTTCTGTGTCTTGCAATTCTTTGCAAGAATATTTGTTATTGTTGATGGTTCAATAAAAAATCTAAGTTAAAAAAAAAAAAGACATGCAGAAAACTGCAATAAAATTGGCAGTAAAAATCACGACACATTTGTAAAATGCTGCAGTGTTCCCTATTTGTTGATAGAAGTGACCTAGGCTGACCTGTGATGTGATTGGTGGTGCAGATATGTCCATCTGTTTTCCTGAACACTCCTCATTGCATGGAAATAAAAGGCAGCTTCTTCCAGAGCCATTTTGTCAGTGCTGGATGGTGTTAGGAAAGGTCTGGATTAGAAGATGGAGGTCTTCTCCAGGGACTGGAGTTGATTGTTGGATTTAGTGGTTTTTCCATTGTGATTACTGAGTGATGTCTTTTTTGCTGCTTGTTTTTCGCTTGCTGTTTCCAATCCTTGTGTCTGTGTTCTTGAGTGAATCTTTAGAGTACATCTGATTGTGATTGTCTGTCTTTTTGTCCACTTTGTTCTTAAGTTCCTGAGCGAGCGGAGTGGGCATTCATGGCTGTGGAGAGAATTGAGCATGACAGAGGGGCAAGTTGGGAAGCAGATGAGCATGACAGGTGGGTGAGTAGTGACAGAGAGGATAGGAATGTGGTACATGACTCTTGGGAGTGTAGTCAGGGAGGGGCGATGCGGCAGAAGGAGAGGGGCATGCATGAGGTAAAGGTGGCAGTTAGATGGAGGAGGAAGGCAAGTAGAAGTGTCAGAGCAGGGAGGGGGTGAGAGGGAAGCAGGTAGTGGTAGTAGGGCTCAGAGAGATAGGGACCCATCCCAATCATCATCTGAGAGTGATGAGCAGGTGGGAACCAGTAACCAGCAGCTGGAAGACATCCTCAAAAAACAAGAGCAAGGTCTGGAGAGCATTGCCAAGGATGTCAGCTCCTGTCAGCAATAACCAAGATAGTGAATCAGCTAAAACATCAATAGGAGGACACCAGAGTGGCTAACAAGGCCAAGCTGGCAATAATTAAAAGTTCCAGGAACCAGTTGGTAGGAGGCTCATCATGCGAAGTGCAGCTGATGCTGGTGGAGGACCTGGTCCAGGCAACTCTTTAGCAGGACTCTTTTGCTGGTGTCTATATTGGTGGCAATATGTATGCTGCAGAAGGAGCAGATGAGTATGATGGGGAATGTATCTCTGGGGTGAAGAGTGCTGACTGAGTGGGGTCAGAAGGATGTAATAGTATTTGGCTCTGATATGTCTTGTTATTTTACCAGGTGACCATCAGTCAATGGTCACAGAAGGGCTTGCCATAGAGGGTGAGGCTGAAGAGAATGAGCCAGTACCTCTGGATCCACCTCCAAAGGGAACAGCAGAGCAACCCACCAACAGTATGCAGCTGCCAAGTCAGACACCCGATACATAAGACAATCAGATGGTTGAGCTCCACTTCATATGAACGTCAGGTCCCAGGACATTAGGAAAGGGCACGAGATCTACAGGTGCTGACCCTGATCCCGGAGGAAGACTTTCTTCCTCCGGGATCAGGGTCAGTGCGATCACATGCCTTTCTGACACCCCCTACCCCCCTTCCATATCCGTGATGCAATTTAAGTCTTGTAGTGCCAAATTCACATGTGTCCTGGGGATCTAAGTTAAAAAAAAAATCAGGTCAAGCTTCCCCCAGAAACAGAGTCACTTACCAGCCTGGAGATGACCATTGTATGTGCATGTGAAAGGCTGTAAGTGGGAAAGTAAAGCATAACCGTACGCTTATGGTATCACTGGTTTATCTCCGGCCTTACCTTCCTTCCAGCTTGCTTGCAAGCTTCCAAGTTCTCTCTCCCTGTTGATTGTAACTTTGACTTATTCCTACCTATTGTTTATCTTTCGCTCACTTGAATTTGTTACTCCTTTTTTATACCCTTGTTAAATGTAAACCGATCCGATATGGTTATTCACTATGAAGGTCGGTATAAAAAACTGTTAAATAAATAAATAAATAAATATGGCCAGATATATCCATGACAGACAACCAGGATGTACAAATAACACCTGGCACCAACTTGGCACTTGGGTGGAAGTCTATAGGCACCACTGTGGTTGGCAGTGGGGCTCCAGATTATGGCATTGTCCCATCAACAGGAACACCTGATGTTATGGCAGATTATCTTGCAGCAATACTGATTGTGAGGCAGGAACTCGTCGAAACCAGTGTGACGACAGGATGGACGGCTATGCACACCATAATAGAATGCATGAGGAAAGAAATGAGTTAGCTGTGGGCAGAGTTCAGGCTGTCTGTGAGGGAGAGAACTGCTGCAATCAATGTTTTGGCAGATTGAGTTAAAGCTTCATCTGATAACATTGCTGGTGACTTACGAGGACCTGATTCATGTAAACAGGATATGGACAGGACGTTTATCCATGCAATTTGACTCATTTTCCCCATGATGCAAGCTCATTGTCTAACTCTGAAATCAGGAAATGTAGCAGCCTCTCAAGCAGAGTCAGAAGTGGGAGCCATTGATGGAGAACATATCCGCAAAGAAAGTTCGCACCGTGCTGAACTGTTCCAGACTTTATCTATACCCGACCCTACGGTGGACCACCAGTGACTCCATCAGGATCCGTCCTGACCCCAAGCTGGATCACCAAAGACTATTCTGCAGTCAACTGCCATACTGGACCACTTTAAAGTTTCTGTTATCTTCTCCAGTCGGTTGTTGGCACATAGCTGTCCATCAGATTTCCTGGGCATGCTCCATTTCCTCCCTGTGATGTGCAGTTGACACCAGTGTCAGAGCTGGACCCTTTTGTATTACCCACGTTTGTTTTTAGGCCCATGTCGGACCACCAATGACTATTCCTTAGTCAGCTGCCATGCCGGATCACCATTGACTGGCTCTGAACCCCACCCAGCCCATGCCGGACTACCAGTGACTATGCCTTAGGAAACATCTCCCATGGGGTCCACCAATGATAGCTTTTGATCCCTGCCCATGCCTCAGCAACCACCTCCCATGCAAACTGCAACTACTATGCTGGATTACCAGTGACTGTCTCTGAACCCTACCCAGGTGCTTGATGTACTCCCTGACCAGTTTCATCAAGGCCCTCAGTACCTAGCTGAAATGCCTTGAAAATGATGAATGGTCCATGCCAGTCAATATAGTCATTGTAATCTAGAATGAGCCAGTGGCAAGAAAATTCAAGGTAGCGAAAAGCTTGACCAAGCCTGGAATGACATGTCCATGATTGGTTAGAAGATCAATATATTCTTTGATTTCTTCATAAAGAAAGAGAATTACGCCTGAGCTCAGTCTATACGTCCGCACCACATTTGTTTCTGATAATTCCAGCAGTGTTATTATGCTCAGGTGAAATATCTGCTGCCTGCAATCCCTTCGAACGGCTTCAATCAGGACAGCCTGCTCCTCTGAGACCCTCCTTTCTTCTTTGGTGATAAAGCATCTTCTTTCTTTCTCTTTGCTCTAAAGTTTCTGCTGTAATTTTTCGGCTCACCCACAAAATATACCAAACCATCCAATTAAAAAAAAAAAAGTACATAATCCATGATTGGCACAGAGAAGTACCTATACACAGCAACACAATACACTAAAATGGCCACCAGATATGTGACTTAAATTTTACTCCTGCCCTGACCCTAGTGTTAAATTTCCCAGTTAATGCAGCGCTCTGCATTGCCCTGTAACAGCCAATAGCGTTGTTTACATGCGATTTGCATGCCCTCTTGCTAAATATACTTCTTAGTGCAAGTTATTTTGGCAGTAAAACCCATTTTACATGCCAGAATTGGATTAGTGCTGAAAACCCTGTACTAACGTTGGAGTAAAAAACCGTGGTAGGCTCAGTGCAACATATTACATGGGACCAGTGGTGTCCCCCCCTCCCCCTCCCTTTGAGGTTTCCAGTGTCTCTGGCTCCATACACGGGATTCACGGAACTGAGAGAACTGTCACACTTGGGGTGTGGAACCAGAGTCCTTTCCATGCTGCAAGTCGCAACCTATATTTAATTTTCACCTTCGAATTAGGTTACAGACAGGAAAGAGAGAGAGAGAAACAGGAGCTACAAATAAGGCATTCTTCTATATCTTGTCGAACGCCTAAAAATTAATACATAAATAATGTGTGCGCGTGCCTGTCGGATAAGTTTGACCTTCCCATGTGTAAGCATACTTATAAAGTGACAAAGGCCGCAGTGTAAGAGACACCTCCCAAACCCTCGGGCCCATTAAGCTAACCGGTTGCTCCAACTCACTGCTGGCCTCCTTTCCCCCAGCCGCTTTCTATGGTGGTTGCTAGGAGACGACGAAGTGACGCCCTGCGGCTGTGACACAATTTCCGCCGAAGAAGGCATAGGCCCGTTCGGTTTGCAGTGCCGAGGCGGCGCTGCTACTATTGGAGCCTCGAAAGCGGAGCTTCCTCTTTTCTCCCTGCCGCCTCCCGTTATTTATTCATTATTTTCGTTTGGGGGGTTGGTTTGTTTGTTTGTTTGTGCCTCTGTTTTCAAACTGTCGGCGCGCGCGCGCGCAGTGGGGGCCAGAGTTAGGGGGGCGGGGTGCCACGATTGACGTGTGGGAGCCGGGGGCCGAGGCTCGGAGCTTCTCAGCGCGGAGCAGACGACGCTGGCAGTCCCGGTAGCAATGGCAGCGGCGTGAGCCCGCAGGGGGGGGGGGGACGGAGAGTCCCGGTCCGTGCACCATGTTGGTCCGCAGGATCATGAAGGACGGAGGCGCGGTAGGTGGCTGCGGCGGCAGTAGTATAAGGAGGTTTGGCGGGAGAGAAGGGAGCTCGGCGTGTGCGCCGGGCGGTGCCGGGGAGGAGTTACCCGCACTGGAAGGTCTGGGCTCGGCGGGGGGCTGCTCAGCCGATCCAGAGGAAGTGAAACTCTGCAGGAAGAGGGAGGGGCAGGTTCTGCACTTCCTTTAAAAAGTGGTAACCCCCCCCCCACTGAGACAGCTTAAAAGTGCCGGCAGGCAACCTCCGTTACCTGAAAACTCGGTGTCAAAGAAGGACTTGAGCAGTAACGGACATTGCCTCTCCTCGGCCTTATTGCACTTTATGCGCGGGGAATTGGTACGAGTTGACGCAAAAAGGAAGGAGAGGAAAGCTTACTCTTCTTTCTCCCTCTCTTATTGCAGATTTCTTCTTTAGCTGCACAATCTTGACTAACTGTAGTAGTAATTTTTGGTGACTAATTGCGCTGGGAAATTAGGCTTGGTGGTTTGAGGTTTGGCCGCACGTGTTAATGCGGAGATGTGGCTGCTTCCGCATACTCTTCCCACCTACTTCAGTCAAGTCAGCTTTATACCTATCGCATTGAGTTTTTGAGAGGAGTATGCTTTCTCCTTTTCTGCTTGTTTCTTATGCAAGTGCATTGCTTGATTCTAATTCTTTATAAAGCATAAAAAAATTCCTATTTGACTCTAGGATCCACAGATTAAAGGGATCCGAAGCTACTTATTAATAGGCAAAAGTTTAAAACGAGAACCCTCGCTTGTAGTAAGAGGTGGTAGTAACTTATTTTTACTCCACTCAAAAGTTTTTAATGTGAGAGGTACAAAGCTGTTTTGACAGGGGTAGGTGGAAAGAGTATGCCTGGAGTGGCCTTTTTTCGCCTTTTCCGGTTGGTTTCTTTTGCACATATATTGCTTGATGCTAACTTGTTGTAAAGCATAAAGATAAAGCATAATTTAAAAAAAAATCATACTTGATTGATTACAGAACCCACAGATTAAGGGAATGCAATACTGAAAATCTGGAAGCTGCATTATTAATAGGCAAAAGTTAAAATGAGAACAATCTCCTTTAGGTAAGGGGTGATAGTAACTTTTATTTATAATTAAAAAGTAGGAAATACATTCCATAATATGGGGTTTTCTAGCCCCCAGTTAAGGAAGATCTTTAAAATACCCTGCAATTTATATTTAAAAAAAAAAACCATAATCTAAGAAAAAGGAAGTGCTCAACTCAAGAATAATCTAAATATGACTTGCAATGCCTGGATTTAACCCACATGATTTGGCAAAGGGGGTGGTGTGGTTGTAAGATCTACTTTGGTGCACAAGAATGTTGTAAACTGGGGTGGGTCAAAAATACATACTTATTAAACTGATATGTATTTTCATGGATATTTGAGGAAAGAGTACCAACCTGGTGTACAGCAGCTGGCTTTATCAGAAGAAACTGTAGCAGCATCAGGAAACATTCTTAATTAGAGTCAAGAAGAAACTTTTCAGTTTTAAGGAAAATTATTTAAAAAAAAAATCATTCTATATCCAAAGCTAAAGAAACCAATAAACTTGTGGACACTAGTCTCTAATGATTTTTTCAGAAAATGTCAGATTTATCAAACCCATATCCTTTTGTAAACTTAGTTGTTGACCTTCCATAGGCACATTGTTATATTGAGTCACATAATAAATTCTCAAAGCAGGTGGAATATACTTAGCAGGTATTTTCAAACATTAAACATTTCAGTAGGAGAAACAGTATAAATATTAGGAAAATTAATCAAATGTATAAACATTTTATATTTTTCTTAAGACTTACTTGATGTGATTAAATTGAAAATAAAACACACAAGATTATAATGCAAAAATAACACATCAACACAAATGAACTAAGTTGCTTGTTAATATATTATAGGGGCCAAGATAATTAACTTATACTGTCCTGGCAGGCTTGTGCTACTCATCCTTTGCCCCTCAGAGCCACCACTTCTGATGTTACTGGGCTTTTATTTTCACAATTTTAAGCAGTTACTTGGTTGTGGTGAGGCTAAAGCCACCATTTGAATTACCTTGATAGGAGGTGGTTTTAGTTTCATTTCTGATGGCTGAAATCAGTGCATGGATGTTCTTCTTTTTTTTTTTTTTTAATCTGTTAAATTAAGAAGTGCTGTACCAGGAATGATTGGTCTAATTAAAGTTAGAACATGCTTTTAATTTAATTCTATCATAGTATTCTTCAAACATTAATTAAAATGGATAATTTACAAGTAGGCTGTGTTCACAAGTTTCAGAATTTTTCTAATTCAATACTATTGATTCTCTGTTACTGTGTCCAATTATATGTATACACTTATTCTAAGTTTATTGAAACTGTATGTGAGGCACATGTGGCTCAGATAATACAATCAGTCTTGGACACTAATGTCAGCTTCTGGCTTAAATTCTGAAATGCAATCTTTTGGGTTTTGAACAAAAACCATATACATTTTGCATATAATATTTTAGACATGGGGAATAACCACAATAATCAGATGATTCTGCTAATTTGTTGTCAGATAATTATGGGTGGTTTATTCTCACTGTAAAACTTTAGAACTTTTGAATTCTGCAGAGGTGTCACATTTATGTTTGGACAAAAAAACTCATGCAGAATTTTTACACACAGAATTCTCCCCAGGTATAATATTCTCAAGATTTACCATCTCAACAGTACAACTTAGTACATTAGTCCTGGGGGAATTCTTTGCGACTGCAGTGCGCAGAATTCCTTCCCCCCCCCCCCCCCCCCCCCCCGCGCGCAGAATTGCTATTTTCTGAGAAGAAAAAAGCAGAGGAGACCCTGGCACAGATGAAGGCCCAGGTGTGCAGTTTGCGGTGAAATGAAAGGCCCCCATGTTCCGCAAATGGCACGCCCTGGCCTTCATCTTCGCCGTGAATGGAGTGAGTCCCACTGCACACGTGGTATATGCTCCGTTTGCGGCATGCCGGTGACAGAGAATGTGGGGGAGGGGAGAGAGTGTGGGGGAGGGGAGGTTGTGAGCATGGGAGGTAAAGGGGTGGGGGAATGCTTGAATATGAGTTTCAGAGAAGGAGCCTATATGAGGGGAGGAGTGGAGGGTGAGAGAGCATGGGAGGTAAGGGGGGATACTTGAGTGGATTTCAGGGAGAGGGAGCCTATATAAGTAGATTGTGAAGGAGTGTGTATGGGTGAGAGAGATTGGGAGCTTGTGTGTATGTGAGGGTGCTAGTCTGTGTGAAGGAGTGTGTATGTGTGAGAGAGATTGGGAGCTCGTGTGTATGTGAGGGTGCTAGTCTGTGTGAAGGGAGTGTGTATGGGTGAGACAGAGCCTGTGTGAAGGGGTGCATGAGAGAGAGACATAGGTAGCCTGTGTGAGGATGTATGTGTGAGAGAAAGGGAGCTTGTGTGGGTGTGTATGCAAGACAGAGGGCCCTGTATGAGGGTGTGTGTATGTGTATTAGAGGGAGGGACAGACATAGGGAGCCTGTGTGAGGGGCACTACTGAGAACGGGGTCAAACTCTGGGAGTGGAAGGGGTTGAGCCTAGAAGTGGAGGGGAGAAATACTGGCAGGCGGAGGAGTTTGGGCCTGAGAGGGCAAAGTGGCCAGGGGAGTAGGGAGAGCGAGTGGAAGAGACACTGCATTTCTAGGGAAATTCTGCATCTTTAAGTAATAACTTTTTTCTGTATTAATTTAAAATGTAATTACTTAAAGACTGTCATGTAAATTGTTATTTTGACCAATATAAAGTTTGCAGAATTTTAAGTTGGTTTTTTTTTTTGCACAGAATTCCCCCAGGAGTAGTACATGACTTGTCTATGCTGCTTACTGTATATAGTATCACTTGAAGTTAGCAGAAGAATAAACTACAGAACTCCTTCAGCATTCTTCTCACTAAATGGTCTGCTGGGACATACACTGAGTGAGGTCAAAAGGGCAGCTGAGACAAAACATCAAAAGTTATTTATATATGCTCTTATGTTGATGTTTTTCATGATGCGACTTTCTGAAGAGTAGTTACTATATTTGTGTATAAAAATGTAATACAGAGTAATTATTGTTAAGATACAGAATTAAAAACCCCCCAACATATGCACAATTCCCTCAGGAGTAAGTTTAAGACCCAGCTCTTTCTCCTGTTTCCAGGTTCGACCACCCCCCTATCCCCAATCTTTCCCTCCATTCACCTTTATTCTCTCTTCCTCCCCGTCCCCTCCAGGTTCAAACCCCTCTCATGCTCTTTTCCCTTCATTCACCTAGGCTCACCACCATGTCCTCCCCTCCTGCTCAATAACACACCAGCAAGTTTGCTCCCTCTCTACCTGCCCCTAGGCTCTATCGCTTCACACCAGCTTTCTCTTCTCTCTCCCTTCACACCCTCCCCAATCTCCCAGACAGTTTGAATAAAGGGTTGGCCCTTAGACTTCCAGTGATGTGCTAGTGAGCAGACATGATCTCCCTGCCCTATTCTCCGAATACTCATATATAATCACTGTACAAAAAAATCCAATGTATATTGAAACCAGCACCTGAACTAACCCCTTTTCTCCCTCTTAAATAACCAACTAAATATGCCCCTTAGCGACCTTGGGCAAGTCACATTACCCTCCATTGCCTCAGGTACAAAACTTACAGGCCGATACAGAAAAATGCTTGGGAGAGCAGGCGAGCGCCCGCTCTCCAAGTGGGCGCACAGGCCACTCTTAGGTGCGCAATTCATGAGGGTGGCCTATGCAAATTAGCGTGTCCCTAGCGCCTCCTTTTTGACAGGAGCGGCGGCTGTCAGCAGGTTTGACAGCTGACGCTCAATTTTGCCGGCGTCTGTTCTCAAACTGTCATGGGTTCGGAAAACAGATGCCGGCATAATTGAGCGTCCGTCTTCTGACCCGTGGGCCGATTAAAAAAAATTTTTTTTTTTTTAAATTTTTACTGTTTTTTTTCTTTTGGGGCCTCCGACTTAATATCGCTATGATATTAAGTCGGAGGGTGTACAGAAAAGCAGTTTTTTCTGCTTTTCTCTATACTTCCCTGGCGCCGGCAGAAATTAACGCCTGCCCAATTTCTGAAAGTAAAATGTGCGGCTTGGCTGCACATTTTACTTACTGTATCGCGCGGGAATAACTAATAGGGCCATCAAATGCATTTGCATGTTGCGGGCGCTATTAGTTTTGGGGGGGGGGGGGGGTTGGACGCATGTTTTCGACGCGCTATTGCCCCTTACTGTATAAGGGGTAAAGCTAGCGCGTCAAACACGCATCCAAACCTGGGTTAACAGTGTGCTCCACCGGAGCGCACTGTACTGTATTGGCCTGTATGATTGTAAGCCCACTGGGATAGGGAAATACCTTACAGTACCTGAATGTAAACCGATGTGATATCTCTGATCGAATGTCGGTATATAAAAATAATAAATAAAATAAATAAATAAAACCAAAATCTCTCCCAAGCAGTCTAGCCTCTGCACCAGCTGTTATTCTGGGAGATGTGAACAGCTGTCAGCAATGGGGCCTGCGGGGATGAGGCAAAAAAACAATGAAATGGTGGGATTAATGGGCAAGTGGCAGTAGTGAGTTAGAAGGCTGCTGCCAGATTGATCAGATGTTTTGTGCCGGAGGGAGGGAGGCAGAGAACAAAGAAACAGCTTCAACTGGCAGAAAGGGGGGAAAAACCCATAGTGGCGTGAAGGCCTCCTTTCTCTTCAGATTTTAGTCACATCTATCCTGTTCCAGCTACCTGCATTGATATTCTTCTGGGGCTCCACAATTCTGTATGCAAAATAGAAAATTCTTTGTGGCTACTAGAACTTGGCCACATTTGGGATTATTGTGGCAAGTAGACTCTCCCAAGGGGTATTTACCGATGGGACAAGATAATCTATCAAGGACCTTAGTCTATTAACATTTGTCTAATACAGTACTTTCCAGTAAGATTAACATAATGCCACATAGTTTGGTGGTCTAAACAAATTTTTACTGGTTATCTAGGTGTGCAGGCAAATTATCTTGCAATGAATACAGTTGGATCTGGTAATATCCAGAAATTCAGAACGATCAGATATAGTCAATTGAACAACTATAGAATTCCACTGCATTCTTGAATTATTTCCTCTACCGGTAGATACTCATATAATCTACCCTTCTAGGCTGTGTCCCCCTGGGATCCCCATGTAGCAGTGCCTGCTTTTTTAGGTGCAGACTCCTGTACTGCACTAGAAATTTCTTGCACTTGTAAAATGAGCTCCTACAAACCTCTTTTGCATTAGCTCTGAAGCAAGATTTTTAGTACTGGCAGTTCTCTTGTTGACTCTAGTCAGAGCTTCACGTCTCAATTCAGACAATGAGGAAAAATCTCAACGCAGATAAGGTGCATGGTCTGAATTCCCTCTTCCATAAGATCTTCTTTCATCTTTTCCCTCTAAAGATCCTCCTTTGATCCCCAGAAATTCTCCCAAGTGCTAGTGCATGGGAAACCCTTCTTGTGGGTCTCTGCTACCTGAGGAACAGAATCTGAGCCGAAGAAGGCTAATGAGTTTTGTTAAACATATGCTGTCTGCAAGACACTTCCCACTTTGGAGTGTCTGGAACCAGTGTACATTCATATTCTGTCTAACATTACACTTGGCATTTGTGAAAACTGATAGATTTAGTAAAAGGCACTTTCGGTGACATCCTTCTATGCAGTTGTGCAGAATTCCCTCTGGAGTAGAAAGTTTCTAGCTGAACCATAAGAATATAAGGTTTGTCATATTGGGTCAGACCAAAAGTCTATCACGCCCAGTATCCTATTTCCAGCAGTGGCCAATCCATCCCAGAAGATCGATAGATTCTATGCTGCTTATGTTAGGGATAAGCAATGGCTTTCCCCAAGTTCACCGTAGTTTATGGACTTTTCTTTCAGAACTTGTCCAAACCTTTTCTTTTTTTTTTAAACCCAATTACACTAACAGCTTTTACCACATCCTCTGGCAAGGAATTCCAGAGTTTAATTATGTGTTGAAAGCAAAAATATTGTCTCACATTTGTCTTAAATGTATCACCTAGTAACTTCATTGAATGCCCCCTAGTCTTTGTATTTTTTTGAAAGAATAAACTGATTCACGCTTACCTGTTCCACTCTACTCATTGTTTTATAGACCTTTTATTACATTTCCCTTCAGCTATCTTTTCCCTAAGCTGAAGAACCCTAACCTCTTTAGTCTTTCCTCATAGGGGAATCGTTCCTTTCCCTTTATCATTTTGGTTGCCATTCTCTGTATCTTTTCTAATACTGATATATCTTTTATGAGATGTGGTGACCAGAATTGCACACAATGCTCAAGGTGCAATCTCACCAAGAAGCAGTACAGAGCATTATGATGATCTGTTTTATTCTCCATTCATTTCCTAATAATTCCTAACATTCTTTTTCTTTCTTGACTGCCACCACAAACTGAGCATAGCATTTCAACATATTATCCAAGATGTCAAGATCCTTTTCCTGGTTGTTGACTCCCAATATGGAATCTTGCATTGTGAAGCTATAATTTGGATTGCTCTCCCCTATGTGCATCACTTTGCACTTGTTCACATTACATGCCATCTACCATTTGGAAGTCGTCTCCAGCAATTTCTTTTAATCCTCTTGTGATTTAACAACATTTAATTTTATATCAGCAAATTTGATCACATCACTGTTTTCCTATCCCTAGGTCACTTTTATAAATGTTAAAAGCAGTGGTCCCTGTACAGATTCCTGGGGATCACTGTTACTTTTAAAGTGTGTGTGCGTACAAAGACTCTAGACCCCGTGCACAGAGCCCACCCACATTGCGCTCAAGTCCACCCAATCAGCATTGCCTGATGTCTGAGAAGAGAGGCCTTGTCGCTGGACCACTGCAGATCTCATCCTGCATGGCGCGAGAAGACCTGTTGCAGAGCTGCCACAGAGCTCATTCTGCGCAGCCCAAGAAGAGGCCTGTTGCAGCAAGGAGGCCTGGAACAGAGGGAGTGGCCTTAATAGAGTGTGTGAGTGAGAGAGAGCGAGAGAGAGAGCATGGCAGTGAGAAGCTTGTGTAGGTAAGACATTGAGAACCTGTGTGTGTGTGTGCATGTGCACGTGTGTGAAAGTAGGAATTGGGAGCCTGTATGTGAGAGAGAACGTAAAGCGAGAGCCTATGTATTTTTGTGAGTCTCTGAGGTGCCATGCAACAGAAAAAGAGGGAGCCTGCTGTGTTGTGTGAGTGAATGGGTATCTGCCTGTGGAAGCTTCCTGGGGCTCTGTTTTTGTGTGTTTTGAATGGGAGCTTGCCTGAGGGAGTAGTGTCTGAGGGAGTCATTGAGAGTGTGTGTAGGTATGGGAGGGAACTAGTTGAGAGTAAGAGCCTGTGTGTATGAGGGACTCTGGGAGTATGAACTTCTGTGTGTGGTGTGAAAGGGTCTAAGAGCCTGTGTATGTGACTGAGAGAGGATGTGGAGGTGTGAGAGCATGTATGTGTATATGTGACAGCCTGTGTGAGAGAGAATGAACATGAGTGTGTGTGAGAGAGGTTAAAGTTTTTGTTTGTCCCTCTTGCTCACCAATCCTAGACAATCTTGGGGTGACCAGAAATCGAGTTCTCCTTTTATCCTCTCCTTAATCTACAATAGAAAGTTGTCTCCTATCCCATGACTTTCTTAATTTCTTCAGGGATCTCATGAGGTATGTTGTCAAACACTTTCAGAAAATCCAGATACACTATATTAACTGGCTCACCTTTAACCGCAAGTTTATTCACGACTTAAAAAAAAAAAATGTAGCAGATTGATGAGGCAAGACTTCCGTTGGCTAAATCCTTGTTGGCTTTGTTTCATTAAACTATGACTACCTATATATTCAGTAATATTGTTCTTTCTAATAGTTTCAAACATTTTTCCCAGCACTGACATCAGAGTTACCAGTCTGTCGTTTCCTGGATCAACCCAGAACCATTTTAAAAACTGGGGTTATGTTGGTTATCCTCAAATCTTCAGGCACTGTATCTGATTTTAATGATAGTCTACAGATACTAATTGTAGGCCTGCAATTTCATTTTTCATTTCTTTCAGCACTGGCATTTATAAAATCTGGTTGAGGTAATTTGCTACACTTTAGTTTGTCAATGTACTCTTAAGTCTTCCAGGATCATTGAGATATTTCAGTTCTTCAGAATCATTACCTTTAAATATCACTTCTGGAATGGGTATCTGCCTTGTCTTCCTCAGTAAAGCCTGAAGCAAGAATTTAGTTTAATCTTTCCAATATGGCTTTTGTCCTATAATGCCCCTTATACCTCTCAATCATCTAATGGTCCAACTAACTCTGAAGTCTTTTTTTTTTTTTCCCCCCTTAAACATTGTTTCATGTCTTGAAATTTACTCCAAGAATAAGTGGGTACTTTAAGTATTTTTATATACCAATAACCATTTGCACATCGTATCGGTTTACATAGAACGTATAATACTGGTAGAGGAAAGTACATTGAACAAATTTGGTTACATGGCAAAAAGAGAAAAGTGCGTAACATTCTATGCAGCGAGAACATAATTGTTGATATAAGCATATATATATATATTGGATACTATATACATTGTTTGGTTAAGAATTGGTAACAAGGCATGCTTACTTTGTTTCACATATTGCATTTATCAGGTACCTGTGGCTTTCTTTGTTCTTTCTTCCAACTAACTCTTGCAAGTTTTTTCCTTTGAATATAACTGAAAAAGATTTTTTGCTTCCACAGCAAATTTATTTTCAAATTCTGTCTTGCCTTTCTTATCAATGCTTTGCATCTAATTTGCTAGTTCTTATGCTTTTTTCTGTTTTCTTCATTTGGATCCCTTTTCCATTTTTGGATGGCTAGCATAGCCCTCTCTCGCCTCACCTTTTATCTGTGCCGGCAGTCGTTTGGCTTTTCTTCCACCTTTTTTAATGCATGGAATACATCTGATCTGTGCTTTCAAGATGATATTTGTAAACGTCCATGTCTGATGTAACTCATAATATTTGCAGTTGCTCCTTTCAGTTTTTTCCTTACCATTTAAGTCATTTTATTATAACATTTCAAAAGGGTGACTCTCTAGTAGATTTTCTTGGTATCCTCCCTTCATTCAGTTATAATGATCACTATTATCAAGTGGCCCTAACAAAATTACCTCTTGCACCAGATCATGAATTCCATTAAGGATTAGGTCTAAATAGCTCCCCTTTTCTCAGTTCCTGTACCAGCTGCTCCATGAAGTAGTCATTTCATTTAGAAACTCTCCCTCCTTAGAATGCCCTGATGTGATGTTTACCCTCTCAATGCTGGAGTAATTTTTAATTGCCCTTTCGTATGCATTTTGTCAGGTCAGTCCCCACCAGTGGGCTATGTACATCTGCCAGCAGATGGAGACAGAGAAAAAGCTGAAATGGCTATATAATCCCACGCCGACATCACCCCACTAGTATTCTCTGTCTTCAGCAGATGGTGGACATACAATTTCCTATGGGGGATTGCCTTGTGAGTAAAAGAGAGAGAAAAGAAGACATTACGAAGGCGAGATATCTACATAGCATCGCTTGCCTTCTGAGGTGATACCATTCGATGCCACCCTCAGAGTGCCTCCAGACTGGTGGACTTAAAATTCAATTAGAGGTTACAGGCTGAGAGAGACTCGGCAATGAATGCTTTCACCCTCTCCCCCCATAGCCGGAACCTGTTCTGCTCAGGTAAAGATTTTTCTCACAGGACAAGCAGGATGGTAGTCCTCACATATGGGTAACGTCATCGGGATGGAGCCCAATCACGGAACCCTTTGACTGGCACCTACTGGGCATGCCCAGCAATGCACTGACCCTGCATCCAGCAGGGGTCCCCCTTCATTTTTTTTTTCACGCAGCAGTAGCCTTGCGAGTTAAGGAGCTCTCTTGAGATTCCTGACAGGAATTTTCCTCACGGAATTTCTTTCAAAATTTTCAAAAAAATTCTACCCCATAGGGGTCCCCCTATCGATATCCATACTCTGCGGTCGAAAGGTAAGGTCGATTCCCGTCGAGCTATCCTTCGGGGCCTACCGGCCATCGACCTCACCGCAGCTAAATTTTTGTCGGAGCCATGGCGTCGGGTTTTCGTCGGTGCCCCGACTGTACTCTAACAGTGTCCATCACTGACCCGCATGGGGTCTGTGTTATGTGTTTGGGGTCCAAACACGATGTCCTAACTTGCACCAAATGTGCCCAAATGACACTGAAGGGCCGTAAGGCTCGTTTAGAGAAAATTGACTTTCTCTTTAGTTAAAAACCCTGACTCCATCGATAGTGTCGGTGCCATCGACTTCTCGCCAGCACCAGGACACCGCTGCTGTTCGACCGGCATCGACGATTCCAAAGGTGTCGATTGCCTCCTCTAGAAAAGGACTGAGGAGAACATCACGAAAAGCGTCGACACTGGCATTGGAAGGCTTAGTCCGTCGATCCAGGCAAGTCCTCTGCATCGAATTCGACAGAGCCACTGACAAAGAAGCCCCGTCCAGAAAAGGCCCCATCCTCTTCTGTGACTGGGTCTGTCACACCCGGCACCATCTTCAGTGGTGCCGGGATCCACGATTCCACCTTCACCGGTGGACCTTCTGGCTACGCCAGTGCTGCCTCCTCCTCCGGTGCCGGGGTTCCATGCCTGGGGGCTTCCACGCGGAATTGGATCGGATGATCCAAGAGGCCATTGGTAAAGAACTTCAGGGCTTCCAACCTCCATTGACACTGGTACCGGTCCACAAGCCGGTCACCAATCCGATTCCCATAGCGCTCACACCGCTACTGGGTAGACTGGATGCGTTGATCGGTGCCCTACCTCAGATGGAACCGAGAGCACCGGTGGGTCCAGTGCCGCCTTCACCGATTCCATTATCATTGAATGATGAGGAAAAACAGATACCCATTCCACCGTCTGGGATCTTATCACTGACTCATCCATAGATGTCACCGGTCCCTTCGGTGCCTCCATTGATGCCGTCTGTGCTTTGGCCTGGTCCTTCAGGATTAGCACCATTTCTCCCTGCTGGAGACCCACTAGGTGCTGGAGATCAGCCCTATAATCCTTGGACCGATGATTCGTCCCAGGATACAGATGATTTACCATCAGAGCCCTCTCCCCCAGATGAAAGATGACGCTCTCCACCAGAAGATCTGTCTTTTATTAATTTTATCAAGGAAATGTCTGAAACCATTCCCTTTCAGCTTCAGACGGAAGAGGACTCTATGCACAAGATGCTGGATGTACTCCAATTTCTAGATGCTCCTAAGGAAATCATGTCTATACCTATCCATGAAATCCTGCTTGATCTCCTGAAGAAAAACTGGGAACACCCATGTTCGGTCCCACCTGTCAACCGCAAGACAGATGCCACCTATCTGGTGCAGTCAGCTCCTGGGTTCCAAAAGTCACAGTTGGATCATCACTCTGTGGTTGTTGAATCAGCCCAGAAGGTGCGACGTTCAAAATCTCATTCCTCCATATCTCCAGGGAAGGAACAAAAATCCCTGGATGCTTTTGGCAGGAGCGTCTTCCATGGCTCAATGCTCATATCTCGCATTGCCTCTTACCAGTTATACATGACCCAGTATAACAGAGACCTTTTTAAAAGGATTCAGGACTTCTGATTCTTTACCAGAGCAATTCCAGAATCAACTTCATACTCTGGCTGAGAAAGGTCTAGATGCTGGAAAGCACAAGGTCCGCGCTGCATATGATATCTTTGACACTGCCTCTAGAGTGTCTGCAGCGGGAATTAATGCAAGAAGATGGGCCTGGCTCAAATCTTCGGACTTAAGACCAGAAGTCTAAGACAGGTTAGCAGGTCTACCCTGTGTGGGCAATAATCTCTTCGGGGAAAAGATCCGATGGACTGTGATGCAGTTGAAGGACCACCATGAAACTCTGCGCCAGCTTTCTTCTGTGCTGTCTGAGTTCCCTACCACCCCTAAGAGATTTTTCAGACATGACTCTAAGCGGCCAACCTATAAGCCAAGGAAATTTTATCCTCTGGCTTCTAGAGGATGCCCTTCCAGACCTTACCAAAAAGGTCAATCCAGGCAGACTCGTCCTCAAAAGTCTCAGCCAGCTTCTCAGCCTGGACCAGTGTCAGGGTTTTGACTCCTTCCTATAGAGTGTAAGCCAACCTCCTCTTCCATCTGTACCAGTCATCAGTCGGCTCTGCCACTTCAAAAGCGTTTGGCATACCATCACCACAGACCAGTGGGTACTTGCAGTAGTCACTCAGGGTTACCACCTAAATTTCCTGACTGTTCCAGCGGACTCTCCACCTCGGCTGACATGGGGGACGTCCGACCACTCTCCCTTGCTCGAACAGGAGGTCTCATCCCTCCTCAAATCCTGAGCAATAGAACCAGTGCCCCTCTCCCCAGCAGGGGCAAGGGTTTTATTCCCGGTATTTTCTAATACCAAAAAAGTCAGGTGGCGTACTCTCCTGATACTGAACCTCCGCGCACTAAACACATTTTTGCACAGAGAAAAATTCAAAATGGTAACCTTGGGCTCTCGACTTCCTCTTCTACAAAGAGGAGATTGACTATGCTCTCTAGATGTCCAAGACGCTTACACACACACCTCAATTACTCCATCTCATCGCAAGTATCTGCGATTCCTGGTCGGCCCTTGTCATTTCCAGTACTGTGTACTACTATTCGGCCTGGCATCTGCTCCACAAGTATTCACAAAGTGCCTGGTGGTGGTCGCAGCCTTCCTCAGGAATCAGAGTGTGCATGTCTACCCTTATCTTGATGATTGGTTGATAAGGGCTCTGACTCAGCAGGGTGCATTAATCTCCCTGCGTCTCACTATCAACACTCTGATCTCCTTAGGGTTTCTAATCAACTATCCCAAATCCAAGATGGTTCCATCCCAAACCCTGTCCTTTATAGGGGCTGACCTAAACACTATACAGGCGAAAGCCTTCCTCCCCCAGGATCGCGCTTTCACCATAACATCTCTGGCGCATCAACTACAGACTCGAGTATCTTCAACTGCTCGTCACGTCCTCATACTGTTGGGTCACATGGTGTCCTCTGCGCATGTCATTCCGATGGCTCGCCTAGCCATGAGAGTAATGCACTGGACCTTAAAATACTAGTGGATTCAAGCTTGTCAGCCAATGTCCAGCATTATCCAGGTTACCAAACAGCTCCGTCTGTCACTAGCCTGGTGGATGCACCACTCCAATCTCATTCAAGGCCTTCCATTTCAGGCTCCAGATCCTCAAATTATCTTAACAGATGTATCCAACCTTGGGTGGGGTGCACATGTAGGCGACCTGCAGAGGAAGCTAAACACCAGATACATTTCCTGGAGCTATGGGCGATCAGGTATGCCCTCAAGGCCTTTCAGGAATGCCTATCAAACAAAGCCATCCTGATTCAAACAGATAATCAGGTTGCGATGTGGTACATCAACAAACATGGGGGAACGGACTCCTACCTCCTGTGTCAGGAAGCTGCACAGTTATGGGCATGGGCCTTTTCCCACTTGATGTGCCTCAAAGCAACTGGGAGTGGACAATGTGTTGGCGGACAAGCTGAGTTGCACTTTCCATCCACACGAGTGGTCTCTCAACCCCATGGTAACGGACACGATATTCCAACGTTGGGGTTACCCTCGAATAGACCTCTTTGCGTCCGTCCATAACCACAAAGTAGACAACTTCTGCTCTCTCATTCGCAGTCACCATTCACAACCAAGAGATGCCTTCGCCCTCTCCTGGGCCAGCGGTATCCTTTATGCGTACCCTCGTGAAGCTCCAGCAGGACAAGGGATTAATGATTCTGATAGCTCCCCACTGGCCATGCCAGGTGTGGCTTCCTATCCTCGAGGACCTATCAGTACGACGACACATTCCTCTAGGGAAGGATCCCCTTCTAATCACTCAGAACGAAGGATATCTGCGTCACCCCAAACTCTGTCTCTGACGGCCTGGATGTTGAAAGGTTAATACTCCAACCTTTCAGAGTCTGTATCCCAAGTTCTTGTGGCTTCACGAAAGCCTTCAATGAGAAGGTCTTATCGCTCTAAATAGAAGAGGTTTACAGTCTGGGGTACTTCCATGTCCATAGACCCCCATCATTTGTTCCACTGCGAGGTTCCTAGACTACCTCTGGCACCTGTCGGAGTTAGGCCTAAAAACTTCCTCTATCAGGGTGCATGTTAGTGCAGTGTCTGCATACCATAAGGGTATAAGAAATGTCTCCATTTCAGTGCAACCCTTAGTATCACGTTTCATGAGAGGCTTGCTCCATTTAAAACCTCCACTGCGCCCTTCTGCCCCTGCTTGGGACCTTAATGTGGTTTTGGGATGGCTCATGAAACCTCCGTTTGAGCCTCTCCACTCCTGTGATCTCCGCTATCTCACCTGGAAGGTAGTTTTTCTTCTTCCGATCACGTCCACTCGCAGAGTTAGTGAATTACAGGCATTAGTTACCTACCCACCTTACACTAAAATTCTGCATGACAGGATAGTGCTCCGCACTCACCCTAAATTCTTGCCAAAGGTAGTGTCAGAATTTCATATTAACCAGTCTATTATCCTACCTACCATTTTTCCCAGGCCCCATTCAAACCCAGGAGAACAGGCTTTGCATTCCTTGGACTGCAAATGTGCTCTAGCCTTCTATCTGGACCGCATGTCGGCCCACAAGAAATTCACTCAATTGTTTTTCTTTTGATACCATCAAATTGGAAATCCTGTGGGAAAGCAGACCCTCTCCTCCTGGTTGGCGGAATGCATTTCTTTTTGCTACCAGCAGGCAGGCATTCAACTACAAGATTGTGTAAACGCATACTCGGTCAGGGTCATGGCGACATCAGTAGTGTACCTCCGTTCGGTGCCACTTGCTGATATTTGTGAGGCTGCTACTTGGAGTTTTCTCCATACTTTCGCAGCCCATTATTGCTTAGATAAGGCTGGCACATAGGATTCCATCTCTGGCCAGTCCATTCTACGCAACTTGTTTTCAGTTCAACTTCCCAACATCCTTCCACCGATCCGTTCAGGATGCCCTCCTATCCAAATTTCCACCCTTGTTGTTGTGCCTGTTGCACGTCTTTGGGTGCATTTGGTGCTTTGCTCGGGCATCCTCAGTTCGGTACTCACCCATATGTGAGGACTACCATTCTGCTTGTCCTGTGAGAAGGCAGAGCTGCTTACCTGTAACAGGTGTTCTCACAGGACAGCAGGATGTTAGCCCTCACGAAACCCACCCGCCACCCCGCGGAGTTGGGTTCGTTTATGTTTTCTTATTTTATTTTTCGCACGTACATCTATCTATCTAAAAAAAAAAAAGAGGCATCTTCCTACTTAGTCCATTCTTTGGCGTTTGGCCTTCCTGCTCACATCTCTGGGGAGTTCTGTGAGGTGTGGAGGTAGTTTAGGTACAGTGACTTGGCTAAGCCCTGCTCTCAGGCTTCTCCTTTCTTGGTGTGTGGTAGGCTGTGAGGGTGATTTTTGCGTGTTTTTCACTTTGTCCCGTCTGTGCGTGCCTGCGCATCCCCATTGTGTGTCCATTGCCGACTGCGCGTCCAGAATTGGGCGTCCTTGTTTCTGGATGCACACCTTGGGGGCCTGACGTGGGCATTCCTTGGATGTGAGTGTGCCTGGTCTCCCGGTTTGGGCATCTAGTTTGGGCAAGCGTACTATATGCGTGAACCTGGCGCACATTTTTTTATATCCATTTTGGGTGTGGCTTTTAACTGCAGGTACCTGACTGCAATTTTTTGTGTGTCTAGCTGGGCGTGTGCCTATACCTGACTGAGTGATTTACAACCGTGGTGCCTGTGGCGAAGATGTCTAAGCGCTTATCTATTTGTGCTGCATGCTACAACAGAGTGATAGTGCTAGAGCTTAATTTAAGCATGTGTCTGCTCAGCAGTTGCTCAGCAGTGCATGGTTCGGAGAGAGGTATCTTCAAAGGATACTAATGATGCATTAGAATTAGGGCATCCCAACAGTGAGGTTCCAATAATAAGAAAAGTAGTCCAAGTGCCTGTAACTAAAAACTCACCTGAACTAAAAAAATTCTAACTTATCCCTATCAATTAAAAAGCAGGAGGAAAATACAAACAAAAAACAACCTTTGCAATGTTTGTATGCTAATGCCAGAAGTTTAAGAAGTAAGATGGGAGAATTAGAATGTATAGCAGTGAATGATGACATAGACTTAATTGGCATCTCTGAGACATGGTGGAAGGAGGATAACCAATGGGACAGTGCTATACCGGGGTACAAATTATATCGCAATGACAGGGAGGAGCACCCGGGAGGCGGTGTGGTGAATTATGTCCGGGATGGCATAGAATCCAACAGGATAAACTAAATGCACAATCGAATCTTTATGGGTAGAAATCCCTTGTGTATTGGGGAAGACTATAGTGATTTGAGTATACTACCGTCCACCTGGTCAAGATGATGAGACGGACAGTGAAATGCTAAGAGAAATTAGGGAAGGTAACCAAATTTGTAGTACGGTAATAATGGGAGATTTCAATTACCCCAATATCGACTGGGTAAACGTATCATCGGGACATGCTAGAGAGAGCTAAAGTTCCTGGATGGAATAAATGACAGCTTTATGGAGCAATTGGTTTAGGAACAGACAAGAGAGGGAGCAATTTTAGGTCTAATTTTCAGTGGAGCACAGGATTTGGTGAGAGAGGTAATGGTGTTGGGGCCGCTTGGCAATATTGATCATAATATGATCAAATTTGAATTAATGACTGGAAGGGGGGCAGTAAGCAAAACCACGGCTCTCTTGCTAAACTTTCAAAAGGGAAACTTTGATAAAATGAGAAAAATAGAAAAAAACTTAAAGGAGCATCTACAAAGGTAAAAAGTGTACAAGAGGTGTGGTCATTGTTAAAAAAAAAAAAAAAAAAAAAAAAAAAAAAAAAAAAAACCATCCTAGAAGCACAGCCAGATGTATTCCACACATGTGGAAAGAAGACAAAACTATCACCGGCAGGGTAAAAGGAGAGGTGAAAGAGGCTATTTTAGCCAAAAAAAATTCTTCAAAAATTGGAAGAAGGATCCAACAGAAGAAAATGGAATGCAGAAGCGTTGGCAAGTTAAATGTAAGACATTGATAAGACAGGCTAAGAGAGAATTTGAAAAGAAGTTGGCCGTAGAGGCAAAAACTCACAGTAAAAACTTTAAAAATTATATCCGAAACAGAAAACCTGTGAGGGAGTCAGTTGGACCGTTACATGATCGAGGGGTTAAAGGGGCAATTAGAGAAGATAAGGCCATCGCGGAAAGATTAAATTTTTTTTTGCTTCAGTATTTACTGAAGAGGATGTTGGGGAGATACCTGTATCAGAGAAGGTTTTCATGGGTAATGATTCAGATGGACTGAACCAAATCACGGTGAACCTAGATGTGGTAGGCCTGATTGACAAACTGAAGAGAAGTAAATCACCTGGACCGGATGGTATACACCCCAGGGTTCTGAAGGAACTAAAAAATGAAATTTCAGACCTATTAGTAAAAATTTGTAACCTATCATTACAATCATCCATTGTACCTGAAGACTGGAGGATGGCTAATGTAACCCCAGTATTTAAAAAGGGCTCCAGGGGAGATCCTGGAAACTACAGACCAGTTAGCCTGACTTCAGTGCCAGATAAAATAGTGGAAAGTGTTCTAAATATCAAAATCACAGAACATATAGAAAGACATTGTTTAATGGAACAAATATATATATATATATATATATATATATATATATATATATATATATATATATTTAACATTTAACTTTGTACCACACAAAGGTTATGTCAGCTTCTGTTCAATTAGATTTATTTGATTTATATTCTGCCTTTATAGGCACTTCAAAACAGATTACTTTCATGTACTGTAGGCATTTGATAAAATTTGAACAGGAGTGTCTAGACTCTTCCATATAATTAGCTAGAAAGGAGAGGCATGCATGATTACACGTTTTCAGAAAGGAGTTTTTACATGGTGTGTCTCATTGCTGCAAGGTGCTGAAAGCAGAGCCCAGGTGTTGGCCTTGATCTGAGCTTTCAGTAGTTGTGACATTTCCATGACACACAAATTTAAGGTCTGAAGGCATGTGTTGGGAAACTGTCCTTGTATGATAAGGTTTGTGCTTAGCCCCTCCCCTACCAATTAATTTTGAACCATTCACCCAATTTTGTTCAAATTTAAATAGTTCTCGGTGAGCACCAATTCATAATTCCTGGACAATTAAAATACCTATTTCTTTCCTGCAAAGAAACTGGTCAGTTTGATTCAGCTTAAACCTTGATGTCAGAGCTCATTGTGATATTTCGCATTTGGATTGGATTTGATTATACTTTCCAAACCTATGTCATCATGAGTTACAAATCAGGTAGAATAGGAGATTCCTGCCCCAGAGAGGACTTAAAATCTAAGTTGGTACCTGGGGAAAATAAGGACCAAGTGACTTACCCAGTGTCACAAGGAGTGGGGGGGTCTGGGGTTTGAAAATGGCTTCGTTGATTCTCAGCCCACTGTTCTAACAGCTAGGTCACTCTTAAACTGCCCTGTCTGTGGCCACAAACTGATTCAATTTCTTTTTTGGTTTCTTGTAGAGAAGATCAATTTGTTAATAACGTATTTATTCTACCAAAATTCACATAAGCTGTTAACTATGTGCAAACTTTTGTATCTAAGTAGGAAATAAGGTATCATGAAATATTCACACATTTCTATATTTTTTTCTTCAGCACCAAGGTATTGGTCGACCAAGTGTATACCATGCTGTGGTTGTCATCTTCCTAGAATTTTTTGCTTGGGGTCTCTTAACAACTCCCATGCTAACAGTAAGTACTGTTTTTTCATGTTTATTCTCCATTAGGTTTAGTTTCTTATTTTTAGGAAGACAAAACTGGGAGCCCATGATGTGTCAACTTAGGATGAAATAAAAGCTGAGGGTCTGAACACTTCCTGAGCATTGGTAACCTGGCAGGCTTCATCTGCTATAATAGCTAATATCACAGGAATTGACAGCTAGGAAAATTACCCCATTTTGAAATTTGATTTCAGGTTTAATAGGCACATGCTATTGTAAAAGGGAAATCTCAAGACAGGGTTGTATTCTTCCTTTATGGGCTATCTTTTTATACTTGCAAATTTTGAAAATTAAAGGCCTTCCTGTCTACTATTTTATAGCTTTAAAAAAAAAAAAAATCCAAAGTGTTTTTAGCTGTGACACTTATGGATTATTTTCAAGTCCAAAGTTTGTTTGTTTCGCTTATTTGTCTAAACATTTTTTATTTTTACTTAGGATACGTCTGTTTTTCTCGTAGATAAGCAGCTGAATGAGCCATGCTGTCTGGGTACCATGCTCTTCTGTGCCACTAGGTGGCGGAGCTTTCTAAGTCTAGTAAAGTCTTTCAGCTAGGTGCTCCCTCTTATATCTTCTCTGATTTACCTCAGGCTCCTCAGTCAGCCTGACTGGGGGGTGGGGTGTGGGTGTGTGTGTGTGTGTGTGGATGGGAGCCTGACTGGGGGTGGGGTGTGGGGGTGTGTGTGGATGGGAGCCTGACTGGGGGTGGGGTGTGGGGGTGTGTGTGGATGGGAGCCTGACTGGGGGGGGGGGGGGTGTGTGTGGATGGGAGCCTGACTGGGGGGAGGGATGTGGGGGTGTGTGTGTGTGTGGATGGGAGCCTGACTGGGGGGGGGTGTGGGTGTGTGTGTGGATGGGAGCCTGACTGGGGGGTGGGGTGTGTGTGTGTGTGGATGGGAGCCTGACTGACTGGGGGGTGGGGTGTGTGTGTGTGTGTGGATGGGAGCCTGACTGGGGGGTGGGGTGTGGGGGTGTGTGTGTGTGTGTAGATGGGAGCCTGACTGGGGGGTGGGGTGTGGTGTGTGTGTGTGTGTGTGTGTGTGTGTAGATGGGAGCCTGACTGGGGGGCAGGGTGTGTGTGGGTGGATGGGAGCCTGAATGGGGGGGGGGGGGGGGGGGTTGTGTGTGTGTGTGTGTGTAAGAAAGTTTGTGCTGCCCCACTAATCCATGAGATGCTCAGGTTCACTAGGAATTAAGTTTTCAGGTATGGAGACTGATGAATTTTCCATCCTTATTAATTTTAATTGTTGGGGGTCTGCCATTTTGAAATATTTTATTGCTGTTTGGGAAATTTTTTAAGTTTTATTTGAGCTCTTAATAATTGGATGCTCTATTCCTTAGTTCCTTGGAAATATTCTTTTTATTAGTTTGGTTTTACTAATAGGATTGATTTATATTCCTTGATTTTTATTGTTTGAATGATTGATGAGGACTGGTGATTGTTTTTCCATTGCTGCCTTGCATATGCAGTGTCTGGCTTGTTGCAGTTTTCTCAAGTTTCTGTCTACTTGTTTCTATTTATACTGAAGGGTCTATTTATTCTGTATTTGGTGAATGTGAGTCTGTGTTCCACATGTGTAAAAAGGTCTGGTATCTGTGTAGGATTTATAGCAACCTGATGTGTTCTTTTTTTTTTCCTATAGGATGTGCATTGATGATTTTTAAGGTCTGGAGTAACTTTTGCAGTTTTGCCTTTCATATATAGGCTTGTTCCTCTCTAACAGGGTACCATAGTAGAAATCTCATCTTTGTGAGACTTTTACTCCAAATGATGTCAAATCTTCACCAAGATGTACTGTGCAGTTCGTACATCTCACGCTGCATGTCAAACTGGCCCCTAAACCACCACCACCTCCTCACCTCATGCTATTAGCTGGCCCTCCTATAGTCATATAAATAGTTGAATACTGTGAAGCCTCCCCAGAGTCTCGCTATCGCTCTGCCCAGAAATGGCTGAAATGCAATTTGCAATATTTATCAAAAATTGTGTTTCAGCCATATCGCACAGCTTAACCCAAGGAAAAAAAGGTGTAGTTATTTCCGGTGTTAAAACCGTGCGCTAGCATAATGCATGCTATCGCATGGTGTGATATTGTCCCTCATTTTACTTAATCCCGGCCCTTCAAAAAAATTTGCATTCGTTCCGTGCGATAATTATCGCATGCATTAATGCGTTATCAAGTGCGTTAATGCCTTATCGCATTTTGATGAATGAACCTGAATGTTAGCAATTATTAGGAAGGGAATGGTGAATAATATGGAGAATGTGATAATGCCTCCATATCACTCCATGGTGAGACTTCACCTTGAATACTGTGTGCAATTCTGGTTGTCACATTTCAAAAAGGATAGTTGTACTGGAGAAGGTACAGAGAGGAGCAACCAAAATGATAAACATATAGTAACATAGTAATTATGACAAAAAAGGACCAAATGATCCATTCAGCATGTCCAGCAAGTTTCTTATGGTAATGTCTGCTATGCTATGCAGGTAACCCCCAAGTTTCTCTTAAGGGTAGTCTGAGCAGTTACCCCCAAACCTTATGATAAGGGTAGTAATATTTACAATCAAAAACAAAGCAACTGTCAAACCCATAAATTACAGCTAGCAACATTTTTACTGGATGAGAAGCCTTCTTGAAAATTCAGGCAATGCTACTTGACTTGCTTTTCTTTTGGTCTTGGCCATAGAAGCATTACTGTGCTTTTTCCCTTATTTCTTCATATCAGTAGCCCAGACCATAAGATTTGGGTCCATGTTGGTTGCTGCCTGACTCCAATTACCCTTCCCACCCCTCCCCTCCCCCGCCATCAAAGCGGAGAATGTTGTTGCAGAAGGTAGTAAAGCCCTGTGTTTCTGCTAAAGTTAGTAACTGTCGCATCGAGCAGGTTGCCCCAGTGCACCCTTTTCTTCATTTTCATCCTCTATCCTTTAGGGACCCAGGGTTTATCCCATGTTCCTTTCAATTCGTTAACCACCTCCTCTGGAAGGGCATTCTAGGCATCATCCACCCTCTCTGTGGAGCAGTATTTGCTGACTTCTGAGTTGTCCCCACCAGAAGTTTTATTTTGTGAACCCTAGTTCCACTGTTTACTTTCTAGCAGAAGAGGTTTGAAGTTTGTGCATTATTAAAACCTTTCAAGTATCTGAAGCTCTCTGTCCATCTCCCTTGCACCTCCTCTCTTTCAGGGTGTACATATTTAGGTCCTTCAGCCTCTCATAAGTCATTTGATGGAAACCCTACACTATTTTGGTCACTCTTCTCTGGAATGCCTCCATCCAGTCTCTATCCTCTTTGAGATATGGTCTCCAGAACTGAACATAGTACTCTAGGTAAGGCTTCACCAAGGAACTGTATAAGGCATTATCACCTCCTTTTTCCTGCTCTTTATTCCTCTGTCTATACAGCCCAGCATTCTTCTGTCTTTTGCTGTCACCTTGTCATATTGCTTCTCACAGGACAAGCAGGATGGTAGTCCTCACAAATGGGTGACATCATCAGGATGGAGCCCAATCACGGAAAACTTCTGTCAAAGTTTCCAGAACTTTGACTGGCCCCTACTGGGCATGCCCAGCATGGCACCAACCCTGCAGCCAGCAGGGGTCCCCCTTCAGTCTTCTTTTTTCCGCGAAGCAGTTGCCACGCGGTTAAGGAGCTCTTACCACATTCCTGACAGGAATTTCTTCACGGACTTCTTTAACTTTAAGTTCGCCCCACAGGGGTCCCCCCTGTCTCTAAGTTTAGTCCGCGGTACTTCGGTAAGTTTTTTGCCGTCGTTAGTCGATTACCGTCGAATTTGGCCCGTGCGGCCTGCTGGCCGTCGACTGTCCCGCGGCTAAATTTTTGGTCAATGGCCATGGCGTCGGGGTTCCGTCGGTGCCCAGACTGTTCGCGCACCATGTCCATCACAGACCCTCATAGAGTCTGTGTAATGTGTTTATGAAGTGAGCATGATGTCCTCACTTGCACCAAATGTGCCCTTATGACACCAAAAGGTCACAAAGCCAGAATGGAGAAGATGGGACTCCTTTTCCATGCTCACACTCCGACACTGTCCATTGCATCGACGTCCTTGGAACGGGCACCGTCGAAGTCGCACCATCGTCGACAACCTCCCGGTGACAGTCTGCCATCGACGTCTCCACGGCCATCGACTCCCGGATCTGTTGCTCCAGTAAACAAAAAAGCTGACTCTACTTACCTTGTACAGTCAGCACCTGACTTTCAGAAACCTCAGCTAGACCACCACTCTGTAGTGGTAGTCAGCTCAAAAGAAAGCTAAAAGGGTGAAGCCATATTCCTCTATACCTCCTACTAAAGAAAACAAGTTCTTAGATAGTATAGGTAGGAAAATATACCAAGAGGCCATGCTTATTTCCAGAATAGCTTCCTATCGGCTGTATATGACCCAATACAATAGGGTCATTTTCAAGCAGATACAGGAATTCTCAGACACCCTACCAGAACAATTCCAACAATAACTTCAAACCCTAGTATCTAAGGGCTTTGAAGTTGGGAAGCATGAGATCAGAACAGCTTATGATATCTTCGATGCTTCCACTAGGGTGTCTGCTGCGGCCATTTCGGCACGACGCTGGGCTTGGCTTAAGTCTTCTGACCTCCGCCCAGAAGTTCAGGACAGGCTGTCTGACCTGCCCTGTTTAGGGGATAATTTGTTTGGTGAGCAAATCCAGCAAATAGTTGCTGAATTAAAGGACCATCATGAGACCCTTAAGCAGCTCTCATCGATCCCTTCTGACTTCTCTTCTAAACAGCCATTTAAGAAGGACTCTAAAAAGTCATTCTTCCGTCCACGGAAGTACTATCCCCCACCAACTAAATCTAGGTCAGCGAGGCCTTACCAAAAACCTCAGCCTCACCAACCTCGAAAACAAAAACCCGCAGCAGCTCCACAGCCAGGTCCTGCGTCGGGGTTTTGACTTCCAATTAGAGAGCAGATGCCTAATCCCTCTACCAAGCATACCAGTAGGAGGTCGATTAAGCCACTTTACAGAGGAATGGCATCAGATCACCACAGATCAGTGGGTTCTAGCGATAATCGCACACGGTTACCACCTAAACTTCCTAACTCTTCCCTCGAACTCTCCACCTCTGCAAGCGTGGAGACTTTCCGACCACTCTGTTCTTCTAGAGCAGGAAGTTTCCCTTCTCCTCTAGTCACATGCTATAGAACCCGTTCCTCTCTTTCAACAAGGACTAGGGTTCTATTCCAGGTACTTTCTGATCCCAAAACAGTCAGGAGGACTTCGACCAATCCTGGACCTACGGGCCCTCAACAAGTACCTTCACAGAGAGAAGTTCAAGATGGTAACCCTGGGCTCGCTTCTCCCTCTGCTGCAAAGAAAGGACTGGCTCTACTCTCTAGACCTAAAAGACGCTTATACCCACATTGCGATAGCTCAAGCTCATCGCAAATACCTCCGGTTTCTAGTAGGCCAAAACCACTATCAATACCGAGTGCTTCCTTTTGGCCTAGCATCCGCACCACGAGTTTTCACCAAATGTCTCGTGGTGGTTGCAGCGTTTCTCAGGAAGGAAGGTGTCCACGTCTACCCCTACTTGGACGATTGGTTAATCAGGGCCCAGCAAATTGCTCTGTCCTCCCTGACCCTGACTATTCAAACTCTAATTTCTCTAGGGTTTCTTGTCAATTACGAGAAATCCTACTTAGTCCCATCTCAAACCTTATCCTTCATTGGGGCAGACTTGGACACCTTACAGGCAAAAGCCTTCCTTCCTCATCAACGACTCCAAACCCTTGTGTCCCTAGCTTGCCAGCTGCAGTCTCAACGCACAGCAACAGCTCGTCAATTTCTAATTCTGCTGGGACACATGGCGTCTTCAGTTTGTGACTCCAATGGCCCGTCTGGCCATGAGTCATGCAATGGACTCTGAAATCACAATGGATTCAAGCCACTCAGCCTCTGTCGACCATTGTCCGCATCACCGACTCACTCCGTCTGTCTCTTGCCTGGTGGAAAAATCAATCCAACCTCCTACAAGGCTTGCCCTTTCACCCACCAGATCCTCAAATAATTCTCACCACCGACGCTTCCAACGTCGGCTGGGGAGCCCATGTATACGGTCTACAAACTCAAGGATTCTGGTCTCCAGAGGAAGCCAAACACCAGATAAATTTCCTGGAGCTTCGAGCAATCCGATATGCTCTCAGAGCCTTTCGAGATTGCCTATCAAATCACATCATCTTGATTCAGACGGACAACCAGGTGGCCATGTGGTACATCAACAAACAGGGAGGCACAGGCTCCTTCCTTCTCTTGTCAGGAAGCTGTGCAGATTTGGGCAGAAGCCCTCTCCCGGTCGATGTACCTCAGGGCCACATACTTGCCGGGGGTGGACAACTTCTTGGCAGACAAACTGAGTCGTGTCTTCCAACCACACGAGTGGTCGCTCAATCCATTGGTAGCGAAATCTCTTTTCCAGCAATGGGGTCATCCTTACATAGACCTCTTTGCGTCCCCTCAGAACCACAAAGTGGACAATTACTGCTCGCTCATTCGGAGCCAGCACTCTGCCTCGAGATGCATTCTCCTTAACGTGGACAACCGGTCTGCTGTATGCATTCCCTCCACTTCCTCTTCTGTCGAGGACTCTCGTGAAGCTACGTCAGGACAAGGGAACCATGATCCTGATAGCACCACACTGGCCTCGCCAAGTATGGTTTCCCATACTTCAGGATCTCTCCATCCGCAGGTACATTCCCTTGGGAACGGACCCGCATCTGATCACTCAAAACGACGGATGCCTCCTCCATCCCAATCTCCAAGCCTTGTCCCTGCCGGCATGGATGTTGAAAGGTTAATCCTACAACCACTTAACCTTTCGGATTCAGTTTCTCGTGTCCTGATCGCTTCACGAAAGCCTTCCACAAGAAAATCTTATTCCTATAAATGGAAAAGGTACACATCATGGTGCACTTCTCAGTCCCTTGATCCCTTTTCCTGTCCAATCCCTAAATTCTTGGACTATCTTTGGCATTTATCAGAATCAGGTCTAAAGACCTCTTCCATAAGAATGCATGTCAGTGCGGTCGCCGCCTTCCATAAAGGAATCGGGGATATCCCTATATCTGTACAACCCCTCGTAACGCGTTTTCTTAAAGGCTTGCTCCATATCAAGCCACCTTTATGTCCTCCGGCCCCTTCTTGGGACCTTAATCTGGTTCTCGGTTGGCTTATGAAACCACCTTTCGAACCTCTTCACTCCTGTGACCTAAAATACTTCACATGGAAAGTATTATTCCTTTTAGCTGTCACTTCTGCTCGCAGAGTTAGTGAGTTACAGGCCCTAGTCATTTGCAGGTCACAGTAGTCTGTCAGTTCATTTCTTTTCTGGGATTTGTATTAATGTGACTTTCTGTGACTACAAGCATTTTTATAAGAAGGAGAGGGGCGCAGAAGAGGCAATATAAGTGCATTGGCCCCTGGGTGCCAGAGACTCTGAGTTGAGGCCAATTTCACCAAAGATTCTTGTCTAGACATAGCCTCTTGCCAGTGCTCCTGTTTAGACAATTTTTGTTGACATTTATATCCAGAATTGTCTTTTTTTTTTTTTTTTTAATAATAAAACATATGCAGCTTATTTTTTCTGTTTTGTGCCCACTTCTCTATTTTGTAACTAACTAGCTAATCTCATTAGTGCTCCTATTTGGAGTAGCTTCATCTCAATTTTTTTAACAAAGCAAAAATCTCTAATTAGATAGCACATATAGAGGACATATAAATACCAGGACTGGAGCATCTTCTCATTGAATTATGTGAGTTGTGATCACTGTTACTTGTTTTACAAAGAAAAAAAAAAAGAACTATATAGAACACTTGCAGAATATTCTGAAGTCCCTGATAAAACTAATTTTACCTTTTTTCTCTAGGTTTTACATGAAACATTTCCTCAGCACACATTTCTTATGAATGGGCTTATACAAGGTGTTAAGGTAAGAAGAAACTTTTTCAAGTTATAATGAACACAAGTTATACAGATTCTTTCAAGGAAAGGGAACTTCCCACTCCAAAAAAAATGTATTAATTTGGTGTCAGTATTTTATGCATTCTATTTATGCCAGTAGTGTGTGTATAACCTGTTTATAGTCAGTTTAAGGTGGTAAAATACCGTATTTGCCGGCGTATAGGACGCTGTGGCGTATAAGATGCACCCTCCTTTTGTCTACACATTTTTAAGGAAAAAATAATTTTTTAACTTGACCGGTGCAAGCCCCTTTTACCCAGCACCCACCAAGTTAGAAAATTATTTTTTTTCCATAAAATTGTGTAGACAATCAAAATTCCCTGCCTTGTGCATCATTGTCCAGTGCTGGGCAAAAGGGGCTTGCCCAGCACAGGCCAATCGGGCGGCGCACCCTCGCTCCCCGACACTAGCACGCCACTCCCCCCCCCCGATGCTATTCGTATAATCAGTAAAATTGTGCAGCTGAATAATCGCGTCGCATGGGCGATCAACCTGCGCTGGTGCTAGAGCTCTATGAGCATGATCAATTTTAATAGGCTGCTTAGAAAGCCACTTACAAAAAATAAGCAACCGGATTGTTCCTCATCGCGTCAGTTCCCCCCCCCCCCCCCCCCCCACCGGACGCTGTTAATTTTGATTACTGGCACACAGGACGCACTCCATATTTTTCCCCTATTTTGAGGGGAAAAAATTGCGTCCTATACGCCGGCAAATACGGTAATTGTCATTTCTGTTTTCAGTATAGTATTCTCAAGATTCCAATTAGTGCAATGGAGCCACACACTTGAATCATGAAACACAGCCTTTAACTTCATGTGCTGGAAGAGCTTCCTCTTGGGGCTGGGGGGATGGTTTGGTTTTTTTGTTTTTTTTTTTGTAAACCTCAGACAGGTCCACTGTAGTGGCAAAGATGAATACAGGTTATGTCTTTTATTAATATTCTCCCTTCCTCCCCACCCAAAAGCATTGTCCTTCCTAAAGTAGGACTTGTTGGGATCAGATACCTTTTCCCTCTGGTAGCCCTATATAGTAAAATCTATCCTACCATGGGAGAGTGAGCAGGGATTTTTCTTGATGCACTTCTGGTTCTCAAGAAAACCAGAGAATTGATGCTCTTAAACCTAAAGACCTGAACACATTGTTACAAAATGAAAAGGTCAAGATTGTTTCCCTAGATATTGTTTCTTTTTCTAAAACGGAGGTTCCCAAACCTGTCCTGGGGGACCCCCAAACATTTGGGTTTTCAGGATATCTGCAATGAATATGCACGAGATTTGCATGCATTGCCTCTGTTGCCAAGTGTGAGTCTTTAAGCATTGGAGAGGGAAGTCTTCCCTTCAACCCTTAGTACTTGATTTTGTGGATGCAGCAGCCTTAAGTAGCTTTGTAAAATAAGGGAAATTTGCTTATTTACCATAAATCATCTTTATTGAATAAAGATAAAATTTAAACATTTAACAATATTTAAAAGAAATGTACTTCAGAAATTTAGCAGAATGTTTTAAATAAACACACACTGAATTCTGATAGCTATGATTTTACCAAAACATGATCAGCTTGCCAGGAGCTATTTCAAGGGGAGTTCATTCGATATATGCCAACCCTGCAAAGATTGCAGAGTGTTCTCCTAAAAATTGTTAAATTTTGCTTTAATCTATGAATTATGTATTGAGACATTGCTGAATTTTTCACATTTTGCAGTAATCTGAATCGTGATCTATATGCATGAGATAAGTCGACACCTTAAAAAGCAGTTTTCTATTTCTACTCTGGCCTCCTTTCTTACAGGCCGATTCAGTAAAGTCCGCGGGAGAGCGGGCGAATGCCCGCTCTCCCGGCGCGCGCATACAGGCCACTTGCCTGTGCACGCGATTCAGTATTTAAATTAGGTCCGGTGTTAGAAACGGGCAAAAGGAGGCGCTAGGGACACTAGCGCGTCCCTAGCACCTCCTTTTTGGCCCGGAGCGGCGGCTGTCAGCGGGTTTGACAGCCGACGCTCAATTTTGCCGGCGTCTGTTCTCGAGCCCGCTGACAGCCATGGGCTCGGAAACTGGACGCCGGCAAAATTTAGCGTCAGGTTTTCAACACGACAGCCGCCGGCCGACTTCAAAATTTTTTTTTTTCTTTTTTTACATTTTTTTACCCTTCGGGACCTCTGACTTAATATCACCATGATATTAAGTCGGAGGGTGCACAGAAAAGCAGTTTTTACTGCTTTTCTGTGCACTTTCCCGGTGCCCGAAGAAATTAGCGCCTACCTTTTGGGTAGGCGCTAATTTCTGAAAGTAAAAATGTGCGGCTTGGCTTCACATTTTACTTACTGAATCGCGCGCGAATACCTAATAGGGCCATCAACATGCATTTGCATGTTGAGGGCGCTATTAGGTTCGGCGGGTTGGAAGCGCGTTTTCCGCCCCTTACTGAATAAGGGGTAAGGGAAAACGCGCGTCCCATGGCAGGTTAACAGTGCGCTCCGTCGGAGCGCACTGTACTGTACATAAGAAAATGCCATACTGGGTCAGACCAAGGGTCCATCAAGCCCAGCATCCTGTTTCCAACAGTGGCCAATCCAGGCCATAAGAACCTGGCAAGTACCCAAAAACTAAGTCTATTCCATGTAACCATTGCTAATGGCAGTGGCTATTCTCTAAGTGAACTTAATAGCAGGTAATGGACTTCTCCTCCAAGAACTTATCCAATCCTTTTTTAAACACAGCTATACTAACTGCACGGCCCATTAGTAAGGTAAGGATTGTCACAGCATGTGGTAAACCAGAAATAGAGCAAAAGGACTATCCTTAAACAAGTGAGGCTTCGTCACTGTGGATTCATTAATGCCCTGAGAGACTGTCCCTCAGATAGGGTGTTCCTTACACCTCAAAACTTTAAGGTCAATAACTTGAATTTTTTCTCCAGGGGCAAGCAGGATGACAGTCCTCCCACATGGTTGACATCCAGTGGCACCCGGTACAGAAAACTTGTGTCAAAAGCTTCAACTTTGACTGTACCTTACCAGGCATTCTCACATATGCCACCATACCACATATTCACAGGGTCCTTCAGTCTTTGTCCGCAGAGCCCTGGAGTTGCAATTTTGGTGCTGCACGCTCTTGTTTTCTGAACCTTTTTGGGGCTGTACCAGATTGTAAGATCGTTCGTCGTGGGATTTCGTAGTTTTGTACCTTGTAGTACCCTAGGTTAAGTTCTTCGGTTATTTCTCTGTTTTTGGTCGTTACTGTACTCTGATCTGCAACAGTGCGCCGTTGGTGCCAGACGGACTTTGTCTCTTCTGCCATAGAGTTTCACTTTGTGAGTCTTTATACTTCATCTGATTATGTCTTGCAGGTTCCAATAATGCCTTTGGTGTGCAAGGATTGTCTGTCATGGAACCCCATGATAAATATATCCTGTACCTGGGGGCATTGTATGATGTCCAAGGATGTCGCAAATTTGCAACCATGACCCAAAAATGATGCAAGTTCCAAATGGAGTTCATGGAAAGATATTTCGGGCCTTGGTAAACCTGATCCATCAGCATAGACATTAAAAGACATCTTAGCTGCATTGATTGAGGGAACATCATGGGCATTGGGGAGACTGTTTTCCTTGATGCCGCCAGCCCATAGGAACTCGGAGACAAGCCTTTGACACTTCCTAATTGAAGAAAGCATTAGGTTCTGACTCTTCAACACCAGCATTGAGGAGATCCCATGTTGATCATCGAGGGAAGCTGAAGAAATATTATCATCTGTCTCCCTCTGTGCCTGATGCCAGGAACTAAGATGGTCCAGGGTATGCTGGGAACTCTCTTAAGCAGTCCTGAGGCAAGGAGAGCTCCATTCTCTAAATAGGTGATGGACTCCTGACAGCTTCTACTGGTCCAGGTGTCAGCCACCAATCTACTTCTCAGTTCTGAAGAAGACATGGCTATCACTCTTGCCTGCCAGTTAACGTTGGCATCTGCTATCTTTGAGAAGGAATTGGGTAGAAAGATCCAGCAGGTCTTGAAGGAACTGCAGGACTCAGGTCCGCAGTATTGAGAGCACTGAGGCAGGCACAGTTAATCCTGAAGCCTCCACTCAATTCTTTGTGGATGCTTGGTGGCGAGGTACTAGTATTGGTGCTGGATCTAATGCCAATGCCTAGAGGGCATCAGGGTTGGTGACCGTCACCACGTTGATCTCCAACTCCTAAGGGGAGAAAGATCCTTGGGATCCAGGCCAAAATAGCCAAGTTGCAAGTCCTTGAGATCTTGGCTAGGGATCGAGCACCAAGGGAGTCCTTACTATCAATGGACCCAAGGGTGAGTCAGACTATGTACTCTTGAGGGTGTGGTTATGAGACTGCAGATGCTTTTGTAAAGGAAATCTTCCTCCTATCCTCCCTCCTGAGTACCTCTCCTTCACTGGCGGACAAAAGGTTAATGTGTGGAAAACACATGCTCTGCTTGAGCTCTGATGTTTAAGATGGCAATAAAAGTCTCTGGCGTAGGGATTTGAGCCTGCAGACATCTGGCTGTGAGCCTCAGATTTCCGCCCCAACTTGATGTATTGTGTGCAGGAGAGAATCTCTTCAGAGATGGAATGAAGGATGTGGTAGCTCAGATCAAAGATCACTGTGCCATGCTCCAGCTGCTGTCTCTGGCATTCAACAACCAGTCTCATCTTTCAGGAGGTATTCCAGGCCAGGGCAGAAGAGGCAATTTTTCCAGCTGAGAAAGTCTGTCCTCCGCCCCCTTGGTCCCATACACAGCAGACCCCCACGTGCCTGTTCGAGGCAGCAGCAGGTGCCTAAGCCCCAGACTGCAACCCAATCAATACGAGGGATAGGGTTTTGACTGGCTCACAGAGAACATAACCAGTATCATGGTACCCATGCAGGAGGACCTTCTGTTCTGAGGGAGGCTGCAATCAGTAGCCCAGTGTAACTTTGGATGTGTGGGTCTTCAGTATTATCAGAAAAGTGTACAGATTAGATCTATTGGGTATCCCACCAGATTAGCCTCTGGAGCCCAGCTAGGGTCTCTCCCCATATTAGGAACTGCTTCATGATGAGTTCTCCTCTCTCTAACTAGCCAATGCAGTTGAGTCTGTTTTACCAAGACACAGAGGATGGGGATTCTACTCCAAGTATTTCCTGATTCCAGAGAAAACAGGGGGACTCATCTTATCCTAGACCTAAAGGTCTTGAACAAGTTCATCAAAAGAGAAGTTCAAGATGGTTTCTCTAGGCACCTTAATCCCTTTTCTTCAAAAAGCGTACTGAATTTAGAAAGTTAGAAATGGAATACCTGATATTTAGGAAAAACTTGAAGTTTTGGTTTTTCTCAAACTTTTTCTTAATGCTATGGGTTTTTTTTATTGTATATTTCTGGTTGCTTATTTATGTTTTTAGAAAATTTTGCAGGTTTTAGTTTACATTTTTAGGTATTTTACGGGGTTTTTTTGTCTTGTCTTATGTGTGTAGGTCTTGACAATTGTATTTGCTTTTTATACTATATTTTGTTTATTTATACATAGCTTTAATTTTTTGAAAAGAAAGGCGATCAAGAAAATTTAATAAACTCTACTAACTAAACTCTTGATCTAAAGGATGCTTACACTTGCAGATATTTTCCCTGGTCACAGGAAAAATCTCACATTCGTGGTGGGAGATTGTTGCCTCTGGTAGCATGTTCAGTCTTTTGCGTTTGTCTGCCCCATTTGTCTTTACAAAATGCTTGGCCATGATGGTTTTGCACTTGTGCAGACTGGAATGCATGAGTATCCCTATCTGCACAATTGACTGGTCAAGAGCATATCTCAGGCAGGAAATGAGGAATCAATGTGTCTAGCCCTCCGGGTATTGGAGTTATTTGGGTTTGTTGTCAACTACTCAAGTCTCACCTGAGCCCATCTCTTCAATTGGAGTTTATTAGAGCTCTGCTAGATATGACTCTGGCAAAAGCCTTCTTTCTGCAACAAAGGGCTATCTCTTTGATGTCCACAGGGGAAGAGATACAAATGTTGGACAGCAGCTTGGCACATGTTGAGACTGTTAGGTCTGATGGTGTCAACAGTACATGTCAAATTCATGGCATGTCCTCACATGAGGAGAACCCAATGGATATTAAGGTCTCAGTGGCTGCAGGCCACGCGAAACTTACAAGACAACATCCATATCACACGATTGCTCAGGGACTCCCTGTCCTGGTGTTGAGACAATTCTAATCTGGTCAGAAGAATCCCCTTCCAAATTTCTCCAAATCAAATTATCTTCTAACTGGATTTGTTCAACCTGTGCTGGGGAGCTGACAGAGGGATCCAGGTAAAGTTCTATCAGACAAATTTTGTGGAGCTGTGGGTGATCTGATATGCTTTAAAGGCTTTCAGAGATCAGTTATCCAACAAACTTTTTTTCTTGCCCAAACAGACAACTAAGTTGTGATGTACTTCAGCAGCAAGCAGGGAGGTATTGGCTTGTATCTCCTATGTCAGGAGGCCGTCCAGCTGTGGGACTCGCTATATCTTAGGATATGGTATTCATGGCTACATGACTGGTGGCAAACAAAACGTAGACCAGTCACCTTAGGTGTGGGGATGCCTTTATTTGGTTGTGCACTGTGAACTTCACGGGATTAAACAGTATGTGCCCGACTCAGGCCGAGTTTTGCCCAAGGGAGGGTTGCATCAGGGGCTACAAAACATCAAATCATCAAATAAAATTAAAAACACACAATTATGTATATATATAATCAAACACAATGTCATATAAATTGAAGGTAAACATTAAAAAATTGACTAACATATAAACATTTTTTTGACTAAAAAATATAGTGAATTAAAAATTAAGAAGCATTAAGACAAAACAACATAGCACAGTTATAGACGTAAAATATATATATATATATATATATATATATATATATATATATGCATAAAATATGAGATCTAGATGCATGTATGCATGCATTTCAATTGTTCCCTTAGCTTTATCATTTATATAACATCAAAAAGAGTACATATATGTATATATTATGATATGCCTGGTTGAGCAATATTGCCACTTGAAATATTTGTAATTACAGTAAAAGGAAAAATACTAGATTTGTTTTTGAATAGTCAGTAAATACAATTGTATATGACTTATCAATATAAAATTAATATAAAGATATTACCTTCAAAAGTATATTGGCTGCAGCTTACAATAGCATATACGTCAACAAAAGGCTGGCATTTCCAATCGGCGTGAGAACTGAAGCAGTCGGAGCCCAGGATTGATATCCCTCATGGGCCTTGCACACAGCATGCTGGACTAAGTGAAGAGGAGGGGCCTTATGACCCTTGGGGTGTCGACTCCACGGACTCATCCTTGGACACCTCGGATGATTCCCTCTCGGAGCTCTCTCCACTGGAGGAACGGAGCCAATCGCCATACAAGGACTTGTCCTTTGCGGGGTTTGTCAGGGCCATGGCTGAAGCCATTCCCTTTCAGCTGCTTGTAGAGGAGGATGCCCAACATAAGATGCTGGAAGTGTTCCAGTTTGACACTCCTAAGGATATCGTGGCAGTCCCTATCCACGATATTTTTAAGAACCACCTCCTCCACGTGTGGGAGCACTCCATTTCCATCTCCCCCCGTTAACAGAAAGGCCGATGTCACCTACTTGATGCAACAGGCCGTGGGGCTCAGTGTCATCTCCCCCACCAGTCAGTGGTCGTGGAGTTTGTCCTAAAAAAAGTCCCGGCGCTCACACGCTCATGCCTCCGCACCGCCAGGCTGCAAGCACAGGGAGTTTTATGCCCTGGGCAGAAAAGTCTTCCAGGGCGATGTGCCGATGGCCCACATGGCTGCCTACCAGCTTTATATGACCCAATATGATCGCAGTCTCTGGAAGCGGGTCAAGGACTTCACGGAAGGCTGCCGTAACGTCAGCAAGAGACCCTCTCAGCCATTGCCCTGCTGGGTCTCGAAATGGGAAAGCGTGAGGTACGATCCACCTACGGTATCTTTGAGACAGCAGGCCGTGTAGTGGCAGTAGGCATTGGTGCCAGGAGAATGGCGTGGCTTTGGGCCTCTGATCTCCGACTGAGGTGCAGGATAGGCTGGCCGACCTACCCTGCACAGATGAAAACTTCTTTGGGGATAAGGTCCGGGATGCGGTAGAGCAATTGAAGGACCATCATGATACCTTTCAACAGCTGTTCGCTAGTACCTCCGAAGGCCTGTCCTCGACCAGGAAATCCTCCAGGCCAGGTTCTCGAAAGCTCTTTTTCCGGCAGAGGAAATATTATCCTCTAGCCTCCCGGGCTCATACACCACGCGCCGGCTCCAAGGGCTTTCCTTGCCAGCAGCGAGCTCCCAGACCTCAGCCGGCCCCCCAGGAAGTCATGGCCACGGGCTTTTGACTAGCGGTGAGGGAGCGTAAATCAGTCTACCGTACCCCTGGTGCTGGATGCCCTGGTGGGAGGTGGGCTCCTTGGCTTCACCCATTGTTGGGAAGAGATTATGTTGAACCGCTGGATCCTTACCACTATTTGCCAGGGGTACCATCTAAACTTTAGCCGACTCCTGGAGACCTCTCTCCCATGTCCATCATGGGGTTCGTCCACCCATCGGGTCGTACTTCAGACAGAACTTGACGCCCTTCTTGTGGCGGGCGCGGTGGAACCGGTTCCTCACCATCAACAGAGCCGAGGGTTCCATTCGAGGTACTTCCTATTCTGAAAAAGAATGGTGGCTTGTGCCCCATCCTCGACCTCAGGCGTTGGAACAAGTTTCTCGTAAGAGAAAAGTTCAAGATATCTACAGCCCAATGGGTTTTATTCTTCAATTTGTACCAGTCTCATTCTGCCCCACTTCATCAGGAAATGGAGATAAAATAGGAGATTCAAACAGGATAAAAGTTCTATGTGAAATAAAATGCACTGTAGAATCTTTATGGATAGAAATTTGTTGTGAGAAGGGGAATAGAATAACAATGGGGGTGTACTTGTACTACTGTCTACCTGGCCAGAATTAGCAGACAGATAACTAAATTAGGGAAGCTAAAAAAATTAGCAACACAGTAATAATGGGTGATTTCAATTACCCCAGTTTTGACTGGGTATATATCACATTAGTATATATTAAGAAGATAAAGTTTCTAGATGAAACAAATGAATGCTTCATGCAGTAGCTTATATAAAAACAAAAAGGGGGAGGGGGCTATTTTAAACCTAATCCTTAATGGAAAACATGATTTGGTGCAAAAGCTAATGGTGTTGGGGCCACTTGGCAATATTGATCATAATATGATCAAATTTGGTTTGATAACTAGAGGGGGGATACTAAAGAAATCCACTGTAATAGTATTTAACTTTCAAAAGGGAGACTATAATAAAATGAAAAAAATGGCTAGGAAAAAATTGAAAGGAGCAGATGCAAAGCATGTATGTTTAAAAATATTATATTTAAATCCCAGACCTGATGTATTCCATGCATTAAAATAGCTGGAAGGAAGGCCAAAAAACTGCTGGCCTGGCTAAAAGGTGAGGTGTGAGAGGTTATTCTATCCAAAAGAACATTTTTCAAAAAATGGAAGAGTGATCAAAATGAAGAAAACAGGAAACACTAGTAAGTTAAATGCAAAGCATTGGAAAAGAAGTCAAAGACAGAATTTGAAAATAAGCTTGCTGTGGAAGCCAAAACTCATAACTTTTTCAGGCATTTGAAGCAAAAAGCCTATGAGGGAGTCAGGTGAACCATTAGATGGTCAAAGGGTGAAAGGGGCACTAAGGAAGGACAAGGCTATAGCAGAAAGATTAAATTGATCTACTCAGTATCAATACAAAGTACTCCCCTTCGGACTTTCCTGTGCCTGGAGTGTCTTCATGAAGTGCTTAGCGGTGGCTGTGGCCCATCTCCGTCAAAATGGAATACAAATTTTCCCTATCTGGATGACTGGCTCATAGTTTCTCCAAACCAAGAGACCATACAGACAGACCTTCGGATCACGATATAATGTCTGGAAGTTTTGGGTTTCCTGATAAATTACAAGAAATCTATACTCGAACCAACGCAGATTCTGCAGTTTATAGGAGCGAAGATGGATTCCACTCAGTCAAGACCTTTTCTTCCAAAAGACTGAGCAAAGTATCTGTCTCCTTGCTTTACATCTGAAATGTCAGACCTCAACTACAGTATGCAGACTTTTTTAGAAATTTTGGGTCGCATGGCAGCAGCCATTCATATAGTTTCCCGCTCTCTGCTCCACGTGCGACGATCGCAGTGGGGTCTGAAATCTCAGTTAATCGCAGAGCCAACAATCGCTTTGCATCAAATTTTTCCTCATGGCCTCCATGAAACAAGACATAGTTTGGTGGCTAAAAACTGGGATCTGAAACAAGGGAGCACCTCTGAGACTACTTTTCTCATCAATTAGTCCTCACCACCGATGCGTCGATCCAGGGTTGGGGAACTCACCTGCTTCATTACAAAATGCAAGGCCCAGGGGTCAACACAAGAAACATGTTAGATAAACTTGCTGGAGCTCAGAGCCATCTGCAACACCCTGATAGCTTTCAACCACTTGCTAAAGGGGAAAACTATTATGATACACATGGACAGTCAAGTAGCCATGTTTTACATAAACAAGCAAGGAGGATTGTGTTCCTTAATCCTATGCAGGGAGGCAGTTCTAATATGGGCGTGGACAGTCTGTCGCTCAATCACCCTCCAAGCAATTTACTTAGTATTTCATCTGCAAAAGTGGTCTCTAGACCAAGAAATAGCCAACAATATCTTCTACCATTGGGGCACACCATGGATAGATCTTTGTGATGGAATACAACAAAAAACTATGCCTGTTTTATTCTATTTTACCTAGTCCCAGTAGAGTCACAGGATGCATTCCTTCTTTCATGGTCTGTAGATCTGCTGTATGCTTTTTCTCCAATTTCTCTTATTACGCGAATAGTACAGAAATGCATTCGGATGGGGCAGAGATGATTCTCATAGCTCCAGTATGGCCGAGACAGTCATGGTATGCCTATGTCATGCATTGTCAGTCCACCTCTGAGACCTCTGGAGAATTACCCAAATCTCCTAACTCAAGAAAGAGGAACATTCCTTCATTCGCTTCATGCCTCATGTCACCTCACGGCATGGATGTTGAGCACAAAATCTTAGCACCATTGCTATTGCCTCTACAGATACATGACGTCATCCTCTCCACAAGAAAACCTTTGTCTTTTCGCAATTATTCCTTCAAATGGAAACATTATTCCAACTGGTTTATATCTATCTCTATTGACCTTTCACTTGTTCACAGGAACAATTACTCAACTACTTGCCCCATTTCATAAAAATGGTATTCAAGACCTCATCAGTAAGAGTTCATTTAAAAGCTATTGCAGCATATTGCCAGAGAAAAAGACAATCCATCTTGCTGCACCCTCTCAACTCATGCTTTGAGTGGGCCTGCTTCATTTACATCCTCTAATACTAAAACCTTCAGTTCCTTGGGATATTAATATTGTTCTGAAAGCTCTCATGACAAGCCCATTTCAGTCACTAGGAACAGCACCATTGAAATACCTAACATGGAAAGTTTTATTCCTGGTGGCTGTTACATCCACAAGACAAATAGGCTGAGAATGAAGGCCTGAAGTTCACTTATCTGCAATACTTCCATGACAAAGTGGTACTTTGACCGCATCAAAAATCTCTACCAAATGTGGCATCAGTTTTTCATCTAAATGAAGCTACCACAGTCCCAACTTTTTCCCAGACTGCACCAGAACGTAATGGAGACAGCATTACCCACTTTGGATTGCAAGGAAGCCTTAACTGCTTATAAGAAAAGGATGCAAGAACACAGTTAAGCCCAAGAACTATTTGTCTCCTACAACCCTAACTAACTGGGAGTAGCAGTAACAAAATAACTGTCCAACTGGATCACAAGCTGTATTCAGTACTGTTATACCTCAATCTCTCTGCCTTTGTCTAGCACAGTCAAGATGCATGAAGTATAATCTACTTCCTCTTCAAAAGCACACTTAAAAAATGTACCAATTGCTGACATCTGCAAGGCTGCAACGTGGTCACCTTTACACACGTTCATGGCCTACTGACTGGATCAGCTTTCAGCTTCTGACAGTCTGTGGTTCAGGCAGTTTTGAGTTCCATTGGAGACAAGTAGAGACTGCCACTCAGGTGGATGAGTGGCGAAAAAAAGAAAAAGCTTTTCACAGCAGCCTTTAGTTTCGGACTCCCCAAGATAGCATGGCTAATTCAGCTGCTTATCGATGGAAAAGAGAACAATTTGCTTACTGTAAACGGTGTTTTCCATAGATAGGAGGAATTAGCATGCATACTCTCCCTCCTGCCTGGTCAACCTCTACCTTTCATCGGGCACTGTCCACAGTCTTTATTATAAACTGAAGAGAGTTTACTCCAGTCAATTGCACGGGAACTGCCACACATGAGCAGAGCATCAAAGCTCTGTTACTTAGAGAAGGCTTCGCATTGTGCGCCTTCTGATGATGTCACCCAAGACAGCTTGACTAATTCATTATATCTACGGAAAATATAATTTACGGTAAGCAAACTTATTTCCAAGCTATATTTAGTCACTCTATGTTGGCCTATGGCATTCATTATGTTTTCATGTTTAAAAGTTCAATTTTAATTCAGTAAAACATGTAAAAGTTTTTGTGTTTTTTATTTAAAGTGATTTCCATGAATATTCCAACACTTTTCAAAATATTACTCTTTTCTTTCTAGGGCTTTTTATCATTTATGAGTGCTCCATTGATAGGTGCCCTGTCTGATGTATGGGGTAGAAAATCTTTTCTTCTGGTTACGGTTTTTTTCACTTGCTTCCCAATTCCACTAATGAAGATAAGTCCATGGTAAGTGATGAAGATTATAGGGTTCTTGACTTTGTGTGTGTGAGATAATATTATTAGAGTATAGAGGTGCTATTTAACATATGCATACATGAACTGAGAAAGGGAACAATGAGTGAGCTAATCAGATTTGCAGTGTAATTTGAACCCTGGTTTCCCTGGTTCAGAGCTTGCTACCGAACTCTATGCCAGGGGTTCTCAACCTTTTTCCCATTGTGACACACCTGACAGACCACGCTCACAGGTGTGACACACTGCTCATTACAATTCACTGCGGAAATAAAAAAAAATAAAGGTCCAGTATTATTTTTATTGTTAAAGACACAAGGAAAAGATACATATTCTGTCTTAATAGTAAACATCCCACACCGAAACAGCACCAATTTCCAGCACTTAACAGTAACCACCTTACCTAAGAAAAGGCAACACTGAAAATATTACACCAGGTCTTAAGACACCAATACATCTCCTATTAGGAAAACGGACCAAGTCAGGCTGCTATAGAGCCCTATTCAGAAACTACATGCCAGCAGAAAACCTCACCTGAATCTCATGTGCTGACCCTCACCTAACAAAGAATAAAGAGACCAAAACGCATAACTAGAAGCATGCAGACAAAAACTGAATTGGAAACCGCAACAAGCCAGAGTCTCTATGCAGTGTAACAAAGGAAAAAAAGAAACATCACCCATCCTTATAAAACAAATCAAGAAATATAAAATCAGTAGCAGAAAAACCATACTAACAAAAAGAACAGATTATTTCAAAACAGCTGGTGCATGGAATATCCAATAATTAAAAACTCATATAAAAAACTTCTAGATACCAATAAATTTTTCAAAACAGCAGACACAAAGACCCAGTAATGAAAAATGATACAAATATTTTTTTGCTCTGCATACCTGGGAACGTTTGATATCCAGGTGCTCTGAGTTGTTTTGAATTAGCAGTAGGGAGGGATGGTTTATTTGCAACTTTCTCCTCTCTCTTACATTGGCTCTCAATTACTCACATATACACATGCGTTTTCTCTCTCACTTATATAGACTCTTAATTACATATTTACACACATGCTGTCTATCTTTTCATGCTTACACTCACAGGCTTTCAATCACACACATAATTGCTGTCTCTTTGTCTCACACACAGACTCTCATTCACATGCTTACAAACATGCTCTCTCTTTCATTTACATCATGAGTAAAGTTTATCTCATAAAAATGTGCTAATGTGAGTAAAAGGGTGCACTAAGCTTTGCATATCTTATATCAATTTCTAAAGCAACTAAGACAAGTCACCAACTCTTTTACAATGGAACTTGAAATGTTCTTTAAAACCTTCTCTCCACCCCACACCAAGTTAGTGGAAACATTTCTTTCAGCTAATTAAGCTGGTCCTAAAACAGCCCATCTGCTCCAAAGGCATCATTGGAAATCTGAAAGATGTTGCAGTAAGCTGCATTTGCAAAGTTGAATCATATGGCCTGTGTCTTAAATGACATGCCCAGAGCCTGATGGGCTTTGAAACTGAAAAGAAGCATAGGAAGAGAAGCTCCCTTGGCTTTTCAAATAATGTGCATTTCATTCTTCATACCTGAAATTATTTTGAATTTGCTGTTCTGTATAAATAACTAGAATACACAATAATCACTACAGCATAGAGCAGCGGTTCTCAACCGGTGTGTCGCGACACAGCAGTGTGTTGCCAAGAACACGCAGGTATGTCACCACACTCCCCAGTCCCCCGCTGACCCAGCTGCTCCCCTTACCCAAGTGAAATAGGTCCTCCGCCCAGACATAAAATGCTAATAGCCCGGGCGGAACGCAGCAGGACAGCTGGAGTCAGCGGCACCAGCATGGTCTCTTCTTCTTGCCCCCCCCCCCGTGGCCTGCCCGCTCTCTCGCATGCTCCCTCACCTAAACCAGCTCTCAGTCACACACAGACACACAAGAAAAAATATGAGCTAAAATTAGTGCACATCCATGTAAATTCCATTAAAATTAAGGGATGGCTAAGGTGGAGGAAGTACTATCCCAGTTAGATGTTGATTAGATGGTTTGAGTGGTGTCACTTATTTTATCCAGTGTATTTGCTTTGGTGGATTATAGGATATTGTTGACATGTTGTAGGTAAGTGGAAATAAAAGGGCATGTTTTATAAGAACATAAGAAATTGCCATGCTAGGTCAGACCAAGGGTCCATGAAGCCCAGCATCCTGTTTCCAACAGAGGCCAAACCAGGCCACAAGAACCTGGCAATTACCCAAACACTAAGATCCCATGCTACTAATGCAATTAATAGCAATGGCTATTCCCTAAGTAAATTTGATTAATAGCCGTTAATGGACTTCTCCTCCAAGAACTTATCCAAACCTTTTTTGAACCCAGCTATACTAACTGCACTAACCACATCCTCTGGCAACAAATTCCAGAGCTTATAATGTATTATCCTTTATTTACAAGGGCATTGGCAGATGGTTAATTTCCAGGGGGTCATACTCTTTCTTAAAAGAAGTGAAGTATGGGGTTTCCCAGGGATTGTTCTTGTCCCCATTTCTCTTCAATTTGTATTTACAGCTGTGTTCATAAGTTTACATAATGCTGGCAGAATCTGAGAGATTTGTAGTAGCATTTTAAAAAAACATAAATGATCAGATAAAACATGTCTGTTTTTAATATGCTTCAAGTTAAACTATTATGCATCACAGAATAGCAAAATAATTAAACCATAACAGTAAGGGAAATAATAAAATGGTCCTGTTCAAAAGTTTACATACCCTTGAATATTTTGGCTGATAATATACACTCAAGCTGACATTCATAAGTTGAGTTGCTAGTGAAGAATAGGTATCCACACCTGAAACGTGTTTGACTATTTATTCACAGACACTAATTACAATGAGTTTCTTAGCTCTTGAGAAACCCTTGTGCATCTCATCCAGGGCTGCACAAACTTTGGTTAATGAAGCTTGGGGAAAGCAAAAGAACTGTCAAAGGATCTGTGAGCAGCAAAAGTAGTTCAACTTTATATATCAGGGAAAGGACATAAGATATTCAAAGATTTGAAAATGCTAATCAGTATTGTTCAAACTCTGATCAAGAAGTGGAAAATTATGGGTTTGGTTAATACCAAGGTAGACCAAGAGAGATTTCAGACAGAACAACCAGGAAAATTTGTTAGGATGCAAAGAAAAACCCACAAGAAACTTCTACTGAAATACAGGCTTCTCTGAAACAAAGTGGGGAGGGTGTTTCAGCATGTACGATAAGGAGATACTTAAACAAAAATGGGCTGCATGGTAGAGTTGCCAGAAAACAGTCTGTTTACAATACACCAAACAGCATTTAGGGAAGCCTCAAAACTGCTGGAACAAAATAATTTGGAGTGATGAGACTAAAACTGAACTTTATGGTTACAACCATAAACGCTATGATAAGCACACCATCCCTACTGTAAAGCATGGAGGTGGATCTCTGCTGGGTTTTGTTTTTTTTTGGGCGGGGGGGGGGGGGGGGGATGAGCTATAGAGACACAAGGAATCTAGTCAAAATTGATGGCAGGATGAATGCAGCATCTTATTGGAAAATACTGGAAGATAATTTGCATTCATCAGCCAGGAATCTGCAGATGGGCCCAGTTTGGACTTTCCAACATGACAATAATCCAAAACATAAGGCCAAGTCAACCTTCAGAGGCTGCAGCAAAAGAAAGTGAAGGTTCTGGAGTGGCCATCACAATTTCCTCACCTCAACATCACTGAGTCACTTTGGGGAGATCTCAAACATGCAGTTCATGCTAGACAACCAAAGAATTTACAGGATCTGGAGGCTTTTTGCCAAGAGGAATGGGCAGCTTTACCACATGAGAAAATAAAGGGCCTCATTCACAACTTTCAGAAAAGACTGCAAACCGACACTGATGCAAAAGGGGGCAATACACGATATTAAGGACTAAGGGTATGTAAACTTTTGAACAGGACTATTTTATTATTTCCATTATTGCTTTGGTTTGTTTAATAATTGTGGTGTTCTGTAATGCATAATAGTCTTAATTTGGACCACCCAAAACATGACGTGTTCTGTCTGATCACTCATGTTTTCTTAAAATGCTACACATCTTACAAATTTTGCCTGGGGTATGTCAACTTATAAGCACAACTGTAGCTCCTTTAGAGGAGCTAATTCATACTTTTGGCTTCATTTCATTTATATATGCAGTTGACATTCAGGTAGTGGCCCCATTGTGATATGTTAAAGATGAAATGATTAGGCACCTGAATGATTGTTTACAGGTATTTGAGGACTGGTTGGCAGAAAGTAAGTTAGAGCTGAACCCAAATAAAACTCAGAGCTTGCAGGTTGGGGCTACTGTTGATAAATATAGACTAAATATTGGAGGAGATTTACTCCCTCAAAAAAGAATCTGAGTATCACCGACTGATACCAATACTCCATCAGAACCTCTGTGCGGTGGTTCTAGCCATCAGAATTCACTTTAGGATGTGCACCAGGAGTGGAGGTTGCTGTGGAGTAAGTGAGAACCTTAAGTCATACTAGTAGGTATTTGGACTATGGGAAAACAGGTGCAGCAGGTAGCACATAATGCTAACTTTAAATTCCAGAAATGGTTTTAGCTGCCTCACCCATTTCAGTCTAAAGTTTTAAGATCAGTAGTATTTGAATTAATTTTATCATTGATTGATTATTGCAGTACCTTTTATTTGGGTCTACCTGGGAGGGTTTTAAGGAAGTTGCAAGTAATACAAAATATGGCTGCAAGAACTTTGTTTGGGAGATCTAGGAGCTGGGCTGTAACTCCTCTATTGAGGAGTTTATATTGGCTAACGGTTACATTGCACTGCATGTTTCTGGCTTTGTTTAACATTTTGAGGAGTTTACCCCTAGTAGTTATTTACTTAGTTAAGTTAAAGATGTTCTAATCACCCTTTAAGATCTAGTCAGCAATTTTTTACAGCTCTCTTCCCCCCCCCCCCCCCCCCTTCCCGGTGAGAGCTGTCCATCATACTAGAGTACAGAATTGGATATTTTCTGCAGTTGTCCCGGTGTTATGGAATGAATTGCTGATTTGCACTTGAAGATGAGAAGGAATTAATGAAGCTTGGTAGGAAACTTAAAAACCTGGTGGTTGATTTCTGGACAGTAGGAGCATAGAGGAAGACATTTTATATGTCCTTGCTGATTGGAAACTAGTTTAATGATAATTGGATGCCCTAGTCATGGTGTTGATTTATGTTGTTGAATTATGTTCCATATTTGCTTTATGTATTATAGTTTGATTTAAATTTGTACATCGCTTTGGGTGATTTATTGAAATCCGTAAAACTATTAATATTTTAAATAAATTTAGCTATTACTCCTCAATGCAGGGAGATGTGCTCAAACTCTATATTTAACTCGGGGGTTTTTTTTTTTGGTTTTTTTTTAATGATGGAAATGTAACTGCTGTATCAGACGTGGAATAAAAGTTTCTCCATCGATAAGCAGGACTGAATTAGCATGACTTGGGGATATCATCTTGTGGCACTGAACGGAACTCTCTCGTAGTTAGTGAGCTTTTCCTCTACTGACCATGTGTGGAAGTTCTTGCACTGGCATTATCTCATGAACTCCCTCAGTTTTTTTCTTCCAAGCAGCAGCATGGATGTGTATCTTTCTTTTTTTTCTGTGAAATTGTTTTTTCTTAAGTTACTGTTCTGCTTTATCAGTACCAAAACTGCACTTTACAGTGCTACACAAAAACCCCCAAAAAACTTTTCTTCAGTGAGTGGTTTCAAGGACTGCATTTGTGGTTGGAGAATGTCTATTACCGATGTTGATACCTAGGATCAAACCATGACGAGACCAACTGTTAACATTGTGGGCAGGTGTCCCCAAAAAAGAGGCAACACTCTGAGAAGCTGCTGAAACAGCCGGCATCAAAGAAGCACAGAGTCCCAGGTACATCAGCACAGTTGGCGCACCAGTGCCATTGACACATACCACCTTGACGCTTTCGAAGCATTGAGCCCCAGAACATCGACCCTTGACACCTTTGATTAAAACAGTTCTGTCATTGATGCATTGTATTGCAGAGCTTCCCACATAGCTGTATACTGGCCTATCGAGATTATTTATAGAGGCAAAAGGGGATGCATTATCTTTACCTCCACCAAATACCAGGGCATTTACACCAACAAAATTAATGGAACAAGGGCTATATCTGGAGACCCCAGATCTCATTTGCTTTCTGGTACTCCTCATATCTAATTGCCCTCCAGTCCAAATTTAGAGATCCTGGAAAGGTGTTCAGGATTCCATTCTAGTATCAGAATGGGATGTTCCCTGCCACTATGACATAGAGCACTTCAGTTTCTCACCCAAGTAGCAGAGTTGGTGAAGGATTTCTTTGCCTCTTTGGTGGCTAAGGATAAAGAGGGTACCTTCCTACTTTTCCTTTCCAAAATATCAGTTTTATTCCCATGAAAAGGAATCCCAGTATCATGATTTCATACAGATACTCCATCAGAATGTCTGAATGGGGGCTCTAACCCTCAGAATTCACTTTGGAGTCCAGCCATTCAGAGGATGTGCACCAGGAGTATATCTCTCTGCAATGAAGGAAACCCCCCCCCCAGGTCACCCTGGATTAATGTTCTCTTACCACCAGACTCTGATGAGGGATCAATGGGGCTCCTTTCTGACCTCGCACCTTCCAGAGCCTTCAGAACACTTGCGTCTACCAGAAGACCTTTCCTACTTTCTGGACAGGTTGGGGAAAGTGCTCTGAGTTAACATGCTTAAGGACAATTTTGGTCTTTCAAATTCTGGACTAATCAACAATCAGCAGCTATCCCAATCCATGATATCCTGCAAGAATTACAAATAAAAAATGTGGTAAAAATCCTATTTCCTGTGCCCCAGTCGCAAGGAAACTAGACCTAAAATATAGAGTTAAAAAAATCCCCAGGTTTGGAATGGTGCAATTACCCCATCAAAAAGTTGTGGTAAAATTGATTCTTAAAAGAGCAAAGAACACAATAATATACTAAAATACCCTGCCAGGGAAAGATCTTAAGTTTATTGGACAATTTTGGTAAAAAGATGTTTGAAAGCTCCATGCTTAATGCAGTCTCTGCAAACCAATTCTACATAGCAGAATGGCATAATTTCAACCATTATTAGATGCATTAGCGTGTATGTCATCTTATCTGGTTTATCTGAGGCATTTGATACCACAGCACACTCCCTGATAGTATCCATCCGAGCATGCCATATTGGCTTGGTTGAGAGCTAGTATCTTATATGCTGATTTTCATAAGTTGGTGGACAATCCCCTGCCTGGGTGCTTGCCCTTTCAGAGAAGAACTGACAGTTGCTCAAAGAAAAGGAACATTCCTCTTGTTTCTAGATGATTGATCATCTGGCTTCCTCCTTCATCCAGATCCCCTGGGCCATTGAGTTGGCCACAGAGGCTGGCAATGGTTGTCACTGTGATTCACAAGGGAGACTTCAATTATACACATACTTCTAGATTCTCTGGAACTAGCTACCAAGACAGACTCAGCCTGACTGACTCCTTCTGGCAAGACAAGTCTCTTGGAATCAAGTTCCCCAGCCAGTAGATTTATCAGTTCTTATTTTCAGCATCTTCCATAAACTGTGTCCATTGTGGATCACACAAACATTCATAATCATGAAACATATAACACACATTAACATATACATAGATGGAGACAACAAAAGGCTCATTAATAATATCTCTTATAGGTTCCCATGCTGCATTCATCCTGTCTCCTAAAAATGCTAGGCAGGCATCCTGTGCTGTGGCTGAGTCCTGGTGTATAGGCCAGGTAAAAAGAAATATTTGGATTTGACTTGCTCCTGAAATGATTGCAAACGGAGGGCCTGATTTACTAAGGCTTTTCTCCTATTCTGTATCTCTGGGAAAAATGATTAGTAAGTGAGGCTTTTAGATTGTAAGACCTCTGGGGATAGGGAAATATCTACAGTACCTGAATGTAATCTGCTTTGAAGTGCTGAAAAATAAAATATAAATAAATAGTCCCGGGACTTCCTTCCCTGATTGAGTTGCACCTAGGTTAATAGTCTTACGACTCCCTCGATTGAGTTAAGCCTGGAAATCATGGGCTTCCTTAGGGAGCTGGGTCATGGCCTAGTTCTGTGAGATTCCTTCACCCTCCTCCTCCTCTTTCTTTCAGGGGTGCTGGGGATCTCTCTTTCTCTGAAAGTTGCTTCTCCTGGCCTCCCATCCCCTGTGCTAAAGATAGATTTGTATTTTTTTTTTTTAAAGAGTTTGCAGTGACTCAGATTTCTTGGTATCTGCCCTTACCATGCTTTTAAAAAAACATACTTTCAGAGACTCCCCTTCTAGCAATTTCTGCAAGAACAACAACTTTCAGCTAACACCACTCAGTATGAGCATAGTCAACCAAAAATAACAAACAAACCCGGCCAATAGGTTCTTGGCACCCACTCAAAGGTTTCTACCAAGGGTAGTATCTGCTTTTCATATTCAAGTCTTGTGTGATCTTCGTTCTTTCTGAGGTCACACGCAGACGAAGGTGAAAGAGCCTTTCATACCTGAGACACTAAAAGGGCCTTGGCTTACTACAAAAGAACGCCACTTCATCGGAAGGCTTCTCAACTATTTGTCTCTTATGATTCAAACAGACTGAGCACAGCAGTGGCCATAGGTACACTGTCCAGTTGGCAAGCAGAGACTGCATTTTGCACGACTATATACTAGCAGGCTTATAAATTACAGATGCCATTAAGGCTCATCAAGTTAGAGCCAAGGCTGTATCAGTGGCTCATCTGTAAGTCTCGTGTCTCGATATCTGGAAAGCTGCGACATGATCGTTGGTACACACCTTACTGTTTGGACAATTTCTCAAGAAGTGACAGTGAATTCAAATAGTGTTAGCCTGTTTTCCTAGTAGTTGACTCTCCGCAGTAGTATCTGGGCTGCCTTTTTCAATAAATGCTCCACTGCAACCCTCAGCTTGGAACTCTCCATATGAACTGGCTGCTTAAGTCATGCTTATTGACAGAAAAAGCAAGTTTGCTTACTGTAAATGTTTTCCATAAATAGGATGAATTACCACTTTAAATATCCACCCTTCTCCCTGGAGAGTCAACTGCCTAGCTAGAACTTCATGAGTGGACTCATGAAGTTTTTCTGAGTGGGAACTGTTGCTCATGCTCAGTAGGGCAAAAGCTCTATTAGCTTAAAGAAAGATCTGTTCGGTGCTGCCAGCAGTGGTGGAGCGAGGGTCTCTGATGCCCTTGAGCCCTTTCCCCAGTTCCATCCATCTTGTATTAATGCTTTAGCGTACAGAAAGTCACACTATTACAAACCCCAAAAAAAGAAATTAACTGAGGCTGTTGTGAACAGCTACTGGGGCGAAAGCTTCTCTGTGTCGGCAATAGTGGTTTGTGGGCCTGGCCAAAGTGCTGAAGATCATCAGCAACCTGGCAGCTGTGCACTACCTACCCCAGTACCACAAGCCAAGGCCAAAACAGTTACCTGAGGCACAGAAATACGGTCTCCCCTCACTTCTGTTGAACTCAAGCGCATGAGCAGTAACCCCACCATCAGGAGCCTGCTGCCCAGTGGTGTAGCCAGAACTGAATTTTGTGATTAACATGGGTGGGCAGTAGGCATACAGTTAAGTTGTACTCTTATCGATTTAAATAATGCCTTGGGGTAGATTTTCAAAGCAGCGTGCGGTCATCCATGTGCGCGCCGATTTTATAACATGCGTGCGCCAGTGCGCATGTTATAAAATCGGATGGCCGCGCTCACATGTGCGCCGGATTTTAAAATCTGCACATGCGTGTGCGGGGGGACAAATTTTTGTAAAATACACACAGCGACACAATCGGGGCCTCCCCAGTTCTCTACCCCCCTACATACACTTCCTCCCTCTTCCCCTCTCCTCCCCACCCCCTAAACCTAACCTACCTTTCTCTAATTTTTTTTTATTACTGCTTCTCTGGAGCAGAAACAATTAGGCTTGCTGGCCGGCCAGCCTCCATCCCGCCCCTTTTTCAGGGCCTGGCACTTGTGTGCGTATTGGGTCTTAGACGTGTATTGCTGGGACCTTTTGAAAATGCGTGCGGTACACTCAGATCCCAGCCACACATGTAAGCCCCAATTTTTACGCGCACAGCCCTTTGAAAATGTTCCTGTTAGAGTGCATCTGACGATGGATTTCTTAAGTAGCGTGCAACAATCATGCATCATGAGTTATGCTTTCAAATATTTTAAATTATTTCAAGCACTTACCAACATTTAAAATCTTATTTACCTGTATTAATGTATTATAGTTTATAAATACACAATTTCATGTAAAAAGTAAACAAATAACACTTGACAGAAACATCAGATCCAATCACACAATAAAACGAATGTATGTTTTTATGAATCTTCTTTCCTAAAATGCAGAGAATATCATAACTACAATAAAATAGCAATACTCATAATAATCGTAAGAACTTAAGATTTGCAACAGGTGTGGAACGGAACTAAGGACATGCAAAAAAAAAAAATTCAAATTCTGGTGTCACCTCAATAAACAGCTAAACAAACTCCCTCTATTACCAAATACTTTATGAAGTAACACAGATCCCCTAAAAACAAAACAAAAAAACTCCCACCTAGAACCTTGCCATAACAGCAGTAAATCAGGACTCAAATAGCAGGAACTTTATCTATGAAAAGGCAGCAATGTAAATTTTCACCACGACCTAGAACACTAATATACCACCTAGTGGGCAGACAACAAGCTGGACTGCTACAAATCCCTATAGAGAAACTATACACTAGCCAAAATATTGTACCTTACTCACACACACATCAACCCTTACCTAATACACTGCACTCTTCAGCTTAGAAAAGAGACAGCTGAGAGGGGACATGATAGTTTTATAAAATCATGGGTAGGGTGCAAGGAGACACTTTGACACTAACAACTAGTAGATTCAAAACTGATAGTAGAAAGTACTTCTTCACTCTGCTCACTGTCAAACTATGGAATCTGTTGCCAGAGGAGGTGATCAAGGAGACTAGCATAGCAGTGTTTAAAAGGGGTTTGGACAAGTTCCTGGAGGAAAATACTATAACACATTGTTAGCCAGATAGACTAAAGAAAGCTATTGCTGTTCCTGGGAGAGAGTAACAAGAATTAGATCAACCGTATAGGATCCGCCAGGTACTTGCAACCTGGATTGAGCACTCAGTGACAGGATGCTGGGCTCGATGGACCTTGGTCTAATGACCCTGCATGTTAATTCTTATGTTTTATATGTTGTCTTCATGAAACTTGCAACCAGATTTAAAACAAATCATAGGAATTATTTTTTCACGCTGCACACAATCAAGCTTTAGAATCTGTTGCTAAAGAATATGGTAAAGCAACTAGCATAGTGGGTTTTAAAAGAGGGCTGGACAGATTCTTGATGGAAAAGTCAATAAACAGTTTAGGGAGGTATACTTGGGAAAGACATTGCTTATCCATGGGAATGAGATACCCTAATATCTAGTTCTTGTGACTCAGACTGGCCACTATCTGAGACAGGATGCTGGGCTCAATGGACCTTGGTCTGACCTAGCATGGCATTTATGTTCTATATAAATTTTTTTTTAAATAAATAAATAAATAAATAAATAATAGTGTTGGTTAATAGGCAAACACAGACTACAGGGAGTATGGGATAATTGTAGTCCATGCTGAGTCATTTCAACTGTATTGAAGAATGTTTGTATTTATGCTGGCTTGGTATCTAGTGCCTTTTTTTTATGAAGACTTGTTAGGAAATAAGCAAGCTAAGTGTTAACAGTTATAGTTTGTATTTCGGTGCAATTAACACAAGCAGTAACTAAACGCAAACCACCTTGACACTGTCCTGCTAGTGTGTCATAAATTTGCTTTGAAGGGACTTAGTCCTTGACCTCCATTCTGAGGTTTATGTTGTCATTTAATTTCAGTTGTGCATGTAGTGCCATAGAGAAAAACATTTATTATAGATATTAACACTCAATGGTAATAGTTTCACTGATTAGTGTGTACTTGAAGTAAAAATTTGTATAATAATTTTGATTTCAAATGTAGTAACCTTTGTAATTTGCTTATTCAATTTTATAGGTGGTATTTTGCCATGATATCTGTCTCTGGAATTTTTTCTGTTACCTTCTCTGTAATATTTGCATATGTAGCTGACATAACACAAGAGCATGAGAGAAGTACTGCTTATGGACTGGTAAGTGGGTGTTTGTGTATTTATTAATTTAAAAAGGTTTATTTTACAAAAAAAAAAAAATCTTATTGATGTCTGTAGTTCTTATAGTAGAGAGTTCTAGTAGCTGTATTGGTCCTGAAGAAAATAGGATTGTTTGTTTTCAAATTTATTGGACCAATTTAAGGATAATCCAGAAAAAATGAATCTGTGATCTTGAAACCTTATGTACAGTGGCTTGAGAGAGTCTACTCCCTTTTGAACAATTTTTCACTTTTTGTTGTCAATGCATGCATTTATATTCAAATTTTTTTTATTGAAAAAGAAATACATCCAATGCTTGTCCAAAGTATATATAGTGGGTCTGATATTCAAAGTGCATTAGTGCCATAGGGACTTTTGCGGCTAAGTAGCTGCTGAATATGCGCTTATGTTCAGTTGTTGCCTCTTAGCCGTATAAGTCCCATGCATAAAAAGTAGGCATGTACTTATAGAAACATACATAGAAACAAAGAAATGACGGCAAAAGACCAAATGGTCCATTCAGTCTGCAGCAAGCTTTCACACTTATTTATTTTTTTTCATATTTTTCTGTTACTCTTGTCCCTTTAAATAACTTTTTTGGTTCTATTTCCCTTCCACCCCTGCCGTCGTAGATAGCAGTGCTGGAGCTGCATCTAAGTGAAGTATCTAGCTAATTGGTTTGGGGTAGTAACCGCTGTAATAAGCAAGCTACTCCCACGCTTGTTTACCCAGCCTGTGCATCTCAGTCCTTGTTGGTTGTTTGAATACAAATCCTCTTTTCTTCATACCCCCTGCCGTTGAAGCAGTGAGCTGTGCTGGATATGTATTCTAAGTGAAGAATCAGACTTGATTTGGGGTAGTAACCTCCGTAACAAGCAAGTTACACCCATTCTTATTTGTTTTACCCAAACTATGTAATTCAGACCTTGTTGGTAGTTGTCTGAATATAAATCATCTTTTCTTCATTCCCCCTGCCGTTGAAGCAGAGCGCTATGCTGGATATGCATTGAAAGTGAAGTATCAGGCATTTTTGGTTTGGGGTAGTAACCGCTGTAACAAGCAAGCTTCTCCCCTGCTTTTGTGGATGCAAATCCTTTTTTCCACATTTCTCTTGCCGTTGAAGCATAGAGCAATGTTGGAGATGCATTAACCATGTGTATGTTTATTGAATAAGGATATTAATCTCCAGGTAGTAGCCGTCATTCCTGTAAGCCACCCCCATGCCTCTTCTCTTCATTCACATCCTCTAGACTTTATGGATCCACAGTATTTATCCCACGCCCCTTTGAAATCCTTCACAGTTTTGGTCTTCACCACTTCCTCCGGAAGGGCGTTCCAGGCATCCACCACCCTCTCTATGAAGAAATACTTCCTGACATTGGTTCTGAGTCTTCCTCCCTGGAGTTTCAAATCGTGACCCCTGGTTCTGCTGATTTTTTTGCAACGGAAAAGGTTTGTTGTTGTCTTTGGATCATTAAAACCTTTCAAGTATGTAAAAGTCTGTATCATATCACCCCTGCTCCTCCTTTCCTCAAGGATGTACATATTTAGATTCTTCAATCTCTCCTCATAAGTCATTCGATGAAGGCCATCCATCTTTTTGGTCGTCCTTCTCTGGACCGCCTCCATCCTGTCTCTGTCCCTTAGGAGATACGGTCTCTAGAACTGAACACAGTACTCCAGGTGAGGCCTCACCAAGGACCTGTACAAGGGGATAATCACTTCCCTTTTCTTACTCGATATTCCTCTCTCTATGCAGCCCAGCATTCTTCTGGCTTTAGCTATCACCTTGTCACATTGTTTTGCCAACTTCAAATCATTAGACACTATCACCCCAAGGTTTTCTCCTGCTCCGTGCACATCAGCCCTTCTCCCCTCATCGAATACAGTTCTTTCTGATTTCCACACCCCATATGCATGACTCCTCACTTCTTGGCATTGAATGGCAGCTGCCATATCTTCGACCACTCTTCCAGTTTCCTTAAATCCCGTCTCATTCTCTCCACTCCTTCCAGCGTGTCCACTCTGTTACAAATCTTAGTGTCATCCACAAAAAGACAAACCTTACCTTCTATCCTGTCTGCAATGTCGCTCACAAAGATATTGAACAGGACCGATCCTAACACCGACCCCTGTGGCACTCCACTCAACACCGACAAACCTTTTCCGTTGCAAAAAAATCAGCAGAACCAGGGGTCACGATTTGAAACTCCAGGGAGGAAGACTCAGAACCAATGTCAGGAAGTATTTCTTCACGGAGAGGGTGGTGGATGCCTGGAACGCCCTTCCGAGGGTGGATTGGGGGCGGAGTGAGTTAGCCATATAACTTACAGCTAATTACTGATATTCACAGTTAGCTGCATAAGTATACATGTAAGTTTAGACATGCTGTGGAGCAAGTCTTAACTTAGCCAGGTAGATTTATCTAAGTACATATATAAAGCGGCAATAAACCCACTTCGTGAAAAATATAAAGATATGCCTAAAAATTATACAATCATACTAGGCATCATCAGAATGAATGTAATCAAACATATCTTAGTCTTCTGCCTTATATATAATCATTGGTCTGTAGGTTTTAGGAAGGAATTTTTGATATTTTTTTATTGCACTGAAGAGGGTAATTAAACATCTCTAAATGTTCACAAAAGTTCCAGAAAACTTATCTTGTAGTGTGGTGCCAAAAACACAAAGTGGCTAACATGCCATGGTGCTCCAACAAGCGCCTTAGTGTTCCCAACCTGACACAGGACTTTGTTTCGAACCGCAGTTCTTCTTTAGGATACATTGAAATCAGTCCAAAAGGCTATTAATGCACATTTGAAGGTCTTATCTAAAGTCGAAAAACAGTTCAAACAACTTACTGGCATAGTGGCGCATAGACCAGAAATGATGTCAGAGTTGAAACCCTATCTGACACTGTGTACTTTAGTGTGCAAACAAGTTGGTCTTCCGTGTGATCCTCCTCCTTGTCCAACAGGAGCCAAATTCATAGAGAACACAAGGTTGGAATCCAAAGAATTCAGCCAAGCGACAAACCTTTGTAATGAGGAGAGGTCTGACTGCCACTGGATCTTCCAGTAAAAATGTGGGAGGCCACTTTCTCAGTACAAAGGCTAGGCGGGTGGTTGTCGGACTTATTTATTAAAACAATGCAATTTACAACTGTTTGTTTGACACAACAATAAAAATAAGAGAACCACATTGCTACATCATTTTCTACTGCAAAGCTGTTGAGACAGCTACATAAACACAGTATACAACACCTGTTCACGCACATATCATTCAGCTAGCACCAGGGAAGTAAGTATATCAAAAATTAAAGCAGAACATTATCTTCGTCATTGATATCTTTCACTGGTACTGTTGCCACAAAGATTTCCCAATTATGAGCATAGTTCTTATTTAATTGCTTACACACAGAGCTAGCATCTAACTCTATTTTTCCATTCTGATATATACATGCACCATACTTAGTTTGTCAGAGCATCTTTTTTTTAATCCAAACTTGCAAAATATTTACTTTGTCAAGTAAAAGAGCCAGCTGTACAAACTTATAATACTCTTTAGGCAAGAGCGCTTCGCAAGGCAACTCTCCCAACATAAGAAATTCTCCTCGGAAAGGTGATTTGATATTCATTGAGTTACTTATACAAGTAAACACTGTATCCCAAAAATCATATAGCTTCACGCATAACATAAAATTGAGTTGATGTACCTTTATGAATCTTGCATCCATCCACAAAGCTTTATCTGGAGCATAATAACTTCTATGAATTATTCTATATTGTATTTTCTGTAATTTAGAATAAACATCCAACACCATGCCCCACTTAACCTACAAATTCCGTTCAGAAAACATACCTCCTCCAGACCCATTAGAGAAGCCTACAGAGGATCACTACATGTACCCCATACCAAAACCTCTCAGCATATAACAGAGACTGGGCCTTCTCTACAGCAGGACCATCGATATGGAACTCCATTCCTCCTGATCTTCGACAGGAACCTTGCCTTCTAACATTCAGAAAAAGGCTTAAGACTTGGTTGTTTAAACAAGCCTTTCCAGACCCTAACTGAATCTCAATTCAACAACAACCATAGCCAGACATTCTTAGAACATTGTAAATAATTGCTCTTTCTATTTAATTCCTCTAACCTTTTCCTTCTTCACCCAGTTTTGAACCTCCTTGTTTTATTGTAACTTCAGCGTTTCTCTTCACTTGTTACAGTTTTAATTTCATTTTACACCCCCTGTAAACTGTAAACCAGCATGATGTGGTTTTTATCATGAATGCCGGTATAGAAAAACTCTAAATAAAAAAAAAAATAGAACGCAGGTCTTTGAGAAATTTCTCAATAGTACAATTAGTAACGTTAATCATAAATTAAGTAGACATTGATGTGCTAGCTTAGGTAACGTCACTTTTGACTGTTTCATTTTACTTCTTATACCAAAATGTTATCTTATTAGAGTGGCACCCGTTGACTTGCATTTGCTGCACAAGAGAATCAGAGTTGAAGATAACTAGCCATTGCTTCTTTAACTGTTCTAAGACCATTCTGTCTTTTCACACTTACCTCGATCACCTGTAGATTGAACCATAATGCTATTAACATGTTGCTTCCACACCCTGCCTGCCTAATTCAGTGCTGCCTTTGTTCTATATTTTTCCCCCTCACCCCATTCCCATATATATATATTACCCACTGCCTGTACTGCACGTCATACATCTGTCCTCAAAAGCTCAGCCTTAGTAATTGGATAGACCATAAGTTGCCACCTGCTTCTTGTCATTTAAGTTAATAGTAGAAATGCAATGAGAATTTTGAATGTCGTTAGATCTGAAAGTGGCAGATATACATTTCCCTATTAAAAAAAAAAAAAAAAAAGGGCTTCAGAATTCTTTGCTGTGGTTTGGGGGAACATGTTCTGTATTAGGCTCTCCCTTTTGGATTAGGCACAGCACCAAGATCTTTATCAAAGGTGATGGTTTAGTGCAGCAGCTGTGTGTAGAAAGAGCATTTCAGTGCATTTATGTCTAGACAATTGGTTGATCCAAGTGAAGTTGGCCTAGGAAAGTGAATCAGTGATGGCCTGAGTAATGCAGTTATTGTAGGACCTGGGCTGAGTTTTCAGTTTTGACAAGAGCAACTTAACACATTCTCAATCCCTGGCGTTACCTAGGTTTTGGGTTAAAACCAGAGAAAGCCAGATTCAACTGACAGACATAAGGATCTGGAAATTGCAGAACAGGTTCATGGTTTGAGGATTCAGAGGTCCAAGGTGTGGATTTATTTTCATGGTATTGGGTTCCATGGTGGATGCCTTGGATTAATTATTTGGGCAGGATTGCACATGGGACTCTGACTCTCCCAGGTTAAAGCACCATTAAGCTTTAACCCGTACGCCCTATGGCATCACTTCATATTTATTTCCTGCCTTATCTTCTTTCCAGCTTGTTGCAAGCTTCCAAGTTCTCTTCCCTGTTGATTGTAACTTTGACTCATTCCTACTTACTGTTTATCTTTCGTTTACTTGAATAGTTACCCCAGTTTTTTATTCTTGTTAATTGTAAACCGATCCGATATGGTTATTTACTATGAAGGTCAGTATATAAAACTGTTAAATAAATAAATAAATAAACATGAAATCTTTGCAGAGGTCTTGCTGTCAGTGTTCTCCTTGGTCCCAGGTGTATTCCATGAGGCTCCCTCTGACGATATAAGCCAGAGAAAGTTTTGCTTTGGTAGCTGGTACACATGAACCTGGAAATAAGACTGGCTTTTGAATCTAGAGTCTCCTATTTGGATAAAGGTGACCTTGGATGCTAGTTTTCGGGGCTGGGTTGTTCACTGTTAAGACCTAGTAGCTCAAAGCACTTGGAATCTTGAAATCCAAGTGGTCCATAATTCGGTTGGAAACCAGAGCAATAAGGAAGGCACTCCTTCATTTTGTTTCCATTCTTCAGGGTCTGGTGGTCAGGATGATCTTAGGTAATGCTATGGTGGTGGCATGTTATCCCAAGGGGGATACGGTATTGTCATGTGGTGGAAGAGGTAGATCTGCTGTTAGACTGGGCAGAGAAGCAAGTAATAGGGCTCTCCGCTGTTGATATAACAAGTACAGAATATACAAACAGACGTCCTCAGCCCAAAGAATAGTCTATCCCAGGAGGTGTTCTCCTAAGTTGTGTCCAAATGGTGAGAACCAATGGTGGACTTGAAGGCAGTCAGCAGCAAAGATTTTTCAGCCAAAGACAAGTAAGAGGATCATTTGGTTTGGATGCCTTTTTTTCAAAATTGGCTTGGTTCAGTGTCATCTTTAGGTGTTCCTTCCATTTCTTCTAGTATGAAGAGTCTTGCAGAAGATTCCCTGGCATCTGGGGCTAGGGCGACTGGTAATTCCCGATTTGGCCAAGATGTCCCTAGTATGTGGATCTTAGTGAGGATCTTCGATGGGATCTGGTGGTGTTCTAGGACGAGGGCCTAATGTGCAGATGCTAGTGGTTCACCAGAATCTCTCAATTTTGTCTTACGGCTTGGCCCTGGAGAGGGCTCATCTGTCAGAGAAAGGATATTATCAGAAGATTGTAAATACCCTTTTGTGTTACAAAAATGTTTCCACATCCTTGTTTGCGAGAGTCTAGAAATTTGGGGTTTGGTGCTTGGTTAAAAAGTTCTTGAGTGCAGCTTTGGTGCCAGTTTTCTTAGAATGTCTATGGGAAAATTGGATAAGGATTGGCCCTTACCTCCGTGCAGTTAGCAGCTATTGCCTGTTAGAGGCTGATTGAGGGGCAGTCCCTTATCTCATCTATATGCCTCTCTTTCTTCAGGGAGTGAAGCGCATTTGGTCTCTGGTGAGAGTCAATATCTGCCAGGAATCGGAATTTGTGTGGAATAACTGGTTGGTACTTAAGATATGCCATACTGGGTCAGACCAAGGGTCCATCAAGCCAGTATCCTATCTCCAATAATGACCATTCCAAGTTGCAAATACCCAAACATTCAACAGATCCCATGCTACTAGTGCTGGCAACAAGCAGTGGCTATTCCCTATTGATTAATAGCAGTTTATGGACTTCTCCTTCAGGAACTTATCCAAACCTTTAAAACCCAGCTACACTAGCTGCTTTAACCACATCCTCTGGCAAGGAATTCCTGAGCTTATTTGTGTGTTGAGTGAAAAATAATTTTCTCCGATTTATTTTAAATGAGCTACCAGTTTGCATTCCACAAAAGGATATTGCCTCTTATCCCATGATTTTTTTTTCTTAGAAGCCTCTCATGAGGGACTTCGTGAAAGGCTTTCTGAAAATCCATATATACCACATCTACTGGTTCACCTTTATCCACGTTTATTCACCCCTTCAAAAACATTTAGCAGATTTGTGAGGCAAGACTTCTTTTGGGTTAATCCATGCTGGCGTTGTCCTATTAAATCATGTCTATTTATGTTATGTAATTTTATTCTTTATAATAGTTTCCACGATTTTTCGCGGCCCTGAAGTCAGGTTCACCAGTCTAATTTCCTGTATGACCTCTGGAACCCTTTTTATGTGTCTGGGTTACATTGGCTACCTTTCAGTCTTCAGGTACAATGGATGATTTTAATGACAGGTTACAAATTACAAGTAATAGGTCTGAAATTTCATTTGTGTTCTTTTAGAACCCTGGGATGCACACCATCTGGTCAGGTGATTTGCTGCCCTTCAGTTTGTCAATCTAGCCTACTACATCTTCCAGGTTCACCATGATTTGCATCAGTGCATCTGAATAGTCACCCTTGAAAACAGTCTCCAGAATGGGTATCTCCCCAATATCCTTCTCAGTAAATACCATAGCAAAGAATTAGTTTAGTCTTTCCACAATGGCTTTATCTTCCCCAAGTGTCCCTTTAACCACTCGATCATCTAAAGGTTCAACAGACTCCCTTGCAGGCTTCCTGCTTCAGATATATTTAAAGGTTTTTCAATTGTTGTGTCTATGGCCATCTTCTTTTCAAATTCTCTTTTAGCTTCTCTTATCACTGTTTTACATTTAACTTGTTAATGCTTATGCTGTTTCCTATTTTCTTCAGATGGATCCTTCTAATTTTTGAAAGATCTTTTGGCTAAAATAGCCTCTTTCACCTCAACTTTTAACCATATTGGCAATCGTTTGACCTTCCTTCCACCTTTATTAATGCGTGGAATACATCTGGATGGTGCTTCTAAGATGGTATTTAACAATGTCCATGCCCGTTGTACACTCTTAACCTTTGTAACTGCACATTTCATTTTTTTTCTAAATATTTTTCTCTGTTTATCTGTTTCCCTTTTGAAAGTTTAGTGCTAAGCCATGGATTTGCTTATTGTTCCCCTTCCAGTCATTCAATTTTGATAATTATAATCACTGTTGTCAAGCAGCCCCATCACCATTACCTCTTACCAAATCCTGCACCCCATTAAGAATTAGATCTATAATAGCTCCCTCTCTCATCGTTTCCTGAACCAATTGCTCCATAAAACTAATTTATTCCATACAGGAACTTTATCTCTCTAGCGTGCCCTGATGTTACATTTACCCAGGCAATATTAGGGTAATTGAAACCTTCCATTATTACTACACTATCAATTTGATTAGCCTTCCTAATTTCTCTTAGCATTTCATTGTCTGTCTCATCATTTTGGATAGTTGGACGGTAGTATACGCTATACTCTTCCCAACACACATGGGATTTCTACCCATAAAGATGCTATTGTGCATTTAGTTTCTTGCTGGATCCTTATCCTGTTGGACTCTACGCCCTCCTGTAAATAAAGCTCCATTCCTCCCCTCCCCCCCCCCCCCCCCCCCCCCCCACCACCACTACCAAGTTGTTCCTCGCTATCACTGAAATATAATTTGTACCGTATCCTGGTATGGCACTATCCCATAGATTATCGTCCTTCTACCATGTCTCTGAGATGCCAATCAAGTCTCTCATCATTCACTGCTGTACACTCTAACTCTCCTCTTTTTAGACGTCTTGCATTGGCATACAGACATTTCAAAGCGTGTTTTGACAGGGATAATTTGGAATTTTTTAGCTCAGGTGATTCTTTACTTATTAGCACATGGACTACTATTACTTTTATTGGAACCTCTCTGTTGGGATGTGCTAACCCTCCTGATTCGTTAGTATCCTTCAGATATCTGCATCCAAACCATGAGTTGCTAAGCGTTTGTTGATTTTCCCCTTTGTTCTAGTTTAAAAGCTGCTCCATTTTTTTTTTTTTTTTTTTTTTTTTTAAAGGTTAGTGGCAGCAGCCTGTTTCCACCCTGGTTAAGATTGAGCCTGTCCCTTTGGGAAAGTCTCTCCTTCCCCAAATGTTTCCCCAGTTCCTTACAAAACTGAATTCCCTCTTCCTTGCACCTTCATCTTATCCACATATTGAGATTCTAGATTTCTGCCTGCCTCTGGTGACCTGCTCGTGGAACAGGAAGCATTTCATAAAATGCTTTGCTGGAGGTTCTGAGTTTCAGCTTTCTACCTAAGAGCCTAAATTTGGCTTCCTGAACCTCCCTCCCATTTTTCCCTGTGTTGCCCACATGTACCAAGACAGCCGGCTACTCCCCAGCACTGTTTAAAATCTTATCTAGGAGACACCACTTTTGCACCAGGCATGCATTGTTACCAGGCAATCCTCAAGCTCACTAGCCACCCAACTATCTACATTCTTAATAATCAAATCACTAACTATGACTATCAACCTGACCCATCCCTCCTCGGCAGTAGCATCTTCGGAGCAAGAGGACAATGCATTGCCTAGAGAGCAAGTTCTTGCTACAGGATCACTTCCTGCTGATCCAGGTTGATGCTGTCTGACCTGGACACCTTCCTCCTCCAAGATAGAACCAAGGCTGCCAGACTGGAGTTGGGACTGGCTACTATATCCCTGCAGGTCTCATCTATAAATCTGTTTGCCTCAGCTCCTCCAAGTCTGCCACTCTAGCCTCCAGAGATCAGACTTCTCTCTGAGAGCTAGTAGCTCTTTGCACTGGGTGCACACATACAACCTCTCAGCGGCAGTTAAAAATAATCATACATGTGTACATTTGATGCTGAAGACTGGATGGCCCCCTTTTGCTATCAGATTGACCTTCATCTTAATTTTGTTTTTAAGTTTGGGTTGCTAATGGAGTAGGAATATATAAATAAGAGTCCTTTAAATTTATTGGCATATTCACTTTTAATCTGGTAGTGACCTGCAATAGAATAATTAAACTTTTGATAAGGCCAGAGGTAATCCTGTGTTTTAGATAAAAGGCTGATTGATTTTTAATGTGAAAGTTTCTCCTGCCTATAAATCAAAGGATGAGATAGGGGTAGATGGGTGAGAGGGAAAGACAAACACACAAACTCAAAGTTGTATTCCCTACCTTTTGGCTTGTGTTCTTGTTTATTAAAGCACATGCACCAACACACACAAAATTATACTCCAATAGTTTACCTCTCCCCAAAACTTTTTAAGTTCTTTAAAATTTCACAAAGCAGTACTTCCTGATTCTCTTCAGTCACTAGTGAGATGATCCTCTCCTCTCAGTGCTCCTATTTTGATCATCAGAGAGGTGTTGCTTAAGCTGCTTACTTTTAAGTTGATGTGTTTTGGTAGCAATTTGTTCATCCAGATGAATTTTGGAACTGCAGGCTGTGTGGTATAGGGAGGCATAATTTTTTTTTTCCAGATAGGCAGTGAATATTTGCATGATTCTTTCATTCTTTTCTAAGATGATTTCACTCTTTTCATCTTAACTGAATGGTATGTCTCCCTTCCTCACAAAGAGTTTGGGTAGAGAAGAGTATGCTAACTTTGTCATTCAGACGGTGGTGGTGGTGATCTATGTGCATTACTTTGTTCTTTTTGGTGATTCTAGAAAGGATGGAACATTTTGAAGGATTTGATAACTCATTGGATTGAAGAATCGATAGGAGAGGCTTACATAGGCAAGGGATTGCCGCTTCCCAAGAAATTCAGGGCATGATCCCTCCAGGGTGCTAATGTCTTTATGGGCAGAACTTAGCCTGCTGTTACCTTTGGAGATTTGTAGAGTAGTGACCTGATCTTTCTTGCATACTTCTTTGAAGAACTGTCATAACCTTTGAGCCAGGGAAGGGGTTTCCTTTTGGTTCAGAAGTCTTGAGAAGGGATTTGGCAGTTTTCCACCCAGTAGAAGCATAGCTTGGATACATCCCATGCATCTAGACTGGTCTAGCTGGATGAAGAGGAAAGATAGATTCTTATCTGATTTCTTTTCCTTGAGTCTGACCAGACCATAACCCTCCCTGTTTTACCAAGTGTATTCTCCTGATTCATTTTCACAATATCTACCTGTGTGCTAGTCAGCGCGATAGATATTAAGGTAATAAAGCGATAGATAGATTTCAAGCTTCTTATCCCAAGAACAAGTACCGTGCCCCACCTCTACTTTCGCATCAGCAACAATTTCTGGCTCAAGGCTGGCATTGCCTACCTTTGTGTTAAAAACATGGAAGCATACAAAAAAAATGGTTGATTTAGCATATGTTTGAAATTTGGGAACAGCAACATCTGTCCGGTTAAAACTATGGTACTGTACATTTTATTTTTCTTAAATAGAAGTTCTCTTACTGCATTTGATTATCAGAGCAGTCACTCGGGCAGAAAATGGAAGCTATGATTTGTACCCTGATGTCTTAATCACAATATCCTCAAACACTGTCTAGTTTTCAAGGCCACTTGTATCAAACACATTGCTAATCTGACTAGTATAAGTATAATAAATTTCTTGTATTGACGTGTATAATTATATATAACTATTCTGTGCGTATCTGTAGCCTTCTGGGATCATCACAACAACATAATGCTGTATCTCATGGGGCTTTCCCAGCAACTGAAACTGAAGTATACAAATTACTGAACAAGTTTGTAGAGCAATGATAGTTTGTCTACCAGGCACAAAAATGAAGAAAAGTGTTTATTAGATTAAGCAAACAATTGTCCATCCCAGACTAGAAGTAAATTAACAGACATATTTATATTCTACGTTGACAAGACGTACTGAAATTAGCTACAACTTGTAGGTAATATCATCTGATGGCACCAAATGACCCTTCTCTTTTAACTCAGAGCTTTTGCTCTACTGTGCATGTGTGGGCATTGCTTCATGAACACGCCACTCAGTCTTTTGTCGTCCAAGCTACAGCATGGGTATGTGTCCTATCTCTGATTTCTTTAGTGATATCTGTTGGTATTCTTCAGTTCTATAATTTCATTTTTCTAATATGTTGCCTTGCTGCCTTGGCAACCCCTCAAACAGCACTTTTCAATGCTATTAAAAAAAAAAAAAATTCTTCATTGAAAATTTCATAAGAAGCCCATTATCAGGCGCTTAAAGGAATGCATGTGTGGTAAGATGATGTCCATCTCTGATGGCCATGATTGTTACCATTGTCTAGACCAGCGATTCTCAACTGGTGTGTTGCGACACACACCAGTTTGTCGCCAAGCCACTAGCAGGTGAGTCGCGGATCCCGATGACCCACTGCCCCACTTGTGCTTCACTTCTCCCCAGAGGCGGGGCTGCTCCGGCGGCTGATAAGTGGAGGCCAGGCTTATTGGGCCAAACAATGAGAAGAGGTTCCGTGTGAGCTTGTGTGTGTATGAGTGGCAGCGTTGTGTGCCTGTGGTAGAATGGGTGCATGAGTAGCAACTTCGTGTATGCCTGTGGTAGAATGGGTGCCTGGGTGCGTGAGTGGCAGCTTTGTGGGTTGTGGTAGAATGGGAGCAAGAGCATTTGTGTGTGATTGAGAGCTTGTATGTAAATGACAGAGCATGTGTGTGAGAGGGAGACTGGTCAGGAAAATGACTGGAGACTGTGTGTGAGTGACTGGTTGTGGGCCCTAAGGAAGAGGACTGTGAGGACAGAGCTTCAGCAGCCATTGCTGATTCTGGTGAGTACTATTGGCCTGCAAGGGAAAGGAGTAGGAGAGTTGCTGGAGAGGGTAAGTAAAGGTGGCTTTTTAAATTTATTTTTCTTGATTGACTGCCATTTTAATTGGGTATTATGTGATGTGTCTGCTGTTATGAAATATTTTATTGATATTTGGACAATTTTTAATAATTTTTATGAGTTTTTAATTGTTGGATGTTCTGTTAATCAGCTGTTTTGTAACATTTATAAGTATAGTTGTGGAGCCTTTATATTGAGGGAAATCATGGCTTGCCCCATTTGTTCAAAACTCTCTTCCCTCAAAAAGGAGCTGGATAAAGCTAAAGCTGAAATGGCTGTAATAAAGAAAGTTTCACTCACCTCACATTATTCTGAAATTAATTCCTCATTACTGAAGATAAAACAAAACTCAAGAAAAAAGAGGTTTACAGTGGACTCAGGTAGGATAAGTCCTGTGACTCTCAGACACCCATTCTACACAATTGCACAGCCCACATGTCTTCCCGCCCCCCCCCCCCCCTTCCCCACTACACAGGGCGACAAGAAACCCAAAAATCAACAGGATTACTGTGGGCTCTGGTAGACTAAGACCAGTGATTTGGAAACACACGCTCTCTCAAGTGACACAAGTACAAAACGCCTTATCGGCATCACATAAGGATAAAGCTCTGGTGAAAGAGATTGAAGTGGTATCTGAAAAGAGAGAAGAAACCCAATGCATACAGAAATTCCAAAATATAAACAATAACCAAAGGAAAAAGCTCATTGTGCTGGGGGATTCAGTCATCAGAGACACTATTTTGGGAACTCTTCTAGTGGGAAACACTACAGTTAAATGCCTTCCAGGATCATTGGCCGGCAGAAATGCTATTCAGATAGTCAAAACAATCAAAGAAGAAAGCAAAGATTCTAAAGCTGATACTATTATCCATCTGGGAACCAATGACCTTGCTAGTAACAGCATCCAAGCAGTACAGAGAGATTTCCAGTCACATGGCAACAACCGTTACCTTTTCAGAAGTGTTACCTGTTCATGGAAAGGGGAAGGATAGGCTAAGCCGTATTGATAACTTCAATGTATGGCTCAAATCCTGGTGTAAAGAAAAATGTTTTGGATATATTGGGGACTGGGGCCGTGTATGGAACAGAAAAAAACTCTTTGTTGAAGATGGCGTACATCTGTATGTGGAAGGAAAAAGGATCCTAAGAGAGAAATTCAAATCCTATGTCATAAGGCATTTAAACTAGAAATTGGGGGTGACAGTAGGACATTAGAATGTCACCCCCCAAATACAAATGCAATAAAAAAGGCAAAGTGGATAACAAAAGTCAGCTAAATAAGTCACAAAGAAAGTCCAAGAAAAGCATAACCTGTACTAGAATAGCTGGAAAGCTATGAGCACAAATGCTCGTAGTTTGGGCAATAAAATCCCAGACCTGTAAGCCCTAATGGTGGAAGCGGACTTGGACATTTTTGTTGTCATGGAGACATGGTTCACGGATTCACATGATTGGGATACTACCATACCGGGATATAACTTATTAAGGAAGGACAGAGAGGAAAGAAAAGGGGGAGGAGTGGCTCTTTATGTCAAAAACAATATTCAAGCAACCGAGCTGCAAGGAAGATGGGGCAAAGAAGAAGCTTTATGGGCCGTCCTAAAAAAAGATGATGGGGCATCCCTTTTTATAGGCATGGTTTACAGGCCTCCAAATCAAATGGAAGTACTAGACAGAGATCTGGTTGAAGACATCCAAAAGATGGGTAAGAAGGGAGGAGTGGTGATGGAGAGAGTGGATGCCCTGCAAGGGGCTCTGTTTAAACAAATGATAATGGAGCCTACGAGGGAGGGAGCTATACTCTATTTAGTGCTTCCTAATGAAGATAATGTCTCTGATGTCCGGGTGGGTGCCCACCTCAGCACCAGTGATCATCAAACGGTATGGTTTCATATCACTAATACGGAGATACGGAGAAGTCTCACAAAGACCCGGGTTTTGAGTTTCAAAAACACTGACTTTGTTGAAATGGGGAAGTACCTTGAGGAAGAACTAGAAGGCTGGAAGAAAATGAGATGTGGAACAGTGGGCCAAACTAAAAGGAGCAATTACTGAAGCGACTAATATATATGTTAGAAAAGTTAAGACAAGCAAGAAAAGAATGAAACCTATCTGGTTCACAAAGGAGGTGGCTGATAAAATAAGATAAAAGAACAGCGTTTAAGAAATATAAAAGATCCCAAAGGGAGGATCACAAGGTAGAATATCTGGTAAAACTGAGGGAGACTAAGAAAGAAATCAAGAAAGCAAAAACTCAAGCGGAAGAAAGGATTGCCAAAGAGGTAAAGCGAGGTGACACAACATTTTTCAGATACATCAGTGAAAAGAGAAAAGTCCAAAGTGGTATAGTGAAATTGAAAGGTGAAAAGGATCAATGGATGGAAACAGATGAAGAAATGGCAGAAATATTAAATGAATACTTCAGTTCGGTGTTCATTAAAGAAGACCCCAGAGAAGGACCGTCGCTAGTAAACAAGAAACTGGAGGGGAATGGAATGGATAAAACTCCATTCACAGAAGAGAATGTATGGGAAGAGCTAAGAAAATTGAAAGTGGACAAAGCCATGGGGCCTGATGAGGTTCATCCCAGGATACTGAGGGAGCTCAGAGATGTGCTGGTGGCTCCTCTGCATGACCTGTTCAATAGATCCCTGGAAACTGGAGTGGTGCCGAGTGATTTGAGAAGAGCGGGGGTGGTCCCTCTACAGGAATGTGGGAGCAGAGAGGAGCCTGGAAACTACAGGCCGGTTAGCCTCACCTCTGTGGTGGGACAAGTATTGGAATCTCTGCTGAAAGAAAGAATAGTTAGCTATCTACAAGCAGCAGAATTGCTGGACCAGAAGCGGCATGGTTTCACCAAGGGAAGGTCCTGTCAGATGAATCTGATCAACTTTTGTTTGATTGGATGACTAAGGAATTGGATCGAGGAAGAATGCTCGATGTCATCAACTTGGATTTTAGCAAAGCTTTTGATACAGTCCCGCACAGGAGGCTCGTGAATAAAATGAGAAGCTTGGGAGTGAGTGCCAAGGTGGTGGCCTGGATAGCATACTGGTTGAAGGACAGAAGACAATGTGTGATGGTAAATGGAACTTACTCGGAAGAGAGAGCAGTTGTGAGCGGAGTGCCGCAAGGCTCAGTATTGGGACCGGTCCTGTTCAATATCTTTGAGCGACATCACGGAAGGGATAGAAGGTAAGGTTTGTCTTTTTGCGGATAATACTAAGATCTTCAACAGAGTGGACACGCCGGAAGGGGTGGAGAGAATGAGACAGGATTTAAGTAAGCTGGAAGATTGGTCGAAGATATGGCAGCTGAGATTCAATGCCAAGAAGTGCAGAGTCATGCATATGGGGTATGAAAATCTGAAGGAAATGTATTCAATGGGGGGTGAAAGGCTGATGTGCATGGAGCAGGAGAGAGACCTTGGGGTGATTGTTTCCCCAACTTCAGATCATTAGACACTATGTGACAAGGCGATAGCTAAAGCCAGAAGAATGTTGGGCTGCATAGAGAGAGGAATATCTAGTAAGAAAAGGGAAGTGATTATCCCCTTGTACAGATCCTTGGTGAGGCCTCTCCTGGAGTACTGTGCTCAGTTCTGGAGACCATATCTCCAAAGGGACAGAGACAGGATGGAGGCAGTCCAGAGAAAGGTGACAAAAAAAGGTGGATGGTCTTCAGTGAATGACTTATGAGGAGAGATTGAAGAACCTAAACATGTATACCCTGGAGGAAAGGAGGAGCAGGGGTGATATGATACAGACTTTCAGATACTTGAAAGGTTTTAATAATCCAAAGTCAACAGCAAACCTTTTCCATCGAAAAAAATCAGCAGAACCAGGGGTTACGATTTAAAACTCCAGGGAGGAAGACTCAGAATCAGTGTCAGGAAGTATTTCTTCAGAGAGGGTGGTAGATGCCTGGAACGTCCTTCCGGAGGAAGTGGTGAACCCCAAAACTGTGAAGGATTTCAAAGGGGCATGGGATAAACATTGTGGATCCATAAAATCTAGAGGATGTGAATGAGGAGAAGAGACATGGGGGTGGCTTGCAGGAATGATGGCTACTACCTGGTGATTAATACCCTTATTCAATAAACACACACACGGTTAATGCGACTCCATTGCTCTATGCTTCAACGGCGAGAGAAAATGTGGGAAAAAAGGATTTGCATTCACAAATAAGCAGGGGAGTAACTTGCTTGTTGCGGTGGTTACTACCCCAAACCAAATAAGCCTGATACTTCACTTGGAATACATATCCAGTGCAGTTCAAAGCTTCAACAGCAGGGGGGGGCGCGAAGAAAAGAGGATTTATATTCAGACAACAAGCAACAAGGACTGAATTGCACAGGCTGGGTAAACAAAAAAGAGTGGGAGTAGCTTGTTTATTGCGGTGGTTACTACCCCTAACCAATTAAGTTAGAAACTTTATCTTGATGCAGCTCCAGCACTGCTCTCTGCATCAATAGCAGGGGGGAAGGAAATTGGAACCAAAAAGTTACCAATAAGGGCCAAGAGTAACAGATAAGTATGAGAAAAACAAGTGTGAAAGCTTGCTGGGCAGACTGGATGAGCCATTTGGTCGTCTTTTGCCGTCATTTCTATGTTTACAATTATTTGTGAGTGGGTATCTATCTATAGCAGCTTGGCTTGCTCTGTTTTCCTAATAGGAGGTGTATTAGTGTTTAGGGCCTGGTTAAATATTTGTAGTGGTAAATTACTGTCTTTTCATAAGGAGGGGTATTGTGCCTGCCAGTAAAGGGAGTTTGTTTTGCTTTTACTGATATGTCATCAGAACCAGAATATCTTTTTTTTTTTTTTTTGTATGGTGTTGGATGGATAATGCCCTAGTTCTGCTCTGCACCCATTGTTGGGGGTCAATGGGGTTCCTGAGGATGCAGAATGTATATTTACATTTTGCCCCATGACGTCATATGTTCAGTGTGTCATGCATGTGAGAACCATCTGTCTGGTGTGTCCAGCCGAAAAAAGGTTGAGAACTACTGGTTTAGACCATGACCATGCTATCACTTGTGACCGGATGTCTCTGATTTCTGAAGTCAAGAGCCTGGAAGATGGAAGAGCTGTATATGTTTCTGAAGAGCTGCAGCCTTTCTTTCTCTTGGAGCGGAGCCTCTTCAAGCTTCCCCCAGATGTCGAGTTGAGCAGGAGATCCTGTATTAGATCTTCAGCTTTGCTGGAGTAAGCATGGGGCTCCTCCACCTCATTGGGGTTGAGCAAGCAACAAAAACACCGTTCTCAGCTGTCTACAAAGCTCCTCATGGGCATCACAGGGCTTGGAGCTGAGTAAGAAACAGCATCACTCCTTGGGGCCAAAGAAGCTATATTGGACCTTGACACAGATGTAGTCGAAGCACCATTCGCTGGTGCACTGAGCCTTGTCATAGATGCTTCTCCCTTCAATGCTGCAAGCCTGTGAGTGCGATTTGGTACCATTGATGCACTGGGTTTCTGTGTTGCCAATGCAACTATTTCTCAAATTACCAGTCCCTTTGACATATTCAAGAGGGAAGGGAGATTCGGTGGGAAATATGCTCTACTTACCTCCCCCTATCTCAACTGCTTTTTCCTCATCAAGGCTCCTTGAGGGAAGGTACTCATAGAGACACCATCTGCTCAGTGGTGCCCTTAATCTAGAACTGCTTCCCACCCCTCCCCCGGGGCAAATATTAAGTCCAGAGGGTATTGAACAGGTGTCCCGTCCTCTCCCCTCCCCCCCCAAACATCTGGCCAGAGACTCTGGTGGAGACTCATCTGGTGGAGACTCTGCCTTTTTTGAGACAAAGGACAAGAGAGGGCATTTTTCAACTTCTCCTCTCCAGAGTATGGGTCCTTCAAAGAGGAGTCCATTTTGCCCTTGCCTCTCAAAACCCCTGAGAAGGTTCAAATCCTCACCACTCTGTTGCAGCAGAGTCCAGCCACTTGGTGGAAGTTTTCCAGGACTATTCCTGAGGTGAGCAAGGACCCCATCTCAGTCACTTCCATCATTGGGGACCTGGGTCAGAGGAAGACTTGAAGGGAATTCTTTCCAATCTCCTACCTGAGCCTCCAGAACACTCATCGCCACCCGAGGACTTCTCCTGTTCCAGATTTCTGGGTAAGTTCATAAGTGCAGAGAAATCTTTGGCCTTCTCCAGAGTCTAGTCACCCTGTCAGAGACTGCAGCCATTCTGATTCAAGTGAAGAAAACAAAGCTATTCTTCAGTCCTCAACCAGGGAAAGATCCCTGGCTGCTGGACAGCTTTAGAGTAAAAAATGCTTGATGCTCATATATCTGAACACCAAATTATTCATTTTGCAGTACTTGCATGACTGCATTTAGAAATTGATGCTGTTCCTTGCCTTTCCTGATTGGGGCAATACTGCATCTCCACAGCCCTCCTGGATGCAGAAAAATGCTTACACTATATCATTTGGTCAATATACAAGATGTTTTATATAAAGGCTCACTTGTTTTCTCTTCCTCCTTTGGAGCACGCTGAATGACTTGGCTAAGGACCAGCAGTTTGCATAACTATGTCCATGACAAGTTAGTGGATGTTTGCTGCCTAGGAGATCACCTCTTCAGAGACACACTCAGAAATGGTCACTCGCATCAAAGAATATGTGGTAACTAGTTGCCCTTAACCAACTAAGCAACAGTCTGCTTCAAGGTGGCCCTACTTTGCTTTTAAGCATTCATACTTTGAGATATCCTTTCTAGCAATTCATAAGAACATGAGTCTTGCCAAACTGGGTCAGACCAAGGGTCCATTAAGCCTGGTCACAAGTACCTGGCAGGATCCCAAGGGGTAGATACATTTCAAGCTTCTTATCCCAAGAATAAGTACCATGCCCCACCTCTGCTTTCACAACAGCAACAATTTCTGGCTCAAGGCTGGCAGTGAAAAAGGTGTCAGCAGAAAATGGAATAGGAGGTCCAGCCAAAACCTGGACCAAAGTTTTTATTTTTTTTTTACCAGTCTTCAAATCCAGTACTTAAATCCCTATGGCAGGGGATAGAATTTGACTTTACCTGGAGGAGTGGCGCAAATTCACCAAGGATCATTGAGTATTCAAGATTATGAAATCTGGTTACTGCGTGTATTTCTCCTGGCTTCCCTCTTGTTCTGTCTTCAATCAGGATCCATCTCGCTTAGTGCAGCTCCACCTGGAGCTGCTCAAATAGTGGGCGATAGAACCTGTCTCACCTGCCCAACTTGGCCAGGAGTTCTACTCTTGCTATTTGAGAACCATCCTGGATTTACAGAGTCTGAACGAGAATCTATTATGGGAGAAATTCAAGATGAACTTCTTTCACACCAATCTGCCCTTTATCCAGGTGGTAGAATGGATGTGTGCCCTGGATTTGAAAAACACATATGCCCAAGTACCCATCCATCTTTACCAATCACATTATCTACATTTTATGGTGGAATCCTCTAGCTACCAGTACCAAGTGCTCCCTTTTGGAATATCGGCAGCACCCAGGATCTTTACCAAATGCCTATCTGTAATAGCAGCACATCTCAGTTGTCAGGGCATCTGTCTCTTACCTTACCTCTAGATGACTGGCTAGTTATGACAGCTTCCCAGGTAGGGATTGTTGACCTCCCTGCAGAAGATAATTAACTTCTTCAATTTCTAGGGTTCCTATTAAATTTCAAATCAACCCTGATCCCATCTCAGACTCTCTGCTGGAAAAGGTATTTTTTCCAGCAGATCAAGTAAATGGCCTCTGGTCCGTAGCTCATCAGGTCGTGCAGACTTATCAAGCAACAGCTGGGGAAGTTCTAGTTGTTCTGGGCCACCTAGTGGCAGTTCATTTGGTCTCTAACCCATCTCTGCTCCCAATGGGACCAGTTAACCTTTTAGATCCCGCTCATTGAAGGACTTATTTCCTGATGCCCCTTTTTACATATCTTAGTTAACTAGACCCAAATATGGTATAAAACAATTTTCAAGGAAATCGGACTATGGGTTTTTGAGAAAAACGCATGTCCACTAGTGGAACGTTGGGATCTTCAGGAGTCAAAAAGTACTTTTTCAAAAATTCTTTATTTTAGGTAATTCTTGTAACATTTCTTTATTTTAGGTAATTCTTGTAACATACTGCAATACTACAGCTGATATCATACATAAGAATGAAAATTAGTCAAAAAAATCAAGCATGATAATCTGGAAAACATTTTTCATGTAAACGTTTACCACAAAATTTACACCACTTTTTAGTATTTTTGGAGCAGACAGCACATCGGCCTTGGGAAGTTGTGGACAAGAAGTGAGGCTGTGATGCCTTTACATCAGCACTTATGGATGCTGTAGGACCTCCTTTCCGGATGCGGTAGCTTGAAAGGCCACATTTCATTGCTACGGTAGATACTTCACGTAGGAAGTCCAAGTGGCTCATTGCTTCTTTTCCAAGCAGATGGCAGTGAATTTTCCAAGCTGCCACAACAGCCATGTGGTAAAATCACAATATCAGCTTCTGTAGCTTCAGAATAGCCCAAAACTTGTTCAACTGCTTCTTCAACAGTCAAGTACTTCTGAGTTTTCATTGTATTCCAAATTAGGAAATGAACAGGACCGTCGCGGAGCTAGTCTCGCTCACGCGGCCCGAAAAGAGGACGGCGTCTCGGAGCTAGTCTCGCTCGTGCGGAGCTAGTCTTGCGCGGCCCGAGAAGAGGACGGCGTCTCGGAGCTAGTCTCGCTCGTGCGGAGCTAGTCTCGCGGGGCCCGAGAAGAGGACGGCGTCTCGGAGCTAGTCTCGCTCGTGCGGAGCTAGTCTCGCGGGGCCCGAGAAGAAGACGCTGTCGCGGAGCTAGTCTCCCGCGGCCCGAGAAGAGGATCTTGCTCAGTCCTTGCATCCTGAGATGGAGGCCCAGGAGACAGTAAGATTCCTCATATGGTGTATGGGAGTGATAAGCCTGTGTGTATGTATGTTTGAGAGAGAGAGAGAGCATGGGAGTGAAGCCTGTGTATGTGCTTGAGAGACAGCATGAGAATGAGAAGTCTGTGTGTATGTTTATGCATGAGAGAGAGCATGGGATTATATGTAATTTACCATTTTTTAAAATATTTGTGAATCGTTTTTTGCATTTTATTCATTTTTCAAAAATGTGTATATTTTGAACCACAAAGATCCCAACGTTCCACATGTGGAACATGCAAACATAAATTGGTGCTGATCAATTTGTATCTTACCTACAAAAGAAAGATTTATGCCAACATGATCAGAAAACCCTTGGGAACTTGAATATATCACACTAGTCCTTTATTGACACTCAGTATCATACCAAAAGGTGAAAAGGTCAAACTATGTCAAAACTTCAGTTTTTGACCTACTTTGCATATTCATATCTTTAAGAGTATTCATCTAGGAACATCACATTTTTGGATTTAGACTGTTCAAGTTCTATACTCTCAAGCTAAATGGTTGAAAATTTGATTTTCTTTAGGTTTGGAGTAATTAAAATCATTTAAAAAAATGTTCCACTTGTGGAACGTTGGGATCTAAAAGGTTAACTCAAACCTTAACAGCTCTGCTGAATGTCTCACAAGGAATGAGAGTTCTGCAAGTGGTTAGATGTGTAAGTTTTATCAGGGAGCCCCCCTCCATCTACTTCCCCCATCAGGTCAAGTTGAAGAACAAATGCATCCACCAAGGAACGGAGAGCACACACTGGTCCCTTCAATCCAGTGAATTTGGTTTGTCAGTGGAATAGTAATTTCAAATCAAGCTGTTGGAGTTTTGAGCAATCACATTCCTTGAGTGCTTTCTCATTTCTCTTCAAGGGAAAGATAATGCTCATTTAAATCAACAACCAAGTAGCCATGCTTTGTCAACAAGCAGGGAGGCACAGAGTCACGGACTATCTGCCAAGAAGCTATCAGTATTTGGGAATGTGCGTGCATCCATCAAGCTGTTCAGCAAGTGATCTACCTTCCAGGGATTTCTAACATGTTGGCCCATCATCTCAGCAGGGTGTTTCTTCCTCATGAATGATCCTTATATCAATCAATAGCCGACAGGTTGTTAGACCTTTGGGACATACTTTAATTAATCTACGGATCAATACTTCATCTGTCAAGGTTCATCCCCATACCATAGTGGCCTTCATTGTTAAGGAAGAGAGTAAACCAATATCTACTCAACGAATTTAATGAAAGAACTATGGTATACTAAACCACCTGTTCAATGGAACCTTAATGTTCTCGCACAGCTTATGAAGCCACAATTTATGCCACTGTAGTCTGCTTCTTTGACATTTCTCATAGGTAATGTTTTTTATTTCTTGTTGTGATCACATCAGCTAAAAGAATGTGAGCTTCGAGCATTGGTTTATTATATTTCTTATAATCAATTGTTCCACAATAAAGTGGTGCTCTGCACTCACCCAAAGCTCCTACCAAAAGTGTCAGCTTTACATATAAATCAAACCATTGTGTTACCCACATTCCTTCCAAGGTCACATGCACATGAATGTGAGAAAGCCCTTCATTCTTTACTCTATAAGAAAGTATTGGCTTACTACCAAAAGAAAACTCAACCACATCATCAGAGCTTACAACTATTAATTTCTTACGATCCTAACCGACTGGGCATAAGTTGCCAATTGGCTAGCATACTATATGCCACATTTTTATGCACTCTGGTCTCCAGATTATAGATTCAGTTAAGGCTTATCAAGTGAGAGCCATGGCTGCATCAGTGGCTTTTCTGCGAGCCGTGCCTATCAAGGACATCTGCAAAGCAACAACTTAAGTCGTTCGTTCGCATCTTCATGTCCTATTACTGTCTGGACAATCTATCAAGAAGTAACAGTAAATTTGGTCAAGCAGTTTTGCATAGCTATTAGCCTAGTAGTTTACTATCCACAGTGGGGTCTGATTTGCTTTTTCAGTAAGTGCTTCACTGCAATCTTCAGCTTGGGACCCCCCCCCCCCCCCCCCAAGACCCCCATGTGTCTTGACTAATTCAGCTCTGCTTGTTGACAAAGAAGGTACTTTTTTTGTTTGTTTGTTTACCTGTCAGTGATGATCTCTGTAGACAGCAGGATTAATTAGCCATACTAAATACCTGTCTGCTTCCCTTGAGGGTGGACTACCTAGCTAAACTTACTTCTAAAATTGACTGAGGGGCCCATGAGGCAATGCCAGTATGGTTTAACTTAGATGCTCAACAATGCAAAGGCTCTGAGCTAAGTGAAAAGAATTACATTTAGCGCTGTTGGATGTCATCACCTATGTGTTATGGCTATTTATTCCTGCTATCTACGGAGAACATGGTTCATGGTAAGCAAACTTGCTGTGTTTAACTAGGTTAAATTACTTGATCAAATTACCATAAATAGCATGCTCTGTTACAGTTGTGATGAAGTACTAAGTTGAAGCATAAGACATGGTGGTAGCTCAGCAAGAGGAGCCAGTATTGAGTATTGCTGACTTTTTTTTTTAACCTGTTATGGAGGAAACTCATTGTAGCAGAAGGCAGGGTAATAAAAAGTATGGCATACACGCAAAATGCTATGTATCGAGAAAAGAATATACCAAGATTCTTTTATTAAAATGTATATTGTTAAAATTGTCCAAATTCATTAATTCAACTAACTTTAAATATTTTTTTTTCTTTTGAGGTATCTGCTACATTTGCTGCAAGTCTGGTAACTAGTCCTGCCATTGGAGCTTATTTGTCTGCCACCTATAATGACAACTTGGTTGTACTTGTGGCCACAGTAGTTGCTGTCTTGGACATATGCTTCATTTTGCTAGCTGTACCTGAATCTCTACCAGAGAAAATAAGACCACCTTCATGGGGAGCACCTATCTCATGGGAACAGGCAGATCCCTTTGCTGTAAGATACCGTCTTAGTTTTACTATTCTGTCATTATTTGAACATATCTACAAATTTATTTTTTTATTGTATACATACTGTGCACCTTTTCTCCACTGGGTAATACTGTGGTAGTAGCAAAATATTTTGATTTTTTTAAATTAGTTAAAATTCTGCATTTTCTATGTAGTCATATTGTTATGTATCTAACTTTAAATGTCCATGTTTTTTTGCTATTTTTGTTAGAAAGTTTATAGGGTTTTTGGGGGGTGGGGATAACAGCAACTAGTAATTGCCTTCTGCTCCTTTTGAGCTTCTAGTGCAGTCAGAACTTGGCCCGAGATCCAACACCATGATTCTTTATTTGTAACTACCTGGTATTTTTTCCATATTTTATATCCCTTCCCAACTCCCCTAGCTTAGTCATTTCAATGAGAGTCCTTGGCTAGGGTCCGTGCACCAGGTCTTTTTGTTACGAATGGGCTCAGGCCAGGAGTGGTGAACACCACTACCGAGGGTGTCTCAGGGAGGAGAAAGGCAGGACTGCAGAAGAGTCTAGATGCTGGCTGGTGCAGGCAAGAATGAGTGAACCCTATGGGCAAATGGGAAGGTGGAATAGGCAGACTGAGTCTAATACTGGCTGGAGATACCTGATACCAGATGCATGAAGGTAAGAGTGAACTTGAAGACTGGAACAGCATGGAAGTATGTGTGAACGTGAATGTAGGTAAAGGTGTACAGGAAACTGGAACTGGGTGCTGGTAAGGATGAACTCAGGAAGCGTGCCGGTATGAGTGATAATGACTGGAGGTATAAGTGACTGAATTGAGGAAACCAGACTGACAGAGAACTGGACAGACAAACCAGGACAGCACTAACATTGAACATGAAACACACAAGCCCTGAAGGCAGCAGAGCGAGGCACAAGACCCGAAGGCTACAGACAGGAGACAGAGAGCCCGTAGGCCACACACACACAGTAGGCAGAAAGCTCGTGGGTTACAGATAGCAGGCGAAGACCCGTAGGCCACACACAGCGGACAGAAGGCCCGTAGGCCACACACACACACACAAACAGAGTAGGCGGAAGCCCGTAGGCCACACACACACACACAAACAGAGTAGGCGGAAGCCCGTAGGCCACACACACACACACACACAAACAGAGTAGGCGGAAGCCCGTAGGCCACACACACACACACACACAAACAGAGTAGGCGGAAGCCCGTAGGCCACACACACACACACACACAGAGTAGGCGGAAGCCCGTAGGCCACACACACCCACACAAACAGAGTAGGCGGAAGCCCGTAGGCCACACACACACACACAAACAGAGTAGGCGGAAGCCCGTAGGCCACACACACAGACAGCAGGCGGAGGCCCGTAGGCCACAGACAGAAGGCGAAAGAGGCTAGAGCAGGGAGCCCAGGCGAGCTCGATGCCGAAGCACCGATGGAACTACTAGACAGGGTTATAAAGGAGAGTCTGGGATATAGAGTAGACAGGAAGGAAGGAGTGGGCCAGCCAGAAGAGCATGCTCGTGGGGGACCTCTGGTCGTGAGGCGGCTGCATAGCAGCCATGGTCGTAACAGTACCCCCTCTTCAAGACCTCCTCCTCCTCCGGGATCCCAACCTTGCAGGGAACACCGCGTGATGGCAGATCCAAAGTCCTCCTGAGGCAAGGCGGTAACCCCAAACTCCTTCTGGGATGACAGGGTAGTCCCAAACCCCTCCTGGGACCGCAAAAATTTCTCACACCCCTCCAGGGGTAACAAGATAGTCCATAACCCCTGCCGAGGCAGCAAGGCGGCAGGCACAGGCCCCTCCAGGAACAGCGACAAAGCGGCAGGCATAGACCCCTCCAGGGACGGCGGCAGGCACAGGTCCCCCCCAGGGACGACAGTAGGGCGGCAGGCACAGGCCCCTCCAGGGATGGCAGCAGGGCGGCAGGCACAGGCCCCACCTGAGATGGTGCAACCAGTCCAGGCCCTTCCTGTGGCAGTTGTGCAGGCTCAAACCCCTCCCGAGGCAGCATGGCAGGTACAAACCTCTCTTGGGGCGGGAGGGCAGGGTCAAACCTCTCCTGAGGTAGAGAAACAGTCTCGAGCCCCACCTGGGGCACAGTGGTAAGTCCAAACCCCTCCAGGGGAGACACGGCAAACTTAAGCCCCTCCAGGGGCACAGTGGTAAATCCAAACCCCTCCGGGGGCGGCAGCAGCTGGACCGGTTCCGGCCCCTCCGGGGGTGGCACGGCAGGCTCAAGCCTCTCCTGGGGTACAGTGATGAGTCCAAACCCCTCCTGGGGTACAGTGAGTCCAAACCTTTCCTGGGGTGGTAGAACAGGTTCCAGCCCCTCCGGGGGCAGCAGAGCCGGCTTAAGCCTCTTCTGAGACACAAAGGTAAATCCAAACCCCAAACCATGGTTCCTAGAATCTGCAACGGAAACTTGCAGCTTTGTGAAAACACAGGCAGGTTTGGGCCGTCTCGGGAAGGTGCTCATAACAGGCTGTTCAGCAGCTGTGGAAAGCAGAACCCTGCTAGGGTTAATTACCTCTCTCTGTTTCAGATGATCTTGTTTTTTAGATCCTAGAGTAGCAGCCACAGGAGCATTCTTGCCCAGTTGAAATCTTGGGTTTTCTGGGAGATGATATGCTCTTTTCTGAAAACCCTTCTTGGCTGAGCCAGAAACAGCACACTGACTAATTGACTTGACTGATATTTGTGGTGAAGCAGCTGGGTCAATGGCAGTACAACGAGGGCAAGGTTTGCCTGGAGGTAAGAGAATAGGAAGACAGGAACACTTCCACCAACCTGGTCTGGGAAATTCACAATTTAGACATTCTTGGTATACAGACACATTTCTTTTGTGACAATTGCTGCATATCCAGTGCTCTTGGTCCGAGAGCTGGCAAGCTAAACAGTTCAGGTAAGTAGGATAATTCAGAGTTTGACAAATGGTACAGATAATAAACCGTGGAGACTCACCGTCTGAATACTGAGTCCTTTCTGTCTCTCTCAATGTGAATGGCTTCGGCATACTGTTACGAATGGGCTCAGGCCAGGAGTGGTGAACACCACTACCGAGGGTGTCTCAGGGAGGAGAAAGGCAGGACTGCAGAAGAGTCTAGATGCTGGCTGGTGCAGGCAGGAATGAGTGAACCCTATGGGCAAATGGGAAGGTGGAATAGGCAGACTGAGTCTAATACTGGCTGGAGATACCTGATACCAGATGCATGAAGGTAAGAGTGAACTTGAAGACTGGAACAGCATGGAAGTATGTGTGAACGTGAATGTAGGTAAAGGTGTACAGGAAACTGGAACTGGGTGCTGGTAAGGATGAACTCAGGAAGCGTGCCGGAATGAGTGATAATGACTGGAGGTATAAGTGACTGAATTGAGGAAACCAGACTGACAGAGAACTGGACAGACAAACCAGGACAGCACTAACATTGAACATGAAACACACAAGCCCTGAAGGCAGCAGAGCGAGGCACAAGACCCGAAGGCTACAGACAGCAGACAGAGGGCCCGTAGGCCACACACACACAGTAGGCAGAAAGCTCGTGGGTTACCGATAGCAGGCAGAGGCCCGTAGGCCACACACAGCGGACAGAAGACCCGTAGGCCACACACAGCGGACAGAAGGCCCGTAGGCCACACACAGCGGACAGAAGGCCCGTAGGCCACACACAGCGTACAGGAGGCAGAAGCCCGTAGGCCACACACACACACAGTAGGCGGAAGCCCGTAGGCCACACACACACACACACACACAGTAGGCGGAAGCCCGTAGGCCACAGACAACAGGCAGAGGCCCGTAGGCCACAGACAGAAGGCGAAAGAGGCTAGAGCAGGGAGCCCAGGCGAGCTTGATGCCGAAGCACCGATGGAACTACTAGACAGGGTTATAAAGGGGAGTCTGGGATATAGAGTAGACAGGAAGGAAGGAGTGGGCCAGCCAGAAGAGCATGCTCGTGGGGAACCTCTGGTGGTGAGGCAGCTGCATAGCAGCCATGGTCGTAACACTTTTTTGGAGTTTTGCAATCAAGAGGTCTAAATCTGGTCATTAGATGTCATTGTATACTAACTAGTACTCTTTCCTTTGAGTTGCTGTGGGGAGCAGAAGGCCAGACCTGTAATCAAACCCAAGTCTCTTGCATGGCAGTGCACAGTACTGCTACTGAACCATTGATATTGTTTATATAATAGTTGGTGGTCAGATAATAAGAGTGTTATCTTATTGGTGCAGGTAACTGTTTCAGTAGCTGACGTCCCATGGCCTTTTAAGTCCAGTTAACTGACTAGCATCAGCTGGCTTGGTGACCACAGTCCCCAGCATCTAATAGCAATTCCCTCTTATATTCCTTTGCCTGAAAGTTATCCTTGAGGCAGTAGATCTTACCATTGCGACACTGGTCTCTCACTACTTGCACCACCAGTGTAACCCCACTTATATTACCACTTATACCACCAAAATTCCTCCACTGGGACAGCAGGGGAGGCAGTACAGTGATCAAGGGAAAAAAAACACCATTTCCTAGCGTGTAGCAGATGGACTCAGGACCAATGGGTATAGTGTGCTCCTGATAGCAGTTGGAGACAGAGTCAGATTTCAATCTGGCGTCAGCACTACATTACCCGTGCAGGAAGCTCTGCTCTTCAGTATTCCTCAGTCTCCTTAGCAGTTTGGGACTATACACACGCTTGCACAGCATTAGAAAATCCAAAACAAAGAAGAAAATTCCAAAACAAGAAGAAATCTTACCTCTACAGACAAGCCCCGCTCTCCTACGGTGATACCTAAGGGTCCCTCCCCCAGACGAGAATTCCTGAGGTGATTTCCGAGATCCCTCAGAGGTAAGCCTCGGTCCGGTAGCCGGTTCCCGGCGTGGACTTAGCCCCAGGAACGGGAGTGGCTGAGAGGCAGCAGGTCCAATACCGAGCGCGGCAGTGAAGGAACTTTTCCCTCTCCCTCCGCAGACGGAGACTGCCCAGCCCGAGACTGGGAAACGCCTAGACACAAGGTAAGGTAGAAAACTTTCTTAAAGTCTCCAAGGCTTAGATAGCTGCACAGATTCGCAGCTGGCGTCTGTCCTCTCGGGTTGATCAGCTCTGTACGGGCTAGATCCCAATCTGGTACGAGGGTCCTCCCATGTGGCGACCCTCCGGGGGGGTTGCCATCTTGTCCACATGGTCATCGGCGCCATTTCCCCCCTCGATCGCCATACTGTCCGCTTAACTGAGCTGTGCATAACCTACTTGTGCGCATAGCAGCGCGCGCATCTGTGCCGGGCGCATGATGACGCGCATTAGGGTGCCGGGCGCATAGCGGGCATGCTCAATGGCGCCGGGTGCACAAGTTAAGCCTGTGCGCACAGCGGCATGCGCATCTCCATAAGCGCACATAGCGGCCTGCATGCATATCTTCGCAGTCGGCGTGCATATCTAAGCTGTCCGGTGCGCGCATATAAACGCATAGACCAGTCTTGAACGACCCTACGCGTCCAAACCATGGCATCACCGGCCAAGAAAGCCAAGACAAGTTCTCTGCCCAGCCTGCCACCTAAAGAGCCGCGCAACCCGAGGAGGACTCTGCCCTGTGCCTACAGTGCGAGGCGGCCCTGGGGGAACTAGGACAAGGCCCCCCCCCCATCAGTAGAGGAATCCGACTCCACCAGCGAGAGTACCCCGGACCTCTCTATCCCCAGCTCGGCCCCTTCTCAGTTGGGCCCCTCGGGGAATGCCGCTGGCTTCAATATGGACCCAGGAACCTTTTCCTAGGTAGAATTCTTCAAAGGTCTACAAACATTTGTCCAGGCACAATCGGTGCCACCGGTGACACAGCCACAGCCTCCACCAGAAGGCCAAAACTTTCCAGGCCCCTCTCTGCCTCCCCGAGACGTGCCCCCTCTGGACAACAGCCTCCTCTTAGGGGACATGGACACCTTGGAGGAAGAACCGGACTCCCTGGAGGAAGGAGAAATCCCTCTAGGAACAGAACCGTACCGCACCATGATGCGTTTCTTCTCCAGAGACGAGTTACCAGATCTCTTGTCTCTGAGCCTGAAGGAACTGGCCATCCCAATCACAAGCGCCACAGAGGAACCAAAGACGAACCCTCTTCTGGTCGGGCTCCGCCAGGCCTCATGCCATTTCCCGTTGCTCCAAGCCATACAACAACTGATCAACCTGGAATGGAATGCTCCGGCAACCAGTTTCAAAGGGGGATGGGCCCTAGAAGCCCTATACCCACTGGATCCCTCAGCCAAAGAACTCCTGGCGTTTCCCAAGTTGGACGCCATGGTCTGCGCTGTCACAAAGCACACTACCATTTCAGTCTGCACCGGAGCTATAGTCCATCACATGCATGTTAAAGCCCAAGCACTGGCAAAGAGGCTGTAGTAGTAAACCATTTGGTGTCAGAAAAGGGGCACACGAGGTAATCTGCAAGGAGCAGCAGCCACTACCCCAGCAGAAGACATGAGGGCAATCTGCATGGAGCGGCCACCGCCACACTTAGCAGAATGCATGGAGGTAACCCGCACATAGCTGCTGCCATCAGCACCAAAAAGGCATGGAGATGCCCTGCACGGAGCCTCAACCACCACGCCCAACAGGAAAACCGCCCAGAGCAGCAGCCGCCACCCTAGCAAAAGGCATGGGGGCAAACTGCATAGAACATCCCTCACCTCTTTCAATCTAAACACGGGAGTAACGTGCATGGGTAGGGTGATGCCATCATTAGCAGTGTGATGAACACACCGCATGAGCCATATGTTCTTTGTCTGCCATTGTTACGATGTAACCACAAGCTTGGCCGCAGCACCCAGAGCCCAAATAATAATGCAAGTGACATAGCAGCCCACAGGCTGTGAGCCCAATCTTCACATCCTCTGCAAATAAAACTAAAACAATGCGGCCCTACACAGTCTGCACCAAGCATGATGGGGATGAAAGGAAGGGGGAGCTGTATGGCTCCACTTGCGAGCCTCCAGGGCCTCCCCTCTCTCCCCTTCTCTATCTAGCCCTAGTTAATTATCATGTATTAGATATGTACCACAGGTGACGCCATGGAAGGGCAGGAGCGTGAAGCAGTCCCTGAGCTTGGCAGCCAATTGGGGGGAAGGGGGGCATGGAAAAGCAACAGCCCCGGCATGAAAAAAGCGGGCAGCTCCTGCCCTCAACTAACACCGCCGATGCTCTTGGCACTCCTGGAGCATACCCCACAAGATGACCCGAGGCTTCCCTACCGTTCGGGAGTGGAGGGAAGAGAGGTGGGCCCAAGCGTAGAAAGGTAGCAGCGCCAGCAGTAATTGCCGGGGGTGGGCATGCACGCTCCCAGGCCACCAGATATAGTTGCAGCACCCCAAAGGCCCAACAACATGCACATTTCAGCTGGAGCCGTCAGCCAAGCCCCAGCTCCCCAGGGCCAAGTGCCACCAGAGGAAAGCTGCTGCTCCCATGAAAAGGCCGCACGTTCCCTCTCCTCATTGCCCAATGTCCACAAAACGACAGCCCAAAGGCCGCAACCCACATCGTTTCCCACATTGCTTGTCCCGGGTGGGGCGCGCAGTCTACAACTCCTCTGCTCATCTGGATGTGCACCGCACCCACTGAAGAGAAACGCCCCGGTCATTCAAGAGCCGGTGCAGCTCCAATTGTAGCCGACATGTCTGAGACCATCACAGATGACTGGAGAGATGCTGTATCTTCCTCAGTCCCTACATACATAGATGCCGGCGCCAATTTTCCTGCTAGCATCTCTGCCACATCGCAGGAGGAAACACGTCTCTCTGTCGGCGGGAAGTTTCTTGGGGTATGAGGGGAAACCTCCTCCTCAAGCTGCATTGATGCTCCTTTGCCGAATGCATCAACAGGGATCTCGCCTCCAAGAAATCCAGGATTCAAAGGCGATGCAAATGGAGCAATCGTCTGCTGGCCGGGTAATAAGGAGGGTTTGGTGGGGAAAAAACCCTGATTTCCCCTTTCTCTATAGCAAACAGAACGTAGAAACTGAGGAAAAGATCACTGTTGGACAACATCTACTGACTCATGGCTATCTTGCCCCCTCCCCACCTTCCAGTTTTTGAAGGATATCCTTTTTGCCTTATTAGTCTTTTATGCTGGCAGTTGCTTGTTTGTCTCCCTACGTTTTATAATGCATGGAATACATCCTATCTGGGCTTTCAAGATGTTTTTAAACATAATCCTCACCTCATGCAAACTTAACTTTTGTAACTACTACTTTTAGTTTTTTTCTAATTTCCTAATGTTCTCATAGTCTTCTTGTTTGAAATTAAATGCTACCACAGAAGTTTTCCTTATTATTCCTTCATTCAGTGATTGTTAAATCTGATTATTTGCTAATCACTATTACCAAGTGGCCACATCAACGTTAACTCACACCAGATCCTGTATTGTAGTGAGAAGTAGATTTAGAGCAGAGATGTGCAAACTACAGCCCGCAAGCCAAATCTAGCCATCAGTGCCTTTTTTTCCAGCCTGCCGATGCTCAGAGCTGCCTGCTTGAGTGCCACCCTTGATGATATGGTGAAAAGCGCAACGTCTGCCTTGAATAACATCAGACAGACAGGTCTGAGCATCTGTGCAAAGGATAGGAGAATTGAGACTATCCTTAAGCAGGCCTTTGAAGCAATGGCAATGAATTTGCAAATAGCTTCCTGTTGTTCCCTGGTGACTTGCTCTTGTTTACCGCTCTCTCAGGAGGTCGATGAATCAGGTGTGAATTTCAGGGCAGTGATGGAACTAGCAGCCACCTTTTTGGCAGATGCGGGCTGCGTTTTGGTCCATACTTCGGCCAGAGGGGTGGCTTTGGTAATAGCAGCTAGGCATCAGCTATGTCTGAGACACTGGTCAGCCGATACAACCTCGAAGTCTAATCTTATGAAGTTGCCTTTTAAAGGTTTGCTCTTATTTGGGAGTGAGCTGGAGAAAATGGCCAATAAGTGGGGTAAGTCCCCAGCTTCTCATTTACCAGAGGATAAGAAACGGGTGTCACGATCCTTCAGCACAAGAGGTTGTATAGAGCAGTGGTCCCCAACCCTGTCCTGGGGCCCACCAACCAGTTAGGTTTTCAGGATATTCACAATGAATATGCATGAGAGAAAATTTCCATATTATAGAGGCAGTGCATGTAAATGTTCTCTCATGCATATTCATTGTGGATATCCTGAAAACCCGATTGGCTGGTGGGCCTCAGGACAGGGTTGGGGACCACTGGTATAGAGGGTTCTGACATTTTCGACCCTACAGAGGAGTGACTTTACAGAGGACTCGACCTTTGGATAGATCTCAGTCCTTTCATTGCAGGCTCAGGTAGATCAGCACCCTGAGCCTCCCAGTGAAAGTGTGCCAACCCCTCTCCGGGATATGGAGAAAGGTCATTTATCTCTTTCCTCCCCCCCCCCCCCCCCCAGAGGTGGGTCAATCATGACAGACCAGTGGGTACTGGAAGGTGATAAGGGATGGTTGTGCACTGGAGTTTCTCAGTATTCCTCAGGACGTATTCATGGAGTCTCTCTGCAACTTTCTACAGAAGAGACAGGCTGTAGAGGTTATGTTGTCAAGACTCCTCAGCCTGCAGGCTATGGTTCCAGTGCCCATGTCTCAAGTAAATATGGGCAGCTATTCCATTTATTTCATGGTGCCTAAGAAGGAGGGCTCTTTTCGTCCCATCCTGTATCTCTAAGGATTTAACTGTCATTTGTATGTGACTCGTTTTTGCATGGAAACCTTGCACTCAGTGATAATTGTGGTGCAGTCAGGGGAGTTTCTGATGTCTTTGGAATCTTTGAGGGGTACCTGCATATTCCCATCTGATTAGAGCATCAGTGATTTCTGCGTTTTGCAGTTTTGTGGGACATTATCAGTTTCAAGCGCTACCTTTTAGTTTGGCCACCGTACCCAGAACTTTTTCCAAAGTTATAGTGGTGGTAGTGGCGGAGTTGAGAAAAGATAAGATCCTGGTACACCCATACTTGGACAACTGGCTGATTGAGACAAGAGTCTGGAATTAGGCCTCTGGGTCTTGTGCAAGGTGATCTCCTTGTTGCAGGAGCCAGGTTGGCCAAGAGCATTCTTCAACCATCACATTCGCTAGAGTATCTTGGTGTTCAGTTCGACATGAAACAGTAGAGAGTGTTTCTGCTAGAGGGCCGAATCCAGAAGCTGATGGCGTAGGTTTGACTATTGTCTAACACGATATGCCCAACAGTGTGGTCCTATCTTCAGGTGCTCAGATTGATGGCAGCAACCCTGGAGGTGGTGCCATTTGTGAGGATGCATATGCATCCGCTTCAACGCTCTCTGCTGTCTCGTTGGAGCCCACAGTCTCAAGACTATTCTATTCAGCTTCACCTATCAATGGAGGTCTCTCAACTACAGTAGTGGTTAAAAGCGGATCATCTGAGAAAGGGGGTTTTCCTACGATCACCAGACTGGCTAGTACTCTTGACAAGATGCGAGCCTCTAGGGTTGGGGAAGTCAATGTCAGGAGCTGGAAGCCTGTGCGGTCAGGTTGGCATGCTTGCAGCTCCGCGACAGATTGCAGGGTCGAGCAGTCCAGATAATGTCGAACAATGCAACAGTAGCGGTTTTCCTCAGTCAGCAGGGAGGAACCAAAAGCCAGCAAGTATCACAGGAAATAGATCAACTTATGGAATGGGCAGAAGTGCATCTTCGGGAGATCTCAGCCTTGTATGTTGCAGGAAAAGACAATGGGGTAGATTTTCAAACCGCGCGAATTGGCGTACTTTTGCTGGCGCATCAGGCGCAAGCAAAAGTACGCGGGATTTTAGTAGATACGCGCGTAGCCACGCAAATCCTGGATCGGCACGCGCAAGGCTATCGATTCCGTATAGCCGGCGCGCGTCGAGCCACGCAGCCTACCCCCGTTCCCTCCGAGGCCGCTCCGAAATCGGAGCAGCCTCGGAGGGAACTTTATTTTGCCCCCCCCCCTTACCTTTGTCGAGGGATTTACGCCTCCCGAAGGGAGACGTAAATCCCCGCGCGCCAGCGGGCCGCTTGCGTGCCGGGACACGACCTGGGGGCGGGTATGGAGGGCGCGGCCACGCCCCTGGACCGCCCCGGACCGTAACCACGCCCCCGGGCCCGCCCCAAAACACCGCACCGACCGGGCCCGCCCCCGACACGCCCCCCTCAGAAAACCCCGGGACTTACGCGAGTCCCGGGGCTCTGCGCGCGCCGGTAGGCCTATGTAAAATAGGCGCACCGGCGTGCAGGGCCCTGCTCGCCTAAATCCGCCTGGATTTAGGCGAGCAGGGCTCTTAAAATCCGCCCCAATGTAAGAGCATACTTTCACAGCAGACAGAGTCTGGATCCAGAAGAATGGGAATTGTAAAACAAGGAGTTTCAGCTAATAGTGGTTTGCTGGGGCCTTCCGTTCCTGGACCTGCTGGCAACTTCTAGCAATGTGAAGGTTCCTTGATTCTTCAGTTGCAGGAGAGATCCAAAGTCATTGGGTATCGATGCTCTCGTGCAGAAGTGGCTGGAGGACAAGCTGCTGTGTGCTTTTCCCCCATGGCCCATGTTGGGCAGAGTGGTTCGGAGGATCGAGAATCGCAGGGGGATGGGGCTTCTGGTGGCACCAGATTGACCCAGGAGACCATGATATCCAGATCTGGCAGAGTACCTCTTTTAGTTTTGGGGGAGACAACTTTTGTAGATCTTTGCGTTTCCATGGAGCTACAAACTTCCTCTGTGGTGTTCCAAGAGACCAGCATAGGATGCTATAACATTGGTCGCGTTCTCAGTACAGTGGAACAAGGCCATTGTGTGTTTTTTCCAGTTCCACTCATTTCAAAGACACATCTTAAATTTTGGAAGGATGATTTCTGTAGTCCCTTTTTTGGTCATTGCAATTTTGGTTTCCATGCCTTCAGAGATTGGTGGTGACTTCACCCATCCATCTTCCAACAATTCCATATCTCCTAACTCATTTTGAAGGCTCTCAATTTAATCTCAGTCGTCAATCTGTCACATTCACAGCATGGATATTGAAAGCAAATTAGTAATGTCCATTCCATTTTCAAAGAAGGTTAAGCAGGGCACTATAATAGCCAGAAGATCCACCATCAGAAGTTGTTATAATTTCAAATGGAAAAAATTTTCCTGCTGATGTTCTTCTGTTAAAGATTTTTTTCACATGCCTTAGGTCAGTTTTGCTTCAATACTACCTCCCTTTTTCCAATTCTGGTCTAAAGTTATATTCACTTAGTTCATCTGACTGCAATAACAGCTTACCATCATTAATTGAAAGGTAGCTCTGTATCGCAACATCTCATAATGTCAAAGTTTATTAAAGGACTATATCACTTGAAGCACCTTCTAAATGAATGCTTTCTTAAGTAATGAAATTTCCATTTGAACCTTTGGAGTCTGAAATGAAAATTATGACTTGGAAATTTACTTTTACAATATTATTTTATTTGGATAGAACATAGAGAATATAGACAATAATTTTATCTTTTATGATGCAAACGGACAAGGCCAGACAGTAACAAACAGAAATGCTGGTTTTCGCATTGCATTACTTTTTGCTTCTCTAAAGCAAGAATTCAAACCTTGCAGAAGTTTAAAGCACATCAGATAAGACCCAGGTGCAACTACTGTAGCTCATTTACATCATGCTTTCCTTTAAGAGGTTTGCAAACTTGTCACTTGGTATTCCTTACATACTTTCACAAAGCATTACTGTTTAGATCAAGATTCTAAAAATGACAGTAAATTGGGCCAAGCAGTACCACAAAACATTTTTTTTCAGTACAACTTCAATGTCCCTCCATCCTCGTGTATGGATTGCATAACTACAAACTATAATGAGATCATTCTATGCAACCCTCAGCATGGGATTCCCCATTTGTGTGGCTTTTTGTTCCTGCTTGGTCAAGAGAAAATGAAGTTTCTTAGCTTTAACGGGGTTCTCCATGGACAGCAGAGCAAATCAGCCCCACAATCCCACCTTCCTCTCCTTTTAAGTTGAAGCTTAATTTGTTAAATGACTGAGGTAGCTAGCATGGTGACAGCAGTGCAGGTAGTTCTACATATGCTCAGAAAGATTTTGTTTTTCTGAGCTATGAGAGAATTTATTCTGTGTCAGTACCATTATAGGGCATCACCCACTAGTGTAGCTGATATTGCTCTGTCAACAGAGAATCCTTATTACAAGTAAGCAACTTTTGCTTTCTCTTTGAGTGGCTGCCCTTGCTTTGACAAATCTGTACAATGGAAAGAATTAGCTTTCAAACTGGACATTTTTATCAGGTGTTTCCAGGATATGGGAGCCTTTTCACATTAAAGTGGGTCCCTTATTTGCCATATTAGACCCAAAGTGACGACCATTCAATAATGGAAATACCCTATTGTTTTTAAGGGTTCAGAAGGATAATTATTTTGGTAGTAGCCATAGACTGTATTTGGCAAATCACTTGTAATGCAGTCACTATTTCATATTAAGGTCACTGTCAAGAGTTGTATTTCTTTCTTTATATGACCTTAAATTCTTTTTGGTTAATTGGTTTTCTCTAAGACTTTGAAAAACTGTAACTGCATTGCATCTCTAATAGTTTTAGAAACAAAAATTTAAATGTAAGAAGTGATTATCAATTCTTGGTATGAGATGCAATCTCTAGTGCATTCTGTGCTCAGATTGCATCATAATACTGAAATTAGAATCCATTACTTACACAATGCAGTGAATTACCAGTATACTTTTTTCATTAATCACATTTTATATCTCCCCCCCCACACACACACACTTGTAATTTGTTTGACTGCATGTTTCAATAGCTGAACTGATTGAACAAAAGCTGGTTTGTGGAATAGCTAGTTTGTAAACAGTCTTAAATCTGCAAACTTCTTTTTCTATTTTAAGGAGCTTAAATTTCCAGACATTTGTTCTATATATCGTACAATTTATAGTATACTTTATTGTGGTGGACAGGTTATTGATGTGGTACATATTGACTAGTGTTTTTCTCCTTTGTTCCCTGTTGTAGTCTTTGAAAAAGGTTGGGAAAGATTCTACAGTCCTGCTGATTTGTATCACGGTGTTTCTCTCCTACCTGCCTGAAGCTGGCCAGTATTCTAGTTTTTTTCTGTATTTGAGACAGGTGAGTTGCTGAATAATAAAATCTGTACTTTAAGAAACTCACAGATGTCCTTCCTGTTCAGTTAAGGTATGGCTTGTAAATTGAGTTGTATATACATTTCATAACTTTCTGAAAGTGGGAGGAGAGCAGCAATATTCCTTAGATAAAAAAAAATCAGGCCATTTGGTAACCAGGTTTGATATATTAACCTGATTGACTTGATATTAAAAATTTTGTTGATAGACCATCATAACAGGTCGACAAATCATTGTGCAGATAAAAAGAATCACATAAATGTCCTCTAATCTAATCATATGGTCTTATTGTTTTCTGGTTATGTTTTAGTCTCTGCATTTGTCAACCTGGTAGGCATCTTCGCTCAATGAATAGAAATCTCCTTGATGTCCCCACAATTAACAGGCCGATACAGTAAGGAGCGGTAGGAAGAGCTGCGTTAGTGCCCGGCGCACCCGCGGTTGCCGCACGCACGGTGCAGCTCACCTACCGCTCAATCCTGTATGTAAATAGCTTGCAAATGCAAGCTGCGTCTAAGAAGCGTCCGTGAAGCGTTAGGCCCGCGCAACCCATTTTACTGTATAGAGCGCTATACAGTATCCTGGGTGCGCTGGCCTAATGCTTCACGGACACGCTGGTATCTGTCATTTCAAATGTCATTTCAAATGCAGAACCCCATGGGCACCTTCGGTCACTAAGGACTTTGCTGCTGTCGTTCCCTGGGGGAATAGAAAGTGAGCCGTTCCCGACACAGTTTGAGGATCTGGATCTCACAGCGTTATCAGGTACTGGAGGGAGTGATGCCATAGACCGCCACCCTCTACCATGCCTTACCCAGAGCACCACTGATTCTGGGGACACTATCGTCACACTGTTCACTCCACTGGAGTTGCTGTGACATGGGTGCGCAACATGCGTGGTCGGGAAAGGCTAGGCATCTACTCCAAGTGCCTCGGGCAATGGCAGAAGGCATTCTCCCTGTCTGTGCAGTCCTCGGCCATACCAAGGTTCTGCCATCGTCCCGACATGGTCCCTCCTCGTCTGTTCTGCACCACACAGTGCTGAGGAGCACTGGTGTGGTAGGCATCACACAGTATGTGCTTTGTCACGGGGCAGTGTATAGCCATTGGCTCTGGCATGTGGTGCTCTGTGCTCGCTGTGGCAAGGGATTCTGCCCACAGGCACAGCACATGGTACCATAGGTGTGACGCCATCCATAAGATGGGATACCACTGCATGAGTACCTCTCAATATGCTTTTACAGAAGAGGGCTTATTTCTCTGGTTGCTTTCTGCCGTCTGTGCATCTGTGTGTGTGTGTTTGTCTCTGGGCACAGCCACAGGACTGACTTAGGACTGTGTTCCTGGTCGGAACCTGAGGAGAGTAGACATCGGGTGAGTGGTTCGGGAGTCCTCTCCTCCCTCAGCAGAGGAATGTGCCTTTTGACCTCTCCTGTTTTGTGGGGAAGCCCCTGAGGCTTCATCCCTGGCAAGGTTTTCTCTGAACCGGGGCCTTGATTCTTGAATCTGTAAGTTTCCTTGGAGGCCAGGGTGGGAGTTGGCAGCGGCGGTCGTTGGACTGTTTTTGCTGAGGCTCCTCCATGGATTATGATCTATTTATTTATTTATTTAATAGGCTTTTATATATATTTTATATATTTGGATATAACCATCATAATGGTTTACAATATTTGTGGCGGGGGTTGGTCGCTTCAGCACCTCAACAATCAGTGATTGTGCCTCAACTCTCCTTTGGGGAGTTGAAAGGTCTTTCGGAATTGGGAGTGCCCCAATTCCATTGCTTCCTTCTCCCTTCTGGAATGGGAGATTTGACTGAGTTCCAGGGCAACTATTATGAGTTCCCCTCTGGATCCTTTCAGGGGTGTCCCTCGTTCCTCTGTTCCTGGAGAAGGGATGGCTTTGCTCTGGCTGGCGTTTGCTCTTGGTTTCTCGCATGGTAGTGCTCTCCCTTGGTTGCTGTAAGACCAAGCAGGTCTATTCATGAGGGAACCCATCCAGTGTTGCTCCCCAGTGACCCTTCAGAGTCTCACCTGTTCAGGAGTCACTTTGATAACTGCTGGCCTCTGTGGGCATCTTTTCTTAGGGACCAGTATTGCCAGACATTCTTGCCTGCGGGACCCTCCTCTGTGAGGTGAGTTCTAGTTCATCAAATGGGGTGAGCATGCCTTTCACCCTTTCACTATGTCCATGGCCGAGAGAGTTGGGGGGCCTAGTGACCCCACAACAGAGGTGCTGCTCTTGCATGCGAGCTATTCTTCCCCTTTTTCAGAATCACCCTGTCTGTGGACAGGGGAGTCCTGGGTCATATAACGATTGTCCATTGGTGGACTACAAGCTTCCTGGGGGGGGGAGGGGGGGGAGTATATGCACTGAGTGCTGGGTAGTGTACTTCAGCCGAGTTCTTGGCAGTCTGTTCCGAGTTCATCCTGGGCCTGCCTGGTGCCCTTCAGGTTTCCGGCCCGGTAATGAAACCCTGTTCTTCTGGGGTTTGCGCATGCGACTCCCCAGCTTTCCATCTCCTAGTGCAGTTTCAGGATTTCTCCTCTAGGGCATTCACTCTTTCTGCTTCTCCAAGCAGGCTGAGGGTTCTGTCTTGGTGGGTAACTCCCTGCAGGATTCGGCAGTGAGTTATTCGCTTGGGGTTCATAGACATCCTGGCAACTTGTGCTTGCCCAGGCTGCCCGCTGATCTGTTTCCTTGTGTTCTTCGGTCCTTCCAACTTCCAGTTGGATTGTCGGGGGGAAGGGAGGACAAGCTAAGTCACTCATGGTATATCTTCTGTATACCTGCAGGGCAGGATACACTACATTTTTCCATATATTTTCGCCATGCTCTGACCAATACTGCCTTTAACTTTTCTCATTTCTCTAGATCTTCCTGATCCTCTGTGCTATCCTGTGCCAGGATAAATTAAACTGTTCTTGACAGGTGCTTTTGGGTGAGCTTCAGGCCTATCTCATCTCCCTGCTTGGGAGTTTGTGGGCTACAGCTCTGTTTCAGAGATTGCCCTTCATCCCCTGAAACACTGTTCTGCGGGGTCAGCTAGGTCTGCTGCTTCAGCACGTAGTTTCTGTCGCAGGCCATTCTGTGATTCACTGTATTGCTTGAGTTTCTTTTGCCCATTATGCTTACCAGCCAAACTTGGGCACCCTTCTGCAGAGGCATTCGGTCCTTCGGATGTCCGTGGACCACAGTTTCCCTCTGGGGGCTCTCGGGCCTCAGTGTGTTTTTGGTTGTCTTTTAGCACCGATGGAAACTATAGTCTTCTTCTGAAAGTCTTTCCGTTGTCTACACCTCTGGGTTCTTCCTGTATCCAGGAGATTCTAGACCTACTGTTGTCAGGGTTTAGTTATCAAGAACCCTGCTTGTACTGTTTTCTGTGATGCAGAGTTTGCTTCTGCTTGCACTCACATCACTCCTCTGCCTTAGGCGCACCCCTGCTGTGCAGGAGGTTTGGTGTCTCAGTCTTTTCTATTGTTTTTCTTTGTAGAAACAAACTCTTCTTACCCCAGGTGGGTCAGCTGCCTCACGGACAAAAGAGAGAGAGGTAGTGCTTTCTACACTGCGTGGTTTTCTGCTTTGTCCTGCTCGGGCAGCCTTTAGCAAGGGATTCACCCATGTGTGAGGACTACCATCCTGCTTTTCCTAGGAGAAAACAGAGTTGCTTACCTGTAACAATGTTCTCCTAGTACAGCAGGATGTTAGTCCTCACAAAACCCTGCCTCTCCTGGGAGTTGGTTTCTCCATGTATTAGCTATTTCATGGACTAAGGTACTGCCTAGATGGCAGGATGATGACTACAGCTGCACATGCTCAGAAGGGCATGTTGGAAAGTTCTAGAATTTTGGATATCAAAGTTCCATGCCGGACTCCATCTGATGTCACCCCATGTGAGGACTAACATCATGTTGTCCTAGGAGAATATCTGTTACAGGTAAGCAACTCTGCTTTCTCTGCTGTTAACTATAGACATCACTTTCTTCATCAATAATTTGAGTGGGGTTGGATGAAAGACTCATATAATATTGCACCCGGGACAATTGACATTTGATTTCAAATGTATAGTAAGTCTTATGCACGATCACCACTGCTCCCTGGGTAAATTATAAATCATCTTAGATATTTATTATTTAATATGATCTAAATCAAACAAAACCAAATGACAAAATATAGCTATGTATGACTCGGTACTATCCAGAGGAACCCATGTTGATTGGGGTCTGAGTGACATATCCATGCTTGTTGAGAAAAGAACAACTTTACTTGTAACATACATTTGGGAGTAGCCTAGTGGTTAGAGCAGCAGGCTACGAACTAGGGAAACCAGTTCTACTCCTTGAATAAATCGCTTTACCCGCTTTACCCTCAGATGAAACTTACAGTAATATTAGCACATGTGTGCCGGCAAATACCCAGGGACATGACCGTTTTTTTAAAAAACTTGCATGCACATATGCACCAATTTTAAAAAGGTACTTAAATCCCACTTCTACTGCATAAGTCGACATTTTTAAAGGGGTAAATGCCCATGCCATTACCAGTCTTGCCAGTTCATCCACCAGTTCACCCTGTTAAGAGCTAGGTCCTCCAAACCCCCTTAGTTTAATTGCCTACACTCCCACCAGTTACCCAGATTATACCAGGATAAGCAGGATGATAGTCCTCACATATGGGTGACCTCATCAGATGGAGCCCTGATATGGAAAACTTCTGTCAAAAGTTTCTAGAAACCTTTGGCTGGCACACTGAGCCTACTGAGCATGCCCAGCATGCCATGATATTCTCAGCCACAGGGGTCTCCCTTAGTCTCTTTTTTTTCCACCTTGCTGTAAGCAGAGCATATTAGGAGCTCTGGGAATTTTCCCTCACTTTTTCCTCAGGGGAAAGAAAATATTTTCAGTCACAAAAAATTGTCATCGGATCTCCCTTCGACTTAGTATTGGTGGGTACATTTTTTTGAGTCATTTTCGGTTGATTCCGGTCACCCTCACTAATGGTATCCGCTGGTCATCAACCATCACTTGGCCTAACTTTCTAACATGGCCTCCGGATTAGAAAATTGTCCAGATAGTGCGGTTACAATGTCTATTACCGACCCACACAATGTTTGTTTTGTGCCTGGGATCAGGCCACGATGTCCAGGCTTGTTCAACTTGTTTCCAGATGACACCAAAGAGCAGGCATGCCCGATTGGACAAGATGGAGGAGATATTTAAGAAAATCACCTCATTATCATAGTCTACATAGTCTCCAAGAATATCTCCCTTGGTTGCAAAACATCGAGGAGAAAAGAGGACTGGTGTCCTCCACAGCGTCTTCCTCTGCATCCAAGGAACATCGAGAAAAAAGATGCCATCGACACTGTTCCACTGATCCATCGGATGGAATGGCACAGCCATCGGCATTGAAGGACATCGAGCTGATGCCCAAGCGAGTCCAGGTACTGGAACCAACACGCCCTTCCGTACCCGAGGAACCAAGGCGCGCTCTACCGGGATCAGTGTTAGAGAATGTGCCACCATGCTCAGTCATGGAAGTGCCAGTAGCGCCAGTCTTACCTTCTCCAGTGACAGTGGACCCAGTCTCAGTGTCCAGGGAAGAGGTGATTTCCATGGTCCAGCAGGCCATCGTCTAGGCTTTTCGAAAATTTCAGCCTCCTTCCATACCACCATCGGTACCGACACAGACTCAGATATCGGATCCGTCGTTTTTTTCAGCCTTTGCTGAACAAAATCGACGCCTTGATTGGTATATTTCCTCCACAGACACCGGCACCTCCGGTGCAACCATCGACTCCATCCATGTCTACACATCCACTGGTGATTCCTTCCATTCTGATTCCGGGTTCATCAGAGGATGATGACAGGGACTTGGATTCCATCCCGGGGCCATCGGGCCTTCATAATCATCTAATATCGGCAAGACCATCGATGCAGGTAAAGATTCCCTCAATGCCAATGCGTCCCGGCCCATTGGGTGATACCCGGCATCGGTTCCCATTGATGCCATCGAGACCCATCGATTCCCCATCGATGCCTTCATTATCTCCTATACTGCCAAAGCAGATTCCATCAAAATCTGCTTCTAAAACAAAACATCTACAACAACAACCAGATGATCCTGAATCACCTTACCATCCTCAGTATACTCCTTGGAAGTATACTGAGGCTTCTCCACCAGAAGAGAGGAAGAGGTCCCCTCCTGAAGACTTGTCATTCACAAACTTCATTAAGGAAATGGCGGACACAATTCCTTTTGAATTACTGACTGAGGACACAAGGCTCTAGAAGTCCTTCAATTCGTTGATGCACCAAAGGAGGTAATGGCAATACCAATCCACGAAGTCCTATTGGAACTCCAGCATAGATTGTGGGAGCATCCTTGCTTGGTACAAGCTGTAAATAGAAAAACAGATGCCACATACCTGGTGCAACATAACCCAGGTTTCCAAAAGCCCCAATTGCCCCATCATTCTGTGGTCGTCGAATCAGCTCAGAAAAAAAGTCAGGAAACAGAAGCCACACTCTTCTACCCCACCAGGAAAAGAACAGAATTTCTTAGATACCTTAGGGAGAGAGGTTTTTCAGGGGTCCATGCTGGTATCTCGTATTCTGGCGTACCAGCTTTATATGACACAGTACCAAAGAAACTTGTGGAAGCAAGTTCAAGGTATTGCCGATCTCCCTCAGCAACAACAACTGGCTCTAAATACACTAATTGCAAAGGGGCTTGAATCTAGCAAACACGAGGTACGGGCAGCTTATGACTCTTTTGAAACATCTGCCCGCCTATCAGCATCGGGAATTAATGCAAGGAGGTGGGCTTGGCTTAAGGCCTCGGACCTCAGACAAGAAGTCCAAGAGAGACTGGCAGATCTCCCTTGTACTGGAGAGAATCTCTTTGGAGAAAACATTAGGGCTACCGTCTCTCAGTTGAAAGATCACCACGAGACACTCTGCCAACTCTCCAGACTACCATCGGATCAGCCATCCTCAATAAGAAAATCAAATAAAAGGGAAACCAAGAAACCCTTCTATAGGCCTAGAAGATACTATCCACCTGCTTCTTCAGCGCGTTCATACCGTCCACCACAAAGGGGACGTGCACACCAACCAAAACAGCAAAAAAAACCAACCACCACCACAAACTGGTCCAGCAGTGGGTTTTTGAAGTCAATCAAGAGAACAGAAGCCTTTCCATCAACCCTATGCCCCACTTAACAGTAGAAGGTAGACTCCATTTCAAACACCAGTGGAGTCTTATCACAAAGGACCAGTGGGTGTTAGCCATACTAAATCAGGGATACCATTTAAAGTTCAAAACAATACCCCCGCATTCTCCACCCATTCCACTTTGGACAAGCATGGTCATCACACCTCAACTCCAAGTAGAACGCTCTACTTTGCTGACTGCCAGGGCTATCGAATCAGTTCCACGGTCTCAACAAAGAAAAGGGTTCTATTCCCGCTATTTCCTAATTCCAAAGAAAACAGGCGGCCTTCGCCCTATCTTAGACCTCCACAATCTCAACAAATTTCTTCAAAAAGACAAATTTCAGATGGTATCTCTGGGAACCATCCTTCCATTGCTTCAACGGGGAGATTGGCTCTGTTCTCTAGATCTTCAAGCCGCTTATGCACACATACCAATTTCCTCACAACATTGCAAGTATCTACGATTCGTCGTGGGAAGAAATCATTACCAGTATCGAGTCCTACCATTCGGACTAGCCTCTGCTCCTCGAGTATTCACAAAATGTCTAGCAGTGGTTGCTGCACATCTAAGAAAAAATAGCATTCATGTTTTTCCATACCTAGATGATTGGCTAATCAGAAGTCCATCCAGGCAGGGAGCTCTGTCTGCCTTAAAAAGCACAATAATACTATCACACTCCCTGGGATTTCTCATCAACTATCAAAAATCCCACATCAAGCCTTCTCAACTCCTCACATTCATCGGAGCAGACCTCAACACCACAGTGGCGAAAGCTTTTCTTCCAAATGACCGTGCCAACAATCTAGCATGTTTGGCAAACTCTATAACCCAATACCAGTTCGCATCTGTCCAACTTCTAGTGCTACTAGAACACATGGCCTCGACAGTACATGTTACCCCTATGGCGAAGTTAGCCATGAGAAGAACTCAATGGACTTTGCAATCTCAATGGCTACAAGCTTTCCAACCATTGTCGTGCATAGTTCAAATCACCCACCAATTACGCCTATCGCTCCACTGGTGGACAAATCAAACAGCCTTGAAAGCTGGTCTCCCATTCCAACAGTCAACTCCGCAAGTCATCTTGACCACAGATGCCTCCAACTTGGGATGGGGAGCTCACGTCAACAACCTTCAAACACAAGGGATGTGGACTACCCTCGAAATGAAGCGTCAAATAAACTTCTTAGAACTTCGAGCGATGCAATATGCCCTTTATGCCTTCAAAGACTGCCTCTCAAACAAGACTGTCCTGATACAGACCGACAACACAGTAGCAATGTGGTACATAAACAAACAGGGAGGCACAGGCTCTTATCTGCTCTGCCAGGAAGCAGTGCAGATTTGGGCTTGGGCTCTAGAGCACTCCATGCATCTCCGAGCAACTTATCTGGCAGGCATACAGAATGTCCTAGCGGACAATCTCAGTCAACATTTCCAACCCCACGAATGGTCTCTGGATCCACGTGTAGCGAGCAAAATCTTTCAACGCTGGGGTCGCCCAACCATAGATCTCTTTGCGTCCAAACGGAACCACAAAGTGGAAAGGTTCTGCTCCCTCCATGGCCGTTGACAAGCATTCCCCAGAGACGCCTTTGCGAGCCCCTGGAACACAGATGTTCTATATGCGTATCCTCCAATTCCACTCATAGCCAAAACTCTCGTGAAGCTACAACAGGACAGAGGAACAATGATCCTCATAGCCCCGTACTGGTCTCGACAAGTATGGTTTCCCATACTCCTCGACCTCTCGATCAGAGAGCCAATTCGCCTGGGCACAGCACCCACTCTCATAACTCAGAATCAGGGCAAGTTGTGTCATCCCAACCTGACAACTCTTGCCCTGACAGCTTGGATGTTGAAAGCTTAATTCTGCAACCACTTAATCTTTCAACACAAGTTTCTAAAGTTCTTGTAGCTTCACGAAAGCCTTCCACACGTAAATCTTACCACTTTAAGTGGACTAGATTTACCAAGTGGTGCACACAAAAAGGGTTTGACCCTTTCTCTTGCCCCACTCCTTCTTTACTAGATTACCTATGCCACCTTTCGGATTCTGGTCTCCAGACATCCTCTGTAAGGGTACACCTAAGTGCCACAGCGGCATACCACAAGGGCATAGGGGATGCGCCAATAATAGCGCAACCCCTAGTAAGTCTGTTTGAGAGGCTTACTTCACCTTAAGCCTCCCATTCGACCACCGGTCACTGAATGGGACTTAAATTTAGTACTGACGAGACTCATGCGGTCACCGTTCGAGCCTCTACATTCGTGTGATGAAAAATTTCTTACATGGAAAGTATTTTTCTTAGTAGCCATTACATCGGCTAGGAGGGTTAGTGAGTTGCAAGCTCTCATCACATATTCACCCTACACAAGGTTCCTGCATGACAGAGTAGTCCTTCACACTCACCCCAAATTCCTACCAAAAGTAGTAACGGATTTTCACATCAATCAGTCAATAATCTTGCCTACTTTCTTTCCAAGACCTCACTCTCACCAGGAAAAGAGAGTCTTACATACCTTAGACTGTAAACGTGCTCTAGCTTTTTACCTGAACCGCACGGTGGTTCACAGGAAATCCACTCAACTTTGTTTCTTTTGACAAAAATAAGCCAGGAGTTGTGATAGGAAAACACACTCTCCAGCTGGCTAGCAGACTGTATCAAATTCTGTTATGAAAAAGCAAAAATTCCTCTCCAGGGGCGAGTAAAAGCACACTCAGTAAGGGCTATATTCTTGACATATGTAAAGCTGCAACCTGGAGTTACCTTCACACCTTTGCAGCTTATTGTTTGGCCAAAGAAGGACGACAAGATTCAACCTTTGGACAATCTGCCTTAAAGAACTTATTTCCAGTATAACACCAATTCCTTCTACATCCATCCTGCTGTGATTTCAGGCTGCCTCATTTTTTCCAGCAGTACACCGGTTGTTGTGCTTGTTGCACAAGTTGTATGCTGTTGGTATAATGCAAGAATGACTCAGCCTGTAGCTTGCTAATCACCCATATATGAGGACTATCATCCTGCTTGTCCTGGGATAAAGCAAAATTGCTTACCTTGTAATAGGTGTTATCCCAGGACAGCAGGATGTAGTCCTCACAGAACCCACCCGCCACCCTGCGGAGTTGGGTCCGATATGTTTTATTATTTTATTTTTTTAGCTCACGCATACTGCTACAAACGAGACTGAAGGGAGACCCCTGTGGCTGAGAATATCATGGCATGATGCTCAGTGTGCCAGCCAAAAGTTTCTAGAAACTTTTGACAGAAGTTTTCCGTATCAGGGCTCCATCTGATGATGCCACACATAAGTGAGGACTACATCCTGCTGTCATGGGATAACACCTATTACAAGGTAAGAAATTTTGCTTTCTTAAAACCCCTCATGAACAGCTAGTTTTCTTTTTTTATTTTTTTTTAAACTTGCACCTCTTCCACAGCAGAAGTAAATGTAAGCGGCACTTGACCTGGGTGTGCATGCCCAGGTGTGTAAATATTGTGTACACATCTCTGGCCCTGTCATGAAATACCCATGCCCCACCTAGACTCCACCCAGACTTTGCCCCTTTTTCAATTCGAGTGAGATGTGTGTACTACTGAACATACGTATGCATCTCGGCAGCTTTTAAAATTTGATGGGTATGTGCCAACCGCACTGGTATGTACATCCCCTAATTGATGCACCCATCGGGCTTTTAAAATTCACCTTTTAAATTGTAAACCCTCTAGGCATTGAGAAACCCCCACTTTGAATATAATCTGCTTTGAAGAGCCAAAAAGTGGAATATAAACACACAAAATACTAATTTAAAAAAACAAAAAACAAAAACAAATCTATATATAGTAATCCTACCATGAAAGAGATCATACTTTACTGATGGTACAAAAGATATCCCACAATTGAGTACCTTGCAGGTGAATCTGTGTTAAGAGCTTACCTGATATATTGATCACAGACACTGTAATTGAGTCTGAGATCTGGTTGTCGGTCCATGCCATTTGTTGTCTATGCATGCTCTTGATTTCATATACACATAGACAGAATGTGCGTAAATATGCTTGTGTAGCATTACCCTAATATGTATTGCCAAAGCAACATTACTCTTTGGAAAAGCCATGTAGCGTAGAAATTTGTATGAAAACCTTGTCATGCACTGATCACTCAAGAAATAACTATTTTCTAACAAAACCCCAGCTCAATCTAAGCTTAATCAAACCCTGGGGAAATGTTTAAAAAAAAAAAGTCATCTGAAGAAACAAATTAGGAGACTAGTACTGATATGTTCACAATTGACTTCTTGAATTTAAAACCTTCAATAAACATATTATGGCTTTTCCCTTTAAATCTGTTGACAAAGATCCATCCCCATCTTCTGCCATGTACTAGAAAATCAATCGACTGTTGAAAAGTTTACCTTTTCCTGCATTGTAACATGTAACATGTCCAACTCTTGTATGTAAATTAACTTATCTGATTTTTTAAAAATTGGGTATTCTTCAAACTGAGCAGTTTTGTAAGCTCAGCCCAGAGGCAAAGATCATTTCTCCTCTAGTTTGAAAGTAGCTTAGGTATCTTGTGTAAAACAAATTGGTCTCATATAGTTTTCAGTGGACTGAAATCGACATCATAAAGTATTACCATGATATTTTCATTTTAATTCAGTTTCAACTGTGCCTAGAGGATTTTGGTTTCTAGTGCTGGCAGTCTATTATTCTCAGTGTGCATTAGGTTGGCTCTCATATATTGTACTGTTTTTGCTTACTAATGACATTATAGTTATCTCTTGGTTTTGCTACTTTTTTATCCTATGAATTCAAATTAGAGATTCATAGCATTTAGTGATCCATGCTGCAGAATAAGAAGTGTAGAAATATATTTATAGTGGCATCAACCATCATTCATGTTGGTACTATGTCAAATTGCAGCATTGCTTGGATATCATTTTATGTTCTGGTGAATTTTCTATGAAAAAATCAGTTGAAATGACACATCAGGACTTTGGCTTCTGTGGTATTACTAATGGTATGTAATATATGTAAAGATCTATAGTTGCCTCTGTTGGGGGAAAAAGCAAGTCCATTAACATTGTGTGTTGTTTTTTTTTTTTTTAACAGATTATTGGTTTTAATTCTGTCAGCATTGCAGCATTCATAGCTGTGGTAGGAATTCTGTCTATAATAGCTCAGGTAAGTTTTGTCTGTGTATTTGTTCATATTTGTCTAGCAGTGGTTGCTGCACATCTAAGAAAAAACAGCATTCATGAAGGCCCCAAATGAGAGCAAATGCCCAGGATATTGCAATTAATTAAAACAGATTTATTCAGATATAATGGAACATCATTGAGTAATTCTGATCAGATTTAGTTATGGAGCCAAATCTTCATCTTCAGAAATAAACTGATTACTGTACATATTCTGCCTTTTTAAAAATACTGTATTTTTCGCTCCATAAGACGCACCTGACCATAAGACGTATCTAGGATTCAGAGCGGGAAAATAAAAAGAAAAAAAAAAGAAAAAATGGTGTGCTAAACCGGCTCTGTTCCTGGGCGTCTTATGGAGCAAATTAGGGTAGGGCATAAAACGTTTTGGGTTTTTTTTTTTTTTGTCCCCATTCCCCATCCCAACCCTTTAAATGTAATTAACTACAAGCCCCCACCCTTCTGAACCCCCCCCCCCTCCCCCCAAAGACTTGCCAAAGGTCCCTGGTGATCCAGCGGGGGTCTGGAGCAATCTCCTGCACTTGGGCCGTCGGCTGCCAGTATTCAAAATGGCGCCGATAGCCTTTGCCCTTACTATGTCACAGGGGCTACCGGTGCCATTGGTCAGTCCCTGTCACATGGTAGGAGCACAAGATGTTCCAGACAGGTTTGATTTATCATTATCAAGCAACCTTTGACTAAATCAAAGTTTACTTCCTATTAAAAAAAACAAAAAAAAAACAACTTTTGGAATTGTCAGTGAAGCAGCAGCTAACTACTGGCAGGCAAGGCAGGGCATTGCCCTGCAGCTATTTTCCCGGAGAATTAATTTACTGGCCTGATAAGCTGAGGGGAAAAACTTACCGGTGGGCTGGTCACTCTCCCCCTCCCCGGACAGATTAGAGAAGTCTCAATTCCTCTGTTTATTGCCTGGCTGTCCACTGAAGGCTGACTTTCAAAAAAAAAAAAAAATAATAATAATAATAAATCAGAGTTGAAAGACTTTATTTTTACCGGGTCCGATTACTTGTCAGCCGTTGCTTGCCCAGATTCCCTGGGCCTTCGGAGGGAATGGAGAATTCACCCGGCTGCTGCACTCTATTCTCGATGCTGCGGGGCAGTGTGTGTGCCACTTGTGGAGAGCTGGGGGCCTGCGAAGGCCTCTGCTCCCGGTATATCCCCGGGGGTGAGGGGATACACCAGGAGCAGAGGCCCATAGATTCAGAATCCCTCCACCCAGACTGGGGTGATGAGGTAGAAAATGCCACCCCGGTGGAGGGGGATGATCCGCAAGTGCTCCACCTGTTCCGCAGGGAGGAACTGGATCCTTTAATCTCCCATGTCCTTCAGGAGCTGGAGATCCCCATCCCACAAGAGGTGTCGATACTTCTCCAGGGGATTTGGTTTTGGCGGGACTTCGGGCTCCACCCCAAACTTTTCCTTTCCATCCGAAGCTTTTCCAGCTCGTGACCCGGGAATGGGAGACCCCTGAGGCCTCCTTGAGAGTTAGCAGGGCCATGGAAAAGCTCTACCCGCTTCCCAATGAATCACTCGATTTACTCAAGGTCCCTAAGGTAGATTCGGCGGTCATGGCCATAGCGAAGCATACTACTATTCCTGTGACAGGAGGCACAGCACTTAAGGACCTCCAGGATAGGAAGCTGGAAGTGTTGCTTAAGTGGATTTTTGAAGTGTCCGCCTTGGGGGTGCGGGCCGCAGTATGTAGCAGCCTTATGCAGAGGGCTACTCTCCATTGGGTTCAACAGATGCTCACGGCCCAGGACCTCCCCCCGGGAAAGTAGAGCAGGCGAACCGGATGGAATAGGTGGTAGCCTATACGGCTGATGTCTTGTATGATCTCCTTCGTACTTCGGCACGCACGGTGTCTGCCAGGCGGTTCTATGGCTATGTAACTGGTCGGCGGATGCCTCCTCCAAGTCTCAGCTGGGTTCCTTTCCTTTTAGGGGGAAATTGTTATTTGGAGACGAACTCGAGCAACTTATCAAGGCCGCGGGGACAACAAGGTTTTCAAGCTGCCAGAAGACAAGCCCAGGTTGGGCCGCTCTCCTGGGGCCTACAGGAGCCGTTTTCGGGGACAGAACCATTTCCGGTCCGGTAGGGGTTCCTCTTCCTATAATCCTAGACAATCGGCAGACGACCTCAGCATTCTGGAGCCACCCATGCCTTTGCCCACAACAGTAAATCTCCCCAATGAAGGGGCGCCGGCCCATTCCTCAATTCCAAGGGTCGGGGGTCGACTCGTAATTTCGAGAGGAATGGGCCAAGATTACCTCAGACCAGTGGGTTCTAGATATTATAAATCACTGTTACGCTTTGGATTTGCTCGACCCCTGCGAGACCTTTTTCTACAATTGCCCTGCGGTCCCCTGCAGAAGCAACAAGTTGTCCTCCAAACGTTGACCCGGTTGAAGGCTCTTGGGGCAATTGTCGGTTCCCGGAGCCGAACGCCAGACCGGTCGCTACTCCATTTATTTTGTAGTACCCAAAAAGGAAGGCTCCTTTCGGCCGATCTTGGACCTCAAGCAGGTCAACAGGGCGCTGCGAGTGCCTCGGTTTCGCATGGAGACGTTGAGATCGGTCATTGCGGCAGTCCACAAAGGCAAATTTTTGGCTTCTTTGGATTTGACGGAAGCTTACCTCCACATAGGAATCCAAGCACATCATCAGATATTTCTGCGGTTCATGATCATGGGACAACATTACCAGTTTTGCGCCTTGCCTTTTGGGCTGGCAACAGCCCCCAGCGTGTTCACCAAAGTGATGGTGGTACTGGCAGCGAGCCTTCAGCGGGAAGGGATCTTGGTACATCCCTACCTGGACGATTTGCTTATATGAGCAAAGCCTAAGATCCTTTGTAGAGAAGCGGTACGTTCGGTATTGTCAACTACGGTTCCTAGGCTAGGTGGTCAATTATGCAAAGAGCCAGCTGGTTCCGTCCCAGGTGTTGGAGTTTTTAGGAGCACGCTTCGATACCGCTGTCGGCAAGGTTTCACTCCCTCTGGTGCGGATGGACCGGTTGATGTCTCTGGTACGGCGCCTATTGTCTTTCCTTACCCATGGTGTGAGACTATTTGCAGGTTCTTGGGTATATGGCATCTGTCCTGGAATTGGTGCCTTGGGCCTTTGCGCATTTGAGGCCTTTGCAGAGAGCGCTACTTTCTCATTGGGATCCCAAAGTCGGAAGAGTTCCACCTTCCCTTGCCTCTGCTAGAAACGGCCAGATCCAGTCTGGATTGGTGGCTAGTTCCAGATTACTTACTCCAAGGGGTGGACTTGGAGAATCCTCAATGGATTATTGTGACTACTGATGCCAGCCTCTCCGGTTGGGGGGCGGTTTGTCAATCACGATCAGCGCAGGGCCTTTGGACACAGTCCCAGGCCTCCTGGTCCATCAATCGCTTGGAGACCAGATCGGTACGTCTGGCACTGCAACAATTCCTACCACTGGTCCGTCACCGGGCAGTACGGATTCTCTCCGACAATGCGACCATCGTGGCCTACATAAACCGTCAAGGGGGTACAAGAAGTCGCCCCGTGCCCGACTAAGTGGACATGTTAATGACCTGGGCAGAACGCAACCTGGCCTGCATTGCGGCGTCTCACATAGCCGGGGTCGACAATGTTCAGGCGGACTTCCTCAGTCGACAGCGGCTAGATCCCGGAGAATGGGAGCTATCCGGGGAAGCGATGCGGATAATTTTGAACCGGTGAGGGACCCCCTGCTTAGACTTAATGGCGACGCGCCTGAATGCCAAGGCATCCCGTTTCTTCAGTCGCAGAAGGGATCACGGATCAGAAGGGGTGGTACTTCCTTCGCCATCCCACATTCTCCTTTGTGTTTCCGCCTTGGTCGTTAGTAGGAAAGGTATTGCGGCGCATAGAATCTCCTCAAGGACCGGTGATTCTAGTGGCTCCGGAGTGGCCGTGAAGACCTTGGTTCGTGGATCTGGTCAATCTAGCAGTGGACGGTCCGCTGCGCCTCAGTCATCTACTGAACCTGCTTCAGCAGGGTCCAGTATTTTTCGACCAGGCAGACCGTTTCTGTCTAGCGGCTTGGCTTATGAGAGGAGACAATTAAGAAAGAAGGGCTACTCAGAAGCGGTTATTACCACCCTTCTGCAGGCAAGAAAAACTTCTACCTCTATTACCTACATTCGAGTATGGAAGGTGTTTGAATCTTGGTGCCGTGGGTTGACTTTGACCCCACGGCAAGCCACTATTGGTCACATTCTCGCCTTTTTGCAGGACGGATTACGGAAGGGATTGGCGTACAGTTCTCTGAGTGCAGGTAGCAGCCTTGGGCTGACTTTGTGGTAAGGTTAATGGGGCTTCCATAGCTGCTCACCCGGATGTGGCACGATTCTTGAAAGGGCCAAGCATTTGAAGCCTCCAGTACGAGCGATCTGTCCCTCCTGGAGTTTAAATTTGGTTCTCCGTAGTCTTGTGAGCCCCCCTTTGAGCTTTTGAGGTGGGCCATGTTGAAGGATTTAACGCTTAAAAAGGTTTTCCTCATGGCTATCTGTTCGGCTAGACGAGTTTCGGAGCTTCAAGCCTTGTCATGTCGAGAGCCTTTCCTGCGTATTTCTGATTCGGGTATTTCTCTTCGGACAGTGCCCTCATTCCTTCCGAAGGTAGCCTCAGCCTTTCATGTCAGCCAGTCAGTTGAGTTGCCAGCATTCTCTGTTGAGGATAGGGAGCTGAGGAGGTTGGATGTCCGTAGAGTCCTCTTGCAGTACCTAGAGATTACTAATCCGTTCAGATTGTCAGATCATCTTTTTGTGTTATGGAGCGGTCCTAAGAGAGGGACTAAGGCTTCTAAGACTACTATTACCTGCTGGTTGAAAGATGCTATTGCTTCTGCTTATATAAGTCACGGGCGCCCAGTACCAGAGGGTATTAAGGCGCATTCTCTTCGATCGCAAGCGGCGTCATGGGTAGAAAACCAATGTGTTTCGCCCCAAGAGATTTGTTAAGCGGCCACTTGGAAATCCTTGCACACTTTTGCCAGACATTATTGTTTGGCTGTCCGGGATCCAAAGGTGGATTCCTTCGACAGCAGTGTGCTTCGAGCCGGACTCTCCAGGCCCCACCCCTTTTAGGGCAGCTTGGGTACATCCCAGCAGTCTGGACTGATCCTGGTATGTACAGGGAAAGGAAAATTAGTTCTTACCTGTTAATTTTCGTTCCTGTAGTACCAAGGATCAATCCAGATGACCGCCCATTGGCAGGAGAGTCCATACAGCAGATTTGTATTTCTCTTGGCAGATTATTTCACAGATTACACATTTTCGCGACATAGTCTTGTTGGTTTGAGATGTTTATATAAGTTCTACTTTTTCAAGACATTGAGGTTTTTGGCTTGATCTAGTCATTGGTTGATGAATTAAACTCACAAAGAATAAAATAAATTAACATAGTTATGAGAACAACCATTCATTCTGCTTTGATATTGATTTATACTGAGGGATCGCAGGTGGCACACCAGGTTATATGATGGGTGCTTTTCAGCTTTTCTCTGACTCCATCTGCTGGAAGGGAGGCATAACCCAGCAGTCTGGACTGATCCTTGGTACTACAGGAACGAAAATTAACAGGTAAGAACTAATTTTCCTTTGGATTGTCTGGCTCCTTTTTCTTCCCCAAGGTCATGTTGCCATATGTTCTGGAGGAAGTTTAAAGGAAACTGAGGAGAGGGAGAGAGTGCTGAGATGGGGTTGCATTTGAGCCTTGTGGGAGGTGATTTTTATGTGAAATAGCCTGGGGATAGTGAAGGGGGCACAAGAGAAACAGGGATGGGGTAGAAGAAGTTCAAATGAACTGAAGGAATGGTGGTTGAGAGGTATAAGCCAAAAAGGGAGGGGGGTGTGGGGGTGTGAAAGAAAGCCAAGATGGAGATGGGTGATGGTGAGGCAGAAGTAGTGAAAGGATATGTGAAAGAGAGCCTGAGGTAACAGATAGAATAGTGAAATCCAGAATTGGTGAAGATGAGAATTGATGGCAGAGCCTTAGGTAGGAGGATAAGTGGGGGGAGAGAGGCAGTGGGGGAAGAATAGTATGTGTCAGATACTAGTGCTGGGCAGAGGGTGAGGAGAGAGGTGGTGTTATGTTGAAGCTGCCAAGTCTCCATCATAATTGTGTGTGGGGGGGGGGGGGGGGGTGCGAGGTATACTATGCCGAGACTGGTGAGGAGAGGGTGAAGGAATTGAGAGAGCTGGATTGGAATAGGGTTAAGGGTTTGAGAAAGATTCTAGTAGTGATGAAGGGAAGGGAGTTCCCCATTGGAGTCCATCCCACTATGCAGAGCAGTTGCTGGACAAAACAGCAATCAGGGCAAAGATTGCTTTTGGCACCCTTTTCCCCTTTGGACAGACTAAAAGGGCAGTGAGGTGTTCCCCAGCTTAGTGCCATGGGCAGACACACTACTTGCCACTTCTTTTTTTTTTTTAATTTACTGTTTATTAGCTTGTTTATGTAGAACATGGCTACACGGTTGTCCTGAATTAAAATTCTCTTTCCTGAAAGTTGTTAAGAGAAAATCCTTAGAGCATAGTGGATGGCTCGTAGCTCCATGTGGTTGATTTGGAGAGAACTTTCTGCTGGGGACCTTGATTCTTGGTGATCTCAGGTTTTCTGGGATGCCTGCCCCAGCTCACCCTATCATTGCACTATAAGGTTTTATAGTTCTGCCTACTCTGATACAGTAGTGTTCTTTCAGTATATGTGCACATATTTTGTTAGAAAGGAATATAGCACAAATATGTTACAAATATCCCTAAGGATTTGTACCTTACAAACTCAAAACACTTATAAAAAGGCACAACTCATTAGGTCACGGTAATAATTTATGCCAAGCTTCATTTAGGTAAAATCTCCTTAGCATAACCTGAACCCAGCTGTGTGTTTGTACGAAAAGAAACCCAAAATAATTAAAACCCTCAGCTTGATTGTATCTCACCCAAACTGAATCAGGAATGTTTCTGGTGGAAATTTCTCTGATGACCAATTGAAGTTCTCCCAGTGCAGGTCCCACTGTTGGGAATGGTCCCTCTCTCATGGGCACTCTGGTTTTAGTGTAATGAATGTCATGGTCGTCATCTTTGTTAGTTCAGCTACTGGTGCAGAATCAGCCCCAATTGCATAAATGAAATCTGATCTTGTCTTGATGCTTCTGGTTTTGCTTAGTCCATATCCAGAGTGATTTTGCTATCTCTGTTGCTTTCCAACTGGGCAATGGCCTATGATGAGGTTTTCTCGAGGCATTTCCAGGCAAAACCTAAGCCATGATTTTATCGCAGTTCAAAATCTGTTTCTGAAAGGTCACAAATGCACAGGAGGCTCACTTCAGTCTGTTGTAAAGGTTGTTTTTTCTCATTGTCGGACAAATTTTTGTTTGGCTGCTGGCCTAACAGTGACTTCCTCACCTTCGACATTTCCATGGTTTAGTCTGCTCCTGCCTCCTATGCTTGTCAAAACCCTTCTCCTCCTTTTATCTTTCTTTATATGTGTAAGTATTGTACTCATCTTGTTTCTGCAAGTTTTCCATCGACGGTCAGGGCTAAATGATGTCATCTGATGCCACCGAACGTACCCTTCTCTCTTAGTTTATAGAACTTTTGCTCTGCTGAGCATGTGCAGGAGTTGCCTTATGAGCCCTTCTCTTTTTTCGTCCAGGCTTCAACATGGACATATACCCTATTTCTGTTTCACTTTAACTGATTTCTCAGTATCTTTAATTTTTTTTTTTATTCTTACACTGCTTCAGCAGCTCCCCAAACAGCACTTTTCAGTGCTAAACAAAAAAAATAAAAAAACTTCATATAAAATGTTCTACACTAAGAAGCCCACCATCAGTGGCTTCAAGGATTGTGTGTATGGTGGAAAAATGGCCAATATGGATGGACATATTTGTTACCGGTACTTAGGACTGAACCATGATCAGTCTAACTCCTATTACTTTGTCAGAAGTCCAGATCTTGGAAGATGGAAGAACTGCAGAAGTCTCTGAAAAGCTGCAGCCGTTCCTCTTTCTGGAGTGGAATTTCTTTTGCACCCTAGGTTCTGAGTAAATCTCCTTCCCTCATTGGAATAGTAAGTAGAAAAAGTGCCATTCTCAGGTGACAGCAAGCCATCATGTACACTGTGGGTCTCGGGGCCTAATAAAAAGAAGTGCCACTCCTCAGAGGTGGCAGTGCAACCAGCACTGATAAAGCTACATTCACTGGTGCATCAAACCCTAGTGCCAGAAGCACATTGCTTGTCAGAGCACTTGATGCATCGAGTCTTGCCACTGATGATGTTTCCTCTCTCAGTGCCTCATATCAAGAATTTGCACACTAGATGTGCTGGCCCTCAAATTGCTGAGAATGTTTGGGGCTGAGGGAAATATGCTCCTCTTACCTCCTATTTCAATGGAAATGTCCCCATTGAGGCTGCTGGAGCAGGACCTGTGTCTGGTGAACCAGATCATGTCTACTCTGAAGTAACGTTAGTATCTAACTGGTTCCCTGGACTAACTTTGCAAAGTTCAGAGGTTTTACAAGAAATCTCTATCTTGGTCTCTGCAGAAGATGTTTCCCCTGCAGCATCTGGCCAGAAAGCATGGCAGCTTTTGAACCAAGTGGCAGAGTTGTTGAAGACCACATTTACCTCCCTGGCAGCTAAGGACAAAGAGGGCACTTTCAGCCTCTCCTTTTCAGAATATTGCATTTGCTTCCTTGAAGAGTCCTTTCTCACTTGACCCAAGGGGTACTTCATTAGAACCCTCGCAAGATGATTTGCATCCTCGCCATTCTCTTGCATTGGAGTCTAGACAGTCAAAGGACCATTTACCAGTAATACTTTCCTCCTCGTTTGCTCACATCATCATTGGGATCCTATATCAATCTCTTTTCTCCCTTCAGATTAGAGGAAGGTTGTATGAGAATACCCTCTGACCCCTTTACCTGAGTCTCCTGAACATTTTGTTACTTCCTGAGGACCTCTCATTTCCAGGTTGTTGAACAAACTGGGTAAAGCACTAGGAATTAACATCTGTAAGGACAAGGCACAGACGCAGAAGTCTTCAGTCTTTTCCAGATATTAAACATCCTGGTGGAGGCCACAACCATTTCCATCCATTTAATTCTTCAGGAATTAGAGAAAAATGTGGGAGAATCTTATTTCCTACAGTCCAGAAATTAGATCTAGAGTCCACTCAACTCTGGGATTTGGGCTGGTACCCTTACCAATCAGTTGTAGTGGAGGAGTCTTTTTTTTTTTTTTTTTTTAATGTACAAAGAAAAGACAAATATTCTCCAACCCGCCACCAGGGAAAGATCTCTAGGCTGCTGACCAGTTTTTGGAAAAAAAGAGTTCCATGCTTAATATTCGCATCACTATACACCAATTTTACATGGTGCAATATTTTATGATTCATTCAAAAACTGAAACTGCTTCTTACCCCAGTTGATGGCAACTCTGCTTACCCACAACCACTCTTGGCTATGAGAGAGTGTACACACATCTTATTCGATCAGTTTACGAGGCATTTAACATCCACAAATAGGCCAAAGGAGAGAACCTTGCTTTGGTAATGTGTGTCCTTCACAAAACTGAAGAACTTCAGATGGGCCAGGTGAATGGGGATGTGTGCATAAACATCCTTCCTGATCCAAAGCACGTATCCAATTCCTCTGTTAAATGAAAAGGAAACGCCTTCTGGTGATGAGACTATACTGTCAGTTGCAGTTGGACCGACTTAGAAGAGTTGGAGCTGAAGACTGTAGATTGTCTTGCCCTCTCTTGACCCAATGAACTACAATTTTCAGGGTCCAACTGTCTTCAGATATACAGAGTCATTCTGGGAAGAGGGACTAAACACACTCATCCCATTGGAGGAGACAGGTTTCAGATTTCTCACAAATTGATCTCTGGCTTTGGCTACTTCTGTTATTGAGACTTAGGCTGACTCCTTTCCTTTTCTCAGTCTTGGGTCAGGGGCTGATGCTGCTGAAGATGCCAAAAAGAGTGATGTCTGTGACAGATGGCCATGTCAATGCACCGACGCAGGGATCCATCCCTGAAGGCGAAGAGTGCATCGACACAGGGAAGACAATGTAACTCGCACCCCTTGCATGGCCCCGCGGACCCAACCAACTCCAAAACCCCAGCAGGGGTTTTAGGAACACCCAAACCATCTCCACTGCTAACTGTGGGTGGAAGACTCTCCCATTTTTATCAGTCCCGAGAGGAATTATGACTGACAGCTGAGAACTTCAGATCCTCAAGGAGGGCTACACCCTGAATTTCAAGACAATACAGACGTCCCACATCTCAAACAGATATAGGGGACAGAGCGCGCAGAGGGAATGCCCTCAAGGAGGAGATCTCCAGACTGCTTTGCCAGGACTGCATCTGCCTACTTCCTGTTTCCTTGCGGAATCAGGGATTTTATTCCCTATACTTCCTCATCCCCAAGAAATCGGAAGGACTTCACCCTATCCTGGACCTATGAATGCTCAACAGATTCATTCACAAGAAAAAGTTCAAGATGACTTCTCTCAAGTCCATCCTATCCTTTTTACATCCCAACGACTAGATGAGTGCGCTAGACCTAAGGGATACATATGCCCACATTCCCATCCATCGAAACTGTTGGTAGTACCTCTGCTTCCAGGTCAATGGACACTATTTCCAATACAAAGTACTCCCATTTGGACTGTCGTAGTCTCTGGGAGTCTTCACCAAGTGCCTAGCAGTGGTTGTGGCCCATCTTGGGAAACAGAGAATACAGCTGTTTTCTTACCTCGACGATTGGCTGCTGGTTGCCCCGGACCCATCCTTTCTGCAACACAGCCTACGAATCACCATCCGATGCCTAGAAGAGTTGGGCTTGCTTATCAACTACATAGAGTCCAACCTACAGCCTACCCAAACCCTTCAGTTTATTGGGGCAGTAATCGACACGAAAGCAGGCAAGGTGTCCCCGTCGGAATACAGGGGTCATAACCTGTGGACCGTGTCTATGCAACTGCTGGCTGTCACATACACCTCAGCCTGACAAATATTGACTGTCCTAGGGTACATGACGGCGTCAGTCTGTGGTGCCTCACACGTGCCTACATATGCGCCGACTACAGTGGGGCCTAAAAACACAGTGGACACAAAACCTGCAACCCCTGTCACAATAGGTAAGGGTCACCATGAGCATGAAAAGGGATTTCCAGTGGTGGATGCGCCCTACGACACTGTTCATAGGAATGCCCCTCTGACAGCCGGCTTATCAGGTCATCCTGACCACAGATGCCTCGAACACAGGCTGGGGAGCCTACACAGATCAGTTTCAAACCCAAGGCCGATGGTCAGACTGGGAGAGAACGCACCAAATAATCCTGTTGGAACCTCAAGTGATCAGGTGTGTGTGTGGGGGGGGTCCGGTTCATGGAGGCTCTTCCGAGAAGCTGTACGCATCTTGGAATGGGTGGAAGGGAAGTCCATCACACTCCAAGCGACTTTTCTCCCTGGTATAGGAAACTCAGCAGGATTTTCCATCCCCACGAATGGGAACTCAACCAGGAAGTGGCAGACCGCCTCTTTCAAGTGCGGGGCCACTGCTCCATAGATCTCTTCGCCATGGAAAACAAAAGGAAAGTGCCCGCATTCTTCTCAGTCTACCCCAGCAAGCACCGTCTAGCACAGTATGCTTTCCTCATCCCATGGATAGGAGGACTGCTATATGCCTTGCCCCCCATCCCGCTTATATCAAGGACCATCCAGAAGTGCATCATGGTCAGAGCCAATCTCATTCTCATAGTTCCGGCATGGCCCCGGAACTATCAACCAGGCAGCCAGTGCCCCTCAGGCATGCTCGGAACCTGCTATCACAGGATGGAGGCTCCCTTCTTTATCCCATGTGCTCCTCCCTCCATCTGACATTGTAGAAATTGAAAGGGCAGTATTGACATACCTAAACTCACCGTTACCAATTCAAAAAGTATTGTGTCCTCCAGGAAGTTCTCCACAAGGAAAAATTAACAAGCCAAGTGGATCAGGTACTCAAAGTGGTGTGGAGAGCACCGAGTAGACCCTTTCTCCTGCCCTCTAGAACACTTGCTGGAATACCTCCACTCTTTATACCAGGCGGGACTGGCAACAGCATTTGTCAGAGTACATGTCAGCACTATCGCAGCTTACCACCTCCCTCATGATGGCTTCCCAGTGTCATGCCACCTGCTCATCTCCAGATTCACGAAGGGTATTCAATGGCTGCGCCCACTGGTTCAGAAGCCTCCAGTCCCGTGGGATCTCAACCTAGTTTTAGAGCAGTTGATGCTCCCGCCCTTTGAACCTCCAGACAGTATCTGTCCTGGAAAGTCCTCTTCCTGGTCATCCTCACCTGAGCAAAGAGGGTTAGTGAACTGCAATCGTTGATCCACTGTTCACCATACCTGGAGTTCCACTACGATAATATGACATTAAGAACTCATCCATCCTTCCTCCCCAAGGTGGTATTAGCATTCCACCTCAATCAGACTATCACCTTACCGACCTTCTTCCCGAAGCTTCACAAATCTGAGACAAAGACTGCTTCACACGTTGGATTGCAAACGTGCCTTGGCTTACTATAAACGGCGCACACATTCGGAGTTCAGGGCCTCCCGACTCTTTTTCTCCTTTAGCCTGAACGCCCCCGGACTCCCCATCTCCAAGAGAACCCTATAACCTTGGATCTCCCAATGCATCCTGTTCTGTTGCAACAGAAGATCAGAAACTCTGTCCACATCACCAAAGGCCCACCAAGTAGGAACAACTAAAGAGACTGTCCACAATGGTGAACCAGGTTGAGCGCTCTGCCTTCAAGTACCGGAATGGACTGTGCACCACTTCCAGGGACCATGCGGCTGCTCAACCTTCCAGCTGGGCACTCCCAGGCAGCATGGCTAATTCAGCCTGCTTATCTGTGGGGAAAAAAGCAAGTTTGCTTACCGTAAATGGTGTTTTCCGTAGATAGGAGGGTGAATTAGCCATGCTAACCAACCCGCCTCCCTGGACAGTCTCCTAACTGTGCAGTACAAGCTTGGATAACAGACTGAGGCAAGCTGGAAGCCAAGTGGGAGAGGACACACACAGGCACACAGAGCAGAGTTCTTTGTACTTTGAGGAGCTCTGCCACCTAGAGGACTGGAGGACGTTCCCAGGCAGCATGGCTAATTCACCCTCCTATCTATGGAAAACACTGTTTACGGTAAGCAAACTTGCTTTTCCTGACACTGATGGATAGCATCTATGCCAGCTTATCCAGAAACCTGGAGTAGCAGAGGTTCTGGAGACATATGTTGAGGTAAGTCTGAAGGAATACCTCCTCCATCCTGGACAAAAGAGATTCCAGTTTCACACTCTGGTCTCCAGGAAAATAAATTCTTCACTATCTCCGACTGCTCTGTCCCCACAGATTAGGGACCCTCTGCACCGAGATGGAGGGACAGCATATTCAGAAACTAGATCAGTTCATCCTCACTAAGAGCAGTCAGTGTAGTCATGGAAGAATTCTGTCCCGTGACAGCAGCAACTGGGTGAGATGTGCCTTGCACCAGTTACATCTACACTTGCCTTCAAACGGCACCCTGGTCCATGGTCACCACCAGCTGTGCTTCCTGCTGTGCCCTAACCTCAGCAGTAGAACTTCTGGGCTTATGTACCATAGTGGTCCACTCAGATACAGCTGATAGCATTTTGGATATTGTGCCGAGCAAGACAATTATGCCTAGTGTTAGCATTGATTTGGCCCTGATCCAGATAAAATAAATGACACTGTGTCATAGAAATTCTCACAGGACAAGCAGGATGGTAGTCCTCACATATGGGTGACATCATCAGGATGGAGCCCAATCATGGAAAACTTCTGTCAAAGTTTCCAGAACTTTGACTGGCCCCTACTGGGCATGCCCAGCATGGCACCAACCCTGCAGCCAGCAGGGGTCCCCCTTCAGTCTTCTTTTTTCCGCACAGCAGTAGCCTCGCGATAAAGGAACTCTGAAGAGATTCCTGACAGGAATTTTCCTCATGGAATTATTAAAAGTTGAATTGCCCCACAGGGGTCCCTCCTCTAACTTTTTTCTGGCTGAGGTACTCCGGTAAGTTTTTACTCTTTTTCCGTCGAATACAGTCAAGTTTGGCCCTTGCAGCCTACTGGCCGTCGACCGTACCGCGGCTCGATTTTCTTCAATGGCCATGGCGTCGGGGTTCCGTCGGTCCCCGGACTGTACTCGCACCATGTCTATCACAGACCCCCATGGAGTCTGTGTAATGTGTTTAGGCCGTGAGCATGATGTCCTGACTTGCACCAAATGTGCTCTCATGACACCAAAAGGTCGCAAGGCCAGAATGGAGAAGATGGAACTCCTCTTCCGTGCTCAGACCCCGACTCCGTCCATTGCATCGACATCGTCGGAACCGGCATCGACCACCGACCGGTGACCGACCACCATAGACCTCTTCACGGCCATCGAAATTCTCTACTCCCCCTCAGGATCAAGGGGATTGCAGGGAGAAACATCGCCATCGACATCACAAGACTTGGACCATCGAGGGAGCGAAATCATCGAGCTCGCCACCGTCTAAGAAGCCCCGTCCAGGAAAGGCACCAACCATTCCTGCGACCGGGTCATCGAGGCCACCCTCACCCGATTGGGGTTTGGGAGTCGCGATTCCACCTGTAAAGGTGGTCCCTCCGGCTATGCCTCTGCCTCCCTCTTCTGTTCCGGAGCCAGGGCTGCTTGCTCCAGGTCTCAGAGAAGAACTGGACCGGCTGGTTCAGGAGGCCATCGACAAGGCGATGCAACGTCTTCAGGTTCCTCCGGCACAGACACCGGCACCGATTGTGGAACCTGTCATCGACCCGATTCCAGCAGCGCTGGCACTGCTGTTATCCAGAATGGAAGTGCTGATGGCTGCGCGTCCACCCATGGATCTCGGGGCTCCGATGCCCTCCCCGCTGACAGCTTCATCGGGAGGAGAAACACTGTTCCGCATCCCTCCATCCGGAGTTTTGCCTCGGCCATCGGTGCCAATACATCCATTGGCACCATCGGGTCATCCATCAATGCCCTCGATGCCTGCACCAATGCCTTCCATGCCATCGGTGCCTCTGGCGATTCCTTCGATATTTTCGGAGCCTAGACCAGGACAGTCAGGTATCCAACCCCCTTTTCATCCTACAGGACAGTCTGCTGATCCTTATGACACTTGGGGTGATGATACTTCAACAGACACCGATGATTTACTTTCACCACCTTCTCCCACTGAAAGTAGAAAGTGTTCTCCTCCAGAGGACCTTTCATTCATTAATTTTGTGAAGGAAAAATCTGAGTTGGTTCCTTTTCAACTTCAGACGGAACAGGATGACAGACACCAGATGATGAAGTTACTCCAATTCTTGGAAGCCCCCAAGGTGATCACCTCTAATCCCATTCATCAAGTCCTCCTTGATCTCCTCAAAAAGAACTGGGAAAATCCTGGATCAATTGTTCCAGTGCACAGAAAGGCTGACACTACTTATTTAGTTCAGTCAGCCCCAGGCTTTCAAAAATCCCAGCTCAACCACCACTCAGTTGTGGTAGAGTCTGCTCAAAAAAGAGCAAAAAGGTCAAAGCCTCATTCATCTACCCCGCCTGCTAAGGAACAAAGGTTCCTGGACAACATTGGTCGATGAGTGTTCCAAGGAGCCATTCTTATCTCCCGAATTGCTGCCTATCAGCTTTATATGACCCAATATAATAGGGTCATCTTTAAGCAGATACAGGACTTCTCGGAGTTCCTACCTGAACAATTCCAAGACCAGCTCCAAACCCTTGTAAACAAGGGGTTTGAGGCAGGCAAACATGAGATTTGGACATCTTATGACATATATTTGACACCTCTACCAGAGTGTCTGCAGCGGTTATTTCGGCAAGACGGTGGGCCTGGCTCAAATCTTCTGACCTTCGCCCAGAAGTGCAGGACCGTTTATCCAACCTACCATGTGTCGGAGACAATCTGTTCGGTGAACAGTTCCAATGAATGGTGGCTGAATTAAAGGACCATCATGAGACTCTCAAACAGCTCTCTTTGATGCCTTCCGACTTCTCCTCAAGACAGCCCTTCAGGAAGGGCTCTAAGAAGTCGTTCTACCGTCCAAGGAAGGCCTAACCGCCACCAGCAAGATCCCGTACTACGAGACCTTATCAAAAACCTCAGCCTCGCCAAGCCCGAAAACAAAAACCACAAGCAGCTCCCCAGGGGCCTGCTTCAGGTTTTTGACTTCCGCTTGGAGAGCAGCAGCCAGAGTCCTCTCTCAAACATACCAGTGAGAGGCCGATTGTGCCACTTTTACAACATGTGGCAGTCAGTCACAGCCGACCAATGGGTATTGGCAATCATTGCTCAGGGTTACCATCTGAACTTTCTCGCCCTACCACCGGACTCCCTACCTCTGCAGACGTGGAGAACATCCGATCACGCCATTCTTCTGGATCAAGAGGTCTCCCTCCTTCTCCAGTCAAGAGCAATAGAACCCGTTCCGCACTCCCAGCAAGGCCTAGGGTTCTATTCCCGGTACTTTCTGATCCCCAAAAAATCGGGGGGTGTTCGTCCAATTCTGAACCTACGTGCTCTCAACAAGTACCTCCAGCGGGAAAAGTTCAAGATGGTAACCTTGGGATCACTTCTACCTCTTCTACAAAGAGGAAACTGGTTCTGCTCTCTGGACCTCCAGGGCGCATACACACACATTGTGATAACTCCAACTCATTGCAAGTACCTAAGGTTTTTAGTGGCCCCAAGCACTATCAATACAGATTCCTTCCGTTCGGCCTAGCGTCTGCACCAGGAGTCTTTACCAAATGTCTCATAGTTGTCGCAGCTTTCCTCAGGAAAGAAGGTGTTCACGTCTACCCCTATCTGGACGACTGGTTAATCAGGGCTCCAACCCAGCAAGCGGCTCGGTCGTCCCCTCGATTTGACTCTGCACACTCAAATTTCACTAGGATTTCTTGTCAATTACGAAAAACCTTATTTAGTCCCATCTCAAACCTTGTTGTTCATTGGGGCAGACTTGGACACCTTGCAGGCAAAAGCTTTTCTACCTCAACAACGAGCGCTAACTCTCGTGTCTCTTGCTCACCAGTTGCAGTCTCAGAATGCTGCAACAGCTCGTCAATTCCTCGTCCTCGGACACATGGCGTCCTCAGTCCATGTCACACCAATGGCCCCTTTGGCCATAAGACTCATGCATTGGACTCTGAGGTCACAATGGGTTCAAGCTGTTCAACCTCTGTCGACCATTGTCCCATTACCGACTCACTCCGTCTGTCTCTCGCCTGGTGGAAAAATCAGACCAATCTCCTCCAGGGATTGCCCTTTCAAGTGCCAGATCTGCAAGTCATTCTCATCACCGACGCTTCCAACCTCTGGTGCGGAGCCCACGTGGCCAATCTGCAGACACAGGGTTTTTGGTCTCCAGAGGAAGCCAAACACCAAATAAATTTCCTGGAGCTTCGAGCAATGCGATATGCTCTCAGGGCTTTTCAGGATTGCCTATCAAACCAAGTCATCCTGATTCAGACGGACAAAAAGGTGGCTGTGTGGTACATCAACAAGCAGGGAGGCACAGGCTCCTTCCTTCTGTCTCAGGAAGCTGTGCAGATTTGGGCGGAAGCTCTCTCCCACTCGATGTTCCTCAGGGCCACCTACTTACCGGGAGTGGACAATGTTCTAGCAGACAAACTGAGTCGGGTCTTTCAACCGCACGAGTGGTCTCTCAACCCCTCAGGAGCGAACTCCATTTTCTGACAATGGGGTCATCCTCAGACAGATCTCTTTGCGTCCCCTCAGAACCACAAAGTGGACAATTACTCCTCCCTCATTCGCAGCAAAGGCTCTCAGCCCAGAGATGCATTCTCCCTCTCATGGACAACCGGTCTGCTTTATGCATTCCCTCCACTTCCTCTTCTCTCGAAGACTCTCGTGAAGCTAAGTCAGGACAGGGGAACCATGATCCTGAGAGCACCTCACTGGCCACGCCAAGTGTGGTTTCCAATACTACAGGATCTCTCCATCCGCAGGCACATTCCCTTGGAAAAGGACCCACTTCTGATCACTCAGAACAATGGGAGCCTACGCCATCCCAGTCTTCAGGTCTTGTCCCTGATGGCATGGATGTTGAAAGGTTAATCCTTCAACCTCTTAACCTTTCAGACCCAGTTTCCCGTGTCTTGATTGCTTCACGGAAGCCTTCCACGAGAAAATCTTACTCCTATAAATGGAAAAGGTTCACATCATGGTGCGCTTCTCAGTCCCTTGATCCCTTTTCCTGTCCAATCCCACAGTTTTTGGACTATCTCTGGCATCTGTCAGAGTCAGTTCTCAAGACATCTTCCATCAGAATGCATGTCAGTGCGGTAGCCGCCTTCCATAAAGGTGTCGGGGATGTCCCTATATCAGTACAACCCCCTTGTAACACGCTTTCTAAAGGGCTTGCTCCACATCAAGCCACCTTTACGTCCTCCGGCCCCTTCTTGGGATCTTAATCTGGTTATCTGTCGGCTCATGAAACCACAATTCGAGCCTCTTCACTAAAATATCTCACATGGAAAGTGATTTTCCTTTTGGGTATCACTTCAGCTCGCAGGGTTAGTGAGTTACAGGCCTTAGTTACCTATCCGCCTTACACTAAACTCCTGCCGGACCGGGCGGTACTCCGCACTCACCCTAAGTTTTTACCTAAGGTAGTTTCGGAGTTTCACAATAATCAATCCATCGTACTACCTACCTTCTTTCCCAGGCCCCATTCCAATCCAGGGGAACAGGCTCTGCACACCCTTGACTGCAAACGGGCTCTAGCTTTTTATGTAGACCGTACAGTTGCCCACAGGAAGAGCACTCAGTTATTCGTCTCTTTCCACCCCAACAAATTAGGGCAACCTGTGGGTAAGCAGACTCTCTCCTCCTGGTTTGCGGACTGCATATCTTTTTGCTATCAGCAAGCAGGCATTCCTTTTCAAGACCCCATGTTAAAGCACACTCTGTGAGGGCCATGGCGACTTCAGTAGCACACCTACGATCGGTGCCGCTTCCTGACATTTGCAGGGCTGCCACCTGGAGTTCTCGCCATGCTTTCGCAGCCCACTATTGCTTGGACAAAGCCGGAAAACAAGATTCCATCTTCGGCCAGTCTGTCCTGCGTAACCTATTTCCAACGTGACGTACCAACACTCTTCCTCCTGCCCGGTGGGGTTCAGGATGCCCTCTACCAAATTCCACCCCAGATGTTGTGCCTGTTGCACACCGTTGGGTACGTTTGGACATCCTCAGCTCGGTACTCACCCATATGTGAGGACTACCATCCTGCTTGTTCTGTGAGAAAGCAAATGTTGCTTACCTGTAACAGGTGTTCTCACAGGACAGCAGGATGTTAGTCCTCATGAAACCCGCCCGCCGCCCCGTGGTTTGGGTTCGTAACGTTTTGTTGTTTTATTTTTCGGCACTGCCTGTAGCTTTCAAATAAGACTGAAGGGGGGGACCCCTGCTGGCTGCAGGGTTGGTGCCATGCTGGGCATGCCCAGTAGGGGCCAGTTAAAGTTCTGGAAACTTTGACAGAAGTTTTCCGTGATTGGGCTCCATCCTGATGATGTCACCCATATGTGAGGACTAACATCCTGCTGTCCTGTGAGAAAACCTGTTACTGGTAAGCAACATTTGCTTTTTCTGTACCATAGAATATGAAGGGCCTAACCAACAAGGCTCTCTCCTGCTGTGTTTTACCCCTGTGCCAGAGGCACCAAGCTTTTCCTCTGCTTTGAGATGGATGGCCCTGATGGGGTTACCTCTCATTGTTTGAATGCTGCTCTTGGCATCTCGTTCAGTGTTGCAGTTTTCCCTCACTAAACTGAACCCCCCTGACCAGAGGTGGATCCAGGAACCAATGCCATTGGCTGGGGGAGAGCCTATCCTTTGCATATGGGATTGAGTTGGGGGGAGATTCTCTCCTTGACTCATTGCATTGAGTGCCTAATGATGCCTTACTCCTAGACAAGGAGCGGTTCTGCTGTTCAGCCCTGTGCCAAAGCTTGGCCAGCACCCTCCTTAGGATCTCCATTTTTCAGGCATGGTACAGTAGTAATAGCAGACAGTGTGTGTATCCATAATGAATATACAGCTCCCACAGATACATTCCTTGAAGCAGCGAAGTATGGGCTTATTGGTCTTGGCCTTCTCTTCACTCATTTATTTTTTTAAGACCTGAAAAGTTGTTTGCGGAGCTGTCAATGCAGCAGTAAGAAAATAGCAGAGCAGCAAGGTAGTAACGAGGCACAAGACCAAATATTGAAAAAATGAGTGCGACTCGGACATGTCCATACAGTAGCTTGGACAAAGATCAGACCGAGGGGCTGATGAGACAGTGTGCATGTGCAGGAACTCAAGTGAATGTTTTTTTTGTTTTGCTTTACTAAGCTCTGAGTGCTGGGTCTGTATCAGTACTGTTGGGTGATGTCACCCACGTGTAATGTCTAGCTAATGCCTGCTTATTACAGAGAAACAACTTGAGAGGACATGTGAAAGGGAGCAGGTAGCTGTAAAGAAGCCCAGCAGAAATTAAGTTTTGCTTTGATGTGGCAAACAGTGGTTACAAAGAAACTAGAACTCCAGTTCATACATTTCATTATGTTTTTAGAAATGCAAATTGGATGTTTAGGGACAAGGTAACAAAAGTATTCTATGGTATTCCTTACCTTCTGGGCTGTTGTGTGTGTTTAAAAACTGTTCAAAGCAACTGCTGGTTTCCAGCTTCAAAATCTTGAGCCTTGTTCTGATGAACTGCTCTCGTCCTGTCTAGCAAGTTCTTTCCCCTCCCCACTCACATGACATGTAGCTCAACCCTGTGCTAATTGTTCCCTTGGAATTTGCCATCTTTAGATATATATATATATATATATATATATATATATAAAGTTTCTGGTCTCTGGCCCTAATTGTCCTGATACTATTGTTGACCCAGGATGCTGCTAAAACTATACATGCATTCATTGACAGAAAATCTGATGTAACTACTGCTCTGACTTCACCTGTTGGCTGACTGAGTAGCAATAGGATAAATCTAAAAAACCCAAAACCCTGTATCCTGCTTTCTCAGTCATAGGAAGATGCTGCATTGCTTGATGTGTAAGAAAGCTGTAAAATTACTCTATTTAGCAGTTGGGTGGGAAAGGCATGAGACATAAATGGGCATATTTTTAATAACTGTTTAAAACAAAATAATTACGAGTGAAGTTTAATATGATGTATTAGTAAAAAAAAAAAAAAAAAAAAAATTCCAAAGGAATCAATATTTTCATAGGAGTAGAAAAAAAATTCTAACCCTGAATATAAAATGTTTGTTTTTTTTCTTCCCCAAGACTTTAATTCTGAGTATCTTTATGAGATCGATAGGGAACAAAAACACAGTCCTCCTTGGTCTTGGCTTCCAAATGCTCCAGTTGACTTGGTATGGCTTTGGCTCTCAAACTTGGTAAGTGTGCTTATTTGACTTTCTATAAAAGATTGAAGTTGTTTTAATAAAGAATATAAAACAAACAGCATAACCTCTTTACATGATGAAGGGGGAGGGAACAATTCTAGAACATATATAATTTTTCCCATCTAAGAATATAGTTTTAAAAATTCTGTGAAATAACCCACTTTAGGAATTAGGTATACCATAAAGTTTTTTATTGAAAATGTTGCAAAGTATTTCTTTTCAAAGACACTATATTTTAATAAATACTTGTAAGGTGAATAATTAGAGCAGTTAAAATATATTGGCATACTTGTTAGTTTAAAGAATTATAGGCTTATTTTGTGGCATTCTTTAGTGTTCAACACAAATGAGGACTATCAGACTTTTCTAACTAACAAATAAATTTTTTCAAAACTCAGGGAATTAGTATCAGAATATTAGTGCTCAATCGTCTAGGCTCTTGCCCTTAAAGGGCTACAACCATTTTCATGGCAACAACAGCACTTGATTGTTAACATCATTTACCAATTCCCATTAAACACAATTTTTTATTTATTTTTGCACTTTAATTTACTATGTCACTTATCTTTTTGCTTTTTTTCTCTGTGAAATCTCCAGCTCCTTCCATCACCTCCTCTCGTGACTCAAAGACTATCGCTGTTTTAGTGACTGTAAAAGCTTTTTTAACCTCCCGCTGTTTTTGTGACTGTTAAAACCTTTCAACCTCCCAACATTGCAGTGTTTCGGCGGCTCCTCTCGCCTGCTTCAGGGGATTCTTCCTGATAATGAAAAACACACACACTGTCACACTATTCCCTTGCAACAAAATTTTCTCTCGATTTGCAGTTTCCTGGCATTTTAACACAACGGGACTCGCTCATTTTGTTGGCCACTCACGGCTCCACCCTGCAGCACAAAAACCGAACGACATCTCCACGCTCAGATAGCTTCTTGCCAACTTCCTGATATTTAAACACCCCTCCTCTCTGAAACTCTCACCAATCACAACACTCATTCAATGTCTCAACCAATCAGATCTTTTACTACATAAAAACCCACCAGTCAACCTCTTTGTTCAAACCGGATGGGTACGTGGTTTGCAATTTAAAGATCCATTTCTGTTCTTTTTGCATTAATTTTAAATTCAAATTGCCACCACGTTCATTTTCTTTCAAAACCTCTAACACTGTACATTTCATGCTATTAAATGCATTGCCCTTCTCCAGACAATGTTGCACCATCGGGGCTTCTAATCTCATACACTTCAGCGCACTCCTATGTTCTATAAGCCGCGTTTTCAGACTTCTCACAGTTTTCCCGATGTACAGTAACTCGCATGGACACCAAATTGCATACACCACCGCTTGGGTGGTGCAAGTTGATCTTACTTGAGGTTTATAGAAGTGCAGCTTTGATATTGGAATGTCTATATTTGAACATGCATTCTCACACACGGTGCACGCATTGTATGGGAAGTGACCTGCTACTTCAAAGGACTTCTCCTGAGGTTTTTTAAACATGGAATGAACAACTAAGTCCTTGATATTATTTCCTTTTTTTTTTAAAAGCTATCCATGGGCGCTCTGCAAATACTTGATGTACTTGCAGAATGTGCCAGTGTTTTTTTATGCTGTTTACTACTTTCCCTATACCAGCTGAATAGGGTAACACACAGGTAAGTTTATTCTTTTTCGCTTTTGGCTGAGGAGTTAACAATAACTCTCTGTTGTTCCAGCGGGCCCTTTTCAACTCTCTCCGGACCACCTTTTCTGGGTAACCCCTACTAAGAAATTTTTCTCTCATTTCTTTTGAATGTTTCTTAAATTCATCTGTGGTCGAACATAACCTCCATAGCCTTAAAAACTGTCCAAAAGGTATACTATGGATAAGCTGTTGAGGATGATGACTCGAGTACTCCAACAATGTGTTTCTTTCCATTGGTTTTTTATATATTGAAAAAAAGAACTCATTAGATCTGATTGAAACTAGAATATCTAGAAATGGAACCTCTTTATTACCAAAAGTGTAAGTGAATTGAAGAGAGGGGTCACAAGAATTTAACCACTTTATAAATTGTTCAAAAAGCGCTTGTTCTCCAGCCCACATTATAATGATGTCGTCTATAAATCGCCGCCAAAACAAGATGATATTTTTATACGGACAAATTTTTAACCATTGTTCCTTAAACCAACCTACATATAAACTGGCCACACTCGGAGCCATGGTTGCCCCCATGGCTGTCCCCCCTATTTGTTGGTAGTATTTTCCATCAAAAATGAAAAACGTTTCTTTTAGAGCTAGGCTAGCTAGCTGAACAACAAAAGAAACAGGGGTACGGGCTCTAATCCCTCGTTGTTTTAAGATCTTTTCTAATACTTCCAGTGCCGTATCCTGGGGTATATTAGTGTACAATGACACTATGTCAACTGTTGCCAGGGACACTCCTTCCAATTGAATATCTATATTTTCTAAGGTGTTCATTAGATCTCCCGAATCACGTATATAGGAAGGAAGATGAGGAACCAATGGCCTTAAAAAAGGTGTCAACAAATTGGGACAAGGGTTCCAATAAAGACCCTCGTGCCGATATTATTGGGCATCCAGGTGGTCTATCAAGACTCTTATGGATCTTTGGTAGGTGATAAAAGACAGGAACTCTCGGATGATCTACTTTAAGGAAACTATATTCCTTCATTGTGATCCAGTCCTACACAAAAGCTTCTTCTAATAACTGATCTATCTGTGCTTTTAGCATATTAGTTGGATCATCTTCCAGTCTGTTGTGATTGGTGAGAGTTTCAGAGAGGAGGGGTGTTTAAATATCAGGAAGTTCGCAAGAAGCTATCTGAGCGTGGAGACGCCGTTCGGTTTTTGTGCTGCAGGGTGGAGCCGTGAGCGGCCAACAAAATGAGCGAGTCCCGTTGTGTTAAAATGCCAGGAAACTGCAAATCGAGAGAAAAATTTGTTGCAAGGGAATAGTGTGACAGTGTGTGTGTTTTTCATTATCAGGAAGAATCCCCTGAAGCAGGCGAGAGGAGCCGCCGAAACATTGCAATGTTGGGAGGTTGAAAGGTTTTAACAGTCACAAAAACAGCGGGAGGTTAAAAAAGCTTTTACAGTCACTAAAACAGTGATAGTCTGAGTCACGAGAGGAGGTGATGGAAGGAGCTGGAGATTTCACAGAGAAAAAAAGCAAGAAGATAAGTGACATAGTAAATTAAAGTGCAAAAATAAAAAATAAAAAATTGTGTTTTAATGGGAATTGGTAAATGAGGTTAACAATCAAGTGCTGTTGTTGCCATGAATATGGTTGTAGCCCTGTAAGGGCAAGAGCCTAGACGATTGAGCACTAATATTCTGATACTAATTCTGAGTTTTGAAAAAAATGTCTTTGTTAGTTAGAAAAGTCTGATAGTCCTCATTTGTGTTGAATATTGAGTATAGCTATACATTGTGAGGAGAGAATAGCCCTAAGAACAGAATTCTTTAGTGTTCCACATTCACATAAGAGGTAATTAAATCCCATAGTAATACTATGCAGCCAAAGGGTGGTGACCAAATATTTATGCAATTTTTTACAATACCAATTTTATTTTGAAACCTTATCTATATATTAATCTTTCATAAAAAAATACTTATAAATTTTACAGTAACCAATGGATAAAAATGTAAGTTTTTTTGTTTTTGTACCTTGTGTTAGGGAGCATCTATGCCCATCAGTCTCTCAGGGCCCATGCACCGGGCTTAGCTGGCACATGGATGACGCAAAGGAGGAAGGGGTTGTAAAAGTCTATATAAAAGTGGCTTAAGGGAGTCTGAGTTTGTTTTCTTTTGGCTGCTGTCTTGGCCCAAGTGAGAGAGGGCTGTGTCAGCAAAGAGGAAGGCGGTACTGGTACCAAAGAGGCAGCAATGAAACGCCGATGTCTGCCTTCCATTGCAGGGAATAGCAATGGCGGCAGTCAGGGTCAGAGGAAGTGGTGGGTGGTTTGCAATCTGCTTCCTGTTGTTGGGCTGACGAAAAAGAGCCAAAAAGCAGGGGGGAGCACTGGTTGTGAGCTGCTGCTGCAGTTGAGGGTTGGGAAGGCATTCAGCAGGAACATGAACGCCTGCTTCCACTGCCACTAGTGTTAAGGGAAACAAGATTCAGATGGTGATGAAATTGGATGATGCCATGAGCCTGGAAATAGGATCTGATCATGGCCCCATAGGATCTCTGCAGGGAATTAAGAGGAAACCAAATAAGTGGCAGAGAGCTTGGGACAAGCCCCCACTGCCACTTTAAATGCAAAGGGGTTTTATTTTGGCCATTGGGCCCTTATTTGAAATGAGTGTGACAACATAAAGGAGCCCTACAGGGACCAGAGGCACAGCACAAAGATTCCACACTTTTACATTCCTCTTGTGATTGAGTGACATTTGGGAGATTATTGGGTAATTTACCTATTTTCCAAAAATAAGAATTTACTAGTGTGTAGATAGATGGACTCAGAACCAGTGGGTTTATGCTCCCTGCCAACAGATGGAGATGGAGCAAACTGACGTCACAGTATATATATATATATATCCCTGCAGTGACCCCAGTCTGCCAGTATTCTCCATCTTCAGCAGAGGTCCTTGAGAGGGCTCGCCTGTTAAAGCGTGGTTATTCCTTTGCGGTGATTCCCACTTTACTCCACGCTTGCAAGTTCTCCACTTCCTTGGCTTCTGTGCGGTTTTGGACAGTTTCTGAGGCCTGGTGTGAGGAGCGGGGTATTCTTCCTCGTTCATTTAAGATACCTGTCATTCTGGATTTTTTTGCAGGGTGAATTGAATAAAGGCTTGGCCTTTAATTCTTTGAAGGTGCAGGTTGTGGCTCTTACCTGTTTTAGAGACCTGGTGAATGGTGTTTTTGTTATCTCATCCTGATTTGGCCTGTTTTTTGAAGGGAGTGAAGCATCTTAGGCCTCCCTTTAGGTTACCAGTTCCATTGTGGAGTCTTAATTTGGTGCTGTATTTTTTGGCGGGCCTTATGTTCCTTTCCTTACGGGTGTTGACCTTGGAAGACTGTGTTCTGGTGGCTATATATTCTGCACGTCGAATTTCTGAGCTTCAGGCCTCATCTTGCTGGGAGCCGTTCCTTCGTGTGACTCATGGGGCACTACAGTTGCGTACTGTTTCATCCTTCTTGCCCAAGGTAGTCTCAGACTTTCATTTGAATAAGTCCATCTCTGGATAAGGTCAGGGATGCAGAGGATTTTTGCCTCTTGTGCTCCTCTGATGTCAAGCAGTATCTGGAGGTCTCCAAGTCTTTTCGAAAGACGGATCGCCTGTTTGTTCTCCATGGCGGGAGTAAACAGAGTGCTCCGGCTTCATGGGCTACCATAGCTCATTGAATTAAGGAGGTAGTCACGGCCACGTATGTGGATGCTAGAAAGCCATTGCCTTCTCAGATTGGGGCTCATTCTACTAGGGCTCAGGCAGTGCCATGGGCAGAGGTTAGTCTGTTTCCCGACTGTATCTGCCAAGCTGCGACGTGGTCCTCCTTACACGCTTTTTCCAGGTTTTATCATCTGGATGTGCAGGCCCGGAAGGATTCAGCCTTTGCACGTGTGGTTTTGACACGACCTCAGGCAGCTTCTCACCCTGTTGGGGAGTAGCTTTGGTATATCCCATGGGTCCTGAGTCCAAGTGTCTACACGCTAGGAAATGGAGATATTACTTACCTGATAATTTTGTTTTCCTTAGTGTAGACAGATGGACTCAGCTTCCCGCCCTCAACTGCTGTATGAATGTTTCAGTAGCCCTCCTGTGGGGCTATGGGTCCCCAGGGATTATTGGTAACTGTTCATTCAGTCCCTAGCTTGGGGTACCTAGAATCTTACGTGAGTTCAGTGTTTATGGTTGGTTGAGTACAGTTCTGGTTACCGGTTTTTAATCATGTTTTTTAATCAAGTTTTTTTGCTAGTCTATCCACAATTGCTTTTGAAGAGAATATTGGCAGGCTGGGGTCACTGCAGGGCTAAATATACTGTGACATCAGCTTGCTCCTTTTCCATCTGCTGGCAGGGAAGCATAAACACACTGGTCCTGAGTACATCTGTCTACACTAAGGAAAACAAAATTATCAGGCAAGTAATTTCTCCATTCATACACATTCAAGTGGTTTGTGATGAATTGCAGGAGGACCTTGTGAGACTGGAAACATGGGCTTCCAAAGGCAGATGAAATTTAACGTGGACAAGTGCAAAGTGATTCATTTAGGGAAAAATAACCCTTGCTGTAGTTTCACAATGTTAGATTCTATCTTAGGAGTTACTACCCAGGAAAGAGATCTAGTCATCGTAGTGGATAATACATTGAATTGTCGGCTCAGTATGTTGTTCCGATCAAAAAAGCAAACAGAATGTTAGGAATTATTAGGAAAGGAATGGTAAATAAAACAGAAGGATGTCATAATGCTTCTGTATTGCTCCATAGTGAGACCGCACCTTGAATACTGTGTGCAATTCTGGTCATCGCATCTCAAATAGGTTACAGCTGCACTGGAGAAAGTGCAGAGTAGGGCAACCAAAATAAGGGGCATGGAATGGCTGCCCTATGAGAAAAGGCTAAAGAAGTTAGGGCTGTTCAGTTTGGAGAAGACACACCTGAGGTGGGGGATATGATAGAAGTCTACAAAATAATGAAAGGACATGCATAAGTTAATGTAAATCTGTTGTTTATTCTCACGGATAATTAAAGGACCAGGGGGCACTCCATGAAGTTAGCAAGTAGCTCATTTAAAACAAATCAAAGAAAATTCTTTTTCACTCAGTGCATAGTTAAGTTCTGGAGTTCATTGCCAGAGGATGTGATTACAGCAGTTAGCGTAACTGAGTTTAAAAGAGGTTTGGATAAATTCTTAGAAGAAAATTCCATAATCTGCTATTACGTGAATTAATAAGCAATATAGCTTGTGATTTATCTAATGTTTGGGTACTTGCCAGGTACTTGTGTCCTGGCTTGGCCACTGTTGGAAACATGATATTGGGCTTGATGGACCCTTGGTCTGACCCATTATGGCATATCTTATGTTCTTATGTTACATGAAAATATAGGGGGCTATAACAAAAAATATAGAGAGCTGTGACAGAAAACTATCATATTTAGTGGCTGAAAAAAAAAATGAATACTTAGTTAAAAATAAGAAAATTGACAGTTAAGATATAAGGTATATCAGAAACAAAGGTAAGGAAGGACAATCCAAGAAAGCAGGATAGACAGTAAAATGTTTGGAGCAGTACTATGGAAAGTAAAATAAAGCCGCAGTAGTCTGAAGTAAGTGTGAGAATTGCTCTGAAAGCTCTGAAAATGTCTGACATTCCTAAAATAGTGCTGTTTTTGAGAGAACTCACTTATGTACCCAGAAGTATGTTTTTAAATGTTAACTGTAACAGCTGAAACTTTTAGACGCTCACAAGGACTGGTGCTGTCAGAGGCAATCAGTGGCATAAAACAAAGGCAAACTGTCAGGGGTAATGAATGCTTGTGGGAGACAATGGAATATTATGAGCTCTAACAAGGATTTAAAAATACATGAGACAAAATGATTGTACTTTTCACTTCAGTAACTGATTTGTGTTAATAAAAGGCAAAGGAAAATAGAAAGCTTTTATATTAACCAAAACAAATCTTCCTATGCAGTCCTATTAAAAAAAAAAAAAAATTCTGAAACCTAAGATGGGAAAATATGTATTTTTATTTATTTGTTTATTTATTTTTACATTAGTCAGAAAATTTCAATAAGATATCTGGCAAATGGAGGACATTCTTATTTAGTTTGTGGAGGAAATGACAGAGTAGCAATTCTTTGTTTTATTTATTACTTATTTGACTTGCTTCAAAAACTCAAGGTAACATACAATCAATAAAAGTAATACAAATAAAAAATATTAATTTTTTTTAAAGTTTGCATAGTAAAGTAGAGGACCAGATACTGGAAAGGAAACAAAAAGGGTCTGTGGACCTGAAGAAAGTGTTGATTCTAGCATGCTAATGAACCCAAGTGATGTCAGAGAGTGATAATCTCTCAAAATGTACACATTTCTGACCAGAAATATTTCCACACTTTTAGCAGCTTTAAATTACAGTAGAATCTATCTATTGACAAATATTACTTTGCATTATACTTGGATATCTAGAGTCAGCAGATGATAAAATTGTACTTACCAGAAAGAATGCTTAGGAGAATTGAATTTCTGAAAAATACTCTTAAAACAATTCTTTTTTAATATTTTCTTTATTTAAAACATAATGTTTAACTTTCTTTTCTGGAACCATACTTATCTGAATTGTTCTGAATACCTGCAAAAAGAAAGAAGCAATCAGTACATGGTATACCTTGTGGTTTATAGTCTTGTAAGGGAAGAAAATTAGATGTCAGTTGATAGTCAAAAGAGAGAGCATACTTCATCTTCAGCTAATCAAACCAGTTTATGCTCCCCTAGCATCAGATGGAGACAGAACAGGTTTGATGATGTCTCCCTTCAGAGTCCTTTGCATTCTCAGCCTACCAATATTCTCTGCCTGCAGCAAAGTAGACAAGCACCCTGTGCTGTGAGCTGTGCCTCGCCTAGGCTAGGTGAAAAGGAATTTAGAAGGTTTGGGCTGCTCCTTTGGAGGCTGATGCTTGTAGTGGGGGATGGGGTCCCCAGCATGCCAGTCTCCCTGAAAGCACCTTCAGAAAAATAGGGTAGCAGGGGGTAGTGACCTTAACACTGCAAGGCATTAAGTGAAGGCCAAAACAGCAAGGCTTCTAGATCCCAGGGCAACAAGAGAGTCTACGGAATATCCACTTATCTGGTAGATGCAGGAAGTATGGCATATTGAAATCTGCCTCCCTGGCACCAAACAAAGGCCCAAGTCTTTCTGATTAAGGCACATACTGTGTTCATTGTTAGGCTCTAGAAGCCTACAGCACAGCATGATTAGGTCTTCTCCAAGATGGATTTTACCCAAAATGGGAGAGAAGATTTCTTTGAAAACTAGTGCTTCAATGAAGTTCTTTTAAGGAGGACCACGAAAGTGATGGGAGGTTTGGAGGAGGGGCAATACTTGTTCAGGGAGGAGAATGATTCATATGTGCTTTGTTCAGGAAGGAAGAACTATCCTCAACTTGTGCATAAGGGGGCAGAGGATAAGTCTGAGGAGGATCCTATCATGGTGGCAAAAGGAGACCTGCAAAAGCCTTCCCCTTCCATAGAAGGGAAAAATTATATGTGCCAGATAATTTTAAGGTGGGCCAGACTATGGCTAAACTGTACCCTCTGCTTGCACAAGATAGGGAGAAGTTAAGGGCACAGTGAGAGAACATCCTGGTTTGTGCAGTCGTGAGGAAGACTACCGTGAGGAAGTCTTTAAGGCCTCTTTGCTTGCCATGCAGGTGGTGGTGTCTAATGGTATTGTGGCTAGAGCATGTCAGCACTTTTCTCAGCATCTGCAGGAGGGATCCATGGGAGAGGCTGGGGAACAGTTGGAAGCGGCTGCTCAGCTGGAGCCAGATGCGGCCTTTCTGATCACTGTGTTTTATGACCTCATATGGGCCTTGGCACCAGAGTATGGTGACCATTGTTGTGACTCATCACTTACTATGGTTGAGGAATTAGGTGGACGATTGTGTCTAAGAGTCGGTTGGCAAAGCTTCCCTTTAAAGGGAAACTTCTCTTTTGAAAAAGATCTTGAGAAGCTGAGTAAAGACTTAGGAGTGTATAAAGCTCCCAGGCTTCCCGAGGATAAGCCTAAGGGAGCTTTTCAGAGGGCACAGGCTAGAACTTGTTTTCGGGATTCTAGGTGGTATAAGTTAGGTAAGATATGAGCTGCTCAGCAGGGCTGTCTCTGTAACAAGTTTAGATCATTCAACGCTCCAAAATAGGAGGCAGAAATGGGAACATGGGGGTACTGCTAGTACCAGATGATAACAATGAATGTGTAAGAGCCTAGTCTTTGGAATTTTTGATAGGTAGTCACATTTTGGCCTTTTATCAGAGGTGGGTCCAAATAACAACAGATCAGTGGGTACTGGAGACCATAGGAGTAGTATACAATAACATTTCCGTGTTCTGTTTCATATTCTTTTATGATGTTTCCGTGTGTTTGTGTGTGAAAAACCAAAAAAAAAGGTGTACATTGTGCTAGACTGTCTTCTTCGCATAGGGGCTATAATCAGCAGTTCCAGTTTTACAGAGGGCACAAAGAAGGTATTCCATTTACTTCATAGCTTCAAGAAGGAAGGCACCTTTCAACCTATTCTGGACTTGGAATAGGTCATCAAGGCACTGAAGGTTTCTTGGTTCAAAATAGAGATGCTTAGGTTGGTTGGTCATGGTGGCAGTAAAACAAGAGGAATTTATCTCCTTGGATTTGACAGAGGCCTATTATAAAGAGAGAGCACCAGAAATACCTGAAGTTCGTGACAGTTTTGAGCGCTCCAATTTAGCCTGGCCACAGCTCCAAGAACCCTTTCCAAGATGATGGTAGTGGTAGCAATGGCTCTTCATCTAAAATACATTTTGATTTACCCATATTGGGACAATTTACTTCTCTGAGTGAAATGAGCAGTGTAGAGTAACACAGGACTTGGTGTGAGGCAGTCAACTTATGGTTTATGGTTTATTTTTTATATATTGTCACCGGCATAGCCTTCACAACGGTTCACAATCATAATACAATAGAGAAATACAATAAGACATTCAATAAATAGTGAAACCAGCTAAAATATTTAAAAAGAGAACATGCATATAGAATTTAGCTGTTAAAAATACAGTTAAAACTAATAAAAAACATATTACTTTACTATTCCTAACAGGTAATTGCTAAACACATCTAAAACATAAAGTACCATATCAGTATAAAACTAAATAGTTGCCAGTACTCAGAATTTAAAGTAGCTTTGTGTTCAGTTTGATACTAAAAGTTGATGCGTATGTATGACAAAGAAAAGGTTACTCAGGCTTCAGGGTCAAGTCAAGTGAGAATTGTGTTGCCTGCGTGGAGTCTCAAGATGTAGGACCATCTCAGGTATTGGATTCTCTGGTGGCAGCACTGGATTTGGTACTACCACTTCCTCTTGCTTTCTACTTTGCTCTCAATGGCACATATGGAGGAAGGCAGCAATAGTGGTCCAGACTACTTGGCAGCGAAATCTGAGTGAAGATGGAAGGCAGGAGTCTGAGAGAGATTTAAAACTAGATGGGAGTGGGTAAATAGGGATGTACGTGAAGGGGGAAAGGAGACTAAGGGAGAGGATGAAAGCTTGTAGGAGGGAGAATGATTAAATGAAGTAGACATGTAAAAGTAGAGACTGAAATGAAAAGGTTGGTGAGAGATAAAGAATTGAAAAGTAAAAAATTAAAAAAAAATCTGAAATATATGAAGAAGAATAGACAGTTATCTAGACCAGTGGTTCTCAACCTTTTTCCCATCGTGACACACCTGACAGGCCACGCTCACATGTGTGACACTCTGCTCATTACAATTCATGGCGGAAATAAAAAGTCAAGGTCCGGTAATTATTTTTATTGTTAAGAATGACACAAGGAAAAGATACGTATTCTGTCTGAACAGAAATTGCATAAATAGTAAACATCCCACACCAAAACAGCACCAATTTCCAGCACTTAAACAGTAACCATCTGTAAATTCATCTGTTAATTATACATTACCTATTATACATAGTCATGCTATCTTAACGATTTAGTTATTCTTTTCCCTGCTAATTATATATATGCTACCATCTGTTCTTAGTCCAACACACATGTTAATACTACTCTCTTATCGCTTTATATTTACTCCCTGATTGTTGTATTTATTTACTATCCTGTTAACTATATATCATAACAATTGTTCCATGTAAACATTACTGTTTCTTGTAAACCGATATGATGTGCAAAAGGTTATCGATATATAAAAGCTCTTAAATAAATAAATAAATAACCACCTTACCTAAGAACCTTATCTAAGAAAAGGCAACACTGAAAATATTACACCAGGCCTTAAGACACCAATATATCTCCTATTAGGAAAACGGACCAAGTCAGGCTATTATAGAGCCCTACACAGAAACTTCACGCCAGCAGAGAACCTCACCTGAATCACATGTGCTGTCCCTCACCTAACATAGAATAAAGAGACCAAAACGCATAGCAAGAAGCATGCAGACAAAAACTGAATTGGAAACCGCAACAAGCCAGAGTCTGTCTATGCAGTGTAACAAAGGAAAAAAAGAAACATCACCCATCCTTTTATAAAACAAATCAAGAAATATAAAATCAGTAGCAGTAAAACAATACTAACAAAAAGAACAGATTATTTCAAAACTGCTGATGAATGGAATTTCCGATAATTAAAAACTCATATAAAAATGTTTAGATACCAATAAAATATTTCAAAATAGCAGACACAAAGACCCAGTAATGAAAAATAAGGATACAAAAAATGTTTTGATCTGCATACCTGGGAACATTTGATATCCAGGTGTCCTGCGATTGTTTTGAATTAGCAGGAGGAGAGGTGGTTTGCTTGCTTCTCCTCTCTCTCTCTCTCACTCTCACACTGGCTCTCAATCGCTCACATATACACATGCTTTTTCTCTCTCACTTGTATAGGCTCCTAATTACACATTTACACACATGCTGTCTATCTTTTCACGTATACACACAGGTTTTCAGTCACACACATACGTGCTGTCTTTTTCTCTCACACACAGACTCTCATTCACATGCTTACAAACATGCTCTCTTTCTCTCATTTACACACAGGCTCTCAATCACATACTTACCTTATCATGGTTACTTTTATTAACGTTCACCTTGTAACTCGTTCTATGTAAAGCCTGTTGCTATGTTTAGTTATCTGTGAACCGAGATGATGTTCCCAATGTATCCCGGTATACAAAAACCCTTTAAATAAATAAATAAAATAAATAAATACATGCTCCCTCACCTAAACCAGCTCTGTCACTCACAGATATACATGCTCTCTTAATCATACATACACATGATCTCTCTCACACACAAAGGATCTCAATCATACACATATACTCTTTCACACAAGCAGGTTTTCAATCACAAACTATCAAATGTTTTTGTACTTGAATTTATGAGGTATGAGAACTATATTGTCTCCTGTCATTTGACAAAAGCTGCCATGAACAGCCCCTGAAGCAGCCCTCGATTGGGTGAAACTCAGGCCTTGAGTCAGGCATTTACTGGAATATTGCTTTTCTAATAAATACTTTTGAGGACTTCGGCTTCTCTTTCATATTCCTCAATCACAAACTTACACATACAGGTTCTCAGTCATAAACTTACATTCATGTTCTCTCTCTCACAGGCAGGCTCTCAATTATTCACATACATGCTATCTCACTCACACACACACACACACACACACACACACACGTTCTCAAACGCATGCTTGCTGATTCACTCTCTCTCCTCCCCCCCCCCCCCCCCGCTGGAACTAGCGGCAGCAGCAACCTCCTTCATTTTCAGCCCTCACGGAGAAAGTAGTCCCATCGGCCGAGAGGGTTGACGTTGTTCCTTATTTTACTTGTAGCTGCGCTGCTCATCCTTCAGGCCGTGCCTCTCTTCTTTTCTTCGGGCCGATGCTGCCCGCACTAGCATGGCCTCTTCTTCCCGCGCACGTACCTGCTGCTCACCACTTCCTCTTCCCGGGTGCAGGAAGAAGAGAGCACGCCGGTGCCGCTGACTCCAGCTGTTGTGCCGTGTTCCGCCCAGGCTGCAGCATTTTAAGCCCGGGCGAAGGAGGACCGGGTAGCAGCTGGGTCAGTGGGGGATTGGGAAGTGTGGCAACACACCTGTGTGTTCTTGGTGACACACTGGTGTGTCGCGACACACCGGTTGAGAACTGCTTATCTAGATTAACCTAAAACAGGTTACAATTACTTTTAACAAAATACATTATTTTAAATACAAATAGGCTTTTTAGTGCAATATATGCAAATATACCACTGAATCTTGAAATTGTGCCTCAGAATCTACCCATAATCTGCTACACAAAACTGGGAGCCTTGCATTGAATATTTGATGTAATTCTTCTTGTCTCCCACATAAAACTGCATCTTCTGTGAAAAGGATCTATGGAGATGATATGCAGGATTTTGTTTTTATAAACTTTAGAGGCATATTCAGTAAGCCAGCGAGTATACAAATTATCTAGCTAAAGTTATCCAGATAAACTTTCTGCTGAATATAATGCCCTAAATTTATTTGGCTACATGTAGCCAGGTAACTTAAAAATCTAACCAGCTGTGTCTGAACATCACCAGTTAGGTTTTAGTTATCCAGCCCTCTGTAGCTAGATAATTCTTAACCAGCTATTTTCAAAAGAATATTGCTGATTAAGGGCCTCATTTTCCAAGGAGTTACCGCGTGCGATAAATTTGCAAATCGCGCTAACAGCCGTTAACGCGATTTGCGAATGCAAATTTGTAATTTGGTATTCAGGGGGTGGAGTTGGGGCGGAGCATATGTAAAGCTACAGAACTCTGCAGCCAGAATCCTTACCAATACGAATAAAAGAGATCACATCACCCCCATTCTCAAGCTCCTCCACTGGCTGCCTATAAAGCAAAGGATCCTATATAAAGTACTCACCGTAATTCATAAATCCATTCACAATATCTCTCCTCTTCAATTATGTAACCAACTACGCCCTCACTCCTCCTCTAGACCCATCAGAGGAGCATATAAAGGCACACTCTATGTACCTTCAACAAAATCCTCGCATCATAAACGTGCCATATCTACAGCAGGCCCCATTCAATGGAATGCGCTCCCACCAGACATTCGGCTTGAGTTCTGTCACTCTTCATTCAAAAAAAAACTTAAAACCTGGCTCTTTAGCCAAGCTTTTCCAGGACCATGATCATCATTTTTTCCCCTCCAACCAGCAAGAACATATCTTCTTCACAAACCCCCATTTTCCATACCACTACCTACTTCGGTATCTAATCTCTTGCTGCAGGACACTTGAGGCTTTCTCACTTATACGTTATAATTTTTATGCTCAATAAGACCTGTCAACTTAATTGTTTAAGTTTTTTTTTTTTTTTTTTCTCCTTTATCTTTTGGTCATCAATGTTACAACGTTATTGTTAAATTTTGAACTTATGTACCCTGTTCCAAGTTTCATAACCTTGTTCTATGTAATGCCTTTTGGCAATTTTCATGTTCTGTTTCAATGTAAACCGATGTGATCTTTATTTCATATAGGAACACCGGTATATAAAAATCTAAAAATAAATAAATAAAGCAGGAAACAGGTATCGTGTGCGGCGAAACAGCCGCAGTGTTAGCGCGGCTCCTATCGCGGCTAATAGCTACAACCCTTTCATGTGCGTTACATACTGCGCTAGCGGGCAGTAAAGGTTTATCGCGGTGCACGACATTTCCAGCTCCGGGGGGGGGGGGGGGAAGGAAGAGAGAGAGAGAGCGCCTTACTATAGTGCCTATGCCCTAGACAGGTATTTGTATCCCTATGGGAGGGCCACCTACTAACTCGGGGTGGGGATTAGGTATGAGCGTCGGGGGTTGGGGGCCACTTTCGCATTCCACATGAGACGTACAGAAAGAACAGTGGTCTCTAGTGAAGATTTGCTGGGCTCAATGGACCTTGGTTCTAGCCCAGCATGTCGATTCTTATGTTTATATAGATACATGAAGAGCCATATATGACTCTTGAGCTTTCAGGTTTATACGACTGATATGTACATTTTGTTACCCAAGATAAGATTAATTGAAGTATTTTTTTTCTTTCCTATATACTGTCAGATGCATGAAAAGCAAAATAAGAAGCTGAAACTATACATTAAGCCCCATGATATTGCAATGTATTCCTGCCTATATTTGTTACACATGTGCAGATGCATACTATGGGTCTCAAGGGCCCATGCTTGTGTTTATGCCACCATTATCACCATTTTCAGAGAAATACTTAATCATAAAAAATCAAACTTAATACAAACCCTGGAAAAACTGGACTATTGTGAACCACCTATAGGGTGAAAGCTTCCCTGCACTCACGGTGATGGTACTGGCAATTCTTCCTGTCCTAAATCCCTCTCCCCTTCTCTTCCCACAGCACCACTGCCTAACGCCACGTCTCCCTGTCCTGAACCTTCCCCCTCGTGCCCAGCACCAGTTTCCTCTGCCTGCAAACACCTTTTTCCCCCAATCTCCCGTTGCCCATCACCAGTCAACTCACTAGGCTCGAGTTATTGCAGCAGGATCATTAGCCTCCCATGTTCCTCAGCAGGTGCTCTTCTGTCCCTAGTGTGGTTACAGCTGCTGCTGTGTGTCATTGACTGCAATCAGCAGCCAAAGAGAACAATGAAGAACAGTATTGTGGGGTAGGCTGAGCTGGGGTGAAGATGCTGGTGGAAAGGGTCACCCAGCCCTGAAATGACAGCACTCCCTCTGGCTTTGGTGCACCACTACATAATGTAGAATCTTAGGTTGTGATGTATGTTGAATCAGTATAAGAATCAAAAAATGTGATGTATAATTTTGAGACCACATAGATCTGTGTCATATCTCAAAAGGTCATTTATTACTAGTTGTTTATTTATATGTTGGTTCAATAACACACATCAAATCCTACAAAGATTCCAGTTTTCACCAGGACCAATACAGCTAAAACTCCCACATTTTTATTGTTTTTGTTTTGGCTTCTGATTAAGGAAGATTGATTTTTGTTGTGTAGGATGATGTGGGCAGCCGGAGCTGTAGCAGCTATGTCAAGTATTACATTCCCAGCAGTCAGTGCTCTTGTTTCACGCAATGCACAGCCAGATCAGCAAGGTGAGTCAAAACGTTTTCTTTTTTTCACTTTTTATGTTTTGTTTGTGAATTAAGTTGTGCATTCACTTATAGGTAGATATTTGAAAGCTTGAACATAGGAAAACAGAATATGACAACACAAGAGTTTCAAGTTCCATCTTATCTTACCAGCTTCATCATTTTTATTTCTAACATGCCTTTCCATTCAGATAAGCTTCAGGAGAGCTATTAACAAAATTAATATAGTAATACAATAAACTCATAAAAATCCTAGTAAAACTAATGAAAGTCAAAATTCAGCAATTATAAAATATAAAACAAGTAGCTGTAACATTTACAATAAAACATCCATGTTCATATTATCAATAATAAACCAACTAATTTGTCTGTGCCTATTTAAGAGGAGTTGCCTTACATTCTGAGAAACATGGTAACTCGTACTAGGATATACAGAGTTTATATTCTAGATAAGCCCATATGTTTCTGTGTGCCTTTTCTTGTTTATTGTAATTGTCTGAAAGGCTTTTGAAATGCATTTACCTGCTAATAAAAATGCTAGATGGAGGGTTCATTTTTTCTGTGCGTACTAGCCACAAAACTCATGTTTTGCTTCTTATATAGACTGGTTTGTGGGGCAATAACCAAATTCCTTGCAGCTTTGCCCACTGAAATGAAGTGGTCCTTATCCTCAATTCAACCCCACCTTTTAGAATTCCTTTGTTTTTGTTTTTAGTGAATTGCTTAGAATAGCAGAGATCCATTGTAAGTTAACTTGAAATGCTGATCAGTTTGGATGTCAATTTAGTGTCTCAAAGAATAGTATTACTGCCTCTTCCTCAATTGATCCCCACTATAACCTATCTGATTTAGTTCTTCCCAATCGTCGCTTCACTGTATTAACTCAAAGCCTTTACTATTTTAGTCATCTTGACTAAATTGTAAGCTCCAAGGAATAGAGACTGTTCATTATTTCTGTGTTGCTCTGCATACATCTAGTATATATTATACAATTAAAATAATAAAACATGGGCACATACATCTCATAGAAATGTAGAAAGATAAAACAAGGCAGACTATACCGCTTATCCAGTCTGCCCATCCACATCTCTTGCTCAACTTTATAGTCCCTTCTTTCCCTTAGAGATCCTCTTTACTTGTCCATGTATTCTTCTATCTATCTATTTATTTATTTATTTATTTATTTAAATAATTTATATACCGGAGGTTCCTGTATAATATACATATCACCCCGGTTCACAAAGAACAGTAACTATCGCTACATATAGCGGTTTACATAGAACAGAATAAAAAAGAAGTTTTTAAATTGAACAAAAACTAAGTAAGCAAGTTTTTACATTGAACAAATTAAACGAAGTAAGCAAATAGTGTATGATATTTAACCGTTAATAAACATGCAGTTAATAAATCAATGAATAACATGGAAAATATGAAGTCAATATGAGTATATGTATGTAGTATATATGAAGTCAGCATGTGTAAATTTCTGATTGAAAAAAGGAAGAAAATAATAGATCTGAATAAATCGTTGTGGGCTTGCAAAGACTTTTCTTCATGTTCTTGGCTCTAGGGGAAAGCTTGTTTGAACAGCCAAGTCTTAAGTTTCTTTTTAAATGTAGAGTGGCATGGTTCCAAACGAAGGTCTGGAGGGAGCGAGTTCCAGAGTGAAGGGCCTGCTGTGGATAATGCACGTTTCCTCAGAACGGATTTCGCCGGTTGTGTGATTAGTCTGTTCTGATAGGCGCTTCTGGTTGGTTTCACGGATGTGTGTAATTGAATTTGAAATGTTAGGTTGAGAGGTGCGATGTTGTGTAAGGCCTTATGTATCATCATTAAAGACTTGAACTGGATCCTGTATTTAATCGGAAGCCAGTGGAGATGGTGGAGAATTGGGGTGATATGATCTCTTTTTTTGGCATTTGATAGAATTCTTGCAGAGGCGTTCAGGACCATCTGAAGTGGTTTGATGGTGTATGCTGGTAGGCCTAGGAGGAGAGAGTTACAGTAATCCAGCTTTGGGAGTATGATGGCTTGTAAAACCATGCGGAAGTCTCTGTATAGGAGGAGAGGTTTGAGTTTCTTTAATGTTTGAAGTTTAAAGAAACATTCTTTTGTTGTGTTGTTGACAAATTTGTTGAGGCTGAGTCTGCTGTCTAAGATGACTCCCAGGTCTCTAACTTGTTGCGAGGTGGAGAGCCCCGAGGTGTCCAGATGTTGGTTAGTGTTAGAATGTGGGGAGGGGGAATAGTTTTCCGGTGCTATAATGAGGATTTCAGTTTTGTTTTTGTTTAAAACCAAGTTGAGGCTGGTGAGTAGATTGTTGATAGCTGACAGACATTTATTCCAGTATGATATGGCTTTGTGTAGGGAATCTTCTATAGGGATTAGGATTTGAATATCATCCGCGTATAGGTAATGTCTTAGCTTAAGGTTAGTAAGAAGTTGACAGAGTGGGAGCAGATAAATATTGAAAAGAGTCGGGGAGAGGGATGATCCTTGAGGTACCCCCCTTTTGGATTCGATGGTGTGGGATTCTTTGTTATTTATCTTGACCTTGTATGATCTGTTCTCCAAAAATGATTTTAACCAGTTAAAAGCTACTCCTGTAATGCCGATGTCTATTAGGCGTTGCAAGAGGCATGAGTGGTTAACAGTATCAAACACTGATGAGAGATCCAGGAGAGCGAGGAGGCAAGGTTGGCCCTTTTCTAGGTTGAAAATGATAGTGTCTGATAATGATGTTAATAATGATTCGGTATTCATAGTCTTACGAAAGCCAAATTGGTTTGAGGTGAGGATATTGTTTTCGTCAAGATATTCTGTAAGTTGTTTGTTTACAACTTTCTCCATAACTTTGGCAATCAAAGGGAGGTTTGCTATGGGTCTAAAGTTAGCTGGGTCTGAGGTGGGTAAGTTGGGTTTTTTGAGGAGCGGCTTGAGCATGGCTAACTTGAGTTGGTTCGGGACATGTCCTTGGTTGAAGGAGCAGTTAATAATGTCTGCTAAAGGTTTGGCTATGGTGTTGGTGATCAGACTCAGTTTGTTGGATGGAATATGGTCTGATGGATGGGAGGATGGTTTTTATCTTCTTGAGAATATTCTCTATTTCTAGAGTGGATGTGAGCTCAAAAGTGTTGAGCACTGTTAGTGAAGTGTTGGGTTGTTTGACATTTGGGTGCGATGGTTGTTGATCTGTTGGGAGTGGTGGTTGTTGAGCGGTTGAGTGTGGTGTTTGTTGAGCGGGTGATCGCGAAGATTGGGGGGGTGAGGTTGATTACGTGTTTTGGATATGTAGATGGTCCCTTGAGGGGGGCTAGGAGTGAGGTGATTTTGTTGTTGAAGAAGTCTGCCAGTTCGTTCGCTTTATTGAGTGCTTGATCGTCTGGAATGGTAGGTGCCGGGGGTTTTGTGAGGGTTGATACATAGGAGAAAAGAGCTCTTGAATCAAAAATGAGGTGGTGGATTTTTTTGGAGAAGAATATTCTCTTTGTTGTGTTGATGTTGTTTCTGTATGAGTTAAGGCATGATTTGTAGATGAGGAGGGTGGTTGAAGATGGGTTTTTTCGCCAATTTTGTTCCTTGCATCTCAACTCGTGTTTATGATTTTTTAGCTCTGGTGTGAACCAGGGTCTCCTGTTGTCTTTGTTTGGATTGATAGATTTAGTTGTCATGGGGCAAATTTGATCTGCAACCTTTTTAGTGATGTTGGTCCATGATGAAGTTGCTGAGTTTGTCGGATAGGTCTAGGTGCTCAAGTTCCTTGGCTAAGTGTTCACTGAGTTGGTCTCCTGAGCACTGTTTCCTAAGTGATATAGTTATTGGTTGTGTGGATTGTGGTGGAAGTTCTTTAATTTTTAAAACCGATGATATAATTCGATGGTCTGACCAAGGTATTGGCGTGCAAGTTGGAGTGGTGTGGGTTGTGATACCTTCATTTATGAAGATAAGGTCCAGCGTATGGCCTGCTTTGTGTGTTGGTTCAGACACAATTTGTCTGAAACCCATATTGTTGAGAGAGGAGAGAAGAGTTTTACAGTTGGTAGAATGAGGTTGGATATCTACGTGCAGATTAAAATCTCCCATGAGGATGGTAGGTTTTCTGGAATTTAGGTGTTTGCTGTAAGTTCTATGATGGAGGATGGGTCAGCTTCCAGTATTCCGGGGGGAGCATAGATTAGGCCGATCGTCAGATGTTTTGAGTTGAATAGGGCAAATTCAATCTTTGATATGTTATTGGAAGTCTGCAAAGTCAGACCCAGTGTTTTTTTGGCTGCGAGGAGAAGTCCACCTCCTCTTTTTTTGGGTCTGGGAATAGAGAGAACATCGTAATCCTGTATGGGTAGCTGATTTATTAGCGCAGTGTCGGAGGGTTTTAACCAGGTTTCTGTGATAGCACAGATGTCAGGTTTTGTATCGGATAGGTAGTCGTTGAATATATGACTTTTCTTAGCGATCGATTGCGCATTAATCAATGTGAGTGAGAAGAGAGTTAGACCAAGGAATTGAGTGGCTGGTGTCAGCAAGATGGGCCTGAGCCTCTGTTGACGATTGTGATGGGGGGGGGGGAAGGGGGCTTTGGTGTTCTCCATTTGGGATTGTGGATGATGGGAATTGTGAGGGGGTTCATGTTGGGATGTAAGTGGCTGAAGTGGAAGACTGTAGGAATCGTTACGGTCAGAAGGAGTGCTAGGTGAATGCTGTCTGAAGAGTGCTGGACGAATGCGGTTTGAAGAGTGCTGGGCGGATAATGTTAGAAGAGTGCTGTATGTATGATGGACGTATGTTGGGCGAATGCAGTCCGGAGAGTAATGGGCGAGTGCAGTCCGGAGGGTGATGGGCGAGTGCAGTCCGGAGAGTGATGGGCGAGTGCAGTCCGGAGAATGATGGGCGAATGTTAAGCGCAAGCAGACCTGTCTTATACTGTCTTTGTCTTCACCACCTCTACAGAGAGGCTGTTCATGTGTCCACCACACTTGTAAAAATAAATATTTCCTTCGATTACTCCTGAGTCTACCCCTTTTTAACTTCATCCATTGACCTTTTATTCTAGATCCTCCTTTCTGTGGAAAGAGGTCTGCCCCCTGGGCATTTATTCCTTGGATATTTTTAAATCTCTCATCTCCTTTCTGTCCAGCATACAAGTTTAGATATTTCTGTCCTCATATGCTTCGATCATTGAATGTTTTAGTAGCTGCTCTCTGCACTGACTGATTTGGTTTCTCTCCTTTGAAAGGTTCGATCTCTAGAATTGTGCATAGTACTTCAAATGAAGTCTCACCGGAGACTTACACAGATGCAATATCACCCCCTTTTTCCTGCTGGCTATTCGTGTCCCTACGCACCCAGCGTCCTTCTGGCTTTTGTTGTTGCCTTATCTGCCTTTTTGAGCACCTTAAGACAATTAGATCTGATCACTTCCAGAACCTGTTCTAATTTTGCACACTTAACTCTCTATATATTGTACTGCTTGCTTGGGTTTTTGTAGCCAAATACTTGACCCTGCATTTTTTAGCATTAAATCTTATTTGCTAGACTTCAGACCATTTCTCAAGTTTCGCTAGATCCAGTCTCATCTTTTCCACGTCATCTTGGGTGTTTAAACAGGCATTAAACCTTAATATTGTCTTTTTTGGATATGGATCTATAGACAAATGCAGCTGTATATCGACTATATAAAAATGATACCTGACACTACCATCACTAGTAAGCTGACCCAACAGCATGTATATTTTTAAAAGTAAAGATGATAGAATAGATCGTCCTGATATGCCATATTAAGTGGCTATGGAGAGGATAAAATATCTCTAAGAAAAACTGTGTGTCATCTGTCTTTGGCTTTCCCCTCACTTATTCATAGCCAAGAATCCTTTCTGTTATATGCATGATTGTTCACTGTGATGGGGTCTCCACTATAATTGTGTTATCTCAGTTGAAATATACTAGAAGGAAAGGAACATTAAGAAAAAGTCTAATATATCAGGAAATTCACCATATTGTATTCAGCTTCATAACTCCTGCTTTATGAGGAGACACTAGAACTAGAGGTTACAGCATCCAAGGTGGGATAGACTCAGGGGTACTATCAGAAAATGTTTCTTCATAGAAAGGATAGTGGATACATGGAACAACCTTCCAGGGGAGAGGTGCTGGGTGCAAAAACTAATAATTCCAGAAAGCATAGTTTAACCACAGAGGATCTGTTATTACATAGAAGTGACAGTAAAGATCAGCAGTAAAGATGTGGTATTTAAAGCACTTTCCCAGGGAAAAAAGTGGGTGGACTAGATGGACCTCATGCAATGGCTCTCAAGACAAAAGTAATGAGGAAGGTAAGGCAAAGGAACATTTATGGAGGGGAGCAAGTCAGTGACAAATCCACTTGTTGCATCCATCCCAATGGCATGGTCTTCTGCCTTTAAATTGGCTATAAAAGAAATTACAAGAAAACATCCCAATAGCCTTTTATGTAATAAAGAAACTCCTAGCCAGTTTCAACTAACCAGTAAAACTGCCATTAAAATTATTAGCATCATTCAACTTATTCTATATAGAAGTGGAGTTTGTTCAGGATGGGACAGAACCTCGATATAAACCCTGCCTTTCCAGTTCTGAAACATACTCTGATGTCCACAGAAATCCCCCAAAAGAGCTGACACATTCCCTCTTAAAAAATAAATATTTTTAAGTAACAAAATCACAAACCTTCTTCACTGCTAGACACATTGAAGTATCTCAAAACCTTGCAAAATAGACACTCTGGGCCTGTCTAGCAAACCTGCCATACTGTAACTCCCCAGTTTCAAACAGCAAAATCCTTACCTATAAAAATCTAGTACCATCTGATTAATTGGAGTCAAGCATACACAAGGTGCCACCATTCTCATCGTGGTGTAGCAATTTGAGGTGGAAATGCACAAGTTTCATCTCCAAGATGGCGTGGAAGAAGGATCCACCAGCACAGCCTAAGGAACATGATGCAGTTCAGCCAGTATGGACAGCTGTAACACAGACTTCCATGTTGGCCTTTCCAGTGCCCCTTAATGAAGATGAACCCATTTAGGTCTCAGAAGAGTATGTCTCTCCAGTACAGAGTATTGTTCAGCCAGTGGAAATTTCCACATAGTGGGGATACTCTCAATCTCCTGAAGGAGGATGTGTCCCCTTAAGGGCTTTGGACGTTGGCAAAGAGCTCTCACCACTAAGTAGTGGTGTTTATGAATGAATTGTAGGGTGAAGAAGGGGGTGTGGCTCACCTGGAGGTTTTTACCAGATTTTTCTCCTCAGAACAGTGGAGGTCTCCTCGTTAGAGTCTTGGCTCAGCATCCCCCCATGATCAGGGGAATAGGATGACAACTCTATGGGAATTCTTTCAGATTCCTTTCTGCAATTGTCGGCATATGTCTCTGCAGGAACTATGCTATTCATGATTTCTGAGTAAGCCAACAAAGATGCTATCAACATCACAAAGGAAAAAGACCTGAAAATGGATGTCTGTGCTCCTTAAGTTTCTACAGCCTCCTGCTGACTGTTGATTATTCACTGTGGGTTCACTCTGGGTTTTAAAACTCTTCCAAGACCTGCACATGAAAATGTGACAAACACCTATTTCACCTACAAGTTAGATATGAAATACATGGTCTTAGCCTCCCCAGAATATGGACTAGTCCAGTAGCCACATCACTCTGTTGGTGTTTGAAACAGACTAAGCAAACTCCTGTTTGCCTCCTGGATAAGATACAAAGGCTTTGGACTCTTTGGCAAGAGAGGTTTTTCCGGGGAACTGTGAGTGCCCAGATCACAAATAACCAACTGTATGTTAGTATATTTGTACAATTGCGTACAGACGTTGAAACCTTTGCTGGATTTGTACAACCAGATACAAGCTGGCTTCCATAGTGCAGTGGAGGATGAGGAGAAATGTGAAAATTTATGAAGCTTGCACAGTGGATTCAGTACTTCCAAATACATATGCAAGTTAATATAAAATTTAACCCAATGGCTAGCAACTATAATAAATACCATGCTAACCCAAGGCACTTTTTCCCCTCTCCTATTATGAAAAGTCATAATCACTTATCCTGAAGAAACTAGGCTCAAATACAAAAATACTCTTTCCCCGATGCTCTTTAGAATATACATTTGTCTAGTCTGTGAGCTCATCTAGTCCTTCAATATTGAATACCTCCTTTTTGCAGATAACATCCAATTCTGCATGAAAATAGGTTCAAACCAAACTTCTTCCCTTGCAAATCTTAACAAATGTCTAACAGCAGTAGCACAATGGCTCAACAACCACAAACTAAATGCTACCAAATCCAAACTCTTTTGGCTAAGTCAACAAAGCTAGCCTTTATTATCCCTACCCTCTCTCTCAGGAGACCTTCTACTCAGTATGAAATCTAGCAGTTCAACTAGGCCCACAGCTTTATAATGAAGGCCCAGATTTGTCATTTGCACAACTACTTCGATAAACACGGCCTCTTTATCATTATACATGGACTACTGCAATTCTCCGTTTGCCACTGTGTCGCAACACAATCTCAAACATCTCTAAATATTGTAGAGCACAGCTGCCAGAATCTTGCACAGGGCCAAAGCAACAGATTACATAAAGCCAATCTTAAATAAGTCATACTGGTTTCTGGTCAAATACAGAATACAATTCAAAACTCTCTGCCTAGCCTTCAAATATGTGAACAAACTGACCTCCTGAGTATCTCTCTCCAAACATTTATTCCTCTGCACTCCCACAAGAGATCTTTGATTATCTCAGGTGGCCCTCATATCTTCCTCTCCTTTTGTCAACTGTTAAACTCACTTCTACAAGACTGTAGTCATTCAATTGTCATGTCTCAAAACCTTGGAACAACTTACCTTTATCCTTTTGCCTCGAATCAAGCTACCTTATTTTCAGAAAGCAAGAAGTGTAGCTATCCAACCAGATGTTCTCATTGTCCCTTTGAGAGAAATGTTCCTCCTTATAAAGACTTCAGAACACTTATAAGACCATCTCATCAAACCCTAAAGGCTTCTTATTTTATCATCTTTAGCATCTCTTCTTCTATAGTGGGGCATGCATTATGCCCTGTCTATGCCCTGTCCCTTGTTTAACCTTAATCTTTAGCAATCCTAGAAGATAAAATCCTAGGATAGGCTCTGTTACATTCCAAACAACCATGATTATCTACCTCATATCATCTCGCCTCTTTCTGATTACACCCCCTTGTGATTATTATTCCTGTGATGGTTGTATACTGTGATTCAACTGCAATTGTAATTAACCTTGATTGTAATCCGCTTTGTGATTACATTTTAATAAAAGGTGGAATAGCAAATTTCTAGAAATAAAATAAATAAGCCTTTGATACTTCATCCAGAGCCTTGGCCACAGCCATTGGAACTTGAAAGCTTGCATAGTTGAGAGCAAGAGGCCTTTGGGAGGATGTGCATGACCACCTTATGGATGTACCCTATACAAGGGGCAACTTGTTTGATGGCAAGGTAAAGGAGTATGGCTCTGATCAAGGAGCATCAGTCCACCCTGCAGTCATTGGGTTCTTCTCTTACAAACATCTATTTTTCCAAAGACTACCCAATCTTTTCAGTGTCATCTGTGCCCACCTTTCAACATCAGCACCAGCCTGGTAGGGGATGGCAGAGAGAGGCATCACCTGAAGGCCCAGCAGCAGTTGCAGCCTAAGCCTGAGGCCAGTTTTTGACATTCTTTTGCCCTGTCTCTCCATCTCTGGTGGTGGGAAGTGTCAGTCCTTTTTCAGGAATGGTGTAGGATCACCAGGGACTGGTGGATCCTAAAAATTGTGGAGCATGGCTACTGCTTAACTCTTCTCTCATCCTTTGACACAACAGACTGCAATCTTCAGCTCTGATCATGCTCAGTATGCCCAGTTACAACTGGTAGTGGAGTCTGTCTCCAACAGTGGGTGATCAAGTCTGTCCTTCCTCAGGATTGTTGCCAAAGTTTTTAGTTTAGTTTATTTGATTTATCACACTATTTATAATCACAATTCATGGTAATTTACAAAATACATAAAATAATTTTCATAACTCCAATATTAGATTAAAAATATATAACTACATTAAAAAAATCTATAAAATATCACATGAACTATTGATCATTTACAAAAGGAAGCAAGGATCAGAGCATAATAAGAGTAATTCAGCAGCCCATCAAGAAGTCGTCAGAGGGACTGAGGCTTATCCTGAAATGCAAAGACTGAACAAATTGTTGGTTCAGGAGAGATTCAGACAATTCTCCCTTTCACTCAACCAAGGGATTGGATGTAATAGCTGGATCTGAAGGATGTGTATGTACACACCTCCATCCACCTTGCCAATCGTAAGTCCTCCAGTTAGTGGTGAAGAACATATATTGCCAGTCGAAAGTGCTCCATTTTGGCATCTCAGCAGCCCAGAGAGGGTTCACAAAATTCCTTGTTGGTTGATGATGGGTCTCTGTTTGATAGTTCTTGAGTTCCTCTAGCAGACTGTTTGGCTCTTCCAATCCTTAGATTTCCTGGTCAGCTTTGTCAAATCAAAGCTGGTTCCATTTCGGAGGATTCAGTTCATAGGATCCTAGATTGCTTGTCTCAGGAGAAGATGTTTCTCCCTGTTGAGAGGGCCACATTGCCCATGGGCTTGATATAATCACTCCTTCAACAGTATCAAGTGCCAGCAAGGCCAACCCTGGTCATTCTCATCCACATGGTGGCTGGAGTGCATGTGGTTCCTTGACTAGTATACACATGCAAGCCCCTCAGTGGGACTTCTGAAGGTAGTGCGATTGGCATTGCCAGCTGCTAGCCCACTAGATCTGTGACCCCTGGGGTGAGAGCATTTCTTCAGTGGTGGATAAATCTGAAAGTGCTAGAGGTGGCTCTCTTCACATTCCACCATCTCAATTGACTGTTGACATTTCCACTCAGGGATAGGGGCTCACACCAGTGCGGTGTGGACCCAAGGTTTGTGAACCCTGGGGGTGAGTCATCTGTAGATCATCCTAAAACTGCAAGCTATCAACTATGCTTTCTCTCACAGTCTGTTGGTAAAGAGAGTTTTGATCCAGACAGACAGCCAAGTGCCCTTGTTCTACATAAACAAGAAGGATGGTAGGAGATTGTATTCCCTCTGTCAGGAGGCTCTCGCAATCTGATTGTGGGCAGGCAGCACAAGGCCCATCTGCTGATGACGTACATTATGAGAATCCACAATATCTTGGCTGACCATCTCAGTAAAATATTATGTTTGCTTGAATGATTCTTGATTTAGAGGACTGCAAATTAATTGTTCAGTCATTGGTGGAGGGGATCAACTTATTCACCTCAGAAGGCAACAGAAAGGTTGAGAAGTTAGCTCTGTGCATCTGAACAAGTACAAATCAGTTTCTGATATTTTTGTGCTAGAATGGAGCATTAGTCTACTCTGCATACATTCTGTTTCTTCTCATAGTACTGGCCATGACAAGTGTAGTTATCTGTATTTTATCCACCTGTCAATTCAGACTCTGATTCAATTAGGATCCTTTTCAGCTCTCATCACATGGGAAGCTGGCAAGATATGTCATCTGAACCTACCATTGTTGGCCCTCAGAATGGATATTTAATGCACAGTAGTTTTCTCTTTACTCCTTCCCAAGGAAGCGGAGGATATGCTGATTTCCACCAGAAAGCTTTTGACTAGAAAATCATAGTTTCAAATGGAAGAGGTTCTCGACTTGGTGTAGGACTTGGTGTAGGCCACAGGAAATCCTTTTCCTGTGGCCCAGGAATCTTGCTTCAGTATTTTCCCTTCCTTTCATCCTCAGGCCTTAGCATCTCTTCACTCAAAGTTCATCTCATTGCTATTGCTGCATATTTCCAGCAGGTTGAAGAAGCTCTTATCTTTTTCCACCTTGGAAAGTGGTATTTTTCATGGCCATCACGTTGACAGAGCAAGTGGGCTACAGGCTCTGTTTTCATATTTACCATACCTCTAGTTTTATCATAATAGTGGTTCTGTGAACATGCCCCAAATTAATCGAGCTATAGTGCTACCAACATATTATCAAAGACCGCATGCACACAAATGAGAATGGGATTGACATTCCCTGGGCTCTGAGTGCTCTGGTCTATCTAAAGAGGACTCATCCTCGCTGACTCAACTTTTCATGTCCTTCAATCCCAATAGATTGGGATAGACAGTTGCCAATCTCACACACTAATGCGCTGGCTGGTTTATAGATTACAGATTGTCAAGGCTCATCAAGTGAACTTTCTATGGCTCATTACTTGTATCGAGAATGTTTGCTTTCTGTGGCTCATTACTTGTATTGAGAATGTTTGCAAAGCTGCTACATCATTTTCTGTTCACACTTTTTCATGTCCCACTACTGTCTGGACAGCATATCCTGAAGCGACAGTAACTTTGGACAAGCAGTTCTGCATAGTCCACTCTCCATGGGTGTGACTGGGTTGCTTTTCAGTATCGCTCCACTGCAACCCTCAGCTATGGTCTCCCCATGTTATAGCTAATTTGTGCTTGTTTTGTTGAGACTGTAAGCAGGGTTTTCCATAGTCATCAAGATGAATTAGCCATACTTAATTCCTGCCTGCCTCTGTGGAGAGTCAGCTATCTTGCTGAAGGTTAAGCTCCTGTAAGACCGAGAGGCTCACAAGGCAGCCTATATGTGGGAATTCCTTTGCATGCTCAGTAAAGTCTATACTGAGAGCTGGGTCATGTCAGTGCCTTTGGATGATGTCACTCACATGTTATGACTTATACATCCTGATGTCTGTGGAGAATCCTGTTTTACAACTAAGAAAACTTGCTTTCTTTTTTCTCTATTGCCTTCATTTCACCTATTCCTCTCTCTGACATTGATCTTTTCTGTTCAAACTTTTTTCTCTCTTCTGTCCACTCATAGCTAGATTTCACCCCTTCTCCCTTTCACCCTTCAGTTCTCAATATCCCTCTCTTCCCACTCACCCTCCCCAGTCCTGATCTACTTTCTTCTGTTTCATTAACCCCAACCCTTTTCCTGTCATCATTCCCTCCCTCCCTCCCTTCCCCCAGCCCCTTTGTTGTGTACCCAATCTATTAGCATCTTCTCACTCCTTTCACAGACCTGTCCCTTTCCTCTGTCTCTTTACAGTCCATCTTTTTCCACTGCCTCTTGTATCCCATCTCACCCCAAGCCCCTACTCTTCAGAATCTCCACTCAGCCACACAATCACTGTCCAGAATCCTGACACAATCCCTAAGTTCCTGCGTTTCCATCCAGCCCCTGAGTCTCCACTTCCTGCCTCCCCATGTTGCTACCTGTGTCCCTGTTCTCCCTGCATCAAAATCGAATCCTCAGACTCCTTTCTCCTCATACCTGACCAGTACTTCAAATCTTTTTTGTTTCTGCCTGCTGGGATTTATGGAGGACCACATGGATCAAACAAGAGAGAGAGAGAGGTGCTGGCAGCAAGAGTGGGTTAGAAGCCCTGGGCCACTGGTCTTGCTCTTTTACTTGGCCACCCAGTGCTGGAACATGAAGGGAACTTTGAGGGAGTTAGGGCAGGGCCAGCACAGCAGCCATGCTCTGAAATGGGGGTGGCAAATGGTAGGGGTGTGTGTGTGTGTGGCAAGGGTAGGCAGAAAAACAAGCCACTTCTTGGGTGGTAGCAATTGCCCCTTCCTTCCCTGTATAGCAACCACTGGCCTCAAGGTTATCTACCATCATATTTTTGTCCTACCACTAACACTCACTCTAAAAAAAAAAAAAAAAAAAAAAAAATGTTTGTTGCAAGTTAGCTTTAGCTAAAATGTCTATAATACAGTATACTCTGCCAACCCTTAGCAAGCTGTGAGCCCAGCTGGGTGAACCACTGCAGATGCTCAGAATTCCAAAGGAAAGTGGTTAATCTTAAATGTTTGGGAGACGAGAACATTGTTAGAGCCAAATAAAGAAAAGACAAGGAAAGAAACTGTAAAGGCAATGAGGGAAGAAAGATAAAAGTAAACCATTAATACAGGTTGAGGTAGCTATAGCATAAGGTGTCTGAAATGTTGTTCCTATTAAAATATTTGCTAAAATAGGTTTGAGAAACCCATATCCTGAACAACTGGCACTTTTGAGACTATGCTAACATGTTTTTTTTACTTGTAATCAAAGATTAAGGTGGTTGTGCCATCTAGTGGAAAGAATAAAATCAGATATAATACATAAATGTATTTCTGAAACAAAAAAAGTAGCAAACTTGCAACAAATTGTTGACAAGCTGATAAATCATGTTTTCATGAGATTTAATGACTTTTATACCTAAAAGATTTTGCCATAGAGTAATAAAAACAAATTAATGGATGCTATTGTTTGTTTGGTGTTCTGGGCAAGGTACAGTTAGTGTTTGGAGCTTAATTTTCCAGTGAATAAATATCCACCTAATTAAAACCAGTTTGCATTAATTTGTATTCTCATTTGCCATCCAAGAACCCAGATTAGACTGTCACTGATGTAATTGTGGCACAGAGGAGATAAACACAGGAAAGGGCAGAATCAGACTAGCCAATTCCAGTACTTAGTCTCCTGGGTCATTCTTGTAAAACTGAAGGGGTGCTGCCATTACGAGGCTAAGACCAGCACTCAGTTAATATTTTGTGCTCAAAATAAATGATTGTCAAAGAAAGGCAAATGATGATTCATCAGGTAAGTTTTTAATATGTCCGATTGCTTCTTATATTACAAGAAATTATACTGAGAAAAAATGGTCCATAAACAAAACTGAAAAGTTCCATCAGCCTCATTCAGTGCAAGAAGTTTCATGCTTAAGAATTACTTGAAGCTTATTCTCTTCTGTTTAAAGCACCTATTTCACAATCAGTACAAATCCTGTAATTCTTGAGTATTAATTTCAAATCAAAATAAAGTCTAAGCAATAGATATTTATGCCCTTGTTGTCATACAGGTGTTGTGCAAGGGATGATAACTGGAATTCGAGGACTGTGTAATGGTCTGGGCCCTGCTCTATATGGCTTTGTATTCTTCTTGTTTCATGTGGAGCTCAGTGGGCTGGCTCCAGCCCCAAACTCTGACAAGACCATGCAAGATCCCACTGATGCGGTAAGAGAAAGATACATTTGGGAACTTTTGGTTTCCTGTCATTAAATTTCTGTAGCAAAACTTTCTTGTTAAATAGGTCTCAGCAAGCATTCAGTCTTCAGTCCAATGTAAATCTGTTAACTGCGTGGGTGATTTTCTTATATATGTATCAAATGATATGTAAGAAAACCAAGACACAGAAAAGGAAATTAGTTTGGGTAGCTGTTTTTACTTTGTCTACAATATTTGACACTGAAATGTGTGGAAGCAGTAGCATAGCAAAGCACTTCTTCTTGCACTTTACTTATTGCCAGCTATCACTGTCTAAAAAGGAAATAATCATGCCCAGCTTATATTAATTTCTAAGGACAAAAGAGAAGAAAGAACAACAAAATATTTTACATTTTATAATTGGAATTTTTAGCCCACCTTTCCAAATCATGTTCAAGGTGGCTTACTGCATTATTAGAATTCAAGTACGATAAATCTCTGTCACAAGGAGCTTAGTCTTAAGAGGCTTGTGTGCTAACCCTTAGAATTTCCTGCAGGTTAGTGATCTGTTCACAAGAAACTTTGCTATAGTTGCAAAATGAGCTCTGTAGCAATTTTTCACGTGAAAATTTTCAGTTGAGAAGCTGGCTAAAAAGATACAGGTCATAGTTATTTCTTGTGAAAACTGGCCCACAAAGCCTTTTTGGGCTGATTTTCTATAAATTCTTAATTAATGAGCAGCTTTGCATGATCTTGTATCACAACAGCTCATTAATTATGAAATTAAATTAAATTTTGTGTGTAATGAGCCATACATGAAATTTTACTATCTGTGAGACCAAAAAATGTGAACAACATTTCACACATGGGCTTTGTGTGCAAAACTGCATGAAAACCCAGTTTGTAAAATGTTTTCAAACTTAATATATCTGTGTTCAAGTAGATACCTGAGGCAGTAGGTGATAGTGACTAGCCTAAGGTCACAAGGAGTGTGAGTAGGGGAAGTAGGATTTGAACCCTTGTTATCCTGTTGGGCTACTGCTGAATTGATTTAAAGAGTATGAGACCAGAAAGTACTATAAAATAAAACTGTTACTTTGTAGGTTGGTTTTATTTAGGAATGGGAAAGTCAGCATAAATTATCTGTCTTGCCTAAGAAGACAATTGAAAGGGGCTTGAGCAGGAGGATGGTAGTGGCTATGGCTCATGTAAACAACCTTTGACCCTGTTTGACTAAATCAAGGTGACTATATTTGTCAGTCCAAGCAGTTGTTTCCATTTTTGACTAAGCATTCTCCATTGACAAGCAAGATTAAATCAGCTATAGCAAGTGAGTGATGTCATCAAATGGCACCAACATGGACTCAGCTGTCAGAGTTCAAAAGTCTTTCTGAGCATGTGTTGGAGTTGCAGATTGCAGCAGCTGCCTAATGAGCCCCTCAGTCGTTGTCTGAGCTGCCGCATAGACAGATTCCTAGTCTCTCTCAAATATTTTTCTACGTTTCAACTTTTTCCTTGAAATTTGCAAGTTTGCAAATTCTTTTTTCACTACTGCCTCAGCAGCCTCTCAAAGTAAAACCTTGTATGTTCTACCCACAAAAAAAAGAAAAAATATAAATAAAAAGAAGAAACCTGTGATTTAGCAGGTTTAAGATTTGTGTGTTGAGAATTGGATGTCCATCATGGACACCCCCTTTACATGCTTTCACTGCCTGGGTCCAGACCACGATACCCCAAGTTGCCCTAATTGTGGCAGGATGTCTGTGGGCACTTCAGATCCATGCCTGGAAGGTGGAGGACCTGTGGCAATCTCTCTCAGGTAAGGCCTTGAAATCTTGGTAAGAGAATGGACAGTGCAGCCATTCCATCATCCCCCAAAGGGAGGATCCATTGCACTCCCAGCACCACATAAAGCAGTGGAAATCATTCTGGGAGTCTACTTCTTTTTCTTATTACAAATTGGCTGGGAAGGCTCTCCCCCTACCCCCCAATGCTGGTTTATGAACATGACATAAAAGTCTAAGGTGCCAGAAAAGGCACCAAAAAGAGTACATAAGCATTGTGAGGCATCCTCTCTAGAGCAGTTTACCTTGGCACTGAAGAGGTCAGCACCATATGTGCAGAGTCTGGGTAGACCCTGGCTCGATAAGGAGAAGAGCACCTTAGGTATCCTTAATGAGGAGCTCTCTGGCACATATGGCATTGTCTTCCATGGCACAGAAGACTTCCATGGTGTCATACAGCTTATTCCCAAGTGATTTGCCTCAGTGCTTTCAAGGGTGTTTCTTGAAGCTGTCACCTCAGCTCGAAGAGTGAGAGAATTAAAGGCGTTGCCCATCACGAACAGACCCCAAAGACTCCTCACAATACCCATCCTCCCCCACTCTCACATCTCTACCCTTACAATCCTATCGCTTATCCTAGTCAATGCTCAATCAATTGCCAAAAAACTACCAATCCTCCACGACATTCTCGACAACCACCCTGAAATCTGCTGCGTAACCGAATCCTGGCTGAAAGAATCCAACACAGCCCTTATAAATCAACTGCCCAAAACACTATACGAAATCTACTCATTGCCCAGAAAAAAAAAGAAAGGTGGCGGTCTCCTATTTATAGCCCCAAAAAAATACAAATTCAGACTCCATAATATTAACTTACTACCCCCCCCTCGAAATCGCTCTTTTCAAATCTAAGTACCTACAAGTTATACTGCCATACGCCCCACCCGGTCTTCTAGAAAATGACCCATCACCCCTGATTGAAGCCATAACAAATAACATTAACACGAATACACCAGCCATAATTCTAGGAGACTTCAACCTTCGCGTCGATAAAACCCCCCTCTCCACCACCTGCCGACTCCTCCTTGACACCATGACAGCAATCGGCCTCAAGCAAATAGTAGAAACCTCAACCCAAAGATCAGGCCACACTCTAGACCTCATATTCATAAACGATAAAGTTGAGCTCAAACAACTCCCCTCCATCACAGATCTCCCATGGTCGGACCACAAACTCATAGAAACCAGACTACTACTGAACCCCAAACACATCAAATTCACCATGCCTTGCTCCAGTTATGAACTAATTGAAATCCTGCCACACAACTTAAAATCCTTAGACAGAACCAGCACCAACTCTGCCATAGACTCCTGGCTCACCATCACCTCTGAAATAGCAGAAAAGAAATGCCCCATCATCAAGAAAGTAATCAAACCCGCCTAGAAGTAGAAAGCCCCATGGCACACCCAAAGCCTCCAAACATCAAAAACATCCTAAGAATGGAAGAAAAGAAATGGAGAAAGAACCCAACAAACCAACTTAGAGATAAATACAAAACCGTCCTCTACATATACAAAACTGACGTCGACAAAGCCAGAAAAGATTTCTACGCCAGAAAGATACATAACTACCAATTCAACCCCAGAGCACTTTTCCCATACATTAATGACCTCATTCTACCCGCCAAAACCCCCCCCCCCCCCCCCCCACCTCCAGACAAATGATCACCGACAAATTTGCCAACTTCTTCCAGGATAAAATCCTCAACCTTGTCACAAAAAACCCAACCACGGACGAAGAGACTGCAATCCCTTCAAGCAAACCTGACATTAGATGGTCACACTTTGAGAACATAGCCTCCACCGAGATTGAAACTATCATCCGAAAAATGAACCCTGCTTCACACCCAATAGACACCCTCCCAATAAAAACACTCAAACAAGTTTCAACATCATCGCCAGGCCCATCGCCGACATAATCAACCTCTCTAGACGAAAGCATCTTCCCAACAAACTCAATTGCACTATCATCAATCCAATACTCAAAAAACCCCACCTTGACGAATCCGATGTAGCCAACTTCAGGCCTATATCCAACCTCCCCTTCATAGCCAAAACACTAGAAAAAATCATCAATCAGCAACTCTCGGACCACCTAGAATACCACAAAATACTCTTTCCAGCATAACACTGATTCAGGAGCACCCTCAGTACAGAAACCCTACTACTATCCCTCTCAAACACAATCCTCAAAGGCCTAGACAATAGCCAAAAATACATTCTCATATTCCTCGATATATCAGCAGCCTTTGATACCATCAACCACAACATCCTCCTGAACAAACTAAAAGAAATTGGACTATGCGACATTACAATCAGCTGGTTCAAATCCTACCTCTCAAACAGATTCTACAAAGTCAGAACCAACAACACAGATTTCCCCCACGGTGTCCCTCAAGGATCCTCATTATCATCCACACTCTTCAACATCTACTTCCTACCTCTATGCAAACTCCTATCTGGACTCGGTCTAACATACTACATATACATCGACGACGTCCAAATCCTCTTCCCCATACGAGACACCATCGCAGACACCCTAAAACTCTGGGGCACCCACCTCAAAGCAATCCAACAACTACTAACACAAATGGCTCTCACCCTCAACCACAATAAAACCGAAATACTCTACATATGCAACAAAACCCCAACTATACCTGACCCCCAACTCAATACCTGCATAACAAATAAAGAAATCATCCTCACCACAAGAGATCTAGGAATCACGCTAGACAGCGAATTAAACCTCAAGAAGCACATAAATACCACAATAAGAGAAGGTTTCTACAAACTCCAAGTCCTAAAGAAAATCAAACCCTCCTACACCCCAAGACTACAGAACCGCACTTCAAGCTCTCCTGTTCTCCAAACTTGACTACTTCAACGCCATGCTCCTAGGCCTACCAGCTTCCACCCTCAAACCACTTCAACTCCTACAAAATGCCGCAGCAAGATATCTCACCAGCAGCAAAAAATCAGATCACATCACTCCAATTCTCAAAGAACTACACTGGCCTCCAATCCCTTACAGGATACAGTACAAAACCTTATCCCTCATCCACAAAGCACTATACAGCAACAAACAGAATGGATGAATGCCGCACTGAACTTCCAGACACCACAAAGAAATCTACGTTCCACAAACACTGGCCTTCTCACCATCCCCTCCCCAAAACTAGCCCACCACAGCTCAACCAGAGAATGTGCTCTCTCTGTAGCCGGACTCTCCCTATGGAACACCCTCCCCAAGGACCTAAGACTCAAACCAATAACACAAACCTTCAAAAAGAAGCTAAAAACATGGCTCTTCCAAAAAGCCTTCGCAACACACTAAGAACCGCTAACACTCATCACACTCCCCCACCCCCCTCAGACTCAAGCCACTTTTTGAAATCCAATTAACTCAGAATATTAAACTCCTGTATACCTAAACGATAAGAGATAGTTATCCTTTAATAGTTTGTTAAACTTCTCTCCCCCTGTTATGTTCTCCAAGTTCCACCCCCTGTTACAATGTAACCCACTTAAATCGTTCCATGTAAACTGATATGATAACACATGTTGAATGTCGGTATAAAAAAGCAAATAAATAAATAAATATACCTTCAGTTTTTCCATACGTTCTATGCACTCGCCCTAAATTCCCTCCAAAAGTAGTATCTGTGTTCCACATCAACTGGTCAATTGTACTCCGCTTGTTCTTTCCAAGGTCACATATATACAGAGGAGATCTGGCTCTTCCCTGTAAGACAGCCCTAGCATATTACCTCATGAGGGCTCAATGTTGCCATCACGTTTCTCAACTATACATGTCCTTTGATCACAACAGATTGGGAAGAGCAGTTGCCAAAGAACTCTCTTAAATTGGCTAGTGGTCTTTATAGTGCATCACTATTTGCCGAATGGTTTACAGGTTACAGACCATCAAGGGTCATCAGGTGCGGGCCATGGCGACATCAGTCGCCATATCCAGCATAGCTCTCTGCTTCAACGGCAGGGGAGAAGAAAAACTGATACTTCACGCATATCCAGCATAGCTCTCTGCTTCAACGGCAGGGGAGAAGAAAAAAGGATTCGCACTCACAAAGCGGGGAGTAGCTGGCTTGTTACGGCGGTTACTACCCCAAACCAAATAAGCCTGATACTTCACTTTCAATGCATTTCCAGCATAGCTCTCTGCTTTAACGGCAGGGGAGAAGAAAAACTGATACTTCACGCATATCCAGCATAGCTCTCTGCTTCAACGGCAGGGGAGAAGAAAAACTGATACCTTCACGCATATCCAGCATAGCTCTCTGCTTCAACGGCAGGGGAGAAGAAAAACTGATACTACACGCATATCCAGCATAGCTCCCTGCTTCAACGGCAGGGGAGAAGAAAAACAACCAATAAGGGCTGAATAACATAGTCTGGGTAAAACAAATAAGCATGGGTGTAGCTTGCTTATTGCGGCAGTTACTTCCCCTACTACCCCTAACTAATCAAGCTTGATATTTCACTTGGATGCAGCTCCATCACTGCTCTCTACATTAATGGTGGGGGTGGAAGGGAAATAGAACCAAAGAGCTAAGAGAAACAGATAAGTATGAGAAAAAAATGTGTGAAGCTTGCTGGGCAGACTGGATGGGCCGTTTGGTCTTCTTCTGCCGTCATTTCTGTGTTTCTAAGTGGCTCATTTTAGGGCAACTTAGATTGAAGACATGGGCAAAACTGCTACGTTTTCACATCCCACTGTTTGGAGAGCATTTCCCAAAGAGACAATAGATTAGGGCAAACAGTTTGGCGCAGCCTTTTCACACAGTAGTCTATACATCACTGGGTGGGGGTTCAGATTGCCTATTCAACAGTAGCTTCGTAAGGCAATCGTTAATTTGGGCTTCCCTACTAATGGATGATTTAATCCTACTTGTTGACAGAGAAAGCAAAGTGGTTTACCTGTAACCAGGGTCTCTGTAGACAGAATAAATCAGCCATACGGTTCTTTCTTGCCCATCTACATGTAGTGTCAACTACTTCGCTTAAGCTTAAATATCTGGAAGAAACTGAAGGGCCTATGAGGCAGTGACTATGCACGAGAGCTTTTGTGCAAGCTTTGAAAGATTTCTGAGCTTTGAGAGCAGAGACCATGTCTGTGGCATCAGATATCAACTACCGGTTATGGTTGGTTTATCTTGCTGCCTATAGAGAACTCTGGATACAGGTAAGCGACTTTGCTTTCAAGTTTAGACCAGTGAGATTTGCAAATCAAATATTCAGTGTCAGATTATGTGGACATGCTAACATAATTACAAATCCTCCTGACCAGACCTGCCAGCTGATGAACCAGGAAAATCAAAGCTAGCCCCCAAAATATTTGATGTTAACGTGAACTGAATATTACAGCTGGTAGAGGAAATGGAAGTAGTAGGTTACCAGAGAGTAGTGTGGGCAGTTCATAATGTATGGCTGCTGTCTTTTGTACTTTTTTTTTTTGCTTTTAATGATCACAAAGAGTTGAATTTATTATGCTCACGAAACTGAAGAATTTAACAACTAGAATATTTTGTTTATTTTACTAGCTTCCATTGTACTATGGGATTTTGGTGTCTAATTTAGCAAATCAAGGCTCATTAGCATGTGCCAAATGTAATATTGTGCATACTCCTTTTGCTGACCTCTTGGAGCAATAAAATATGATAATTGTTTCATAAGTTTACAAAAGTTTGTATTTTGTGTATACTTTTCTTGACTTCCAGAGAACTATTATCCCTGGCCCGCCATTCCTGTTTGGAGCATGTGCAGTTCTTCTTGCTTTTCTGGTTGCCTTATTCATCCCTGAACACAGTGGCCATTTATCAAAGAGCAGCAGTACCAGGCAGCACAACGATGTTGTCAGCAGTTCCCAGGAAAATAATCCGGATCGAGGCAATGAAGAAGACATAGAGCCACTGCTGCAGGACAGCAGCGTCTGAGGACTAGTGCTTCCAAGTGACTGTCGGCGTACTGTGCTGAGGGGATCAAGGCAGAGCAGAAAGATTGTAATAGGTTCAATGCTAGCAGACACACTCAGGCATAATTTGTAGACGTGTCTTTTTCCCTTATGTTTTTGGTACATTAGAGTTTTAAGGCTTGAGTTTATTTTTTAACTGATATGCAGTTGCAAATGCCATTTCAAGCCTTAATATTGAAGTACCAGCAGTAGAATATTCATAATATACCACTCTTGTAGTGCCCGAAGGTGAACATTTCCAAAGCATACCTTAAGCTAAGTAAGCTGATTGTTAGGTGAGCTGTTGTTCTGCCATTGGAAGTTTTAAAGATTTGGGGATTGCATATTTTTTCACTTACCATAGGTAGGATATATATTCCGCTTGTACATTTGATATTTTTGGACTGATTTACACATACTTAAAGGCAGTGAATATCTGAGTGTATAAGGGTATACATAGGATGCATGCATGGATCCAGTATTTCTGATCTGGCCCCTTAGTAACACAAAACATGGGCATTACTGTCTGTGTAGTAGCTGTATTGTCAAGTAGAATAAATATCTGGCCTGTGAATGAAGGTTATGTAAAAATAAAGTTTCTGGTCTGAAATGGTATATATTAGTAAATATACCACTGGGTATTCACCAGTTTGGATATTCTGTTGGACTAAATGGAGTTTTGTAGGTGTGTGGCCCTGCATACCTCTATAGTTATGGACATCTTTAATTGTTCAGACTAGATGATAGATTACATTCAGGTTTGCATTTTGTATTTATTATCTAGTAATTTTCCATTACTACTTAAAAATGCTGTATGGATTGAATCACCTCAGTCATTGCACTCCAGCCTTAACTCCTATTTAGAGATTTATTTACAAACAATTTAATATGCATATCAAGTGGTGTATCCCAGTGTACTGAACTTCAATTTAAAAACAATTTTGTGAGCTCATTGTCTAGATTTCTAGAAAATATTTCTAATGCAGAATTAAAAAAAAAAAAAAAATCTCTAGATTTCAGATTTGCTGCAGCATCCATGGACCATTAGAAGATATACTTCTCCAAAGGAAAACATCAGTGAGCTATGCTTCTCATGGTTTCACAGACAATAGATTTTTTTTTTATTTTTTTTTTTTATAAATGTTTGTGTGTGGCAGCTCTGAAGATATCCATGTCTATGTTGAAACCAAATTTGTTGTGGTGTTGATCAATGTTGTATGCCTAAGGACATTAGTTTTCAGTTTATTTTCCTTGGGAATTTGTGTTTCTTATAACTTAGAAAAATGGCAGAAAATCAGTGGAAAAAAAATTACTCCTTTTTTCCCACCAATTTTTGTTTGTTGTAATAAATCCCCAGGAAAATAAAATAACTGAAAACGAAGGTCCCTATGGAGGTCATAGCCCAAGCCTCCTTACCGTCTCTCTCACGTCTCCATACTGTGACTATTGAGTCCATTTGGCAGAGGCAAAGATATGGATGTTTGTGAATGGTTGCCACAATTCTATAAATTACCAGTGTATAATATAGAAGCATTGTATTGTTTTGAGCCAAGAGGGACATAGCTCATCAGTATGCTCTCCTAAGAATGTTTCAATGTTTGTATATATGTGCATGCATGTGTGGTGTGCATATAGTACTAATTTGGTACTAATATGGTAAAACTGCTTTCAACTAAATATGATGGAGATACATACATGCATCTATATATATCATATATACATCAAGGGAAAGCATGCTTACTATATATTAAGCAATAGAAAGCTGTACAAAAATTAAATCATGTTCATAAACACAAAATATATTCAAACAAAATGTTTTCAAGTTTACTTTCCTACCTAGTGAGAATATATTTCAAACCATAATGGTTTGTGTTTTGAGGGTTTTCTTTAAACAAGAATGTATTTGCAGTAACATGACATAATGGTAGAGTAGCATAGCCCCCTCTCTCCAAGAAAGATGGTGTGGCATGTTAACACATAGAACTAGCTGATTGATAATTTTCTGTTTAGCCATAGGTCTATATATATATATATATATATGTATAGCTATGGGTATAGATAGAGCTCTTTTTATTGTAAAATGTTAGCCAATCTTTATTTCTTATAATTCCATACCCTCTTTTTCTTTAAGAAAGTATGCTCTGCCATTGTGGTGTATATATATATTAGACAATACACACATATATGCATTTATATACAATTTCTAGGCATGCTATATAAATCTTGTATTTATAAATGTAACTATTCTCTTGAGAGAGAAATATAAACTTTTTATGAAGGATTATAAATTGACAGAAAAATTTTTTAAAAATATATATACATATATATTTTGAGACATTCTATCTAAAACAGTGAGAACTGACCTTTTGTAATATGCTGTTGATTAAGTTAACAAGCTTCATGATGCATAATAAATTGGTAAATTATACTCCTTTTCAGACTTTATACATTAACTGTGTGTGCAAAAATCACTAATAGTATCAGTTTTACTTTGGATGAACATGCAGGTATTTTGGGGGGGGGGGGGTTTGTTTTGTTCTGTTTTTTTAGCACATATTACATATATTGATACCAGTGCTGCTGCTTTAGGGTTCATCAATCACATCCCATTTTGAAGGCAAATTTTTCTCTGCTTTTTATAGCTTTGGTTGAAAGTTCTTACTACAGAAAATGACCCTCTTGCTCATAGTAATTTGTATTGGAATTCTATTGAAATCCTTAGCCACTTGTACCCAGGAGTTCATTTTTTCATATTTGCCATTCCTCCCACTTTTATTAGATGGGTACCAGCTTTTGAAGTACAGAAAGTGAGGGACAGATTGAATGCACATCACCGGGACTAGTGAAATTAGTAATTCTACACTGAGAAGCAGGATAAGCCACACAAGATGGTGACATGAAATTTAGAAAATCTCTTGAAGCTTTGAAAAGCCTTCGGTGCACAGATGTTTCTGTTCAAGTGCTACAGCACAAGCCTGCTTAGTCTGTTCTTGTCTGCTTGAGTGGTTGGATGCACAAAATATTATTTTGTCAATTTTGGAGATTTTTTTGGCTTTTTTCTTTTTCAATTTTAAAATGCTTCCTTTCTACTACGGACTGCCTCAGCCTTCCTTCTAGCTCACTTGTTTGGACTCCTTAAGTATGTGGATGTCCCTAAGGAACTGGTCTCAGAGCTAATCCATCAACTCCTTAAAGGGCAGATGCACAATGTGGTTCCTGTTGCCAAGAAGGCAGATAAGTATCATGCACAAGAGATTTTCTGATTCAGTTCTTGGAGGACGACAAGTAGGATGTCAGTTCTTGCACATGGCGAGACTTCATCAAATGGAGCCTTGCGGAAAACTTTTGATACAAGAACATAAGATTTGCCATACTGGGTCAAACCAAAGGTCCATGAAGCCCAGTATCCTCTTTCCAATAGTTGCCAATCCAGGTCACAAATACCTGGTAGGATTCCAAAAGGTTGATAGAGTCCATGCTGCTTAGCTCAGAGATAGGCTTCCCCAAGTCCACCTTAATGATTTATGGACTTTTCCTCCAGGTACTTGTCCAAACTTTTTATAAACCCAGCTACATTAAAATCTTTTATCACATCTTCCAGTAATGAATTCCAGAGCTTAATTATGGATTGAGTAATATTTTCTTCTATTTGTTATAAATGTATTACCTAATAACTTAATTGCATGTTCTTTGTACTTTTAGAAAGAGTAAACCACAGATTTGCATTTATACATTGTGCCCTCATTTTATAGACCTTTTATCATCTCTCTCCTCTGCTATCTCTTCTCCAAACTGAAGATCCCTAATCTCTTCAGCCTTTCCTCATAGGGGAATCATTCCCTCCTCTTTATCATTTTAGTTGTTCTCTATCTTTTCTAATTTTGCTATATCTTTTGAGATGTGACCAGGATTGCATGCAGACTCAGTGTAGTCACACCATAGAATGAAACACATTATAGTTCCTGTCTCATTCTCAATTCTTTTCTTAATTACTAGCATTCTATATGTTTTCTTAGCTACTGCCACCACCACACACTTAAGCAGAGGATTTCAACATATCCACAATGACGTCTGTTGTAATTGTGTGTTTGTGGATCCTTGGGTGCTGTGGAGGTGACCATGCCCACGGGGAGGAGCCCCATGAGGAGCCACAGCACTGGGCTAGTCTCGTACTACACAAACACAAGAGTTCTTTTATTAAACAGCTTGAAGAGAACCACCAGAGGAAGCAGTCTAGTAGTTGCAGTCTCAGGGACCTCAGCAGGCCCTCAAGGAGCCACCTGGTCCCTGTAAGGCACCTGAAATAAAGCAGAGGGCCCCTGAGGAGCGGGAACCCAGGTTAGCATATACCCCAAAGGGCAGAGAGAGAGCTTCCTGCAGCAGTACGGAAGTGGCAGAGTAGCGTAGACAAGAACGGATTTGAGTCCTTGCTAACTCGGGGAGCTATTAAATGAGTGAAGGTAATATACCCGGATGGCATGACGTCAGCATGAGGGAACGCCCTAGCAGTTTGCGCCAAGGGTGGTACAAAGACGTGGGTTGCGCGCACACCCTAGTAGATACCTGGGAGGAGCAATGGCGGGAGGCTGCACCATAGCCATTCCAGGGACACCAGAGAGATCGGCTTGTAGACGCGGCGGTAGCCATCTTGCCCAGGTAAGCAGGAGGAGCTATGAATAAGGTGAGACAAACGGGGCGAAGCCGTCGAGGACCAACGGACGCAATAACGTCTATATCCTTTTCCTGGTTCATGACTCCTAATATGGAATCTTGGATTGTGTAGCTATAATTTGGGTTGCTCTTCCCTATATGCATTAATTTTCTCTCTTCCACATTAAATTTCATCTGACACTTGTATGACCAGTCAAAGTTTTTGAAAGATGCTGAAAAATGTTCCAAACACATGACTAGGACTGTTTGAAGCATATGATTTCTCTAGGGCATGGGCTATGGTGGCAGCAACTAGAGACTGGCATGGTTGAAAGCTTCCAGACTCTGTGAAGGTGTTCATGACAGGATAGCAGATGCTTTATGTTTTGAAAACAATTTGTTTTGTGAGAAGTTTAAGGAAATGGTAAATGAAAGAACATTGCACTGTTATACAAATTTTAACATGGAAATATCAGACCAGCCACCTCAGAAAAGAGACCAGATTACAGATAACATCATTATTCATAATAGCAGTATCAACTGCAACAAGGTCAGCAAAATTGGTCGTGAAACAGAGACAGACCTCAATAAAAAGTCTCACAAGTTGTCTCAAAAACCTGATCAGGCGTTTTGACTACCAGCCTCCATTTCACAGCGTTCCATTGGGGGGAAGGCTTCAGTTGCTCCTTCTCAATGGTTCTTCATCACAGCAGATGAATGAGTTCTGAAAATTATCACAGAAGGTTATCTAAATTTCAATTACTTCCACCCATAGGGGTAGATTTTCAAAGATGCGTTGATTTTATAATATTTGTATTGGCGCATGCAGGTGCCCACTCGCACATTTTGAGGAGGGGGGGGAATTTTGTAAGTAACGTGTGGCGATGCCCAGTTCCCTACCCCCCCCCCCCCCCCACCTAACCTTCCTCCCTTTTCCTCTCTCCACCTCTAAATCTACTCTACCTATCCTTTATTTGTTTTTGTTTAACTTCCTCCTCAGAGTAGAAGTAAGCTGTGGCGCGCAAGTCACAGGAATAGCATAAAATGGTGCTGTTCCGGTCTGGCTCCGGCCTGCCATTTTTAATGACCTGGCACTTCTGTGAGCGTTCTGGGAGATATGTGCGTGGCTGGGCCATTTTGTTAAATGCGCTCGGAGTGCGCGCAGCCCGGCCACATGCATATCCCCCCAGTTTTTGTGCGCGCTGGCAAATAAAAACTTACCTGTTAGTGATTTGTTGCTCCTACTGACATTTCAAAGAATTCTTCAGCAAGGGTTTCAATCCTCCTTATTAGCTTATGCAATAGAGCATGTTACACAATCCCAAAAAGGAAAAAGATTCTACTTCAGAAACTTCCTTGTCCCAAAATGTCAGGTTGTCTTCATAAGTTCTGTACTTCAGGGAGTTATAAACCCAACTCAAAGATATAAATTAAAGATGAACTTCTTAGTTCCAGGAGAGGAAGGTACTATTCTTCCTCTCCTGGAACTAGGAAATTGGCTAACATTGGACCCCAAGGATGCTTATCTTCATATCCTAAGTTACAAGGTATACAGGATGTATCTTTGGTTTGTTCTAGAAAGTCAACATTACCAATATCATGTTTTCCCCTTTGGTCTTGCAGCAGCTCCAAAGGGTTTCATCAAATACCTAGCAGTAGTCACTTAACTGATCGTTCCCTACTTGGCAATTGGCTAATATCGAATACATCTTGCGCTCAATCCAAGAGAAATGTTTTTTGTTCTGATGACACTGATTTCTAGGATTCCTAGTGAACTTGGGAACAATCTCAAATCTAACTCAACTGGAATTCATAACTGCCCAGTTAAATTCCAGACAAGGAAAAGCTTTTCTTCAAAGAATGCACAATTATTAACTTTCATGTATGTATATGAGTGCACATAAAATTACTACTATATTTTATAACTCATGCATAAATGAAATGTGCAGGTTATAAAATGAGTACATATGTGTGCAAACATGCTTGTGCATGTAAAAACTGCAAACTGCAATTTCAGACTTATCTGGAAAATAGCAGCAATTAACAGGATATGTCTGAAAAGCGCTACTTGTCCATCTAAGCAGACATTTTTTAGACTTATCTGGACATATAAGATAGCTGGAGAAGTCTGGAAAAAAAAAAGTGCTCTCTAAATTTAGCCGAATATGTGTGTGCAAATCATATATCTGCATATATGTACTTCAGGTTTTAAAGGGATATGTGAATAATTTTACCCATGTTATCTAAATACATTTACACTCTGTAAATCAGCTTTACACATGTAAATCAAGGGATTATATAACATGCACATGGCAATGAAATAACCAGTTTTACCAATTAGTCTACCAGTTTGCACAGTCCATCTGCAGCTCATGAAGACCTTCTGGATTACTGCTTTTTAACATTTATAAATGAACTGGAAATAGGAACGAATGATGTGATCAAATTATTATTTTTTTTTACATGTGCATCTTTTGAAAATTCACCTCTGTCCAAAAGTTCTTAAGTGACTGCAAGATATTTCATGGGCATGCTAGGTCATATGGCAGCTACTGTCAGTGATAAATCACTAGTATACTTAAAACAGAATGTGTACTTAAAGCTCAATGGCATCTAAAATACAACTGGAAGCAACACCATCCACTATCAAGAAACACAATGATTCTAACCAATCTAATGCACTCCCTGAAGTGGTGGATTCAACCATGCAAACTTCTTCATGGTCTCTCATTTTATGCACTGAGAATCCAGCAAGTAATACCTATTGGTGCATCTTCTCATGGCTGAAGAACTCATCTGAATGACATTGGATTCTCAAATAGACCAAATTTCTTGAAAACAAATCTCCACATTTTGAGTTGAGCAATCTCTAAAGCCTTCCTAGCTTTTGAAAAACAAAACACTTAATAGTTCAAATTCAGTCAAGTAGTAATATTTTACATAAAAAAAGAACAGGCTCTGCAAGACAATGCAGCAAAGCAAGTTTAGAATTAGGCACACTTGAGAAACATTCATCTTTCTGCTATTTATCTTTCAGACAAGGACAATGTTCTGGCAGATGCTCTGTCATCGCCTTTATCCTCACGTATGGTCTCTTCATCATACTGTAGTGTGGTACATTTTTCAACTTTGGCAAGCACTACTCAGATTTGTTTGCATCTCCAACAAATCACAAACTACCCTGTTATTGTTCCAAGAGATCAGCATTCGATGCCTTGGTATTGGATGCATTCCCAATCAATAGAGGAAGGTTTTAATGTATGCCTTTCTTCCAGTTCCTCTGTCAGAAACTGCAAAATGCATAAAGACAAGGGAAATGATTCTTATTGCCCATCCTCAACAAATGTAATTTTCATGGCTTCAAAGGCTAGTGATGACTCCACTAATTAATCTTCCAGTCTTTCCAAATCCCCCAACTCATAAGAACATAAGATTTGCAATACTGGATCAGACCAAAGGCCCATTAAACCCTGTTTCCAGCAGTGTCCAATTCAGGTCATAAGTACCTGCCAGTATCTTAAAGGGTAGGTAGATTCCATGCTGCTTATCCTAGGGATAAGTAGTAGATTTCTGCAATTCTAACTTCATAATGATTTATGGACTTTTCCACCAGAAACTTGTCCAAACCTTTTTTAAACACCACTAACAGCTTTCACCACATCCTCTGGCAACAAATTCCAGAGCTTAAATAAACATGGACTACAAAATATTTTCTCTTATTAGTTTTAAATGTACAACCTAGGAACCTCACTGTCTCCCTTAGTCTTTGTACTTTTTGAAAGAGTAACCAATTGATTCAGGTTTACTCGTTCTACTCATTATTTTATATGCCTCTATCATATCTTGCCTCAGCTGTCTCTTCTCCAAGCTTGAACAGTCCTAACCTCTTTAGCCTTTCCTCATAGGAGAATCATTCCATCCTCTTTATTATTTTGGTTGCCCTTCTCTGAACCTTTTCAAATTCTGCTATATCTTTTGAGATGTGGTGATCAAAGCTACATGCAATGCTCAAGATGAGGTTGCTCCACGGCGTGATACAGAAGAATTACAATATTCTCTGTTTTATTTGCATTTCTTTCTTAATAATTCCTAGCATTTTTTTTTAATTTCATGGTTGCTGCACACTGAGCAGAAGATTTCAATGTATTGATAATGTCCTCTAGATCCTTTTCCTGAATGGTGACTCCTAATGTGGAACCTTGCATTATGTAGCTGTTATATGCACTTCCCTAAGTGCATCATTTTGCACTTGTCCACATTTTCATTTGCCTTTTGCATGCCCAGTCTCCCAGTATTGCAAAGTCCTTTTGCAACGTCTTAAAATCCTCTTGTAATTTAACAACTTTGAATAATTTGATTACCTCGTTCGTTCCTATTTCCAGTTCATTTATAAATGTTAAAAAGCAGTAATCCCAGAACAAATCCTTGGCGCATTCCACTATTCACCTTTCTCCATTGAGAAAATTTACCATTTAGCCCTACTCTGTTTTCTATCTTTTAACTGGCTCCCAATCCACAATAGAACAGTGCCTCCTATCCCATGACTTTTTTTTCATTTTCTAAAAAAATTCTCATGAGGGACTTTGTCCAATGATTTCTGGAAAACCAGGTACACTATATCAACTGGCTCACCTTTATCCATATGTTTGTTTGTGCCCTAAAAAAAATGCAAGTAAATCTCAAAAAACAACCACCACCACAGTGAACAGCGATCCACTGAAATCAGAAACAAATCAAAAGCAGAAAAACTGCTCTGTCGCTGTAAAATGTTTTTTTACAATAAATTACTCAAAAAATTTGCTGTAATTTCAATAGTGCTCAATGTACCTACACCCTGTGGAGCTGTTAGTTTTTGAATAATTAGGAAAAACTAAAGCAAAAATATATTTATAGGAGGAGTGGAAGGTTTCATATATAGTGTAGGTGTCACAACACCAATATACAATTGTTTATAATCGTCAACCTCCTATCACCTCCAAAAACAAAATTTTTTTCCAATGTATTAACATTAAAGTCCCAATAATATTCAATGACATCCGTGGTTTAATAGATGTTGCCTTACATGCGGGGAAGACAAATGTAATCTTCGAAACAATATTCAATTTAACGCGGGTACTTGAACGACTTCCTGCGTCTGTTGGTTACTTTAAATGATGAAATGAAATCCCGACACAAATGAGTTCGTGTTTCAGACATCAGTCTTTCTTCAGGGGAATCTGATGTTAACTATAACCAATCTTACTGGATTCTAGCCTCGCAAGAAGATGTCCTTTACATCTGGTAAACGTTGTTACTTCCTGTTCACGTTATGCTTGCTGTTCTCCGCTCCATACCAATGGTGTTGGGACACCTACACTATATATGAAACCTTCCACTCCTCCTATAAATATATTTTTTCTTTAGTTTTTCCTAATTATTTGAAAACTAACAGCTCCACAGGGTGTAGGTACATTGAGCACTATTGAAATTACATAAAGGAAATTTTTTGAGTAATTTATTGTAAAAAAAAAATTTTACAGCGACAGAGCAGTTTTTCTGCTCTTGATTTGTTTCTAAAAAAAAAAAAAAAAATGCAGCAGATTGGTGAGGCAAGACATCTCTTGGATAAATCCATTTTGGCTTTGACCCATTAAACTTATGCCTATATATATGTTCAGCAGTTTTATTCTTTGATACTTTCTTCCTTGCAAAATGCTTTTTATTGAAGTGGCACATATGCTTTCCACAGTTTGAAAACCACAACACAATATTTAGCAAATAACCATATGGACAAAGTAGACAAGAGTTAATCAGTAGCAAGAACCAAGAATACTTCATTAAGGGCAAATCGGACACCGGAGCTAACATAGAGACTTGCTTCATCCATTTTATGCTCATTGTACTGAGATCCTTGCTTATAAACACGCCCAGTTGATCCTAATGTATAAATGTTTTATTTAAAATGGTGTGGGCCATCCATTGCTCCTACCATGTGACAGGGGCCGGCCAATGGCACAGATAGCCCCTGTCACATGGTAAGGGCAAAGGACCATCGGCACCATTTTGATTAGTGACAGCTGATGGCCTGAGAGCGGGAGATGGCTCCCGGGACCCCTGCTGGACCACCAGGTACTTTAGGAAAGTTTGGGGGGGGGGGGTCGGGAGGATGGGAGATTCTAAATAATTTGATTTAAAGAGTTGGGGTGGGTTTGGGTTTTTTTTTCTGTGTGCACTTTCTTCCCCCCCCCCCCCCCCCCCCCCCAAAGATAAGAAAACACAAAATTTCATGGGATTTTCCTATCGCTTTTGGGGACCCCTCCATAGTTGACAGATTAGAAAATATCGTACAATATTTTCATCCATCAGAAAAACGATGCACATCCCTATTGACAAAAGATGGGACAATATTCCATGCCAGCAGTGATTGGTGCATCCCAACCTCCATGGCCTGTGAACCAATGCCATGCTAATATACAAGGTTGTAGCAAGACATTTACATTCACCAGCTTCATTAGATATTTATCAGCAGTATGAATTAAATACATAGGAAACAAAGTATGAATTATACCATCAAGCAGACCCTTTTCACAATACGCATATGTACATGAAATCCACACATTAGAGCAGCTAATCCTTGCCCCACCCCCCTCTCATTTCAAATGAAAGAGACAAGTAGAGACTTCAGTCTGTTCAAATCTTTTGCCAGAAGCCAGCAGGGAAGCATCTGCATTTTATCAAAATTTTTGGTATGACCTCTTCTTTATAAAAGCACTTCTCCCCAGAAAAGAGAGTGATAAAGAACTCCATGTGTGCATTTGCACCTGCTCATCTGCAAAGACTTCTGCAAAATTTGAAGCATAAAGAGATGTAATATTCTGTGGAATCCAAATTCCCAAATATTTAATTTTGGTTAGCCTACAAAAAGGGAAAGGAGTCTGTCCAAGACTCAGCGGTAACAGGATTCAGTACTAATGCTTCTGACTTATTAAATTTATTTTTAAACCGCTGTTAAAAGAAATTGAGAGATGATGTTCATAAGAACATGCCATACTGGGTCAGATGAAGGGTCCATCAAGCCCAGCATCCTGTTTCCAACAGTGGCCAATCCAGGCCATAAGAACCTGGCAAGTACCCAAAAACTAAGTCTATTCCATGTTACCGTTGCTAGTAATAGCAGTGGCTATTTTCTAAGTCAACTTAATAGCAGGTAATGGACTTCTCCTCTAAGAACTTACCCAATCCTTTTTTAAACACAGCTATACTAACTGCACTAACCACATCCTCTGGCAACAAATTTCAGAGTTTAATTGTGCATTGAGTAAAAAAGAACTTTCTCCGATTAGTTTTAAATGTGCCACATGCTAACTTCATGGAGTGCCCCCTAGTCTTTCTATTATCCGAAAGAGCAAATAACCGATTCACATCTACCCATTCTAGACCTCTCATGATTTTAAACACCTCTATCATATCCCCCCTCAGCCGTCTCTTCTCCAAGCTGAAAAGTCCTAACCTCTTTAGTCCTTTCTCATAGGGGAGCTGTTCCATTCCCCTTATCATTTTGGTAGCCCTTCTTTGTACCTTCTCCATTGCAATTATATCTTTTTTGAGATGCGGCAACCAGAATTGTACACAGTATTCAAGGTGCAGTCTCACCATGGAGCGATACAGAGGCATTATGATATTTTCTGTTTTATTTACCATTTCCTTTCTAATAATTCCAAACATTCTGTTTGCTTTTTTGACCGCCGCAGCACACTGAACCGATGATTTCAATGTGTTATCCACTATGACGCCTAGATCTCTTTCTAGAGTTGTAGCACCTAATATGAAACCTAACATTGTGTAACTATAGCATGGGTTATTTTTCCCTATATGCATCACTTTGCACTTATCCACATTAAATTTCATCTGCCATTTTGATGCCCAATTTTCCAGTCTTACAAGGTCTTCCTGCAATTTATCACAATCTGCTTGCGATTTAACTACTCTGAACAATTTTGTATCATCTGCAAATTTGATTATCTCACTGGTTGTATTTCTTTCCAGATCATTTATAAATATATTGAAAAGTAAGGGTCCCAATACAGATCCCTGAGGCACTCTACTGCCCACTCCCTTCCGCTGAGAAAATTATCCATTTAATCCTACTCTCTGTTTCCTGTCTTTTAGCCAGTTTGCAAGCCACGAAAGGACATCACCACCTATCCCATGACTTTTTACTTTTCACTAGCACAGGAATACTTTTGTTGCGCTCAGGGGTGGACCCTTGTCCTGGAGCAGAGATGGAACGCCTCCTGAAAAGGGAACAGGAGGTAACTGCCCCCAGGGGGTGGAGCACTGGAGGAGACAGAGGCTGGGAAGAGCTTCACCACTGGAAGCCTGAGGTCCCCCCCCCCCCCCCCCCGGGAGGAGTCCATAGGGACCCGGGCCACTTGGACTTAGGTGGGCCTTGTAGGGTCTCCTAAGAGAATGAAAGTCCGGTGTGCCCATGAGACGGGGAGCGCGATCAGGTTCAAAGGTGTCTGCTGGTTGGAGCAAGGAGAACCAGAACAGAGTTGGTGATGACAAGGTGAGGAACAGAGCCAGAATCTGGAGACTAGGTCAGGCAGGCAAAAGTCAAGATCCAGCGGTCAGTCAGAGGAATGGTCAGCAAGGCAGGGGTCAGGTACCGGAGGTCAAAGGCAGGCTGAGGTCTTGAGGCAGGCGGCAGGCAGGTCAGGTACAAGCTGTGGTCTTTGAGGCAGGTGGCAGGTCAGGAACAAACTGAGGTCTTTGAGGCAGGCAGGTCAAGAGCAAGCTGAGGTCAGTACCAGAAAGACAGTTCAAAGGTACTACCTGGGTAGACAGGCGAACACAGGAACAAGCAAGACACAGGAACTAGGATGCAAGAACAGGTCAGGAACAGAACTGGAACAGAAGGATCCTGGAGCGAGACTAGGAACAAGCAGGAACAGGTACAAGTACAAGCGCAGAGGCAATCTTAGAACAAACCAACCCGATTGCCAAGGCAAGGAAGCAGAGACAGGAACTTCCTTATATTGAGGGATCAATCAGGGGACGGCGTGGAACTAGGACCAGCCCTTGGCCCTATATGAGTCCAGGCAGTCCGCGCTTGCTTATGGGCATGACTAACATGGCCGAGGACGCCGAGTCTTGGCATGAGGTCTGGCACGCAGTGGAAGGCCTGGCGACCGCCACAGTGGGACGCTGGGGCCTGGCAAGACTGGCAACTACCGCAAGGGAGGTCGTCCCAGGACCCGCTATGGAACCATGAAGGTGAGCAGGTCCACGGGCGGGGTGCGTAACAACTTTCTCTCGAAAGTCCAACAAACAGTAAAATATTGACGAACATGGCCAGTTTTAGAAGATGCCCACCTACTGATAAGCCATGAACATTTTTCTTCTCTCAATCGTTTAGTTAATGGCTTGATCATTATAATAAATAAAGAAAATAAATAAGAAAATAAATAAAATAAAAAAATAAGAAATAAATAAAAAAGCGGGGAGTAGCTTGCTTGTTACGGCGGTTACTACCCTAAACCAAATAAGCCTGATACTTCACTTTCAATGCATATCCAGCATAACTCTCTGCTTCAACGGCAGAGGGAATGAAGAAAAGTGGATCTATATACAGACAACCAACAAGGACTGAATTACATAGTCTGGGTAAACAAATAAGCATGGGTGTAGCTTGCTTATTGCGGCGGTTACTACCCCTAACTAATTAAGCTAGATATTTCACTTAGATGCAGCTCCAACACTGCTCTCTGCATTAATGGTGGGGGTGGAAGGAAACTAGAACCAAAAGGTTAACTAAGAGCCAAGAGCAACAGATAAGTATGAGGAAAAAAAAAAGTGTGAAGCTTGCTGGGAAGACTGGATGTTTCTATATATATGTAAAGGGGGAGTGGGGGCATCTCTGTCTAACCCCACATTGGAGCCTAAACGGAGAGGATAGCTCACCATTCAGAAGAATATGTGCACTAGAATTACTGTACATTGACAGTAGCCACCTGCAAATCCATATTGTGAGTACCCAAAATATAAATTCCCACAGCAGTGAGTAAAATGCTTTCTCTGCATCCAAACAAGAATCCTAGCATCTGAAGTTGATTGATTACTTAAAGTCGCTATCAGGCAACGTACATTTTTGGCTCTTACAAAACCAGTTTGGTCCCTTTGTCTCAGATCTGGTAGTAATATATTAATCCTTCCTGCTAAGTCTGCAGCCACAATTTTCATATCAATATTTTTGAGCAAAATATTTCTATATGACCCCATTTCAGAGAGATCTTTTCCCTTCTTGTGCAGAACTACTATTACAAACGGGTTCATAATCAGGTGAAATAGACCCCTGTACTTATCATTGAAAAATGCAGTTAGGGAAGGTAATGCTGAGAAATGCAATCTTTAAAAAAAAAAAAAAAAAAAAAAAAAAATTATGTGCCTAACCCATCAATCCCCATTGCCTTTCCCAGTTTGAGATTTTGAATCACCCAAAAAATTTCCCCATCGCTTAGAGGCCTATTTAGTTTAGATACCTAGTCCTGAGATAATTTTTGCCATCTAAAATTAAAAAAAAAAAGTTCCTTAACTCCTTAGTTCATTGCTTTATAATTGTAAAGATCTTAATAGTATTCTAAGAATCTACTAGTGATATCCTCAAAAGAATGCATGTGCACACCCCTTATATCTTTAATGCCTGAGAGATGTGATTTAAGGCCTTTTATATGTATTAAGCTTGCCAAAAGTTTACTAGGTTTGTTTCCATATCTATAAAATTGATATTGAAAAAAATTGAAGTGATTTTGCAGCTCTCTGGAATAACAGATGATGAGTTTGAGGATGAAATGCTAAGAGAAATTGTGGAAGGTAACCAAATAGGTAATGCAGTAATAATGGGAGATTTCACCTATCCCAATATTGACTGGGTAAATATTACATCAGGACATGCTAGAGAGATAATGTTCCTGGATGGAATAAATGACAGCTTTATGGAGCATTTGGTTCAGGAACAGATGAGAGAGGGAGCTATTCTAGATCTAATTCTTAGTGGAGAACAGTATGTGGTGAGATAGGTAACGGTGATGGAGCCACTTGGCAGTAGTGATTAGAACATGATCAAATTTGAATTAATTACTGGAAGAGGAACAGAAAGTATATCTATGGTGCTAGCACTAAACTTTCAAAAGGGAAATTTTGAAAAAATGAGAAAAATAGAAAAAAAACTGAAAGGAGCACCTACAAATGTATACAACAGGTGTGGACATTGTTAAAAAAAAAAAAAATAGAAGCACAAACCAGATGAATTTTACACATTAAGAAAACTGGAAGGAAAGTCAAACGATTGCCTGTATGGTTAAAAGGTGAGGTGAAAGAGGCTATTTTAGCTAAAAGATCCGGGATGATGAATCAGAAGAACTGAACGAAATCACTGTGAACCTGGAAGATGTAGTAGGCCAGATTGACAAACTAAAGAGTAGCAAATCACCTGGACCAGATGGTATGCATCCTAGGGTACTGAAGGAACTCATTATTAGTTAAAATTTGTAACCTATCATTAAAATCATCCATTTTACCTGAAGACTGGAGAGTGGCCAATGTAACCCCAATATTTAAAAAAGGCTCCAGGGGCGATCCAGGTAACTATAGACCAGTGAGCCTGACTTCAGTGCTGGGAAAAATAGTGGAAACTACTCTCAAGATCAAAATCGTAGAACATATAGAAAGATATGGTTTAATGGACCACAGTCAAGGGAAGTCTTGCCTAACAAATCTGCTTCATTTTTTTGAAGGGGTTAATAAACGTGGATAAAGGTGAACTGGTAGATGTAGTGTATTTGGATTTTCAGAAGGCGTTTGACAAAGTCCCTCATGAGAGGCTTCTAAGAAAACTAAAAAGTCATGGGATAGGAGGTGATGTTCATATGTGGATTGCAAACTGGTTAAGACCCGCTGTATGTTGTTCTTGTTATAAGATGGTGTTGTGCTGTGGTTCTGTATTATGTTTCACTGTATAAAACCAATAAAATAACAACTTACAAAAAAAAAAAAAAAAAGACAGGAAACAGAGAGTAGGATTAAATGGTCAATTTTCTCAGTAGAAAAGGGTAAACAGTAGAGTGCCTCGAGTATCTGTACTTGGAACGGTGTTTTTCAATATATATATATATATATAAATCATCTGGAAAGGAATACGACGAGTGAGGTTATCAAATTTGCGGACAATACAAAATTATTCGGAGTAGTTAAATCACAAGCGGATTGTGATACATTACAGGAAAACCTTGCAAAACTGGAAGATTGGGCATCCAAATGGATGCCCAACCACTCGACCCTAATCCATCCAACAACTCCCAACACCCAGATCACACAAGTAAGGGACCTAGAGTAATCCTCGATAACCATCTGAATCTAAAGAAATCCATCAACAACACTACCAAGGATTGTTTTTATAAACTACAAGTTATGAAAAGGCTCAAACCCCTCCTCCATTTCCAGGATTTCAGGACTGTACTCCAAACCACGCTCTTCTCCAAAACAGATTAGTGCAATGCTCTCCTTCTCGGGCTCCCCATCTCTTCCATCAAACCATTACAGATGCTCCAAAATGCTGCGGCTAGAATCCTAACCAACACCAACAGAGGAGCACACATCACTCCAATACTATGGAACCTTCACTGGCTGCCAATAAAATACAGAATTTTGCACAAAGCCCTTACCACAATTCACAAAACCATTCATAATCAGCAACAACTAGACCTCCAGATTCCACTCAAATTATACTAATCTTCAAGACCTATCAGAGAAGCGTATAAAGGTACCCTGCGAGTCCCCCCAAATGAAATCCACGCGTCTATCAACCACCAAAGAATGAGCATTCTCTACAGTGGGTCCAGCTATTTGGAATAATATGCCCACAGACCTCAGACTAGAACCTTGTCTTCTAATCTTCCGAAAAAAACTTAAAACCTGGCTCTTTCTCCAAGCCTTCTCCTAACTTTCAAAACCATCAATTCTCTACCAGACAGGACTCCGCCTACCTGATTAAGTGCCCCGCCTACCTGACTAAGCGCCCCGCCAAGTTTAGGCGAAATATGTATTCCTCTGTCTCTTTGTTTCATTGCACTATTTAGTTTATTCTGTTATGTTATGCTGTCCTTTGCCTCCGGCTAACCTAGCCCCCAAGTTAATACCTCTAGTTAAATGGTTGATTAAGTTATACCCCTTGTTAAATGTAAACCGATCTGATGTGAATTTTATTCATGAAGGTCGGTATATAAAAGTGTTAGATAAATAAATAAATGTCTCTGAGATGCCAATTAAGTCTATATCATCATTCACTGCTACCAAAACTCAAAAGCACCAAAGTTTATGGGGAATTTATACTATGCTATCAAATCCACCACCAAAGTTTATGGGGAATTTATACTATGCTATCAAATCGGTATATAAAAGTGTTAGATAAATAAATAAATGTCTCTGAGATGCCAATTAAGTCTATATCATCATTCACTGCTACCAAAACTCAAAAGTTTATGGGGAATTTATACTATGCTATCAAATCGAAAATCAATGCCCCATTAATATCTTTCATCCACATAATCAATGCTCACTATATATGCTCAAAAAATGAGTCATACAATGATCTAAATAATTTCACAATAGGCTCTGGAGTCTCTTCTGACTCCTAGTGCCAACATTTATAACAGGAAAAACATTTTTGAAAGGATAGAGGAAGAGTTTCATATATTAGAGTATTAAACCCCCATGGGTGAACTCATTCTGTGCATAATCATCAACCAAACCTCCTCCATCCAATGTTTTAATCAATTATCACATACACCATAGGTGAAACTGCATATTTTTCTTTTGAGCATATATAGTGAGCATTGATTATGTGAATGAAAGATATTAATGGGGCATTGATTTTCGTTTTGATATCATTCACTGCTATACATTCTAATTCTCCCATCTTACTTCTTAGACTTCTGGCATTAGCATACAAACATTTCAAAGTTTGTTTTTTGTTTGTATTTTCATTCTGCTTTTTAATTGATAGGGATAAGTTAGAATTTTTTAGCTCAGGTGAGTTTTTAGTTACAGGCACTTGGACTACTTTTCTTATTATTGGAACCTCACTGTCGGTTTGCCCTAATTCTAATGGATCATTAGTATCCTTTGAAGATACCTCTCTCTGAACCATGCGCTGCTGAGCGACTGCTGGCTTTCCCCTTTGTTCTAGTTTAAAAGCTGCTCTATCTCCTTTTTAAAGGTTAGCACCAGTAGTCTGGTTCCACCCTGGTTAAAGTAGAGCCCATCCCTACAGAAGAGACTCCCCCTTCCCCAAAAGGTTCCCCAGTTCCTAACAAAATTGAATCCCTCTTCCTTGCACCATCGTCTCATCCACGCATTGAGACTCTGGAGCTCTGCCTGCCTCTGGTGACCTGTACGTGGAACAGGGAGCATTTCAAGGAATGCTACCCTGGAGGTTCTGGATTTAAGTTTTCTACCTAAGAGTCTAAATTTGGCTTCCAGAACCTCCCTCCCACATTTTCCTATGTCATTGGTGCCCAAATGTACCACGACAGCCGGCTCCTCCCCAGCACTGTCTAAAATCCTATCTAGGTGACATGTGAGGTCCGCCACCTTCGCACCAGGTAGGCATGTTACCAGGCGATCCTCACGCCCACCAGCTACCCAGCTGTCTACATTCCTAATAATCGAATCACCAACTATGACGGCCGACCTAACCCTTCCCTCTTGGGCAGAAGGCCTTGGGGAGATATCCTCGGTACGAAAGGATAGTGCATCACCTGGAGAGCAAGTCCTTGCTACAGGATCCTTTCCTGCTATACCAGGTTGATGCTCTCCAATCATGAGACCTTCTTCCTCCAAGGCAGCACCAGGGCTGCCAGTCTGAAGTTGGGACTTGGCTACTATGTCCCTGAAGGTCTCATCTATATACCTCTCTGTCTGCCTCAGCTCCTCCAGGTCTGCCACTCTAGCCTCCAGAGATCGGACTTGTTCTCTGAGAGCCAGGAGCTCTTTGCATCACATGCACATGTACAACTTCTCACCGGTGGGTAAAAACTCATACATGTGACACTCAATGCAAAAGACTGGGAAGTCCCCCTCTTGCTGCTGGACTGCTGCCTTCATCTCAATTTTAATCAGTTCCTAGTTAAGTTTTAGGTTGCTATGGGAGTAGGAATGTGTCTAATTAATGTCCTTCAAATGTATTAGTGAATTCACTATATGTCTGGTAGTGGCCTTCAGGGGTCTGATCAAATTCTCAATAAAGTTTTTGTTGTTGTTGTTGTTGTTTTTATGAACGTGGCACCTGCCTATAAATTAAAGGATGAGCTAGGGGTGGGAAATACAACAGTCTAATTTCAGTTAGTCAGCCAGAGTGACTCACTGCTCTCTTGATTAACAAATGTTGGTACCTATTCAAATCAAGTCACACTACCTCAACAAGTTTCAAAGGTGAGTAACTGGACTGAATTTTTCAACCTTTTTACTTAGGTATACACTGCTCCTGGCTACTTTTTTTTGTTTGTTTGTTTGCTTGTTTTTAAATACAAACACTCAGTTCTGCTTACTAGCTGCCTTACAGACTTTTAAAAATAAACACACTATCTACTGCTTTCTAGCTGCCTTATTGGCTGACTATTTAAAAATACAGTCTAACTTGTTTATTCACTGTCTTACTGACTATTAAAAGCACAAACACACACACACACTAAATAATATTCCCAAATAGTTAACTTTGCCCCAATACTATCATTTGCCAGGAACGCTACCACGGCTGTCGAAACATTAGAACCAGCGACATCCTTCCTCACGGATGCGACATCTGACCTGGTGCGCACCTCAGCCAGGGGCATCTCATCCATTGTGGTAGCCAGAAGGCAACTCTGGCTCCGAAGCTGGTCAGCCGACGCGACCTCCAAGACGAAACTCATAAGAATGCCCTTCAAAGGAGCCCTCCTGTTCGGAAACGAACTGGAGAAGTTAGCTGACAGATGGGGCGAATCCCAGTACCTTGGCTACTGGAGGACAAGAACAAAAGTCATCATCCCTCTCCCTGAATATCCAAGGGCAGAGGATCACAGCGCTTTAGACCGTACAAGAATACATACCAAGCACCTCGCTCCGCAGGCAGGGGCCAATCCATTTGGAACAAACACAACAAGAGGGGAGCCGGCTCAGGTCCAGGCCCCAGCCACACCCCACAATGAGAATCAACAGACCCATCCACAGGAAGAAGCCATAGGGGGCAGGCTTGCCCTATTTTACCAAAGATGGGTCGAGATAACGTCGGACAAGTGGGTCCTAACCATCATTCCAGAGGAATACTATCTGGACTTCCACAGCATCTGTCCACACAAATTTGTGAAATCCCCTTGCCACTCCCCCTCCAAGAGGACGGCAGTGGAAACCACACTGACAAATTGCTCTCCCTAGAGGCCATAACACAGGTGCCCAAGAACCAACAAAATACTGGGCACTATTCCATCTATTTTATCATCCCCAAGAAAGAGGGAACGTTCTGGCCCATCCTAGACCTCAAATCTTGTCAACCGCTACCTGAGGGTACCACACTTCCGCATGGAAACCCTGCACATCCTGGTCCATCACGACCACCAGTGCTTTCTACGCTTCGCGATCATGGACCACCACTACCTGTTCCGGGTGCTACCCTTCAGGATAGCTACTGCCACTCAGATGTTCACCAAAATCATGGTGGTAGTGGTAGCAACACTGAGGAAAGAAGGAATCCTCATACACCCATACCTGGACGATTGGCTGATCAGTGCAAAATCTCCAGAAGAAAGTCATCAGGTGACCACCAGAGTCAAGAATCTACTGCAGAATCTCGGGTGGGTCGTCAACACAACCAAGAGCTGCCTGTAGCCCTTCCAATCACTAGAATACCTGGGAGTCTGGTTCGACACTCAACAAGACAAGGTCATCCTTCCCCTTACAAGAAGAAGGAATTTGATGGACCAGTTGAGAAAACTGTTGAATGGTGCTCGCCCCATGGTATGGGACTACCTCCAAGTCCTCGGCTTCATGACATCGACCCTAGAAGTTGTCCCATGGGCAAGGGCCCACATGCGACCATTACAATGTTCCCTACTGTCACGATGGAACTCGATGTCCCAGGACTACACCGTTCGCCTTCAGTTACCGGCGGATGTACAGATCCAGCTCCTATGGTGACTACAAGAAGAACATCTGAGCAAGGGAGTAAGGCTATCCCCACTGACCTGGGTCTTGCTCACCATGGATGCAAGCCTAACAGGGTGGGGAGCCCACTGCCAAGAACTGACGGCCCAAGGGCAATGGGACAAGGAAGAGTCGGGCTAGAACCTCAACCGACTGGAAGCCCAAGCAGTCAGACTAGCCTGCCTGCGGTTCAGTCACAGACTCCGAGGAGAATCAGTCAGAGTCATGTCGGACAACGCCACAACAGTGGCCTATATCAACCGCCAGGGAGGAACCAGAAGTCAACAGGTGTCCCTGGAAATAGACCCCCTAATGGCATGGGTGGAAGCAAACCTGCAAAGGATCTCAGCCGCCCACATCGCGGGGAAAGACAACGTCACTGCAGATTACCTCAGCAGAGAAAGTCTAGACCCAGGGGAATGGATGCTGTCGACCTCAGCATTCCAGTTAATAATAAACCACTGGGGAACTCCAGCCATGGATCTTCTGGCAACCCAGTCCAATGTCCAAGTTCCCAACTTCTTCAGCTGCAGATGAGACCCACAATCCTAGGGGATCGATGCCCTCATCCAGACCTGGCCACAGGAAGACCTGCTGTATGCCTTTCCTCCATGGCCACTACTGGGTGGGATCATCCGCAAGATAGAACACCACAGGTGGCTAGTACTTCTAGTGGCCCCGGACTGGCCAAGAAGGCTGTGGTATGCAGACATGTAGAGACATCTGGAGGGGAACCCCCTGCTCTACCTCCACACAGGGATCTACTCCAGCAAGGACCGATCCTCCATGAAGACCCAACTCGATTCTCTCTTAAGGTCTGGCCATTGAGAGGACACGCCTGAAGAGCAACGGATACTCGGGGGAAGTGATTGACACCTTGCTCTGAGCACGCAAGTTTTCTCGTCTCTAACCTACATACGAATATGGAGAATATTTGAAGCCTGGTATGAAGACCACGACATACTTCCGCAGACAAAATCCCCACGATCCTGGAATTTCTGCAGGACAGCTTACAGAAAGTGTTGTCCCTCAACTCCATCAAGATTCAGGTGGTTGGGTTGGCTTGCTTCAGAGCCAAAGTGGACGGCATCAGTCTATCTTCACACCCAGACGTCTCCCGCTTCCTGAGAGGTGTCAAACAGATCCGACCACCACTAAAGTGGCCAGTACCCCTATGGAACCTCAATCTAGTACTAGACTTCCTAGCGGGAGCTCCCTTCAGACCTACCCGTGGGCTGTCTCTATGGCTTCTAACCTTGAAGACGGCATTCCTAGTGGCAATATATTCAGCCCGTCGCATCTCCGAACTTCAAGCACTATCCTGTCAGGGAAACATTCCTCAGATTCACACCGGGATCCATTCAGCTACGCACTATCCCTTCCTTCCTTCCAATGGTGGTTTCTCATTTCCAACTAAACCAAACCATCTTGCTGCCATGTCCAGATGAGCATAAGGACTCAGAAGACTCTCAACTTCTTCGCCAACTTAACGTCAGCAGACTACTAGTCCGATACCTGGAAAGATTGGAATCCGTACGAAAGAAGGACCACCTATTCGTCCTTCACAGCGGGAAGAAACAGGGGGAAGCGGCCTCACGAGCAACCATAGCCCGCTGGATCAAAGAAGTAATCAAGGCGGTCTATGTGGGGGCAGGGAAGCCTCCACCTCTACAAGCCAAGGCCCATTCCACCAGAAACCAAGATGCTGTCACCCGCCGAGATATGTCGGGCGGCGACATGGTCCTCCATTCATACCTTCTTGAGGTTCTACCGCCTGGATTTTCATGCCTAGGAGGACACAGCATTTGCAAGGGCAATACTAAGTGGACCACGGGCAGCCTCCCACCCAGTTCGGGAGTAGCTTTTGTACATCCCATTGGTCCTGAGTCCATCTGCTACATGCTAGGAAATGGAGAAATGACTTACCTGATAATTTCGTTTTCCTTAGTGTAGACAGATGGACTCAGTATCCCGCCCACGGCTGCCTCAGAATACGGAAACCTCGGGTGACAATTCCCAAGAGCAAGACAAGCACGGGTAAGCCACGCTTTACCCCTAGTTAGGACACCCATAGTTACCGGGTGTCGGCGTTTCTAGGTTGAGTGCACTGGCGGTCTCCAGCTAGAATTCACGTCAACCAGTTCAAGTTAATCAAGTTATTCAAACACACATATATCCACAATTGCTTTTCGAGGAGAATACTGAAGAGCAGAGCTTCCTGCAGGGGTATATGCAGGGCTGACGTCAGATTGAAATCTGACTCCGTCTCCAACTGCTATCAAGAGCACACTATAGCCATTGGTCTTGAGTCCATCTGTCTACATTAAGGAAAACAAAATTATCAGGTAATTTCTCCAATGGTGATAAATTGCAGGAGGACCTTGTGAGACTGGAAGATTGGGCATCCAAAATAAAACACGAGGGGCACACACACATGTGCGGCATATTTTAACATCTGTACATATGCGCAGCCTGTGATGTGTGCAGGGGTGTAAATTTTTAATTTACACGTGGCGATGCAATGGTCTCTTTCCCAGTTTCTTACCCCCCTACCCTAACTCTGTCCCTTTTCCCCTCTCCTCCCCACCCCTAAACCTTTCTTATTTTTTGTTTCATTGCTTACTGCTCCATTGCAGCAGAAGCAACATGCACGTGCCGCCTGACTGCCGGTGTGTGCTTTCCCGGCACAGCAGCAAATGGTCGCTGTACCGGCCGCCTCCAGCCCCGACTCTCTCTGATCCCCAGACCGCCCCTTTCTCTGGTCCTGACACTTCAGCACATAACGGGAATTACGTGCATGGCCGGGCCCCTTTGAAAATGCGCACAGCACGCGCAAGGCCCGGCCACGCACATAACCCCAGATTTTTACATGCACAACATTTTTAAAATCTACCTGTTAGTCTCTCTGCTATGGCTTTGTCATCCCAAATAGACCCTTTTACCCTCTTGAACATCAAATGGTCCAACTGACTTTCTCGCAGGCTTTTTACTTCAAATGTCCTTGAAAACGTTTTCATTTTGGGTGTTTGCTTCCATGGCAAGCTTCTTTTCAAATTGTCTTTGTCTTCCTTATAAGTACTAGGGATGTGAATCGTTTTTTGACGATTTAAAAAAATCGTCAGATATTTTTTAAATTGTCAAAAATCGTTAGTCGCGATACAATAGAAATTCCCCCGATTTATCGTGAAAAATCGTAAATCGGGGGAGAGGGAGGGGGGAGGGCGGGAAAACCGGCACACCAAAACAACCCCTAAACCCACCCCGACCCTTTAAAACAAATCCCTCACCCTCCCGAACCCCCCCAAAATGTTTTAAATTACCTGGTGGTCCAGTGGGGGGGGTCCCGGTGCGATCTCCTGCTCTCGGGCCATCGGCGCCATTTTGGCTGCCACTAATATAAATGGCGCCGATGGCCCGATAAAGAAAAAAACCACCTGACCCTTTAAAATGACCCCCTTAGTTTCCCCCCCCCCCAAAAAAAATCCTTTTAAAATTACCTGGTGGTCTAGCGGGAGCGCGGGGAGCGATCTCCCACTCTCAGGTCATCGGCTGCGTTAATAAAAATGGAGCCAATGGCCCTTTGCCCTTACCATGTGACAGGGCAAAGGTAGCGCCGGCGCCATTTTGAATACTGGCAATACGGCCCGAGTGCAGGAGATCGCTCCCGGACCCCCGCTGGACTTTTGGCAAGTCTTGTGGGGGTCAGGAGGCCCCCCAAGCTGGCCAAAAGTCCCTAGGGGGTCCAGCGGAGGTCCGGGAGCAATCTCCTGCACTCAGGCCGTATTGCCAATATTCAAAATGGCGCCGACGCTACCTTTGCCCTGTCACATGGTAAGGGCAAAGGGCCATTGGCTCCATTTTTATTAATGCAGCCGATGACCTGAGAGCGGGAGATCGCTCCCCGCGCTCCCGCTGGACCACCAGGTAATTTTAAAACCTTTTTTGGGGGTTCAGGAGGGTGGGGGAGGGTTTTTTGATTATCGGATCGGGCGCAGCCGATAATCAGAACTCAAATCGGGCTGGGCGATAAAAATTTTAAGATTTGGATCGGAACCGGAACCAATCAGATTCCGGTTCCGATTCACATCTCTAATAAGTACTTTGCATCTAGCTTGCTAGTTCTTAGGCTCTTTCCTGTTTTCTTCATTCAGATCCCTTTTCCTTTTTTTGAAAGATATTCTTTTATCTAATATAGCCTCTCACTTCACCTTTTAACTATGCTAGTAGATGTTTAGACTTCTTTCAGACGTTTCTAGTGCATGAAATACATCTGCCTGGTCTTCCAAGATGGTATTTTTAAACAATGTCCATGTCTGATGTAAACTTTTAACCTTTGTAGCTGCTCTTTTTAGCTTTTTACCTAACCGTTATCTTCATTTTATCATAGTCACCCTTTTGAAATTTAAATGCTGTCACAGATTTCTTTAGTGTCTTCCTTCCAGTTAAGTCAAATTTGATAATCATGTGATCACTATTGCCAAGTGGCTCCAACACTGTTACCTCTTGCACAAGTACTATGCTTTACTAAGGACTAGGCCTAAAATAGTTTTCCCGCTTGTTAGTTCTTGTACCAGCTGCTTCATGAAGCAAGCATTTTTCTTTCATCTAGGAAATTTACCTCTCTTGCATTTCCTGATGTGACATTTACACAGTCAGTACTGAGGTAATTGAAATCACCCATTGTTACTATGCTGCAGATTTTTAGTTTCTCTAATTTTTTAGCATTTCATTTTTTTTATTCATCCTATTTGACTCAGTACCCTCTTTTATAGATAGTGCCACCCCTCCATCAATTTGATCCATTCTATCATTTCAATATAATTGTACCCTGTTATCAGAACAGTGTCCTACTGTTTATCCTCCTTCCCCCAGATCGCTGAGATGCTAGTTCTGTCTACCTCTTCATTCAGGGCTATACACTCTTAACTCTCCCATTTTATTTTTTAGACTTCTAGCATTTATATACAGACATTCATAGTAAGTATTTTTTTGTTGTTGTTTCTATTAATAGCCTGCTTTTCAGATGACAGGAGTAATCTGTTCTTTCTGCTCTTAACTTAAAGGTACCTGGGCCACTTTAGCATTTAATGGAAAATATCTACTGGGATGCCCTAATTTCCCTGTTCTGTTAGTATCCTTCAAATATACATCATTCTGAACTATGTGCTACTGAGTGACTGTCCCCCATCCAGTTGAAAAGCAGTGCTATCTCCTTTTTAAAGGTTAGTGCCAGCAGCCTGGTTCCACTCTATTTAAGCTGGAGCCCATCCTTTTGGAAATGTCCTTCCCTTCCCAAAAATGATGCTCAGTCCCTAGCAAACCTAAAACCCTCTTCCTTGCACCATCATCTCATCCAAGCATTGAGACTCTAGAGCTGTGACTGCTTCTTGGGGGTCCTGCTCATGAAATGGGGAGCATTTCTGAGAATGATGCACTGGAGGTTCTGGATTTCAACTTTCTTCCTAAAATCCTAAATTTGTCTCCCAGAGCCTCCCTCGTGCATTTTCCTATGTCATTGGTACCCACATGTACCCAAGACAGCCAGCTCCTCCCCAGCACTATCTAAAATACTATCTGTGATACATGAGGTTTGCTACCTTTGTACTAGGCAGGCAAGTTTCTAAGTGATCCTCACATCCACCAACCACCAGCTATCTACATGCCTGTGCCACTGGAGACATAAGGCATCACCTGGAAGGCAGATCCTAGCTACAGGATTGCTCCCTGCCTCACCAGAGTGATGCTGTCCTTCCAGGTGACCTTTCTCTTCCAAGGCAACAAAGGGGCTGCCAGATTGGAGGTAGAACTGCTCTCCCGTGTCCCCAAAAGTCTCCTCTATATACATCTCTGATTCCTTTATCTTCTCTAGGTCTGCTATTCTAGCCTCCAGAGATCGAACTTGTTCTCTGAGGGTTAAGAGCTCTTTGCGCCTATTGTACACATACAACCTCTTGCCAACTGGGAGGTAATCATACATGTGGCACTCTGTGCAAAATATTGGATAGCCTCCCTCTTGCTGCTGGACCACTATCTGCATCTTAATTTTGTTAATTTGTTATTGAGTTAAAATTTCTAAGGGAGTAGGGATGTAAAGCTAATGCAAATTACTTGTAGTCTATTGATTTATATTTGTCTGTTAGTGACTCTCAAAGCACTACAATTAGTCTACTTATAACTATCTTGTTACCTACCTTATTGACTCTTGTATTGAATTAAATTCTTTCTATATCAAACCTGTAGTAAATTTATAGTTAGGGATTTGAGGTGTTTGCCTCTGGAGGCCTCTTTCGGGGCTGTTAGGAAAGATATGCAGATGAGCCTTCCATTCCTTTTCTGCTGCAAGGGATGCAGGGCCTCTGGAAGCTAGGCTTTGGTGACTGAAGCCTGGATAGCTCACTGTGACTTCTGAAGTCTTCTCTCAGAGCCTTCCTATTCTCTCTTTTGCATCCCAACCTTCAATCTTTAACTCTCGCAGCATGAATATTGAAAGCAAGTTAGTAATGCCATGTCATTTTCCTCAAAAGATAAGCAATATTGGCAGCAATAAAACCAGCTACGAGAAGTTCCTATAATTTTAAATGGAAGAGATTCTCTTGTTGATGTTCTTCTATTAATGAGAATCAGTTTGCATGCTCTATGTCAATATTGCTTCAGTATTCTCCTTCTCCTCTAATATTCAGGTCCAAAGTTAACTTGGTAAGAATTCATTTATTTGTAATTGCTGGATACCTTTATCATACTGAAGGACTACTTATCTCACAGCCTATAGAATCCAGATTTATCAAGGGACTATAGATACATATGTTTTCCAGCACAAACTAGCAAATCTACTGAGTAGGGCTTTAAACTAGCCTCATTTGTAATAGGTGAAAAAGAGCAGCATCTGGAAAGCTATATACATTAATGCTTATAGTATATACATACCAAAAAAGTATTCTAAGCACAAAAGAAGTGTGGGATCTGGTGGTGATTGTATCTGATTCCAAGATGGCCAAACAAATGGATAAAGGGGTACATTGGGGAAGGAATGGCTGCAGAATAACACACAGGTATTTCCCCAAAACTGTACACAGAGGCAAATCAGTGAGTGGAGCAGCTAGTGTGGAGTAGTTAGCGATGACGTTCCTGTAATAGTTTGTAAACCCAAGGAATCTTTGAAAGGCTCAGAGGCCTACTGGCTGGGGCCAATCTCGAATACATTAAAGTTTCTCAGGATCCATGGTGAAGCCACGGTTGGAGATGATGTACCCCAGGAACGGAAGGCGGGTCTGCACAAAAATGCACTTCTCTAACTTTGCATAGAGGACAGTCTGAACGTCCTCTATGCATAGAGGACAGTCTGAATGTCCTCTTTGCATAGAGGATAGTCTGAACGTGTGAGTGGTGGGACTTCAGTCTTTGGAAAAGATCAGTATATTGTCCAGATATACCACGACAAATGAGTATAGTAGGTCCCGGAAGATCTCATTCATCAAACGCTGAAAGACCGCAGGGGCGTTATAAGGTCCGAAAGGCATTACTATGTACTCGTAGTTGCCGTCCCTCATATTGAAGGTGGTCTTCCAGATGTCCTCTGGCTGGATTCTTACAAGATTGTATGCCCCTCTGAGATCTAACTTTGTAAAGATCTGGGCTCCTTGTAAATGATCAAAAAGTTCGCTGATGAGGGGCAGAGGGCAACAATCCTTGCGAGTCACGACGTTTAACCCACAATAGTCTATGCAGGGACGTAGACTGCCATCTTTCATCTTCACGAAGAAGAATCTGGACCCTGCTGGGGAATCAGAGGGTCTTATGAATTCTTTATCTAGATTCTCCTTAATGTACTCTGACATCGCTTGGGTTTCCGGAAATGAGAGGGGGTAGGTTCTGCCCTTGGGAGGCGTGGTGTCTGGAAGGAGCTCAATGGAACAATTTAATTTTTGGAGTGGAGGCAGGATGTCAGCATTTTGTTTTGAGAACACATCTTTGAAGTCAGAATACGGTGCAGGTAACCCGGAAAGAGTTGCAGAGTTCAGAATGGTAACCGCTGGAGACACCTGTTGCAGACAGCGGTTCTGGGTCTGGGGACCCCACTGAATTAACTGCAGTTATTGCCAGTCAAAATGAGGTACATGTACTTGGAACCACAGAAGTCCTAAGATTACCGGGTGCGTGGAACGCTTCAAGACAAATAGCGAGATTTCCTCTTCATGGAGGGTTCCCACAGTGAGGCAGAAGGCCACGGTGTGATGAGTAATGCGTCCAGGGAGGTGCTCTCCCTGGATAGATGCGATGCGGAGAGGCACTTCCAGAGGTTGAAGTGGGATCTGGAGTAGAGTGACGATGTCCTCCAGAATAAAATTGCCACTCGCCCCAGTGTCCACAAGTGTGGTAGTGGCAAAAGAGTGAGATTCCCTAAAGAGGGACACAGGGAGTAGTAATTGGGGGCCAGTAACTGTATCGCCACCGTCGGAACCCTCGCTGGGCTTAGGCTTTGTAGTTTCCCGGCCGCATGGGGCAGGATTGCAAACAGTGTCCGGAACCACCACAGTATAATGTATTAGTGTAGCTACATTTAAAAAAAGGTTTGGACAAGTTCTGGAGGAAAAGTCCATAAACCATTATCAAGTGTTGCGGCTCCGGTCACAGCACTCGTGACCGGGACTTTACCTCATTCCTCTGGGGTTTGGGGCCGGGAGCTCCACGGTGGTCCTCTGGGTCTCTGGTGGCAGTCGCGGTGGTCGGGCAGGCCGGCGCGGCCTGTTCGGCATCTCCAAGAGGGAGATGCCGCCGGGTCGCTGAAGGTAGCGCCTCCCCTCTTAGGCGCGCGTGTGTGTGAAGGGGCTGAATTTAAAGGGCTTTTCCCGCCTTTTAGCGGCTGGCCCTCTTCCTGACTTCAGATGCCGGCAGATATTTAAGGCCGGCGTCTGCCCCCGATAGATGCCTTGTAACGAGGTTACCTCAGGGTGCTTAGTTGCTGTGTGTCCTGGTGTCCGCTTGGCTCTTGGTCACTGTCTTCAGTTCCTGCTTCAGTTCCAGTCCTGGTTCTTGGATTCCTGTCTTCAGTTCCTGCTTCAGTTCTAGTCCTGGTTCCTGGATTCCTGCTTCAGTTCTAGTCCTGGTTCCTGGATTCCTGCTTCAGTTCCAGCCCAGGTTCCTGAACCCCGTAGCCTGGTTCCGTCCTTGTTCCAGTTCAGAACCTTCCTGCCTGTCCAGGTATTGCTTCTTCGGCCCTGACCTTTGCCTGTTATTGACGTCTCTTGCTTGCCACCTGCCTCGACCCCGGATCACCTCTACTGGCCTCGCTGTTCGCCTAAGTCCCAGCGGCCCGGGCTCCTCCCGGGGGAGTCTCGGGCTTCCAGGGTGAAGTCGTCCCCTCCAATCTCCTAAGTCCCAGCGGTCCGACTCCTACAGGCTTCTCCTGGGGGAGTGTGGGCTTCCAGGGTGAAGAGCCTGCACTTGCTTCGCCCAGTATCCGCCTCCCAGCCTGTATCTCACTCACGGAGACACCCTTCCATTCTCTCCGTCAGGCCGGCCCAAGGGTCCACCGTAACATTCGGAGCAATCAAGGTGGATTTACAGAAATCCACTTCTTATCCAGCATGGAATCTATCTACCCCTTGGGATCCTGACAGCTACTTGTAAGCTGAATTGGCCACTATTGGAAATGGGATACTGGGCTTGATAGACCTTTGGTCTTATCAGTTGGGCCAATTTTATGTACTTATATACATTGATATAGTTATACCTGGTGTCTGTTCCATTTATTATCATCCTTCCACCATGTCTCTGAAATGCCTATAATGTCTATATCTTTGTACAGTGCCATACATTCTAACTCACCATTCTTACTGTTCAGACTACTGGCATTTCCATACAGACAGTTTAAAATATGCAAAACACATTAAGAAGCCTTGTCTGAATTTTCATGAAGGCTCCTCACCCAGTAAAAATGTTGCTAGGAGTAATGTTTTATGGTTTGACTGTAAATATTACTACCTTTATTATAAGGCTTGGGGATAACGATATGGAGTGGCAGATACATTCAGTAAGAGAAACATGAGGATAACCTGCATACCCCAGCAGATATTACCATAAGAAGCTTGCTGGGCAGACTGGATGGACTATTTGGTCCTTTTCTGTCTGTCATTACTTTGTTACTATGTCTTATTTTACTTCAATTTTTCTTTGTATTCACAACATACTTGTTAGTAAATGATACAGGCAGTTTAGAGTCACATCTGGCTGCTCTTTGTCTATGTCTGTCTGGGCTATTTCACCCGTAAACACAACCTCTCTACTGAGATATTCTAACCTTTCTGTTTTGCAAATATATTACTTTGAACCATGTGCTTCTGAGAGACGCTTTCCCCAATGATCAAGTTTAAAAGCTGCTGTATTTAATTTCTAAACATTAGTGCCAGTTGCTCTATTTCATTTCTAAATGTTAGTGTCAGCAACCTGGTTCCACTCTGGTTAAGCTGGAGCTCATCTTTTTGGTATAGGCTCTCCCTTCCCCAGAATGTTCCCCAGTTCCTAATAAATGTAAAACCCTTTTTTTCTGTACCATCATCTCATCCACTCATTCAGATTCTGGAGCTGAGCCTGCATCTGGGTTCTGCATATGGAATGAGGAGCATTTCTGAGAATGCAGCCCTGGTGGTTTTGAATTTTTCTCACTTAAGAGCCTGAGGTTAACATCCAGAATCTCACTCCTGCACCTTTCTATGTCATTGGCACCCACATCTACCTCTGACAGTCTCTAAAATGTAAACCGTTATGATGGTCATATCCAAATAGCGGTATATAAATGTTTTTAAATAAATAAAATAAATAAATACATCTAGGAGGTGATTGTAGTCTGCTTCATTTGCACTGGGCAGGCAAGATACCAAGCGATCCTCATGTCCATTAGCCACCCAGCTATCTGCATTCCTAACTATTGAATGATTCACTATAATAGCAATCCTAACCCTTCCCTCATGAGTACATGGCCCTGGAGACACGTCCTCTGTGTGAGAGGATACAGCATCGCCTAAAGAGCAAGTTCTAGCTACAGGATCACTTCCTGCCACACCAAGGTGACAGCCAGGTGCGATTGCGGGCTGCTTGACTGGAGTTGGGACTGCCCTACTGTTTCCTCAGTGTACGGTATGTGTTTCTGTCTTATGCTGCCACCCTGTGCCATTTTGTTATTGCTTAGTTTAGGGTTTCACTTTCTGCAGGGTGTAGAGCTCCTTTTACTGACTGGCTGCTGTTAGCTGCTGTTGGAATGTTTCTGTGCTCCCTATTGTGTTTTGTTTCTGTTTCTTCTCTCTCTTTCCCTTTCTCTTTCTTTCTATGCCTTTCTCCTTTTCCTGTTGGTCCTTTGACCCATGGAATGCTGCCTAGGACAGTTTATTTCAGTTGGAAAAATGCTCTTGGAAGGCTAACAGCATGTTCTCATCTTCTTTCAGGTTCTGAGAAGCATCTTTTCACCTCTTTCTTACTATTAACTCACTGCTATTGTCAGCTTTCAGAGACATTTATTACAGCTGTATCAGACTCATCAACCTGTTCAGTTACTCTTGGGATCATCTTATCTACCATGAGTGCTGAATTGTTCTTCATTCAAACAAATGTTTTTGGTAACAATGAACTAAGTTATCAGATATCTGTTGCTGAGGAAATGGTTTAATTGACTATCTAGGGGTTCAAGATGGAGGGCAGTACATCTACTATGTCCCTGAATGTCTTCTATATCTACCTCTTTGCCTGCCTCAGCTTTTCAGGCTGCCTCGCTGACATCCAGAAATCAGATTCATTCTCTGAGAGCCAGGAACTCCTTGTACTAGTTGTATATGTACAACCTCACCACAGGTACATAATATATCTGGCACGAAGTGCAGAAGACTGGATAGCCCCTAACTCACTGCTTGACTCACTGCCTGCATCTTAATTGAATTGAGTTGCTAAAGTTCTAAAAACTGATTAAGGCATAGGTAGGTCTCTCAATTGTAAGAGTTTTTAAATTTGGTGTCTTTTAAATATAGGTTTTTTTTAAATTGATAACTGGGTGACATGTTAGTTTATGAATGATCAGCAACAACACTAAAAGTCACTAATAGGGTTAATCGTATCTTGTTCTAAATCACTAATTGACTCATTGTGAAGATTTTCCTCTTATCTATTTGGTGTTATCTATATGACAAAAAAAAAAGTGTGTGGGGTAGGTGGGAGATGGGGAGTGAGATGGGTGAGAATCAAACTAGTGACTAGTTGTCCTGAACCAGTTCGCTCAGCTTTTCAGATCAAGTGACCTTTGTAAATACACAATTCTAATACTTACACCATAACTCTGAAAATTTAATCCAAAATCTTTTCTGCATAAACACACAATTCTTAACACTTGCAAACAAATACAAATCTTAAAAACTAACACATAATATATACAGTCAGTAATAGATTAACTCTTACATAATTTTTTTAAAGTTTTTAAGCGTTTTGATGGTTCTACAGGCTGAACTCCCTCTGGACTGACTGACTATTGGTGATCCCATGCATCTTACTATTTTTAAAAGCATAGCTGTTTTGTTAGACTTCTTCAGTAAAATTTCTTCTTGCCTGCCTGGATGTCCGAAACCACTCAACAATGGCTAACACCAGAGCACCATCATTGCATAAAAATATAAATAGAGAGAATTCTGATCAAATTCAGTACTCAGCTGTGATTTACAAACAGCAATACCAATAAGATTGTTTAAAATGACAATCTTTCTTTTATTTGTACCCTCTCTTAATGTAACTCATACAAATCTTCACGTAATTGTTTTCTCAACTAAACTACTGACAAATAGCCTGCAAATTCTATGATCAAAAAATGGTATAGATCATATATATTCTTTTTTTTTTATTATTTTCTATGCAAGTTAGAAATGTCTTCAAGTACACTTGCTATTATCTAATTCAAAAATAATATGCATATCTTAGTGAGCAATGTTGCCTTATTTGAGAAGATGTTTTCTCATTTATATTTAGAAAATTACAAATTATTTTCAATAAGAACTTTAACTTTGTCATCATCAATACTAAGCTAGTAAATTTACTTCAAATATAAGATTTCTGTGTTTTTTTCTGATGTCTCAGTTATACTAGAAATAAAACATGAAAATGAAAAATATGTAGCTCACGATATATAAATTAATATTTTTAGAGCTTACTTATTAGACTTTTATAAAGACCAATTGTACTGTTCTTTTCATTGCATGACACTCTTTAATATGTTCGAAAAAAAATGCTGGAATTATTTGTGGATTTATAATGTTTTATTGCCAACTCTCCACTAGCTGGCAATGTTAGACTAATGTTTGAAGACTGTTTCACTGCATCATATATTACTGCTTGACTTGAGACCTTTGATTATAAAAATGGGAAAAGAAATTGGATTTCCTTGAGCACGGGCACTATTGAATATTATAGTATTCAGGCTCTTGGGTGGTATAACAAAAGCATGTGTGGTGTAAAGAGCAGGAACAAAAGCTTTCTAAAGCAGCTGCTCTGCAATTCTTGGGTCAGTGAGTGCTTTCCTTTCTATATATATCTGAAAACACTATTTCTGTTTTCATATACACTGGAGTTCTGTAATAGCACATTCTGTGACACTGAACTCCTTCCTACCTTAGCATTTTCTGAAATCCTAACTCATTTTGTAAACTCTCCTGTAATTGTTTACTAAAATTATTCTCAAACTCATACTAAATCAGAAAATATATAGAAATTATAATCTTAGAGACCCCTGTTCTGGAGTGCATTGGTATATGTGCTTACACATTGGGGTACTGGGGAACTTTATTCTTCTTCTGCTTAGACATGAACCCCTCATCCCTCTAAAGTATTCTCCAGGAGTTGCTAGGTGAAAGAAAGCCAAGAAAGAGCCAAATCAGCTTTCTTTATGAGGCATTTGGTTAATATAGCAGAAACTCTGAGACTTGGAATTATCCCTATGCCAAGGAGGCATATGGTCTGTTTTATGTGAATTGCCTGGTGAAAATGAGGTACTGAAGATCTAAATTATCTTGTCTGTTGAGGGATATAGTTTTTGGGGGGTTGGACGCGTGTTTTCGACACACTATTACCCCTTACTGAGCGCACTGTACTGTATCGGCCTGTACGTTATGCCTACAATAATGCCATAATGCATATGAGAGAGAGCCTCTGGGTGGCACACATAGTAGTCAACTATTTATATCACTATAGGAGGGCCAGCTCGTAACTCAAAGTGAGGTTTTGGTGGTGGTGTAGGGTTTTGGGGACAGTTTTACATGCAGAGTGAGACGTACGAACAGCACAGTACACCTCAGTGAAGATTTTACATCATTTGGAGTGAGGAAGCTCACATAAAGATGAGATTTCTACAAGGTTCTCTCGTCCTAGTTTGGACTCTCTACCACCTCGAGTTACTAGCTGGCCCTCCTATAGTGATATAAATAGTTGACTACCATGAAGGCGCTTTGGTATCTTTCAGTTAATGGACTCTAGACTTTATCATTAATGAGGTGCTTTTTTGTCTTGAGATAGCATTGGAGCACAAGTATTAGGGTTATTCAGTGTTCCAAGCATGCCTGGTATTTAGTGATTGCTTCTGCCTTCTCATGTCCTAATCAAAAGCACTCATCAGTCCATCCAGTCTGCATTCACTTTACCTTTAATTGCTTTGAGGGCAAGGATATTAGCCACAACTGAATTTTTTTTTGGGGGGGTCCCTAGATTAATATGAGTGGATACTGTGCTAACCACCCTTCCCACCCCCACCCCCATCCCTAATCTCATCCTGTATGAGTCTTCACAAAAGTGGTGACCAAAACCCTTTAATTTCTGGCAACACTCTACCTTCTTTTTTTTTTTTTTTATTCTCTACTTACTCTGGCTGTCTCGTTTCTCATGCTCTCTTTGTGGTTATGGCATCTACTACATACAAGTTGCTGAAGAGCAATTCCGCAAACAGGCTTCCACCCAGGGCAGATATTCCTGAATGTTTAAGGTGTTGAAAGGAGGAGGGATAATTACCTGGCAAAAGTCACAGAAATACTTAGATATCATCAAACTGTCACAGGGCAGTGATGATTCTCTTTTCAAGTAAAGCCTCCTTAAAGGTGCAGGGATCATGGATAGGAAGCGACTCCCATACCTCCAGGTCTCACTGATGCATCTCTAAAAGCTGACTCAGATATGACATGATCCTGCTGCTAAGGGTGGGGTCCTGAGTCAAATATGAGATATCAGGACAAGTGCAAAGAAGATAATATGTAGTGGACCTGGGGAAGCAGGGGTTGGAGCCCATTCCTCTGGCTATTGAAAAAGAAACAGAGCCGAGTCAAGTAATTCAAGGGCTTAATGGTGCTGAAAGAAGAAGGGTCAACTTAGTTGCTATATCCTGGGTGACACCATACTGGCACACACAAATAATGGCAAGTGATAGCACATTTTGTATTTTTTAAAATTAGCAAAATAGCTGATGTCATGCATCACAAGATGAGCACATTTGGCCTGCAAATTTAAAAAAATATGGGCCAGATTTTAGTACCTACGTGCGGGCTTAGATTTGTGCGCCCAACCCGGTGCGCACAAATCTACGCCCAATTTTATAACATGCGCACGCCGCCGTGTGCATGTTGTAACATCTGGGGTCGGTGCGCGCAAGGGGGGTGCACACTTGTGCGCCTTGCGTGCGCCGAGCCCTAGGGGAGCCCCGATGGCGTTTCCTGTTCCCTCCGAGGCTGCTCTGAAATCGGAGCAGCTTCGGAGGGAACTTTCCTTCCGCCCTCCCCGCAGCCCTACCTACCCCCCCCCCCCCAACCTTTGTTCCATAGGTTGCGCCTGCCTTGGCCGGCGCGCGATCCCCCGGCACAGCAGCTTTGCCGGAGGCCTCGGTCCCGCCCCTGCCCCGCCCTTTCACAAAGCCCTGGGACATACGCACGTCCTGGGGTTTGCGCGTGTCGCCGGGCCTATGCAAAATAGGTTCGGTGTGCGTAACCTCCCTACGCGCGTAAATCCAGCTGGATTTAGGGATGTGAATCGTTTTTCGACGATTAAAATTATCGTCCGATAATTTTAATATCGTCTTAAACCGTTATGGAACACAATACAATAGAGATTCTAACGATTTATCGTTATAAATCGTTAGAATCGTGAGCCGGCACACTAAAACCCCCTAAAACCCACCCCCGACCCTTTAAATTAAATCCCCCACCCTCCCGAACCCCCCCCAAATGACTTAAATAACCTGGGTGTCCAGTGGCGGTCCGGAACGGCAGCGGTCCGGAACGGGCTCCTGCTATTGAATCTTGTTGTCTTCAGCCGGCGCCATTTTCCAAAATGGCGCCGAAAAATGGCGGCGGCCATAGACCAACACGATTCCACGGCAGGAGGTCCTTCCGGACCCCCGCTGGACTTTTGGCAAGTCTTGTGGGGGTCAGGAGGCCCCCCCCAAGCTGGCCAAAAGTTCCTGGAGGTCCAGCGGGGGTCAGGGAGCGATTTCCCGCCGCGAATCGTTTTCCGTACGGAAAATGGCGCCGGCAGGAGATCGACTGCAGGAGGTCGTTCAGCGAGGCGCCGGAACCATTCCCAAGGGAACTCAATGCCGAAGCAACGAGGCATGGGCTAGATGGGGTTAAATAGAGAGTTCTGGATATGGGGCAGGAAAGCAAGGAAGACTGAGCCAGCCAGGGCAGTGTGCCCATGGGGGGCCTCTGGTGGTGAGGAGGTTGCACAGCAGCCAGAATCGTAACACCTATAGATAAAATAAATAAAGCTAAAAAGCTAATTATAGTAAACAAGAATAACATAGTATATTAATATAATTAAAAGTTAAAAAAGACTGCCAAAATAAGAATCCACAATAATTGCCTAGCCTGACTAATAAGCTATGTGGAAGAGAGAGGCTTTTAAAGTCTTTCTAAATTTAAATTAGTCCTTTTCAAGCCTCAAAATCAGCGGAAAAGCATTCCATCGGCTAGGTCCCAAGAAGGAAAAACGAATGTCTCGTGTACTTTCAAACTGAATTTCTGTTGGTGATGCAAAACTAACTGTTCTTGCTGGGGACAAATGGAGTACACAAGCAGGACAATGAGGAATAATGAGTCAAGAAAGGTACCAGTTAGACCCTGAACCTGTTTGTTTGCTCAGCACAACCATAGACTTGAATGGGAAACACAAACAATTGAGATGAATATTTTTGTTTAAATTCGTAGGCACCCTCAATTCATTTGGGGGGGGGGGGGGGTGTCCATGAATTAAATGAAAATGAGCTCATTTGAATTTTACCCATTTGTTTCAAATAAATGTACATCTCTAGTTTTGTGCAGGACGGTTGCAGCATGAATTATCACTCGATCTTAATCATTTTCTTTGACCCTCAGCTTCTCAAGTGTGTAGCTGTTTTTATTTATTTATTTATTTGTTTGTTTATTTATTTATTTATTTATTTATTTTTCTATGCCGACATTCGATCTGGCATATCACATCGGTTTACATATAACAATATGTCTAAGGCGAACCTTGTAATGACATAGTACATTATAACAGCTTAACTGAGTAACTGGCTATATACCAAACGGTTTTACACAAATTATTATAACATGCTTGAATAGCATAACTTAATACAGCATTATAAAGGATAATAAATTAACTATGTACAGAGGAAGGGTGGGGCATGATATAAGGTGGGAGGGGGGACTGTGGCAGGGTTATTTGTCTAGGGTGAAAGCTTTCCGGAAGAGCCAAGTTTTGAGGTTTTTTTCGGAAGGTAGGTGTAGAAGGATCAGTTCTGAGAGCGGTTGGAAGGTTGTTCCATAGGTGAGGACCCGCTACGGATGCGGCGCGTTCTCTCGTGGAGACTTTATGTACTTCCTTTGTGGGGGGAATGGGGAGTAGGCCTGTGTTGGTAGCACGGAGATTTCTAGTGGGGATGCAGGTGGTCAGAGGTCTTTGTAACCAGCTGGCTTTGTCATTATGTAATGCTTTATGAATGAGCATGAGTGCTTTGTATTGAGATCTGAATGGGACAGGCAGCCAGTGGAGTTGTTTGAGTGCTGGCGTGATGTGATCTGTTTTTTTCTTATTCGTTAGTGACCGAATCTGCAACAGATCTGTGAGAAAGATCTGTTGCAGATCTTTCTCACAAAAAGAGAAACTTCTCCTTTCTCTCTCCTGGGCTGGTAGATCCTTCCACTTTCTGCTATCTTCTGGGCTGTGTCAGGCAGGAAATGTAAAGAGATTTCTTCTTCCTCATGGTACAACTTCTCCACCTCCTTCTATCTCCAGTCTCCAAGTTCACACTTTAGGCACTGTTCTTGGTGTTCTTTTTTTCTCTTCTTTTATACCCTAATCTTCTGCATACGCACCCTTGCAAGTAAGACCCAAGTCAGACAATGCTGTTTTTCCTCTGAATTAGTTCTGGGCAGCAAGCAGCTTCCTGATTGGTTACTTGTTGGTATCACTTATACTTCCATGTTAGGGAGAGCAGTCAGGCTTATGTCAACCAACAAAAATTAATCTCTTAAAGCCAGGTTTGTATTGTCTTACAGCAAACATCTCTACTTGCATCTTTTTAAGTGTTATTGTAAAAGGATAAAAGTAAACATAGGACTGGGTTCACACCTTTATAGAACATTATACTTTGTTTTGATAGAATGCCACAGAAAGGAAGGAAATATTACAAAATAAAATATTCCTATGTCCTTCCCTATAACAGAAAAAGTTATGTTTTTAATACAGCTATATATGTTATATTTGATATTAAAACTGTCTGACAAAATGAACTCTTGTCCTTGACAGCTTATGCCTTAATAAATAATATATAAGGTGTTACAAGCCTTTGTGATGCTTTTACCTGCCTTAGATCAGTCTGCAACCTTTGATCATATCTATTCATTCCAAAATGCCTTCATGGTCTGAGCTCATATTAGTTCTCCTGCAATACATTGTGCCAGCTAGAAAATCCTTATTTCAGGCACCAAAGTGTTAAACTTTACATTTCTTTAATGAAATATACTCATGCATTGTGACATTTTGAAAACTATTGAGAACTGGTGACTGTGGTGACATTTCACCATAGATTATTTCCTGTCTCATAACAAAACTCTGGCAAAAGCAGTAATGGAACTTTTACATAACTCTACTTAGACCTTTTTCTTTTACAATCTATCAGCTGGTATGGAGAAAATGGCAGGTAGCCAATAAAGCACTTAGAGTTTCTTGTTCAGCAGTTCGTGGCAGAATGGAGGCTTTTGAATGCTAAACATGATAGCACCTGAGTCTGGGATTCATATGTTTTGCAGAATATTATTGTACCATTACTAATCCTCTGTGAAAAAAAAAAGAAATCTTTGGGATATACAATGTGTTTTGAAATTCAATAAGGAAAAAGGCAACAGAGTCATTTATCTGCTGCAAATGCTTTTTGGTCAGCTATATATTTAGATTGGAGGGATGCTTCTACTAAGGTATCTCTGCTTATAAGGTTTGTGTAAATCTGGGGTTCATAAGTTTAAATCCTAGCATGGTCAATCTTGTGGAGTAAATAAAATGAGGAGCTATTGCAATGGCACATTAATAATTGTTAAAGATGTTCACACAGTGCTTTGGTGAAAAGTTATTGAGTTTAGAAGAGGGGATAAAAACAGAACTATAGAGGCATTTTTCAGCACAATAAAGCAGCAGACAAAACTCTAAGGCTTGCTAAAGTGAGCAGTTTTGGCTTAAGTTCTGAACTACTTTTGATTTTGATGGGTGCAACCAAAATGCAGGAATCTAACTATAACTACCAGCAAAAACAATGAGCCAGATCTTAAAATCTACGCGCGGCCGTAGATTTGTTCATGCAACCTGGTGCGAACAAATCTAAGCCCGATTTTATAACATGCATGCGCTGCCGTGCGCATGTTATAAAATCCGGGCTCGGCGCGCGCAAGAGGGTGCACACGGAGCGGCCTCGGAGGGAACTTTTTTTCGGCCACCCCCCACCTTCCCCTCCCTTCCCCTATCTAACCCACCCCCCAGCCCTAACTAACTCATCCCCCCTGCCTTTATTTCAAAAGTTATGCCTGCCCAAGGCAGGCGTAACTTGCGCGCGCTGGCTCGCCATCCCCCAGCACAAGCCGCTGTGCCGGAGAATTCGGCCCTGCCCCCGGACCGCCTCCATGCCCCTGGACTCACCCCGGATCGCCCCCTGACCCCCACGGACCTGCCCCCGGACCGCCGCCATGCCCCCAGTCCCGCCCCCTTTCTGCCCCTTTTTCGAAGCACCGGGGACATTCACGCGTCCCAGGGCTTGCACTCGCTGCCGAGCCTATGCAAAATAGGCTCGGCGCGAGCAGGGGCAGACTTTCTCAGGTTACGTGCGTAGCCTTTGAAAATCTGCCCCAATGTGATACAAGCAAAATGATTGTAGGAGTATTCTAGTACTTCTGAGACTGTGTTTAGAAAAAAATAAGAGTTTCCAAGGTGCATAAATATCATACACTGTGATTACAATCTTGCTCCCTGAAATTAAGACAATTTTTCCAAAATTGCAAATAATTTTGTACCGCTTCTCTAAATTTCCTCTGTAATACCTGTATTACTGAATTTTAGACCTGAGGAAGGAACTTTAACTCTCAAAAGCTAGTCAAGAAATGTATTAAGATTATTGAATAAAAAGATATCACCTTATATTATTTGTTTGTAGGCTAGAAGTCAGGACTTAGGAGCAATCAAGGTGAAGGTTTTTTTTTTTTTCTAACTAGCCTATAGGTAGCACCTGGACCAAGTGATGCTAATGTCCTCTCCTTGAAAGGTTTGAGCATGTGCTAACTCCACTCTGAGATTTTCTTCTCTGGTGGATTTCACAGGAGAAGGTGGTATTTTCTGGAGCTCTGCCTCAGTGAAAGAAAATGATTTTGTTATGGTTTGTGGGTTTCGTGGACCCTTGGCCCGAGGTGTTACTGCCTGTGGGGAGGAGCCCCACAGGTTCACACCATCGGGAGGCGAGGTCAGGTACAGCTGGAGCTCTGGGAGAGAATGTGTGGGAAGGCCCCGAGGTGTGGGTGAGAGGCAAAGCAGTGAGGGGTTCCACAGTAAGCAGGTTGGAGTGGAGAGCAGTACCTGGGCAAAGACCTCCGAGAGGGTGGCGCTAGGCAGGCCCGAGGAGCGGGAAGCGTGAAGCCAGGAGAGCAGGAGGTATATTGCAGAGGCAAACCCGAGGGGTGGAGCTGCACAGCGAGGAAAGTACTGATGCAATGACATAGGCTAACCCACGGAGCAGGAAGCCCGAGTCTGGTCTCCAAGTAATGATGTAGGCAACCCCGTGAAGCGGGGAAGCTGGATAGTCTCTGGAGTAGAACGTAGGCACTTCCCCGAGGAGTGGGGAAGTGCAGACAGTCTCTGATGTGATAATATTAGAATTGATAATATTGATAATATTAGAATAAAATGTACTTACCTATGTTGCCAAAAGCTTTTTTAAAGAGGTAAGTTTTTACATTTTTCTTAAACTCTTTGGTGTTCGATGTTAAGCGTAGTGAATCAGGTAGTGTGTTCCAGAGATTGGGACCGGCAATTGAAATAGCACGCTTTCTGGTGAGGTCAATTCTGGCTACTTTAGCAGTAGGAATATCCAAGAGGTTTTTGTCTGTGGAGTGGATAGATCCCTTCCATGTTTATAAATATGAAGGATTGTATATAACCAGATGGAGTAAATTATGGATCATCGTAAGAATTTTATACAGAATGCAAAAAGAAACAAGTAACTAAGGAGTAAAGGATAGGTGTTATATGTTCTCAGTGGTTAGAACTGAACAAAATGTATGCTGCTGCATTTTGAATTAGTTGCAAAGAATGGACTGCACATGCTGGCAGGCCTAGATATATAGAGCATTACGATAGTCTAGACCTGTGAGAATTAATGCTTGTAAAACTGAACAGAGATCATTTGAACTGAGAAGAGGCTTTAGACATTTAAGCAGATGGATCTTATAAAATGAGGATTTAACAACTGAGGATATGTGACAAGTCATTGACAATTCTGTATCCAATGTTACTCCAAGATTTTGGGCTTTTTGAATTAGAGCGATACAATAAACATCAATTGTTAAGGTGCTTGGGGGATAATGAGATAAATTTGGTATTGTGGATAGATGCATAATTTTCAGTTTTGGAGGTGTTAAGGTTTAAATGATTATGGGATAATCAAATGTTAATGGATTTAATACATAGAGAGGCAGATTTTCAAAGGGGTACGCACTTAAGATACACACGCACCCCCCCGAAAACATGCCCCAAGCCCAAATTCCCCCTGCACGCACCGAGCCTATGTTGAATAGGCTCGGCGGCATGCGCAAGCCCCGGGACGCACATAAGTCCCGGGGCTTTCCTGGGGGGGGGGGGGCGTGTCAGGGCTGTGTCGTGGTGGCGTATCATTCGGGGTGGGCTGCGGGCGTGGTTCCGGCCCAGGGGTGTTTCGGGGGCATGGCCGAGGCCTCCAAAACAGCTCCCGGGCTGGGGGGGGGGTTTAGATAGGGCTGGGGGGGTGGGTTAGGTAGGGGATGGGAGGGGAAGGTGCGAGGGGGGGATGAAAGGAAAGTTCCCTCTGAGGCCGCTCTCATTTAATAGATACTGCTATGCACGTATCTATTAAAATCCGGCGTTCTCTTGTTTGCGCCTGGTGCGCGAACAAAAGTACGCACGGGCAAACTTTTATAAAATCTACTCCAGAGTAAGTATGACGTATTATAAGGATTAAAAATTTGGATATTGGCATAGATTTTGAAATTTACGGCCAAACTAGAAAGAAGACAGAAAAGTGGGAGTAAATATTTGTTAAAAAGTAGAGTTGAAAAAGAGAAGCCTTGTGGGACACCTGAAGGAATGAAATACCAATTTGAGTTTTATGAGCCAATGTTTATTTGTTAAAGATGATTGAGTAGGTAAGAGGTAAACCATTGGAGAACTGTACTTGTGACTTCAATGGATTGTAGACATGCAAGTAAAATTGTATTATCCAGAGTGTCAAATGCTGCAGATATATCTAGTAAAACTAGAGTGCAATCTGTGTTTGATTCAAAATCTCATATGATAATGTAGAACAATGATAGGAGGAGAGTTTCTGTATTATGCCTTGTCAGAAACCATGATGATTAGGATTTAGAATGGAATTCTCATTGATATAGTTCAACTAATATAGGACTGCAGATTCCATAATTTTAACTAAAATGGTAAGGGGTTAAAGGGGCACTTAGGGAATATAAAGCCATCACAGAAAAACTAAATTTATTCTTTGCTTTAGTGTTTACCAAGGAGGATGTTGAGGAGATACCTGTTCCAGAGATGGCTTTCAAGGGTGACTATTCAGAATAACTGATCAAAATCACAGTGAACTTGGAAGATGTAATAGGTCAGATTGACAAACCAAAGAGTAGGAAATTACCTGGACCTGATGGCATACTCCCCAAGATTCTGAAAAAACTAAAAAATGAAATTTCAGACCTATTACAAGTAATTTGTAACCTTTCATTAAAATCATCCATTGTACCTGAAGACTGGAAGGTTGCCAATTTAACCCCGATATTTAAAAAGGGCTCCAGAGGTGATCTGGGAAACTATAGACCGGTGAGCCTGACTTTTCCGTGCTGGGAAAAATCATGGAAGCTATTATAAAGAATAAACTCACAGAACATATAAATAGCCATGTTTTAATGGGGCATAGCCAGCATGGAGTCACCCAAGGGAAGTCTTGCTTCACAATTCTACTATATTTTTTTGAAGAGGTGAAAAAACATGTGGATAAAGCTGAACTGGTAGATGTGGTGTATTTTGATTTTCAGAAGGTATTTGACAAAATCCCTCCTGAGAGACTTCTAAGAAAACTGAAAGTCATGGCATAGGATATGTCCTTTGTGGATTACAAACTGGTTAAATGACAAAACAGAGTATTATTAAATGGTATGTTTTCACTGTGGAAAAAGGTGTACTTGGACTGGTGCTTTTTAATATATTTATAAATGATCTGGAAAGAGGAATAATGAGTTGAGATGATAAAATCTACAGATGACACAAAATTATTCAGAGCAGTTAAATCACAATCTGATTGTGATCAATTGCAGGAAGACCTTGTGAGACTGGAAGATTAGGCATCCGTATGGCAGATGAAATATAATATGGATAAGTGCAAGGCAATGCATATAGGGAAAAATAACCCATGCTGTAGTTACACAATGATAGGTTCCATTTTAGGAGTTACCATGCAGGAAAAAAGATCTGGGCGTCATAGCTGATATTATATTAAAATTGGCTCAGTGTGTAGTGGCAGTCAGAAAAGCAAACAGAATGTTAGACATTATTAAGAAGGGAATGGCAAATAAAATGGAGGATGTCATAATGCTTCTGTATCGCTCAATGGTTAGACTGCAGCTTGAATACTGTGTATAATTCTTGTCGCCGCATCTCAAAAAGGATATAGTTGTAGTAAAGAAAGTAAAGAGAAGGACAACCAAAATAATAAAGGGATGGAACGGCTTCCCTATGAGGAAAGGCTAAAGAGGTTAGGGCTGTTCAGCTTGGAGAAGAAACAACTGAGTGGGGATATGATAAGAGGTCTCAAAATCATGACAGGACTTGAATGGGTAAATTGGAAATGGTTATTTACTCTTTCAGATAATACAAGGACTAGATGGCACTCAATGAAGCTAGCAAGTAGCACATTTAAAACAAATCAAAGAAAATTATTTTTCACTCAATGCACCATTAAGCTCTGGAATACATTGCTAGAGGATATGGATAAAGCAGTTAGTCTAGTTGGGTATAAAAAAGGTTTGGATAAGTTCCTGGAAGAGAAGTCCATAAACTGCTTTTAATCAATAGGGAATAGCCACTGCTTGTTGCCAACATTAGTAGCATGGAATCTATTTAATGTTTAGGTACTGTTAGGCTAAGTAAGTGAGTGGACTCTTTGGCCGAGGTGAGAGGTGGAACCACCCAGGGGGAGGAGCCCCGCTGGGCCTCACCGTCAGGAGGCGGAGCCTCGGCTGCATGATGGGATACAGCAGATGTAGAGGTGGAGATGTAGAGGGTGACCCCAGGAGGCAGGCCACGGAACGGCAGCACAGATGCTGACATAAGACTCGCTTGAGACAAGAGTCAAGGGAGGAAGCGGCACTTCCCGAGGAGCAGGAGTGCCAGTAAAGTACAGTCACTGTAACACACTGAATCTGTAGTGAAGTTCTGCAGGAGGGTTCCTCAATGGGAGAACACGGTAGTGATCCGCAGAGCGGGGTACACTGGCAAGGGTTCCTCAGATGATATCACGGCATGGGTCCACAGAGCAGGGGGGAACCCGGAAGTGAGTCTTCACGGCAATGGTCCGAAGAGCGGCGTACACCAGTGTGGATTCCCACCTAGAAATCAGAACATGGATCCAGAGAGTGGTACTCTCAGCGACAGGAAGTAAGCAGAAGTCCCGTAGAAGGCCTCAGGAGATATGCATAATGGAGTCCGGGTGAGAGGCCCTCCGAGGAGCGGATAGCCAAGAGACGAGGGGGGCCTCCGAGGAGCGGGTATCCAGTAGTCTCACACCACGGAAACAAAACTGGTACAAGTTGAAGTAGAAGCTGGTAGAACAGCAAGTGACCTCGTTGTCAAGTCGCCTGCTGTCTGGACTGGCGAGTTTAAATATCAGAGCAGAGTGACATCATCTGGTAGGGATGACCCAGAAGTTCCCGCCATGACGTGGTTAAAGCTGGTCGGGGAGTGCACGCGCCTAGGGAACTCCACAGGTAAGATGGCGGTCGGCAGCATCCATGCTGCTCGAATAGGCCCGGGAACGGAGGCCAGAAGGCCGGTGGTAGCTGGCCGAAGCCGAGAGTTTGCCCAAAGGAGCCAACGTTGTAAAAAGGGAGGTGAGCAATGGCGGCTGCAGCCGTCTGTGGCCGTGGAGCGTAACAGTACCCCCCTTCTTAGGGCCCCTCCCCGGGGGTTTGGGTTTTCTAGGATGAGACATGTGAAACTGTCTGATCAGTTCTTTATCGAGAATGTTGATGTTATGCCCGTCAGTCACAGGTGGCTGCAGCCTCTCATGCTCATCTCTTTTCTTGCTGCATTGTCAATCCTTGGAAGAATGGCGGCCTCTGCCAGCAACCTCCAACCTTCCTGGCTTCCCCAGGACAGTGTGGGAAATGCCGACCGCCATCTTGATTCTGAATTACATGTGCACACGCTCACAGGCCATCTTTTGTACACGTCACGGCGGGAACCTCGGGGGCGTCCCCTACGCATGATGTCACCGCCTTGCTGTATTTAAGCTGCCTGGCCCTACGCTTTGACAAGTTAGCAAGGAGTTCCCTCGTTGCTGAATCCGCTTCACACTTGAACTTCCAGTTCCAGTTCTCTGCCTTGGCATGTGACTCTCTAGTGTTCTTCGGGGGCCTTTCCGCATTCCTGGCTATCTGCTCCTTGGAGGGCCTTCCTTTCTTGGACTATCACCTGTCTCGCTCCTCGGGACAGTCTCCTGGAACTACCTTTGTGAGTACTAGACTTCAGACTTCAACTTTACTATCCTATTGCGGAATCATCTATGGCGTACCCCATGCCTAAGGCCTCTAGTAGGAATCACTCCAGGATTCCCTGCGCTGCAGGGTAACATCCACAATTTCTTTGGGACCCTTATCCAGGGTCCTGCACCTCAGACTATTTTATCATTATTTCTACAGTAGGAACAACTTCGGCACACCCTGCTCTGCGGGCCATTACCGGATCTGCTCATCAGAGGTAGTTTGCTACACTTCTGAAAAGGACTGTCTGGCGTACCCTGCTCTGCGGGCCACTACCGGATATTCACATCAGGGATTTACCCCTCTGCTCAGAACTGACTTTATTAACATGTCCCGCGGGTTTGTTTTCCTTCCTACTCTGTGCATCGGATAATGTAGCCAGGAAGCACAGACAAGACACGTACGAGGTTCTGGGAGCTTTGGTACCTAGAAAATGGCTAAAGCCAAGAAGGCCGCATGTGGGAAGAGTAAAGGTTCAAGTGAACGGTGTCAAAAGAAGCAGATTGGAGGAGGATGGCAGGGAAAGAATAAAGCCCTTTGGCCTTGGCCAGGAGCAGGTCACCAGAGACCTTGGTTCAGGCAGACACCTTGGAACATAGAGGGTGAAATCTAGATTGGAGTGTGTCACGAATATCTACAGATGTAAAAAATGCTAGGCGCTGGAGGTAAAGGACACGTTCAAGTACTTTGGAAGCACAGGGTAGGAGGGAAACGATTCGATCGTTAGCAGGGCATGAGACGCCCAAGGAAAGGATTTTCCAAGCTCCTGTTAAACAACAGTCCGCATTATGCATCCTTGATCTCTTTTCAAAAAACAAATTACCCGGCACTTCTGTTTTCCTGATATTCGGAAGAAGTGAGTAAATATTGACCACTCGCCCCATCCAGCCTGACCGATAGTGCCTGCCTACTGTGCTGCCCTAAGTTTGAATTAGTTTGTCATACTCTGCAATGAAGGGTCCTATGTCTCTGTAAATAGAAGGAATACAGTTTACCACCAATATGGCATTGAAAACTATATTACTGCACCTGCAGAACTACACATGGCGCGTGCTGTTTGCTAAACTGTATGTTTAAAAAAGAAAAAAAAAGTAGGGTAAGTGATTGCCACCTTGAGGAAACCGTTTCCCATCTGGGATGCGATTCAATGTTAGGTGCTGTAACTCAAAGTCCAGCATATTCGATCAAAGGCTCAAGTCTGAGCAGCGAGGAAGGGATGAGAAAAGGAGATAAAATAACGGATTTTAAAGGAAGCATAACATTGAGTTCCAGCGTCTAAGAAAGTATGGCTTCAGAAATTTAAATCCTGTTGAAAGCCAGTCCGCATCACGCATCCTTGATCTCTTTTAAAAAAACAAATTCACCGGCACTTCTGTTTTCCTGATATTCGGAAGAAGTGAGTAAATATCGACCACTCGCCCCATCCAGCCTGACCGATAGTGCCCTAAGTTTGAATTAGTCTGTCATACTCTGCAAAACTGTATGTGTAAAAAAAGGAAAAAAAAAAAGAAAAGCTTCCCGTTTTCCATTCCACGGCGCTATTCGGTTTCAGTTTCACATTTAAGCAGGAAAAAAAACCCTAAAAAACATTTGTTTATATTTTACATGTGCTATTTTACCCAAAGCACGTAACAGACGCCTTGATCATGCTTCAGACACTTTGGTCCCTTTTCAGATAATCCATAATTCACGATTTGAAAGAGATTGTAAATGTATTGCAGCACATACGTAGTTAGGAAAGAAATGTTCACACTCAGAACGCTTGACCCCAATGTGATTAGTGCCAGAAAGGATGCAAAGGACTAGCAACTGTGTGACTCAGCCAGGCAATCAATTTGAAGTCTGAAAAAATGTCCTACTGGTGCTCTACGGTGCGGAAGGGAGGTGAGAGAGCCGGAACGAGAATGCTGGAGGCCAAAACGCTCCAGTTATTACTGGGAACTCTCCCGGTCTTGCATCTAACAGCCTCCGAAGAAGCCAGAGCTCAGTTGGCTCCGGCCCCAGCCGCAACTCTTACGAGCCGGCTGTACCCCGATTAAGAGTGTGGCACACAGGCGCAGGCTTCTCTTCGCCCTTGTCCCATATGGTCTAGCGGTGAGGATTCCTGGCTTTCATCCAGGCGGCCCGGGTTCGACTCCCGGTATGGGAATGGCTGCGCTCGGGAGCACTTTTGCACCGCAACCAAACTGAGTAAAAGCACGGAAACCTTTCAATTAATTAGCTCTTATTTTAGCCAAAGTGTTGGCAGAGAGGAGCCGCCTACACGCCCTCATACCATCTCTTCCTCGTTAGTATAGTGGTGAGTATCCCTGCTTGTCACGCAGGAGACCGGGGTTCGATTCCCCGACGGGGAGCAGCCGAGGCTTTTCTTGGGCTCTCTGCGAAAGCACATGTGCAGAAGCCCTTCCCTCATTTCAGATGGACTCGGACGTCCTCGTGTCACAGGAAGCGCAAGGCTGAGTTCTAGCCTTCCGAGGGAAGGTGGTTTGGCGTTGCCTTTTGCAGGAGTTCTGAAGCTGCAGGTTTGACCTGGAACATTGCAAAAAGAGCCGCAAATTTCTTACCTCCAGGGAAGGCAATAATACAGTCCAGCTATCTTGGTTCAAACTGCTCTCCTCCTGAACAATTGCATGACTAAAGGTCAGACAATCCGTAGAAAATTCCTCACGGGTATTAAAGCTGACGGCATTCTGGTGCGCACAGTTGGTGGCTGCCATCTTGCAAACATCCTTCTTCCTCCAGTAGGGTAAGTGATTGCCACCTTGAGGAAGCCGTTTCCCATCTGGGATGCGATTCAATGTTAGGTGCTGTAACTCAAAGTCCAGCATATTCGATCAAAGGCTCAAGTCTGAGCAGCGAGGAAGGGATGAGAAAAGGAGATAAAATAACGGATTTTAAAGGCCTAGGAAGCAGCCCTGTGGTGGCTCTGGGAAAGTAGCAGGGATCTCT